>NW_027507791.1:3672500-4872500 GCF_037356315.1 Lithobates pipiens
TTACATTGGTAAAGTCCAATTCCAGTCAAAACTTTTTTGTTTGTGATCTCACTTAGAAGCTTAAATTTCCCTAAGAGGTCAGCAATACAGGGAATAAGGGGACCTCATCCTCCCCCCTCCCCAATCCCTATATATATATATATATATATATATATATATATATATATATATATAATCTCCTCTTCTGCACCTTTTCTTTTTCTTTTCTCCTTCTTTCCTGATACCTCTTCTGATATACAGAGACCCTTCCACATGTAATGGCCACAATACCTGACATAAATGTGAACCGCTTCCTTCTAACCTAACATTATCTCCTCCTCTTGTAGGCATACCCCAATCCCTTTTTTTTTTAAATAAATATCATCCTGTATACTCTACTTGTCCAGGTATGCCCAAAAAATCCATGAAAGCTGTAATTGGTAGGCCTGCTGATGGAAATGGTTCTTTAGACACCATCACAAGCTTCATCCAAGGCCAGAAAGCCCAGAGTACACTTTCATTCTCTCTCATTTACTGCCTGGATATACTTGTAGCCAAACGTTTCCACTTTATTTCTCTTTGTTATTTGATCAAACACCATGCTATTCACTGGATTACAATATGTCGGGTGGTCGCCCCCCAACAGGACTTACTTCCAAATATTTTCTAAATACATACTGTGACAGAGAGAGGCTCTGTCACTATGAGGATATAGGAAAAGGTGGCCCAGGAGTCTTATTAGGGTTAATGGGAGGTTCAGAACTAGCATGTCTCTGGATTCTGTAGTTCTGAGTCAAAACATTCAATCCTGGGTCCAGGTTTTGCTAGACGCTTGCAACCTGGCTCACTACACAGGTGTGCAGTGTCATTATATAATCAGGTCTGATGATGGCTTAGAGCTCCCATTTTGGAGACCGCTCCCAGTGTGGGAGATGGAAGGGATGATGGAATTAGCCTGATTGGATTAGCTTTGTGTCAACTTTACTTGTTATCTAACTATTGTGTGATATTTCGGGTAATATTTGGTTTTATTGTTCATGTGGTGTTTGCCCCAGCCAGAAGCCACGAGACAGGGGTCTCATTGAGGGGCCAGAGGGCCCAGCCAGAAGCCACGAGACCGAGGTCTCAGCGAGGGGTCAGAGGGCCCAGTCAGAAGCCAGGAGACAGCAGGTATTGGTTCCAGGAGTTTGGTCGGCTCCTATAAGGGGTATCAGGAGAATCCCAATCCTTAGGCCAGAGGTGGGCCACGCAGCAGGGCGCTGCGACTGAAGGTTGGGAGAGCTGAATGACACAGTCAAAGGACTGGTAAGAGGAGCAGCAGTGCTGCCAACACGTAAGCCAGGTGGCTTGGTATTCGTTAATGCATGTTATGTGGAAGAATCCCGGGCATGGGCAACTGATGTATAAGTAAACTGTCCCTTTATTCATTAAATGTGGGCTGCCATGCCCTAAAATTACAGTTTGGACTGGCGCAGCTCATTGTAAATGCACCTGCTGCTTGAGTTTAAGCACCTCAAACTATATATATATATATATATATATATATATATATATATATACAGTTTTTGACCTTGTATGTAGAGATACTAGGACATGTGTCCATCTTTGTATTGCCAGTTCTTGTTTTGCATATTCTTGTCACATTTACTTTCAATTAAAATGTTTATGGGTAAAAAAAAAAAAGGAAATAAAGGGAAATATCCCCAAAAGGGTGAAAGACAACAAAAATTTTCTTTTTCTTTTGTTAGGGGAAAAGGTTATCTCCTCTATCTCTATTTGTTGTATGTGTTCCCATGAGCAAAATGTTCCTCTTTTTCTGTTAAACAGGTAATCGACCCAAAAGCAAACATTTATATCGTGCAGTTTACCAATTCTTAGATGGTAGCTGCATTGGTTTCCTTCTTTAGGCTTTCTTTTCCTTATTGTTACCTGGTGATCTGGCCAGTAAGTCTGCTCTTGCAAATGTAGCGATTAGAAAAATGAGACACACCGTTTACCGCTGACAGGGGTGCTTACAATGGTTGTCTTTTATTTGTTTATGTAAACCATCCCAAAAGGAAAAAAAGAAACAGTTTGCTGTAACTTTTTATAACGTGTGAGCTGGAGTTTGGCTTTAATTTGTTACTGCATCACCATCCCCCCCAGTTTAACAATACATCTGTCCAAAGAGGCTCCATGTGCCAGGGGGTACTCTAATAAAAGAGATGTATTAGTGGTTAGATCACCAGATAAAAACAGAGGAAGAGAAGCCTAAAAAGAGAAAACTGATGCACCACATCTAATACTTGGTAAGCTGCAATACATTACATTTTGGGCTTTGGGTTTAAAACTGCTTTGATCTCCAGAAAAGAAAGTGAGGGCAGATAAGCCCAAAGAATATATAGCAATAAAAATCTGAGCGGTACTAACTATTCCTTATCACAGTTTTTTTTTTTTTTTTTTTAAATGGCTGAGTGTTGCTGTTTAATTTTTGCAGCCCGTTCACAAATAAATTCTTGTTTTTGCCCTTACACTTGATTTAACTCTGGATAGTACTATATATATATATACATATTACATTGCTTAAAGTTTATATATGGCCAAACTTTTATTTGTAGTTTTGAATAGAGTGGCAGACCCAACAGGGGCTTTTGAAGACTGACTATGGGCCCTGGTGTTTGGGGAGGGGGCTCTATTCTTTGGGAGGTGTGTGCCTGGTGGGACCTTTTAGAGTAATTTTACTTCAGATTCAAGTCCATGTCTTCCCAAAACAGACTCTGGGAACTGGAGGACCCAGATACATATTTGGCTCCTCTAAACCCAAACCAGCATTGCCTGCCTCAACCCCCCTCCTAGACTCAGAGCAGGCATTAAAATAATCAGCTCAAAGCAACCTGATGCTGAGGTATCCTGCTATAATTTGTTTATTAAGGTGTTATGTGTTTATTGTCAAGTATGTCTCTGCCAATGTGTGCCTCCTAGTTGTGTATCCCATTGTTAATTGAGTCACCTATTGTTTCTGCCTGTTGGCTAATCCTCTTGGAGGTTCCTACATGATGGGATTAGCCTCATGTAAACTTTACCTTGTTATCTAACCATTGTGTGATGTTTTGGTTAATAATTGGTTTTATTGTTCATGTGGTAATTGCCCTATTTTTGAAGTGGATAAAACCTGTATTCCTGTTTAATAAACAGTCATTCCTTTTGGTTCTTATCCCAACATTTTGTTTGTGTACGATGCTTGGAGTAAAAGGGCTGGTCTTAGCTCTTGGTCTGCTGGAAGGGTTTGGGGGAAGCGTCCAAGGTGGGTGCTGGACGGTCCATCAAATATAGCTTGGTGAGAAATTAGAACCCCCATCATGGTTTATTGGTTGAACTAGGTGGACTTGTTTCTTTTTTTCAACCTATGTAACTATGTATATATCCTAGTGACCGCTGCTACTGAAAAGCATTAAAAATGAGAAAATACAAAATGTTCAGTGATCACTGAGACAGGAACAGAGAAGAACAGAGGTGAAATCTTCCAATGGAGACACGTGTTCTAGTGACAACTTGTCCCTTATTTTGGAAAGAGTTGTTCCCACTTCCTGTTATGTCTACATGACAGGAAGGGAAATCTCCTCAATGACAAAAAGCCTGAAGGGTTGTTATCATTATACAAAATTAAATAAAAAGGAAGTTAAGGATTAAAATATACTTGAAGTTCCCTAAAGACCTCAATGACCCCATTTTTGGATTATAAAGGACCCAGCAGTAGCTATCAAATGGTCATTCTTACAATAGATTGTTCTACAAATATTAATGCTTGCATCGGGCTGCTTGTAGCTATGGAGAGGGGTGGGAGGGCACTTTAAATTCTCATCCCCCTTAGGTAAAAGCAAGCAGAATAAGCTGGGAAAAAAAATATTTAACACATACAACTCTCCCAAACGAGGTTTAAGCTGGTTGAAACAGGAGAACCTTCTGTGATGACTGGAGACACCATTTAGGGTCATTTCACACAAGCTGTCAGGCCCGCCTTTCACTTTTTTAAGTGGACCTAAATGGACCCTCCCATCTCCCCTATGAAGCAGAAGATGTCCGCTGACACCCGCCGCCATCAAATCCAGATGGATGGTAGTCCCATTGTCTATCCATCTGCTGGATCGGATAGGATTGGATTAAAACGGACACTTGGTCCGTTTCCACCCGATTTCCCTATAGAGGAGAGTGAGGCTGTGTCCGTGTCCGATGCCATGTTGGGCATCAAGTAGTTCTTTTTTATAAATGTTAAAATGCTAATAATAATGTCCTCCTCTGTGTCATTGCAAAATATAAGTGACGCCCTTATCAGTCTTGGCTGCTTACATCTATATCATTTTGTACCAACTGTAACTATAATCTGTTTTATTTGAAAAATAATAATAATAAAAAAGGCATTGACTGCTATTTTACGTTTACATACTTTGAGTATAGGACAAATACTTTGGGGGTTAAATGCCTGCAATCACATTTACTGTTCAGCTCTCGAAATGACAACTTGCACAGTCCTAATTCTTCTTAATTGATTGCATCTGCCGGAATTATTAAGAAAAAGGCAGACTGAATGGCATCACTTAAAGGGCGAAGGAAGGGTGCCATGACGCGGGCCATCTGGGACTATTTGAAATTAGAATTTCATATGGCTTTGATATGAAATCTGTGGATTATTTTTGACAGTGAGTTGTAATGGAGGGAGTGCAGATGTGCGCTAAGCTCAAAATCTGAAATCTGGGAGGAGAAATGCCAGAACTCTCGTGTCCATCTGGAGGAATTTGAAGCTCCAGATATGAGACTTGCATTGAGTTTATCCCCCTCAGTCTGACTTACAATTTATTTACATTGTATCTCACTCAGCCAATACAAGGGAATGGCATCTTTTCAACACTGAAAATAAATATCTCTCAATTAGAAAGAGATTGTTAACTTTAACATTCTATTTAGACATATATCTTATTTTTCAGCTAGCTCAGCTATTTTACTTCCAGCTATGATTTTATGTATATTTTATGTATATTATATATCCCTGGTTGTGGTGATATGGTCTTAAAGTGGCCACTGGAGTGGTTCACACTCTATATTTGTCCATGGTAAATCTAAAATGTTAGGTTGACACTTGACTTTTGATATACCCATCCTAATCTTGTTATTATGTACCGACAGTCTTATCTTTCCCTCTCCAGATCCTTACTCCATACCCTTTTTTCATTTTCCAGTACCCTACCCTTTCCTCCACACGTTTTCCCAAAATTGAGGCTATACTCTCTCCATTATTTGTATTCTCTTTCTCATCTACCTTATACTTTGGTTGCGTTGTATACATTTTTAAAGTTTAAAGGGGTTGTAAACCTTTGTGTTTTTTCACCTTAATACATCCTATGGATTAAGGTGTAAAAAACACCTGGCAGTGACTGGCCCCCCAGCCCCTCCATTATACTTACCTGAGCCCTGGAACCTGACCCTGGGGGGTGAGCTGTCTCTCTGCCCAGGGTTCTCGGCTCTTGATTGGATAGAGTGATAGCATGGACGCCGAATGCTGGATTCAGGCACAGGCCCGCATTGTAACCCCCTTGGAAGAGAACTTCTCCTAGGGGGTTACCTGATGTGGGGAGGAGCCGCAAGAGCCACCAGGGGAACCCCAGAAGACCAGGTCTGGGGCCACTCTGTGCAAAATGAGCTGCACAGTGGAGGTAGGTATGATATGTTTGTTATATTAAAAACAAAAAATGAACCCTTGCAATCACTTTTAACAGAACCTAATAGGTGTTCTAATCCCTCTCCACTCTATCCAAAAGTAAAAAAAAAAAAAAAAAAAAAGTTTTGCCTTTAGTTATACCTATTGCCTGTCAATAAGCCATCTTTTTTTTTTTACCATGCAACTAATGCCATTCATGTAATCTTTGTACTCTTATAAATCCTCTAGAACTGACTGCCAAAATAATAAGTAGAGAGGAGCTTATTATGGCACAGTGATGATGTTACAACCTCCCTTATAAGGTCTGGACCGTAGTCTTAAAGTAGAACTAAAGGCAAACCTTTTTTTTTTCAATTCAGATACAATAGGGGAGGAGTATAACCCATGTAAGGTTTACTTTTGCAATTTGTTTCAATTGGAGAGATTTTCCTTCACTTCCTGTTCCATAACCAAAACGGGAAGTGAGAGGAAATCCCTGCAAATGACACTAGAATTAGTGTCCACATTGGAAGATTTGCCTTCTATTACTTTTCTGAGGACAACCCAAAATTTGGGATTTTCTTTTACTTTCACTTTCAACGATAATAGTAAATGGGACAGATAGAGAGGGTGAATCTTCCGTAAGGGGACACAGCCAGCAATAAAAGCTGTCAGGGGTTTTAATCCCTCTCCACTCAATCATTCTACTTTCATGATTAATGTACACACGTGTTGTTTTTTGCTTCTAAACTGTTTGTAAAGCACTTTGGGTGGATTTAAATTTTAGTGTTTTAATTTGGATTTGGATCTTATCAAGCAGCTTTCCCCGGTGTCTACTGCTACATCTGCCAGCCTTTGTTTTCCATTTTCATACAGACATCATGTCCTATTATGCTGCCTCTGAAGGCTTTTCCCCTTCCTTATACAAGCCAAATAAACACAAGTCAGCAGCATGTGGATAACTCATCTGCTTTTTGCGTTCCACTTTAGAGTCCTTTCACACTGCCAGTGTGGGGGTGTAGGCGGTAACCGACGGTTTTTAGTCGTTTTTTTCGGGCGCTATTGGGCATTTTTAACCCCCCGCTAGCTCCTCAAAGAAGTTCCTTGCAGGGCTTTTTTTTGTATGTCCTGCCAGCACAGCGCCCCAGTGTGAGAGTTCTCGGGCTTTCACACTGGGACTGCAGATGAGGCTTTTTTTAAGGCGCTTTACAGGCACTAAAGTGCCTGAGAAATGCCTTCAGTGTGAAAGAGGTCTAAATTTCCTTTTGCCTTTCACCGTGCTGCTTTGCTTTTGTTCCTCCATGCAAGTCATTGTCAATGCACATCCAAAATTTCCCTCAAACTGATTTTGCATGCAGCCTATCTTGCTGCATTCTCTGGCCCACATGCACTAATTTTGCACAGGCATTGCCCAGGGGTCCCAAGTGTATTGGGGGCCCGTGCAGTCCCCCCCCTTCCCAGAAAGACACTGGATAGAGAAGGTGATCAGTGTGCCGTGTGGGAGAAATAACTGCAATCAATCTTTTGTGGCTCATCCTGCACAGCTGTCACAAAAGATCGGTTCCAGTTGTCTCCCCCACCCACGGCACTAATCACTATTGGATTTCCACTGCCAGGGATCCTAAACTCGCAGAGCTGCCAGGAAACCTAAACCTGCAGAGCTGCCAGGGATCCTAAACCTGCAGAGCTGCCAGGGATCCTAAACCTGCAGAGCTGCCAGGAAACCTAAACCTGCAGAGCTGCCAGGGATCCTAAACCTGCAGAGCTGCCAGGGATCCTAAACTCACAGAGCTGCCAGGGATCCTAAACCTGCAGAGCTGCCAGGGATCCTAAACCTGCAGAGCTGCCAGGGATCCCAAACTCGCAGAGCTGCCAGGGATCCTAAACCCGCAGAGCTGCCAGGGATCCTAAACCCGCAGAGCTGCCAGGAAACCTAAACCTGCAGAGCTGCCAGGGATCCTAAACCTGCAGAGCTGCCAGGGATCCTAAACCTGCAGAGCTGCCAGGAAACCTAAACCTGCAGAGCTGCCAGGGATCCTAAACCTGCAGAGCTGCCAGGGATCCTAAACTCACAGAGCTGCCAGGGATCCTAAACCTGCAGAGCTGCCAGGGATCCTAAACCTGCAGAGCTGCCAGGGATCCCAAACTCGCAGAGCTGCCAGGGATCCTAAACCCGCAGAGCTGCCAGGGATCCTAAACCCGCAGAGCTGCCTGGGACCCTAAACCTGAAAGCCTAAAAAAAAGAAAATGAATGCAGCCATTACACCTAAGAATTTATAAGCTGCAATATAATGTCTGCTTTTGGTTTTAATACCGCTTTAGGCCCCATTCACACCTGAGCGTTTTGTAGCTTGAAGCCTGAAGCTAAAAAATGCTGGAGGGGAAAAGAATAAGTGATTCTCTATGGAAATGGTTCACATCTCCACTCCAAAATGGCTGAAACTCAAACGATCCAAAGTTCTGGATCTTCTTTTTAGGCAGATTACGGGCATTTTTTCTTCTTTTTACATTGGTGACCATTTGACCTGTACAAAATCGCGGCAAAACATGCAGTAAAAATCATGGGAAAATAGAGCGACTTTACGCCTGAAAACAATACGCTAGACATGTGCACTGCCAAACAATTTGTTCGTTTTTGTTTTTGTTTTTACATTCGTAAATTCGTACATTCATAAATTGGAAAATTTGTATATTTGTAAATTTGTACATTCATAAATTAGAAAATTTGTATATTCGTAAATTCGTACATTCGTAAATTAGAAAATTCAGAAATTAGAAAATTCAGAAATTAGAAAATTCAGAAATTTGAAAATTCAAAAATCCGAAAATTCAAAAATCGGAAATAGTAACTAACTATTAAATTGTAGGTATTGTACTTTCCTTTAAAATTTGGCTGTTAGTGAACGTAACGAATACGAATTTATCCGAAGTTACGAATTATCCAAAATAATGAATGTCGCATCTAAACAAATGGAACGGAACAAATTAATAATAAATAGTAATAATAATTTTTTATTATTATTATTGTTATTTATTATTATTAATTCATTACGTTCCATTCGTTTGGATACGACATTCATTATTTCAGGCATTAGTAAGTTCAGATAAATAAAATGATAAATTAAAGGAAATTACAATACCTATAATCTAATAGTTAAGTTATTATTAGTTAATTATTAATTCAGATTTCTGAATTTACTAATCTGCGAAAGTATGAATTTATGAATGTATGAATTTACAAATTCTCGAATATTCGAATTTACGAATATTCTGGAAAATTTGTTAAACAGATATTTCCAAATTAATGAATTTGTCGTAATTCATTAAAAAACAAATTCAGAATGAAACAAATTGCACATGTCTACAATACGCTCCGGTGTGAATGCAGCCTCAGAACTCCAAAGTAACCGGTATGTTTTCACTACATGTGCCCTTCGAGGATCTACCCACATCAAATGGATATCTATGATATTTCATTATAAACATCAACATTTGTTCAGATTTCGAACATATTAATCACAATTAAAACCTCAATACACTATGTTTTTATCTGTTATGTGAACGTCTCAAGCATACATGCATTGGGCATTTGCCATTACTTTATTCACATGACCAGTCTCCATTTTATAATAAAAAATACTGGGGTTGATTTACTAAAGCTGGGGAGTTCAGAATCGGGTGCAGCTGTGCATGGTAGCCAATCAGCTTCTAACTTCAGCTTGTTCAATTAAAGTGGATGTAAACCCGATTCATGAAATCAGACCTTGGCAAATATCTCTGTAGTGTTTATGTATCTCTCTCCAAAGCCTTATGCTGGCCATACACCTATAGATTATCTGCAGATTTTCTATGGTTAGATGGAAAAAGTGCAACAGATTTCTCCATGTTCGCTAAACTGTGCGGATGGATTAATCTCCCACTTTTTCCATCTAACCATAGAAAATCTGCGGATAATCTATAGGTGTATGGCCAGCTTTAAAGTGGTGTTCCACAAACCCCAAAAAAATGAAAAAATGCTTAAAATTCATTAAAAAAAAAGAAAAAAAATTGGATTTTTTAAAACTCGCCTCTAAATGCCTGTTGCTAGGGGTCCCTCGTAGTCTGCCTCCTTCAGTGCCTGGGCTCCTGATGTCACTTCCCTCAGTGCAGGAAGGGCTCAGCTCCGTCCCCTCCCTCCTGTCAGTCATCTGGGACATGTGACAGGTCCCAGATGACTGCGCAGCCAATCACAGCGCGTGGCACCGCTCGCGTATTCACAGTGGGTGCCCGGCTGTGGTGCCCACAGTTGCAATCCCGGCACCACCGTCATCTATGCCAATTACAGGAGTAGGAGGTTTAGGCTTGTGGAAGCTCTTATGTTTATTACAAACTGTTGCAAAGAGGACTACTCGATTGGGGGGGGCACTTTTAGAAAATCTGAAGGGCAGCATTTTAACCACTTGCCGACTGCTGCACGCCGATTTACGTCGGCACAATGGCAGCAGTGGGTGTACCTATATGTCCCCTTTAAATGGCAGGGCTAGTGGGCATGCGCCGTGTACACCGTGACCATGCCTGCGGGACCTGCAGACTCGATGTGCGCGGTCTCCTGGTGATCGTGTCACAGAGCCGCAGAACTGGGAAGTGCCAATGTAAACAAGGCATTTCCCCGTTCAGCCTAGCCACATGACAGAGATCATTGCCCCCTATCATTGGAAGCAGTGATCGCTGTCATGTGACTAGTAGCCCATCCCCCCACAGTTAGAATTACTCCCTAGGACACACTTAACCCCTTTATCGCCCCCTTGTGTTTAACCCCTTCCCTGCCAGTGTCATTGACACAGTAATCAGTGCATTTTAATAGCACTGATCACTGTATAAATGCCAATGGTCCCAAAATAGTATCAAAAGTGTCTGATGTGTCTGCCATAATGTCGCAGTCCCTAAAAAAAAAAAAAAAATTGCAGATTGCCACCATTACTAATAAAAAATAATAATAATAATGCCATAAAACTATCCTCTATTTTGTAGACGCTATTACTTTTGCGCAAACCAATCAATATACGCTTATTGCAATTTTGTTTTCTTTATTATTATTTTTTTTTTTTACCAAAAATATGTAGAAGAATATGTATCGGCCTAAACTGAGGGAAATTTTTTTTTTATATATATTTTTGGGGGATATTTTTCAAAATTTACGCTTTTCTTTTTGTTTATAGCGCAAAAAAAAAAAAAAAAACACAGAGGTGATCAAATACTACCAAAAAAGCTCTATTTGTGGGGGGAAAAAAAGGACGTCAACTTTGTTTGGGAGCCACGCCGCAGGACCGTGCAATTGTCAGATAAAGCGACGCAGTGCCTGAATCGCAAAAAGTGCCCTGGTCAGGAAGGGGATAAATTCTTCGGGGGCTGAAACAGTTAAAGAGTAGCTTTCAATAACCTTCAGTTATAAAAAAAAAAAAAAAAAAAAAAAGGCCTTGAGTAGCAGTTAGATGAATCCATTATTAATGAAGTGCCTATGAATATCTTCTACTCGTCTGCAAACCTACGTTCTATTATTTCCATAGCTATGGAACACGGCTAGATGAGTGAATTGATGCATAGATTATGCCATTATAAATAGAATTCTGGGAGTCGTGTTTACATGGTGTACACAATTAATAATTTAGCGTTTTTAAATGTTTAGGAATTTTTAAAAAGTAGGTTAAAAGCCTCCATTGATGTCTGGCACTGTTACACTGAGCACAGCATACTGTGTGTTTGCTAGCAGTCTGCACCGTGGTGTAGATTTATCGGTGTTCTCATTCTCAGTGTCCAGAATGTACTTAAAGGAAGATTCCACCTTGTTGCTTTCCAACACACAAAATTACCAAAACTTCCATTTGTAGGTATTTTGTTGGACGGGGCACTGCCCCTCCCTGACGGAGTGCAGAGCTTCGTTATCCTTATATTTACCAAAGTGCTGGCAGAGAAGGACCGCATACATCTGAGAATCCTCATACTGCTATTCCACTTGTGCAGATTCTTTTGTGTTCTCTATGGACATGCCCAGAACGAAAACAATTGTTTGGTTTCAATTTGTAATTTACATAAATTCCTTTCTTTAAATTACTTTAACCCGCTTAATTCATTTTCGGAATTTGTTTAGTTTATTTGTATTCAAATCGATTCAAATATTTGGAATTCAAATTGATTCGAAAACTATTCAAAATTGATTCGAAAGCTATTTCGAATAGTTTTCAAATTTCCAAAGCGAATAAATTAGAATAGAAAATAAAGGAATTGAATAGAAAAAAATAGAATGGAGAAGAAAAGAATATCACAGAAAATAAAATAATAGAATATAATACAGTAAAACAAAATAGAATAGAAAATAAAAGAACAGAATAGAATGGAATACAGTGGAATAGAAACAAACAGAATAAAATAGAATATTTTATGGGCGGCACAGTGGTGTAGTGGTTAGCACTCTCACCTAGCAGTACAACGGGTTGTTGGTTCGTATCCCAACCATGACACTACCTGCATGGAGTTTGCATGTTCTCCCTGTGCCTGTGCGTGTGTTTTCTCCGGGTACTCCGGTTTCCTCCCACACTCCAAAGACATGCAGGTAGGTTAATTGGCTTCTGTCCAAAATTGGCCCTAGTATATGAATGGGGACCTTGGATTGTGGGCTCCTTGACAGTAGGGACTGATGTGAGTGTGCAATGTGCAATGTACAGGGATAGGGACAATTGTAGACACTCACTCAGGTTGAACTGGATGGACTGGTGTCTTTATTCAACCTTACTAACTATGAAACTATATAACGTGTGTATGGGCCTCTAGTTGGAATGACGCACTGCCTCGACTGATTGCAGTGACGGGTGACCCTTAGGAGATACCCAGGCTGGACTATGTAAAATACTGCCAAAAGAAAAGAGGGCTATGCCTTGGAACGATAAAGTGGGCTGTGCATAGAGTTGCCACCGCATCCCTTTAAAATTGCACACATATTAATTACACAGGTTCTGTGGCTGATTAAGGTGGTAGTTAAAGTGGTTGTAAATCCATAAAAAACACTTTGACCTACAGGTAAGCCTAGATCAGTGATGGCGAACCTTGGCACCCCAGATGTTTTGGAACTACATTTCCCATGATGCTCATGCACTCTGCAGTGTAGTTGAGCATCATGGGAAACGTAGTTCCAAAACATCTGGGGTGCCAAGGTTCGCCATCACTGGCCTAGATTAAGGCTTACCTGTTGGTCTAAAAAATATCTCCTAAACCTACACGGTTTAGGAGATATTTGCCAAAATACAGGCATCGCTGTCTACAGCACACGCGCCGTAGATGTGGGCTCCTTGAGAGTAGGGACTGATGTGAGTGTGCAATGTACAGGGATATGGACAATTTTAGACGCTCAATCAGGTTGAACTGGATGGACTGGTGTCTTTATTCCATCTTACTAACTATGTAATATAACCATCATCTTAAATTCAAATATAAAAGAATAGACTAGAAAATAATATACAAGAATAGAATAGAACATAATACAATTTTATATATATATATATATATATATATATATATATATATATATATATATATATATATATATATATATATATATATATAAAATAGAATAGAAAGAATATAACTATCTTCCTATTCTAATATATATTGTTTCTATTCTATTCAAAGTTGAATTGATTCTATTTGAATTTTGGGAAATAGTTTTTTTTATGTTCTATTCTTTTTTTAATTATATTATTTTTCATTTTGTTCTATTCTTTTCTATTCTGTTATTTTATTTTCTATTCTATTATTTTCTATCCTATCTAATCCTATATTTTTCTATTCAAATTTATTCTATTCAAAATTTGAATTTCAGAAGATGGTTATATTCTTTCTATTCTGCTCTGTTGTTTTTTTCTATACTATTCTGTTATTTTGTATTCTATTTGAATTATTTTCTATTTTATTCAATTTTGAATTGATTCTATACTTTTAAACTTGAAGTTTGGGAAATGGTTATATTTTATTTTATTCTATTGTGTTTTAATTTTATTCTTTTCTATTCTATTATAGTCTATTCCGTTCTTTTTTTTTCTATTTTGTTCTGTTTTACTCTATTATATTTTATTCTTTTAATTTGTTATATTCTTTTCTATTCTATTCTATATTTTTTCTATTATATTCCTTTCTATTTAATTTTTTTTCTCTTTGGAAATTGGAAAACTATTTGGATTCAAAAACTTTGAAAACTATTTGAAATTGATTTGAAAACAATTTGAATTCCATCCAAATGTTTGTTTTTTTTTCCGTTATTTCGGATTAGTTTAAATTGGGTCCTATTTTAATTGAGAAATTCAAATACATCTGGATTTCTGAAAAATGAAAATTCATCCGAAATTCAATTTGGAATGAAATGAACTACACATGTCTAGTTCTGTACATTAAATCTGAACTCCAGCATGGGTAAATATTGTCAGAATACAAAAGTCATGTGTATTCTTACTTGCCTCTCCCCTGTCGCACTCAGCCGGCCAAGAGAGCAAGTGGGGAATTGTCTGCACCCGCTACATGGGACGATTATTTGTGGGCAATGTGGGCTCAAGGAGCAGTTGCTTTTGGGAGCCCCCAACTATGATTGGGCCCTGGGCAACTGCCCCTTTTGCCCCGCATTAAATACGCCCATGCCTGGTGTGTGTGTGGTTAGGACAGCAGACTGTAATCTCCTTTGAAGGATAGGGACTATTTCTAAGTAATCTAAGATGCCACATAATTACTTGAATCATTATTCTGGAAAGGCGAAAGAAGGACTCTCCTTCTTTCCAAACATTATAAGGAAACATTATAAAAAAAACTATTGGTAGAGCTGAAGGATTTGGAAAATGATTTCCATGGGGTAAATTTTAAGATATGAGCAGTGTATGAACCTCCTGGAACTTTTCTTTTCAGCAAAAGTCAATTGTTCAGTTGACTTTTGTTGAAGAAGCCTGTCGTAAAATTGTTAGCTGAACAGCACCTGCATCTAATAAGGTGCAGGCACTGTTCAAGGATCCTGACAGCCATCACTGCCTGCTCTTAGTTTGGATAGAGGAATTACATTTCTTTTATTCACCCTGTGGGCTGAACAAATTAAATCTACACATGTATGGACAGCCTTAAACAGAATTGGCTAAATCCCTGTGACAAACCCCATATCCCCCTCTGGGGTGTTAGTGTTACTAAACCCCCAACAGTAAAATCAGACTGTATATGCAGTAAAGCATGCTTGTTATACTCCCTGTGTGGGTTAAATCCTCTGCATTGTATAAAAGGGCTGTTTGAGCCTGTCTTCTCTGATCCTCCCCTTCTACTGTCCCCAATCCAACTGCTGATAGAACAGGGCCTTGGGCGCACTCTGCACATGCTCAGTTGGGTGTGTATTGCTCTAGAGAGTTTTTTTTTTTCTTGGGAGGGTTCATGTGATCAGCACAGGGCCAATCAGTACTGTCCAGACAGAGGGTCAGGGGTCCTGCAGCCTCATAGCACAGTCAGAGAGAATGAAAACCTCCTCCTACAAACCAGACACTGATAGTCATAATTAACCAGTTCCCGACCAGCGCACGCCGATGTACTTTGGCAGAATGGCACGGTCAGGCATATTGGCGTACAGGTACGTCCAATCTTCAATGCCGCCGTGCCATCGGGAGTGCGCCGCTGTGCCATCGGGAGCATGCCATCGGGAGTGTGCCATCGGGAGCGTGCCGCCGGCGGCACGCTCGCGTGCCGCCGGCGGCACGCTCGCGTGCCGGTTGGGACCCCAGTGAGTCCGGCTGTGGGTCCCGCGGACTCTATTGCCGCGGGCATACCCACGATCGTCTCACGGGACGGCTGAATGGAGAAGTGCCGTTGTAAACAGCATTTCTCCATTCTGCCTAGCAACTCGTGACGCTGATCTCTGCTCCATGTGATTGGAGCAGAGATCAGTGTTCACTAAATGAAAGCCCAGCCCCAAACAGTTAGTAACACACCCCTAGGAACACTTAACCCCTACACTGCCACCCACTGGTTAACCCCTTCACTGTCAGTGTCATTTACACAGGAATCACTGCATTTATATAGCAATGATTGCTGTATAACTGACAATGGTCCCAAAAATGTGTCAAAAATGTCCGATGTGACCACCATAATGTCGCAGTCACAATAAAAATCGCTGATCACCGCCATTACTAGTAAAAAAAAAATAATAAAAAATTATTAATAAAAATGCCATTAAACTATCCCTATTTTGTAAACGCTATAACTTTTGCGCAAACCAATCAATAATTGCTTATTGCCATTTTTTTTACCAAAAATATGTAGAAGAATGCGTATCGGCCTAAACTGAGGGAAAAAAAAATGTTTTTATATATTTTTGGGGGATATTTATTATTACAAAAAGTTAAAATTAATGTGTTTTTTTCAAAATTGTTGCTCTATTTTTGTTTATAGCGCAAAAAATAAAAACCGCAGGGGTGATTAAATACCACCAAAAGAAAGCTCTATTTGTGGGAAAAAAAGGACATCAATTTTGTTTGGGAGCCACGTCGCACGACCGCGCAATTGTCAGTTAAAACGATGCAGTGCCGAATCGCAAAAAGTGGTCTGGTCTTTGACCAGCAAAATGGTCCGGTCTGTAAGTGGTTAAATAGTTGCATTTCCATGTTCTGTGTACTGTGGGAGACCAGATATAGTGAATGCAGGGTGCTGGGTTTAGTAACACTTTAGGGTGGCCCCATAAGGATCAATATGATCTCTCAGTCAATCGTTCAATGCTACTAAAATGATCAAATTGAAAAAGAAAAGTAAACCACTGACCCTGGATGGTGGATTTTGATGTTGGTCAATCCGCCATGGTACAATCCTATTGATCGCTTCTGAATGAGTAAATCTTGTGTGTAAACCAGCCAATCTGAAAAATATTAAATAATAGTTTTCAATAAATCTTTTTTTGATGGCTCATATTTTCAAATAACATCATCATGCATCAATTAATATTTTAACTGCTGGTGAATAATCACTTCTTTGTAATCACGTGCAGCAAGATCCATCATAAATAGATACATGGATGGGCACCTTAAGATGGGCAAGGTTCGGGGGCTGTTTGGTTCCTTTTGGCCCACACTTTCTAAATAAAGAAGATACAAATCCTAACATCCTCTGCCTGTGAGATTTAGGCAAATCGATGGAACATTAACCTCTTGCCAGCCGAATGACGGCCACAGCAGAGACCTGAATTTGGCGGCCTCCCCTTTCCATGCTCCCCATGCGCCCCCTGCAGGGCACGCACGGTCACTGAGATTTAGGTGATCACAGATCCGAGTAAGGGGTCGATCCCGGCCCCTTACCATGTGATCAGCTGTCATTGGCTGACACATTAGCTAAACAGAAGCTTGGTAATCGCTGACAACATGAGGAGAAAAAAAAAAGATCACCGGCTTATCTGCAAGGGACATCGGTCCTGAAGAGGAAGAGGCAATTCTGCCTCATTTGTGCCACTAGTGCCACCTGCCATTGCCACCTATCAATGCCCATGAGTGCCACCTATCAATTCCCACAAGTGCCACCTATCAATGCCCACCAGTGTTGCCAATCAGTGTCACCTAGCAGTGCTTGCCTATCAGTGTAACCAACCAGTGGCGATCATTGCCCATTATTGCCACCCATCAGTGCCCATCACTGCCACATCAGCGTACATCAATGAAAGAGAAAAATTACCTGTTTGCAAAATTTTATAGCAAAATATAAAAAAATATATATTTTTTTTTTTAATTCTGTCTTTTTACATTTTTTTTTAACAAAAAATAAAAACCGCAGAGGTGATCAAATACCACCAAAAGAAAGCTCTATTTGTGGAGAGAAATGATAACAATGTAATTTGGGTACAGTGTTGTATGACTGCGCAATTGTCATTCAAAGTGCATCAGCGCTGAAAGCTGAAAATTGGTCTGGACAGGAGGGAAGTTTAAGTGCCCAGTAAGCAAGTGGTTAAAGGAGATTTTTCACCCTCTTTTTAAAGTTTCTCTCATCTGTATTCTCATCCAGCGTTTTGTAACGTTTGGATATTGTAGATTTTTTTTCATTACAAATATTATTTTTTTTGTAATCGTCTAGCCGCTTTAGCTTACAGTTGCCTAGGCGAATTATGTAACTATACAGGCCCGTAGACTCCTTGAATATTGTTCTCTCCAATCCCAGGAGTCTTCAGGCATCCTTGGCCTGCTGTGCACCATGCAGTGTGGTTACTACACATGCGCGAGATCAGGATGCACATGCTGGGTATGGATGGTAGCTTCAGATACCCATAGATGACATGGCTTTCCTGAGGAACAATTCTGGTAGATATTTTGCACATAAAGGCTCCATTAAAATTCTGAACAATATCCAAAGTGCTGAAAGTGGTGCTTAACAATCCCAAAAATGTCTTTATTTAAAATGATGTTTGCTGACTGTAGCTCCTCTTTAACATACACATCAACTTTATCGAGCAAGTTAAGGGATGATAGGATTTATCCTTTCATGCAAGGCTGAAGTGCCCGTCTTTGTTATAATGCATTATATGTATGTGTGTGTTATCCTGAATTACTTTATCACAACTTTGAGATACCTGCTGACGCCCTTATTAACACAAGATAAAAAAAAGTAATCTTATATGCAGCAATTATTTTTAATATTCAGATGCTCTCCTTTAATATTCATCCATTTCAATGAAGATGTCCTTTTCATGAACCTGGATTCCAGCAGTGCTTAAAGGATAGAACATTTCCATAGTTAAGAGAGCCTTACAAGATCTAGCAATCCATAAATCATATATCTCTATCTCTTTGCAGAGTATCTGTGTGTGTGTGTCTGGTGCAGGAGGATTGGGACAGTCATCTAGGGCACAATGGTTAGATGCTGAAAGTTCCTTAAAGAGGCCTTGTCACCAAATTAGAAAGTTGCGAGTAAAAGCACTGAAAAAAAATGTTAAATGCTTACTTGTAGAATTTTTTTTCTTTCCATAAATTATTTTTTCTTTCCCTTTTTAACTGGCTTGAAAATGTGACTAGTCAATTTGATAGCACAGCTAGATTTGCCACCTCATCCCTTTAAACCTGAACGCATATGAATTACTCAGGTTCTGAGGCAAATTCATTGCAAATAAGGCACTAAGTTGGTTTAAAGAGGAAGTAAACCCTGATGAGTTTTCTTCCTCTTTGATTCCCTGCAAAGGTAAAGCATAATGGACTACTATGCATCGCACAGTAGTCGATTATGTGTCACTTACCTGACACAGGAGCCAGTGAAGTCACCGCTGTCTCCTGTAGTCTGGAGCATCCATCGTCTCGGTGGGTCTCGCTGCTCCGCCTCTGTCATTCGACGAAGCCACGATGACGTCACTCCCACGCATGCGCACGGAAGCCACCACTTGCGGCATATCGCCGTTGACAGCGGCACGCCCATATCTGAAATGAGTGGAAGCTCTGCTGATTTTATCATCCAATCATGTGCAAGCTAAAATGCTGTTTATATTCTTTGCATGTTCCCCTTGTATTTACAGCAACTGCACTTCCCTGACATTGCAGTGCACTTGTAGTGCAAAGTGGATTTGCCTTTTGTAAATAACCCCCAATATGTCTTGGTTCATGTTAAAAAACAACCATTTGCAAAAGAGCTGACATATGAACAGAAAATACACATACATGGAAATGACATAACGCTAAATAGAAATATTATACATAAATGTGACCATGGGCCAATGCATGGAGAGTAGATGATATGCCAATCTTGACAAGGCACCCTAAAAAAACTCTATGCATATTATGGCTCTTGACCACTCATTGGGAGTGAGGTGCTACGATGAACTATGAAAAATGGATACACAGAGAATATCAGTTATTTTAAAAGTCTTGCTAACAGTCAAATTACTGCAGCGCAAAATATAAAATCCATATGCTAATATGGGTGCAACAGAAAGTTCTCCACGATAAAAGGGCAGGAACACCTAGTGAGGAAAAACATGATTCTGATGCACTGTATGGTATAAGTGACTGATCCTCCACCACCAAATCCAAACTCTTACCAGATGTGATGGACCTCTGAGCTAACAGCAGTTCATACAGGCTTGTATCCACAAACGGGATTGGAATAGTGGGTAGAAGAGCCGGATGGAGCAGATGATCCAAGGAGCAGTGTATCCAATGGAAGAAAAAAGGCACAATCTAAGTGCACGCCACAAAATTCATTTATTGAAAATATTCCACAAAATATAAAATCCCACAAGGAATATAAAAGGCAGATAGCCGTAAAAAGATTGCTGGGCAGGCAATCAATGCAACAAGTATAAAAAATGGTGCGTGTAACAACGCCAATGAGACGCAGAGTACTCTGTCAGAGATGACTGCTGGTGACGTCTGTGTGATAGCTTCTTCCCCCGTACGCGTTATGTCCTACGTGACTTCATCAGCTGGGGCCCCTCTACCCTGAAAGGGGAGAGAATGTTTTTGGGGACCAAGGGGTCTGATACAGACAAGTCAGTTATAAAAATATGCCAAGCTGGTATCAAGGGAGGTGGGGCCTTATTCTCTGTGTACCTATTTTTCATAGTTCATTATGCAGCTAACTTCTGATGAGTGTTAAGAGCCATGAAACGTGTAGAGTTTTTTAAGGTGCCTTGTCAAGATTGGCATATCATCTACTCTCCATGTATTTGGTCCGTGATCACATTTATGTATAATATTTCTATTTAGCATTATGTAATTTACATGTATGTGTATTTTCTGTTCATATGTCAGCTCTTTTGAATACGCTTGTTTTTTTTGTTTTTTTTACCATGAACCAAGACATATTGTGTATCTCCATATTATGGCTTCTGATCAATAAATTATAACATTTTATACCTTATGCATTACCCTTTTGCAGTGACATTCCTCATTTAAAGTCCCATCACTCTTTTCTTCTGTTTTTATACACATATTATGCCACATATTCTGCCAGCAAAAGTCCGATGTGAGCTTTTGGTCAAATTCCGACCATGTGTATGCTCCATCGGACTTTTGCTGGCATAATTCCAGCCAGCAAAAGACTGAGAGCAGGTTCTCTATTTTTTGGTCGGGAAAAAGTTCAGATCAGAAATTCCGATCGTCTGTACCAATTCCAAAGCGCGAAATTCCTACGCATGCTCGCTAACAATTCGTCGCATGCTCGGAAGCATTGACCTTCATTTTCTTGGCTCGTCGTGTTGTTGTACGTCACTGTGTTCTTGGCGGTCGAAAGTTCAGAGAACTTTTGTGTGACCGTGTGTACGCAAGGCAAGCTTGAGCGCAATTCCGTCCGAAAAACCATCCAGACGGAATTTCTGATCGTGTATACGGGGCATAAGGAATGGAGGTTTGTCACTGCGGCTGTTGTCAGGTCACATCTCTCTTTTTTTTAATGGTACCAGACAGATTTACCATTTGATCCAATAACAGTTAGATTGGGAATCATATACTTATGGCTGGTCATGTGAGCAACGGCTAATAAAAACACGCAGTTTATGCCCCTTTCACAGTAAAAAAAAAACTTTCAGCATTTGGATCATCTGATGTATACCATTTTTCGAGAATGAATAGGTTTATTGATCCTGAAACATAATTAAATAAATTTTTTTATTATGGCTAGGAAAAAAAAATTAACAACAAAAGCTTTCCAGTGTTTTCCATATCAAGTTACTGTAGTGAGGCCAGAATCAGATTTTCTTTAATAACGGTTATTACTATGGTTACATAAAAGAAGGTAGTGCAGCAATAATAGCATGCTGTACAAATCCTGTCTACCTTTAGAAAAAAGCAAATTAGGCAAAATCACAAATAATGCAGTAATCAGCAGTCAATAACCTACAGCACATAAAAACATAACTAGTCTCCTATTATCCTACAAAGATGAAGAAGACAATTTGAAGCAGAATAAGTTATTATATGCTGTTCTATTAAAATTAGTTTTTGCTTTTTCATAAAAGTAATTTCTTTTTCATTATGCCTTTATCAAGATGATTATGGTGTTGTTTGACCTGTTATGTGATTTGACTTGGTTTGCTAGGTCAAATCACATGTCTGGCTTCAAACAATTTGCGTGTCTGGAGGTATTTAAAGAGATTCTATCACCAATTAAAGCATAGCTCTTAGACAGAGTGTGGAAAAGGTTTTTATTGCGGTCTGTGCTTCCATAATTATTATTACAGGCGGTTTTATATGGTGATGACAATTTACATAGCACTTTACCTACTGTGTGCGTACATTCACATTAGTCAATGCCCTCAAAGAGTTTATAACCTAAGGTCCTTAGCTCACATGTATACCTTCAAAAAGTATTCATACCCCTTTAAATTTTCCACATTTTGTCATGTTATACCCAAAAAACGTAAATGTATTTTATTGGGATTTTATGTAACAGACCAACACAAAGTGGCACATAATTGTGAAGTGGAAGGAAAATGATAAATGTTTTTTATTTTTTTTCAGTCAATACTTTGTAGAACCGCCTTTCACTGCAATTATAGCTGCAAGTCTTTTTGGGGATGTCTCTACCAGATCTTCTTTGCAAAATAGCTCAAGATCTGTCAGATTGTCTCATAAAAACATTTAACTAAACACATTTATTAAAAGCCAAGCCATGGGCTTTTACATTTAAAACAGAAAAAAATGGCAATAATGGTGCAAACGATGCGTTGTAGACAGAGTTGTGCACCTCTTACATCACTTCCTGTTCGTTCCATGTTATTGCGTTTTTTTTCTGTTTTAAATGTAAGAGTCCATCTTAGCTTTTAACAAATGTGTTTAGTTAAATGTTTTTACGCTATGAGAGGTGTTTCCTTTATCCTTATATTACAACTGAAAACATTGGAACCACCTCACGTTTGGGAGTTTTGAAGTCGGCGACACTATTAGAGATCGAGAGCTGGGTCCAGGACCACCAGTATTTGGAGTGACTAAGCCTTTTTAAAGGAGGAGATTTGATGTATCCCTAATGCCTCATACACATGACCGGACTTTCCGGCAGAAAAGGTCAGACAGAATCATTTCATCGGATATTCCGATCGTGTTTGGGCTTCAGTGGACTTTTTTTTTCAAAAAGTCTGACGGACCTAGAAATAGAACATGTTTTAAATCTTTCCAACGGAATCAACTCCTATCAGGAAAACCGTACGTCTGTGTGCTGGTCCGATGGACCAAATACGACACAAGGGCAGCTATTGGCTACTGGCTATTGCACTTCCTTTTCTAGTCCCGTCGTAAGTCATCGTGTTAGAAATGAACAGACTTTGGTGTGATCGTGTGTAGGCAAGTCCGTTAGGTCGGAACTCCGTCGGAAAAGCCGTCAGAGTTTATTCTGACCGAAAGTCTTGTCGTGTGTACGCGGCATAAGATTTCCCTGTATTTGGCTCCATCCATCTTCCCATCAACTCTGACCAGCTGCCCTGTCACTGCTAAAAAAAGCATTCCCATAACATGATGCTGTCACCACCATGTTTCACGGTGGGGATACTGTGTTCAGGGTGATGTGCAGTGTTAGTTTTCCACCACACCGCATTTTGCTTTTAGGCCAAAAAGTTCAACTTTGGTTTCATCTGAGCAGAGCACCTTCTTCCACACGTTTGCTGTGCCCCCCACATGGCTTCTCACAAACTGCAAACAGGACTTCTTATGGCTGTTTTTCAACAATGGCTTAATGGCTTTCTTCTCACCACTGTTCCATAAAGGCCATATTTGTGGAGTGCACGACTAATAGTTTTTCCCACCAGAGCTGTGGATCTCTTCAGCTACTCCAGAGTTACCATGGGCCTCTTGGCGGCTTCTCTGATTAGTGTTATCCTTGCCCAGCCTTTCGGTTTAGGTGGATGCCCATGTCTTGGTAGGTTTGCAGTTGTGCCATACACCTTCCATTTTCAGATGATGGATTGAACAGTGCTCCATGAGATTTTCAAAGCTTGGGATATTTTTTTATAACCTAACCCTTCATGATGCTGTTTGTTCACTAAGGCACTCTAACAAACCTCTGAGTGCTTCACAGAACAGCTGTATTTATACTGAGATTAAATTACACACATGTAGACTACAAATTAGGTGACTTCTGAAGGCAATTGGTTCTACTAGATTTTAGTTAGGGGTATCAGAGTAAAGGGGGCTAAATACAATTGCATGCCACACTTTTCAGATATTTATTTGTAAAAATGTGGATTATCATTTTCCTTCCATTTCACAATTATGTGGTCTATCACATAAAATCCCAGTAAAATACTTTACGTTTTTGGTTGTAACATGACAAAGTGTGGTATGAATTGTTCAAGGCGCTGTACATGCACACACATACTAGGGCCAATTTATACAGGAGTTAATTATCCTATCAGCATAATCTTTGAAATCGGGGTACCCAGAGAAAAACAACTCAAGCCCAGGGAGAGCATGCAAACTCCATGCACATAACATCCTTCCTGGGATTCAAACTAAGGACCCCAGTGCTACAAGGCAAATTGTTACCCAAAAAGCAACTCTGGGTATTTTGAAGGATATCTGCTCACTTTGCCATTGGAAATTAGGTAAAATCTATCCAACTAACAGTAGCGTTAGAAGCAGTTCTTTGTGGGCTTTTATTTCATTGTCCATATGGCAAAGATATACTAAAACTGAGACGTTTTAGGCACATCCGCAAATATTATTGTTATGGTTAACTCCATTTTCATGGGAAAAAATTGAGAAATATAGCATATAAAATTGCAACACAAGTCATATTGTAATTTAATGTTCTTAAAAATGACCTTTCCGTTTCAATGTGCAGTGCTGTAGTTTTCGGTAACATGCAATGCAGTATAGCAACCTGAAGGTGTTCTGTACACAGATGGAGTACAGAACGCCACCAAGAAATGTAATTTCCTGCTTGTGTGATTGGTTTACTGATTTTCCCAGAGGTCTGCACTAAGATGCAAGTCAGCTTTTAGGCATCCCCTGCAAAAAAGGTGTCATTTTAGTGAGATACTACCAAAGGGAAATCACGTCTAAAGGGATTCAGATCCTGCCACTTTTTTATTAGAGCCATGCAAGTGCAGCAGCTGATTGATAATTTTAAAGCACATGGACACAGACCAACAGCAATTTCCTCAGAATAACAAAAAGCCGGAATCTGCAACAAAGTTTGGGAAAATCCCTGCAATGTACATAGATCACACAGAGAGGAATGTGTTTTTTTTTTTTTTCTCAGTGGAGTTACTCTTTACATTAAGTAAATTGCTTATGCAATGTTCCAGTTCCTACATTGTTCTACCTATTTATTCTGTTACTATCATATTTTCTTTTATTGCATTACATTGTATCCAAAATGGTGTGTAGTCAAACATTACAGATACAAATAGGATTATAGTATGTATTTGTCGAATCTCTGTAGGAAAGCATCATTAGAGTATCTGTTTAATTCAAATATGCAGATATAGCAAGATTTATTATACAAGTGCTGACTGCCGTTTGTAGGCGCAAGTGTTTTCTTCACTAGAATATAAAGTTGCCTTAGGTTTTTCATTGTGCTTTTAGCTGGATCTGCAGTAATAGGACAGGGCTGAGCATCATGGACGTTTTATAACCTTGCTATATTACTACTTTTTTTTTTTTCTAACTTTTATTTTCCTTAAAGAAATGAAAGGACAGTCATTTTTTTTTCACTGGCTACCTTAACGCCTCTACTGTGCAATACTTTGCTAAGAACAGATAATATGGTTGTAAAACAAATTGGATATTATACATCCCTAACATAGCGGGGTTCTTTACAAACATTCTGTTCATTTCATGGTCCTTTTTATGTCCAAATTTTGCTTTTCCTTGTACCGTAATTCTTTGCCTTCCATTTCTCAGCTGTCATTGTATACGGCACACAAAGCATTCCAGTGCCAGATTGCATTGTGTCATTTATATATTTATTAATTTTTATCTGGGGTCCATCCAACCTGCATGGATGGAAAACCCATTCAATAATGCATTATTGCCAGTACCAAACTTGTAGACTTTATGCCTCTTCAGATGCATTAACCTGCGCTTGAACTTTACAGCTTACTTTCATTTTTTTTTGGCCTGGAAAAGAAGATAAAGAAAGTCATTTTCGAATAGTCTGGATGGCCTCTCCTGTCTTCCTAGAGGAGAGTACAATGCCAGGCAGAGATTAATGACCTGCAAAGTGTGAGCTTTTTAAATTAATGTTACTTATTACAACCATGGCTTCCAGACAAAAGAAAAGTCATCAGCTGGTACACTACCACCCACTAATTGATTTGAGAAGTTTCGTTTAGAAGTATAAGCACTTCTTGGTGTTCTCTGAAAGTATTTAAGCAGGTCTGTGACAAGCGTGGCGAGGAGTTAAGCCCCAGAGCTTCTGTTGGCTGTTACAAGGGAATTGCAATGTATTGTCTGGGAATCAATCAAGGAGGTGTTGGGCACACGCTAGCAAACCTCCCGAGGTCTCACAAATAAAACTACATACACATACCTATACAGGCCAGCCATCAATTAAAGTGACAAAACAAAGTGACATATTGTACTCAAAAGCTTTATTTAATATTCATTGTTATTTTTTAAAACCAATTCTGAAACGGTACATATATTTTATTAAAGCGGCACTTCACCCAAAATAGGTTCCACTTGTCTGCTTACTTCCCTACTATTTAAGTTCTGGCCCTTCAAAATTTTTTTTTGGAGGGGGTGGAGGCAGGTACCTGTTTGTCACAAAGCACAGCATGGCTCCTGCATTTGCATAGGTAACCAGCTGTGAAGCTGCAAGCAATAACAGCTGGCTTCCCAGAGCAAACCTGCCAATGCAAAGACGGCTGAAGAGCTGGCTCCAGTGAGGACAGAGCTGCATCCCTGTACCCCACGTAAGTTTCCTATTATTAAAAGTCAGCAGTATTTTTAGCGTCTTAACTTCTTTAAAGAGGATACTAGCCACTGCTGTTTACTGTTACTACCAGTGGGTCAATATATTAGACAGAGTAGTATTTAGTATTGTTTCAGGTGAGTTTACTGTTTTGGAATCACTATGCAGCTTGGTGACTTTCAGCAGTCTTTGATTTAGGTGAATTTCACAATGGGGACAATAGAAGAGAGATGGTGGCACTTCCAGCGTGTAAAATCAGCTCTTTATTGTGAATCCATTAAAGTGATTGTACACCCTGTACGACCACCTTTACCTACAGGTAAGCCTACATTAAGGCTTAGGAGATATTTACTAAAGTGATGAGCAGCGAGGACTATGACACAAACGCCAATGTCATCGACGCATTCACCCTTTAGAAAGGGCACATCATGCTGTTTCTAATAGGGGTCATGCACGGAAGTGATGTGACGCGACTACGAGCCAGTCACAGAGCCGGAGTTCACGGCCCCGGAAGGAAGAGGGGCGAGGACGGAAGCTCCGTGCTCGTGGGGACAATGGCGACAGTGCGGGCCTCTGTGTCAGCTAAGTGACAAATAATGGGCTACTATGCAATGTATAGTAGCCCATTATGCTTTACATTTGCAGGGAAATAAAGAGGAAGTAAAACCCAGCAGGGTTTACTTCCTCTTTAAATAATTGTGTCCTTCCTAACTTCGTAGATAGGAGATGCTCTGTAGCTAGTCCCACCCTCTTTTCAGTGTGTCATTAGTTTCTGTTCTGAGCACATTTAATTGTTGGAGATAGACACACTATGATTTTTTGATCTATCTGTTGTTCATCTGTGAAGATAAGCACAGGTTTTGGATTAAAGCTTTCTACGATCTGCAAGATGTAATTTGGGTTGAGTCTCTGCTAATTCTACTGAGACTGTAAGTTACAGCTATCTTGCCACAACTGAATAAAATATAGAGATCACAATTGTAGTGCTTAGACTGGAGAGACAGAACAGGAAAAACATTTGTTAGAAGAACAAGTTCCCCCATTGTAAAAGGAAGAATGAGATTCTCCGCTGCTATATGAAGCCGGGTGCCCGCCTGGTCCACAACCAAGTCCACAGTAGTAAGAGAAGAGAGATGGCGGCACTTCCAGCTTGTAAAATCAGCTCTTTTTTGTAAATCCATTAAAAGCAAAGACATGGCATACACGTGCGATCCCCAGGAGATCTGCTGATCTGTTGGGGGTCGCATATGTATGTCATGTCTTTGCTTTTAAAGAGGAAGTAAACCCTGATGGGTTTACTTCCTCTTTTTTTCCCTGCAAAGGTAAACCATAATGGACTACTATGCATCGCATAGTAGCTCATTATGTGTCACTTACCTGACACAGGAGCCAGCGAAGTCGCCGCTGTCCCCTGTAGTCCGCCGCATCCATCTTGCTGGTGGCGTCTCGCAGCTCCGCACGGGAGTCGCGTCTCGCAGCTCCGCCGCTGTCATTCGGCGAAGCCGCGATGACGTCACTCCCGCGCATGCGCATGGGAGTCGACAAATTAGGCAGCTCCATTCTTGGACTTGCCGCGTTTAGTGCGCCTGCGCACCGCTGTCTACGGCGCATGCGCCTTAGACAGCGGTGCCCATTTTCGGGCAAATATCTCCTAAACCATATAGGTTTAGGAGATATTTCTTGGACCTACAGGTAAGCCTTAATCTAGGCTTACCTGTAGGTCAAAGTGGTTTGTAAGGGTTTACAACCACTTTAAAGGCAAGCAAACAATGATGCCTGTTATGATAGATCCCACTTAGCATTGTGTCTACAATGGCAGAAAGTAATTAGAAATATTCTGCATGGGACACAGTTGGCAAAAAAGAAAAAGAAACAAACAAAAAACAAAAACGACAAGGGATTTAACCATTCTCATCCAATTCCAAAATGAAAAAAAAATAGTTTTGGCTTTAGTTGTACTTTAATTACAGATTCCATTTAAAGTGAATTTAAATAGAAACAGGATTTTGAGTACATTAACCACCATATACCCATAAAGCTAACAGTTGCTACATCAAGCATGCAAAAAATGTGGCATCAGAAGTGTTCCAGTCTAGTTAGAGGGACAGGACTCATTGCCATAGTGAATTAGAAGAAGGACCAGTCCAGGAACACAGTGATTGTGAGTGCTTGTTAGAAGAGCGGAGTGGCTCAGATATTATGGAGACATTACATTGTTCCTGCTGAACCTCTGCCAAAACAAATGTTATCTTCTCCTGTAGCTCTCTGTTTATCCACATAAATCAGCCCTGAGGAAGGTGACACAGAACTTGTAGCGTCAGTTTGCCATAAGATTTTAATTCTAATATTCAAAATAATTAAAGAGATGGGTTATGCATCCAACTTCTTTATTCACTCTGCTGGTGAGTTTTGGCCAACATACAAGAGTTCTCTTGTTTTCAGCACATTTTACTTGTGCAGCCTGTGACCTGGACCTTGCAGTAATATAGTCTCTGCCTCCAAAAATCTTTTTTTTGTCCCCTCTCTAAATTAGGCCTGAGACAAGTTTCACTTTAAGATATTACCAAGCCCTATCAAATTTTGGTAAGGACAGCCAAGGGTCTAGATTGATGACTGTGGCAGGTCGGGTCTTTGCCACTGTTTAATTTGTTTCGTTTTGCACCAGATTGAGTCAAATGAGTGAAGAGAGAAGTGAGAGGTGCTCGTATGCACTCTACTGTCCAAGACAGGACAGACCAAGGCCTGAGCCTGAGGGAGAGTTTGTGAGGGACAAAGCAGCTGGGAAGAAGGAAAGAAGCAGAGCTGAGGTACAGAATTAGTGCATGAAAACTGGGATGTGTTTGATGGTCAGGAGTAGCAAGAGGTACTAATTGGAGCAGTAAAACTGCCAAGAGAGCCAGGAGGCTTAATGTCCTGTTTTGTTTGTATTGATGGTGAGAACCTCCTATGTGGGAAGACATACCTGTGTGAACTTTACTTTCTTTTTAATAAAAGTGGGCAGGAAAGCCCCGAAAACGAATTCTGGCGTGGAGTAAACTCATTGTTTTGCCACTACCCCTGAGCTACAAAACTCCAATCTGTTACAGTGGCATACAGTAACTGTGATCCTGGATTAAATTTACTCCAAGTGTATCTTTATTAATTCTATATTTATTCCTCTTAGTGCATATTTATTAAGTTGGTACATTCTCCCATTGTTTGTGGTAGTATTGTGGTGCTTCTCTTTTTCTCCTGTGATCCATGGCAAACCTATACTTAAATAAGTATGGAGTTCATTAAAAAAAAACCCTAATACTTACGCTCTATGCTGCAGCTGTCCAACAATGGCTCTAAGACCGAGAACTAAGTGATCACATGATTGCCCAGGTCTCAGTCTGCTCTGAGCAGAGAGTGGTCATTGGCAGCCACTGTTCTCCTTTCTACTCATCCAGCCCTAACTGGAGTTCCAGGCTGAGGAGGGGTCAGGCACAGCTGACTCTGATTCTCAACCATCAGCTGAAAGTCAGAGCCAGCTGTCAATCAGGCAGTGGGGTGAATCCCGACAATATTGTTGGTATCATTCCATAATCTGTAGAGGCTCTGCCATGTCAAAGGATAGTGGGCAATAGCCTGCCATAAACTGACTCTGAGTCACAACAGAACAGAAATAAGTGCACTTCTGTAACCCACAAGAGAAGTATGGCCAAAAAAAAAAAAGCTTTGGCTATACCTCTCCTTTAAAGTTTGTTTTTTTTTAATAAGAAACTTCATACTTACCTGCTCTGTGCAAGGGTTTTGCACAGAGCGGCCCTGATTCTCCTTTTCCTGGGGCCCCCCGGCGGCGCTCCTGGCTCCTCCTCCATATAGAGTGCCCCCATGGAGAGCCGCACTCCATGGGGGCACTCATACGGGCATGCTCCCGAGTCCTTCTGCTGCGGCCATTGACACAGGCAGCAGAACTTTCCCTTTAAAGTGTCACTAAAGGCAAACCTTTATTTTATTTTTTTCCATTTTGGATAGGGTGCTTGTCGGAGAGGGGAGATTTCCCTTCACTTCCTGTGACAGAGCCAACACAGGAAATTAGAGGAAATCACTCTGAAGTAAGGGCAGTGCCAGTGTCCCCATTGGAATATTTCCTTCTATTCCTGTTCTGATTTTAATCCTAAATCTGGTATTTTCTTTTACTTTAGCTTTCAGTGATAACAGTAAACAGGACAAATAGAGAGGGGGAATCTCCTAACGGGGACACAGACAGCAATAAAAACTTACAGGTGTTCTAATCCATCTCAACTCTATCCAAAACAAAAAAAAAAAAGTTTTGCCTTTAGTGATACTTTAAAGCTTTTTTCACCTTATGTGAACTTTCGCACTGTGAGGAGGAGAAACAAAGTGTCTTGCATGTCTGGATGGCACATACTTGTCTGTTATATGCAATGTGCCTACACATCGTTTTATTCTATTGGCACTATTCTTAGTGATATTTATTATTATTAATTGCCATCTGTACATTGGTAATATTTATAGAGCAAAGAGCTGTGTGATAGGTTTACATTGCCATTTGTTTTTTTTTGTTATTTTTATAGCAGTTAGTCATTGATTTAGCACCAAACGCACTTTTATTTTTAGTATGGATTTTTGATATTTTCGCATTAGATGCTGTATATTTATAGCACTAAGCGCTGTGTCACACAGATCCATTACAGTGTATCAAAAATATTCATTGCAGCAGATAAAGATATTAATAAAAATATTCTTGGCAGCAGCTGTGAAGTTTATTTCAACATGTTTAGCATTTTATTTTAGCGTGGACTTTTCATATCCACCTCAAACTCGCTCATCCATGTCTTTATGGACCTTGCTTTGTGCACTGGTGAGCAGTCATGTTGGAACAGGAAGGGGCCGTCCCCAAACTGTTCCCACAAAGTTGGAAGCATGAAATTGTCCAAAATGCCAAAATCCTCACTGAACCCCCTTACTTTTCTGGACCTCATAAACTCCCCTTCCCTTAAATGGTGAAAAAGAGTAACAGAAAGCAGATTGCACAGGTTTGAATTAATCGTCCCATTTCCCGTATTTCATGCTTTCATGGCTCTTTACAGCTGAGAAAGTCTTATTGTTTTCTCACTATACCTTGTTCTGTGCCACATGTCTTTTCTGTAACAAACCTTTTACAGTTTGTTCAAATTTCTATGGTTAGTTGGTGATATTATACAAACTTGTAACCATAGTACAAACAAGTGGCCCCATCTATAACTGGTCTACACTGGTCAAGCAAATATAAAGAGATTTCCAAGCTCAACTTACCAACCAGCCAGCGTCCAACCAAAATGACCTTACATGCGTAAGCTACAGGCCCCATCAAGGCACCCCCTTTTCTGTAGTCCCGGATTTGAACTTTTGAGAGTCTCCACAATGGAAGCACATGCATTTTAATTGATAGGTAGAAGGCAGGTGAGTCTGGAAGGAGCCCATCCCTCCTAAAGTACAGGGGCACACTGAACACCCAGCACATAGCACTATGGCAGCAAAGATGTCAGTGCATTGCCTGATCAATTTAATAAAAATACAAACAAGTGGCCACTGCCCCCACCTAAACTTGGTCTTTGTTGCAAGGAGCACTGAAAGGGCGACGTATGTCAAATAAGAGATTTCCAAGCTGAAATTTACCAAAAAGCCAGCGACCAACCAAATTGACCTGTCTTATGCTATGTACACATGGTCAGATTTTCCAATGGAAAAAAGTTCGATGGCAGCTTTTTGATGGAAATTCCAACCATGTGTAGGCTCCATCGGCATTTCCGAGACACAAAATCTGAGATCTGGAAATCACATTTTCCGACAACAAAATCTGTTGTCGGAAATTCCCATCGTGTGTACACAATTCCAACGCACAAAGTTCTACGCATGCTTGGAATCAAGCAGAAGAGCCGCACTGGCTATTGAACTTCAATTTTCTTGGCTCGTCCTACGTCTTGTACGTAACCGCATTCTTGACGTTCAAAATTTCCGATAACATTGTGTGACCACATTGTGTATGCAAGACAAGTTTGAGCCAACATCCATCAAAATCAATCAATCCCATGGATTTTGTTGTGAGAATGTCTGATCATATGTACACGGCATAACAGTATACGTCAAGAACAGGGGGTGTGCAGACTAAACCCCTGTTCTTAACGCATACTGTTAGACAGGTAGATTTGGTTGGTCGTTGTCTGGTTGATGAATTTTAGCTTGGAAATGTATTTTTTGTATTTGTTTGATAAGCTTGTAACCATACCTAAATAAAGAATAAAATAAAAAATATAAAATAAACATTTTCAACAAGCCAGTTCATGAGACGATAATCAATAGATCCACTTTTAATCAACAGAAATAGCCATTCCTGGATCTAAATTTGTCCGGTTCCTGCTGAACCAGCCAAATTTAGATGCATGAATGGCTGGCTTTATTCTAGGTTTGCTTTAGACGGCCCTCTTACTAAAAATTCGAGACGTTCACAAAAGTGTATAAAAAGTTAGATTCTATAATTCAATTTTAGGCTTTGGTTGTACAGATGACATCTGGTAACTAACTGGTTGCTATGGCCAGCCAGAACATTTTTTCCCTAGAACCATTTTTATACATGAGACCTAGAATGTGTAGGTGTGTGTCTCGTAATGTAGTGTAATGATTTTAAATTGTGAGAACCACGGGAGCAGGGAGTAATGTGAATGCCTTAAGTACTCTATATGGCGCTGTTTAAGAGAGATGAAGTGGAACCGTTTTTTCATGGTGTATTTATAGGTAGAAACTAATGCTAACTAATGCTATGTAAATATGAAAAATGTAATGCCTTGGATCAATAAACAGTGCAAGAAGCAAAGTGCTAAACCCATCAGAGTTCACATTACTTAGTCAGTAACAGGATGGATTGTGACTGGTTGCTATATGTTCTGTGCTTTGTTTGTAATGCCATGCTACAACATTATTTGGTTGCTGCTACATTATCATTACGTATTGATCCACAGATTAAAAAAAAAAGAAAAAGACTTTTGTCAAGTCCAAGAGAGGTCACTGCTGAATTTCCGCTTCTATGCTTATGGGTTATTGGTCAGCAGTCAGCCTAGAACAGATACTTCTCCTGCAGAATGGTTTAAATAGCTGGGATCACAAGAATATCTTAACGTTTCATATAACTCATAATTTCTTTGGAAATGTATGATACCACAGACAGATCTTCTAACGTCTTTTGTTTTATTTTCCAGACCCACCTGCTGTAGAGCCCACCTTTCAGGAAATAAGGAAAGGCCTTGGGGCCAGTGTCACCATGAGCTGCAGAGTCCTTCGGGCTTATCCAAACAAAGTTCTCATGTATGAATGGAGACTGGGGAACAAGCTGCTAGATAAGGGACAGTTTGACTCTCAAGATTACACAGAGCTGACCGTCACTATTCACGCCAAGGAGCATTACGGCACATACAACTGTAGTATAATCAATGAGGCTGGATCAGGACGATGCAGTTTCCTTGTAACAGGTAGGAATTCACAGATAATGTTTCCCAGCTTGTCTGGACTCCATTACTATCATAAGGGGAGCTGGGTGGGATCTGAGCACTAACTGACCAGATAGTATTGGTCCACTTGAATCTTGCATGTGTGTGGTTTGATGTAAGCAACCCCCTCGTCTTCCCAGGAGCTACCTACTGTATATACAGTATTTTGGCTACTCTGAACATCAAACACGTAGGATCCAGAATATTATATCCAATCGACAATGAGTGATGCAGTTCATAACAAGTGGTATCCAGCCAGTGATATCCTCCACCAAGTGACGTCACCAACGTTTAGTCAAGATGTACTCTTACGCACATGGTGGACCCTCTAATTATGGAAGGTCAAACACACTTAGGATATATCTGTTGATATGGCATCCAAAAGGGTATAATGCAGGCAGTCCACATCTTTCCAGCTGTTCCTTCCACACTAGGATTGAATCCCTTTGAGGTCTTGAAGCTTCAACATTGATGAATATTCCAATACTCTCTGCACACCACTCCACAAAGGTTTTACCCTTGTACACACGGTTGGAGAATCCGACGCAATGTGTCCTATCGGACCGTTTTGTCGGATAATCCGACTGTGTGTGGTATGCATCGGACTGTTTCCGTCAGAATATTCGTCGGACCCAATTTTCCAACTTGTTGGAAATATTTTCCGACAAACTGGTCCGATCGGACATACTCCAATCGTGTGTAGAGAATTTTGATCAGACAAAGTACCACGCATGCTCAGATCAAATTCCTACACCAAAGCTATTGGCTACTAGCGTGAACGTAGTCCCGTCGTAACGAAATAACGTCATCACGTTCTGAACGATCGGATTTTTCGACAACTTGGTCCGACCGTGTGTGTGCAACAGTTTCAGACACAATCCGTCGGACAAAATCCGTCGGACAAAATCCAACGGATTTGGTTGGCAGAATGTCCGACCGTGTGTACAAAGGCTTACACCATTGAGGTCCCCTTGTTTATATTTTGGGTACTGCTGGGCTGTAATGATGGTTCATTATACCCTTTTGGACGCCATGTCAACAGATATATCCTAAGCGAGTTTGGCCTTCCATAATTAGAAGGTCCACCATGTGGGTAAGAGTACATCTTGACTAAATGTTGGTGACGTCACTTGGTTGAGGATATCACTAGATACCACTTGTTATGAATCGCATCACTCATCGTTGATCGGATTGGATCATTCAGATCACTTGTTGGACAATGTTCACTTCTTAATACATAATTGGCACAACCTTTTCTTCTTTTTTTTATTTTGTCGTGTTATATCTCACATTTCATTGTTGCTGCTTTATTTTATTATATTTCATTCAATTGATTTTCAGTTATTGCACAAGCACAGTATTGCTTTTTATTTTTTAGGATCCAAAATATACAATACTCCTGCGCCAATGATAGAATATTCTGCCAACACCCAACCATGTGCAAATAAAATTTCAGATTTTTTTCTTGCCCATGATTGGGTATTCTTTGTAAAGTGAAATTCCACCACATTCACTAAGCTGTGGGGCAAATTCCCTTGAAAATTGAATAGTCATGTGTTGATCTAGCAGTGATGCTCTCAACTTTTAAAATGTCTTACATATATCAGTGTGGAATATTTTATGATTTATTACTTATGAGGCATTACTATTCTCGATTTACACAGATCAGTTAAAACATTATGACCACTAACAGGTAAAGTAAATGATAGGGTTGTACCTGTACCGGTTTCAATACTAAGCATTTGCATGAGTACTCATGCAAATGCTCCGATACCCGAAGCTGATACCTTTACGCTGTGATTTGAGCCTATACAAAATAAATGGGCTCAAATCACACTGCAAAGAATTGTATACGATTTAAACAGGAATGTGATGTGATTCCTGTCTGAATAACATGCGGTTCCCCCCACCACTCCTGTGTGAACCCAGGCTTGTCATATTGATTTCAGCCTGAGTTTACAAAGGAGAGGTATGAGAAACTGCATGTGATTCAGACAGGAATCGCACCTCATTCCTGTTCAAATCACATGCAATTATTTGCAGTGCGATTTGAGCCCATTCACTATGTATGGGCTCAAATGGCACTGCAAAGGTATCGGTACTCTGTACCCGTGAGTACGTGACCAAACGTGGCGGTACTCGGAATTGCTAGTAAAAATTGTACTAGTGAATAATATTGATTATCTTGTTACAATGGCTTAAAGTGGGTGGGATAGATTAGGTAGCAAGTGCACATGTTGTCCCTGAAGTAGGTGTGGTGAAAACAGAAGAAATGGGCAAGTATAAGGATTTGAGTGACTTTGACAAGGGCCAAATTGTAATGGGTATACAACTGGGTCAGGGCAACTTCAGAACTGCAGCTCTGGTAGGATATTCACAATCTGCAGTAGTTGGGACCTACCAAAAATGGTCCACGGAAGGAAAACCAGTGAATGTGTGACAGCGTTATGGGCAGTCAAGGCTCATTGATAAAAGTGGGGAGCAAAGGCTGGTCCATTTATTTCCTATCCAAAAGAAGAGCTACTTTAGCTCAAATTGCTGAAAAAGTTCATATTGGTTCTGATAGAAAGGTGTCAGAACACACAGTGCATTGCAGTTTGCTGTATGTAGGGGAAAAATGCTGACTAGTGTCCACAGCCAAAAGCACCTACAATGGGCACATAAGCATCATAACTAGAACACAGAGCACAGGCCTGGTGCAAGGATTTTTGACATCCTAGGCAAAATGTAATTTAGCCAACACATTTGGCCCCACCCCTGACTCCACCCACTTTGCCCTGCCCTTGTAACACATGTGACCTAACTGACCATTACACTGACCTACCTGACCCCTACACTGACCTACCTGACCCCTACACTGACCTACCTGACCCCTACACTGACCTACCTGACCACTACTCTGACCTACCTGACACATACACTGACCCAGCTGACACATACACTGACCTACCTGACACATACACTGACCCACCTACCTGACACATACAGTGACTCCTACTTCCTGCACTACTCATCCCCCCCATCCCCCACACACACAGATCGATGTAGATCGGGGAGGATCCATCCTCCTCCTTACCTCTGTTCTTCATGACTTGATTGACCATAACATCAGGGCTCTCTTCAGCAGCGGGGGCGGGTAGTATAGCTTAGGAGTCCCCAACAGCACCGCCATCCAGCTGGTCCATGGTGTCCTCCACGCTGCACCCCTCCAATGCTTCCATCTTCAGTGAAACCCACCCCTCTGCTGCACTCAGAGTTATACAGAAACACAGCACTGCACCAGAGGGACAGGCTGGAGTAAAGGAGTCCCAGAGCGGCACTGTGAGATATTACTGTGTGAGGAGATGTGACAGCAGGACACGCAGCAAGACATGTCGGAGGATTGTTGGTACGCACCAGATGTGTTCCCTGGGACCACCAGCCCAGCACCGAGCCCACACAGGCCTGGAGCGTCACCGGGACAGAGGCTGTGGCATCGCCCTAGGTGGTACTGCACCCTATGTGGCTGCCTACTCTGCCTAGTGGTAGCACCGGCCCTGACTGAGCAATAGAAGCAGGTGACCTAGTCTTGACATTCAAGAATTGTTTGTGGAACACAACAATAAGCTTGAGGTGTTGACTTCTAAATTCTTCAGGTCTCAATCCAAATGGGATATGATGGAAAAACAAGCCTGAGGCCCCACGTCACAACTTGCAGCACTCGAAGGCTCTGCTACTGACGGCTTGGTGCCAGGTACCACGGCATACCTTCGGAGGTCTAGTGGAGTCCATGCCTCAATGGGTTATGGTGGATGGTCATGTTATGGCTGATCGGTATATATTTATCTAGTGCAATAATCTATCCATACAACGTTGGATGTTACAAACAATGGTAAACACATATGGTACATAAAGTGTTTTTAAAAAGTACATACGGTTACACAGCAAATCACATTTTAGAAGTAGAGATCCAATATTTGAAGCTCACAGTCTAAAGAAATAAGAGTTAGAGGCAATATTTAAAGAAGTTTTTATTTATAAAAATATAAATATTTTCACATGCAATGGGGCTGTGCCCACACTGCATGGGCTAACTGCTTGGTTTTGTCGAGGGGGATTGCAGAATAGAGACATAATTGCCTAATCCTGTGATCCTCCTAATGCAAGACTGATCCATGCTGTACCTGTTTGAGGCATGCTAGCAGTTTTGTGAACAGTGGCGGTGCATCCATAAAGGGTGCAGGAGCTCCGCCCCCTCTCTCCTTTCACCTCTCTCTCACCAGTCACCATAGATAGATTCATGCATTGCATGAATCTATCTAAGGTCGACGTTGCCGCCCCTATCCAACTGTCTGGCCCCTTGTCGGGTGCCGGGCACCTGAATTACAGCTGTGGGTTTTTTTTGGAAGCACCTGATTAGAGCCATAGGCTCTAATAGGCTTCAAAAATGGTAAACAGCGGGCGCAATGCTGTGCGTTCACTGTTTATTCAGTGTTGTGTTAGGAAAACAAATAAATTGCTTGCTTAACACTGACCGGAGACATCGAGGAGCGTGAACATGGAGGACGCCACCGTGAGACAGGTAAGTCCCAACTCCCGGGCGATCAACACTGGCAGCATTTGATTGGGCACACTGGCAGCAGTTGATGGGCACACTGGCAGCAGTTGATGGGTACACTGGCAGCAATTGATGGGGCACAGTGGCAGCAATTTATGGGTACACTGGCTGCATTTGATGGCCACATTGGCTGCATGTGATGGGCACATTGGCTGCTTTTGATGGGCATAGTGGCTGCAATTGATGTTTTTTTTTTTCAGATTGTTTGCAACCCCCCCCACCCCCCATATTTTGAGCACCAGCCACCACTACTTGTGAATGGACTGTTCCTGATGTAATCATGACCATAGATCGGCTCTGGATGTGAGGACAGCAGGAACAGTCCACTGCTGGACATGGGGGAGTGCTGTTTTATGGAGGATCAAAGAATCGGATAAGTATAGCCTTTCGGTGCGCCCCTAGACAAAATAAGAAGTTAACCCATGCACTGCATGGAAGAAGAAACATTGTTATGGAGTTCGTCTTTACGTAAATGAATAAACTATGAAATATAAAACAACTGAATGTGTCTAGTGAAATAGTGAAGCAGGTAGGCCAGGTAATACGCTTGTCAGAAGAAGTGAATTTTAAGTGCATTTGAAAGGTTGAGAGTGCCAAATGGCAAGAGAGGTAACTCTAGAGAAGAGGCACATGAGGGGTGTTGAAGGTGATAGTGTGAAGAGGCAACTCGATGGTGAATAGGCAATTTGCCGAAAGTGAGCTGTGCTTGAGAGAATTACTGGAAATCAGCATGAAGATGTATGACAGAGCAGCCTTGGTGGGAGTTTTTCAGGTTAGAGCTTTGAGTTGTATTTTGTGCATATTTGGCAGTCAATGCAGCAGCATTTACAAGCGAGAGGAAAAGCCGGATGACTAACTTCATTCTGGCCTGGTACCGCTATGTTTATAGGTAAACCACTGAAGTGGGTCACAAAAAATGAGGCTGGGATAAGATGCGATGCAGTACTATTTCACCTGTTATTGATCAGGAAGAAACAGATGCAGGAAATGATCAATTGGAGATGGCAGTAGGTGATTAGTGTTAAAGAACCAAGGTCTCATGGATCAGTGTCCGTACTGAAAACTGTCATTACTTTCTTACAGTTGCCAATTAAAACCTGCCATTTCAGAATGACGGCTAGAGTCTGGAAGATGTCATCTGATTGGTGGCTGCAAGAACAGAACACCTTTGCAGACATTTGGTATGCAAGGTTATAGTTTTAGTATATGAATCTGGCCTTAGATGGATCAGCATTGGTCCAGTTCAGCAGGGACCAGACACAATTTGATCAGTGTGTGGCCATCTGTGATTAACAGAAGTTAATCCAAGGGACATGCTGGTGAACTTCTGTCTATCAACGGCTGCAGCCAATTGGCTGAAGTCACTGATTAGTGTGTTCAGACAGCGGCGTGTCCTGTTGTCAGAATGCGATGTTCCAGCAGCGTGCATTCCTCCATCAGCTTGCCTGTGTCTATGAACAGGTTTAGAGTCACAGAGAGGTGTATTTATTAAATGGCAAAATGACGAACCTGACATTTTGGTTTAAGGAACCAATTTGAAGGTTTAACTTTTGTATAGTACTGTTTTATTAATATGATAAAGTTTAATAATATAATTGTTGATTTACACCTTTTTGACCCCAGATCTGATATTTAAGAGGTCCTGTCATGCTTTTTTTTTTTTTTTTTTTTTATTACAAGGGATGTTTACATTCCTTGTAATAGGAATAAAAGTGACACAATTTTTGTTTTTAGAAGAACAGTGTAAAATTAAAAATTAATAAAAAATATTTAAACGATCCCCACCCCGCCGAGCTCGTGTGCAGAAGCGAACACATACGTGAGTAGCGACCGCATATGGAAACTGTGTTCAAACCACACATGTGAGGTATCACCGCAATCGGTAGAGTGAGAGCAATAATTCTAGCTCTAGATCTCCTCTGTAACTCAAAACATGCAACCTGTAGAATTTTTTAAACTTTGCCTATGTAAATTTTTAAGAGTAAAATAAATGATTGTCATTCCACGAGTGGGCGCAATTTTCAAGAGTGACATGTTGGGTATCAATTTACTCGGCGTAACATTATCTTTCACAATTAAAAAAAATAGTAAAATTGGCCTAACTTTATCGTTGTGTTATTTTTTAATTCAGAAAAGTGTATTTTTTTCCAAAAAAAAGTGCGATGTAAGACAGCTGCGCAAATACAGTGTGACAAAGTATTGCAACGATCGCCATTTTATTCTCTAGGGTGTTAGAAAAAAAAAAAAAAGTATAATGTTTGGGGGTTCTAAATAATTTTCTAGCAACAAAAAAAACTGTTTTTAACTTGTAAACAACAAATCTCAGAAAGAGGCTCAGTCCTTAACCACTTCAGCCCCGTAAGAATTTACCCCCTTCCTGACCAGAGCATTTTTTGCATTCGGCACTGCTTCGCTTTAACTGACAATTGCGCGGTCGTGCGACGTTGTACCCGAACAAAATTGACGTCCTATTTTACCCACAAATGGAGCTTTCTTTTGGTGGTGTTTGATACCTCTGCAATTTTTTTTATTTATTTTTTGCGCTATAAACAAAAAAAGAGCAACAATTTTGAAAAAAACACTATTTTGTACTTTTTGCTATAATAAATATCCCCATTTTTTTTTTTTTTTTATTTTTTTTTTTTAGAAAAGCAATTTTTTTTCTTAGTTTAGGCCCATATGTATTCTTCTACTTGTTTTTGGTAAAAAAAAAATCGCAATGAGCGTATATTGATTGGTTTGCGCAAAAGTTATAGCGTCTACAAAATAGGGGATAGATTTATAGAATTTTTTTTTTGATTACTGTAAAAAAAAACACTAGGGGGTGGTGAAGGGGTTAACTGTGTTCCTTAGGAGATAATTCTAACTGAAGGGGGAGGGGAATAACTAGAGGAAGTGACGGATTGTGGTTCCTAGCTAATAGGAATGAGCTCAGGCGTGTTCGCATGGATGCAGAGCCCGCCAGAAAGTCGGCGCAGCGCTGAGCTAATCACAGGCAGTGAGACATTGCCCGATCTCTGCAGCCGCACATCGGGGCAATGTCTTACTGCCTGTGATTAGCGCAGCACTGCACCGACTTCCTGGCAGGCTCTGCACGTGTTCCATGCGAACACGCCTGAGCTCATCTCTACTAGCTAATAGGAACACACAATCTGTCACTCCTCTCAGAACAGAACAGGGAAATGTTCTGTGTCTCCTGCTCACGCTCCCTCGTGGCCTGTGGTCATAGCGACCGTCGGGCACGAGCATTGACACCCCCGCTGTGAAGCGGGAGCGCGCGCACGCCTTCTATCCGGACCCCGCAAGCCGGTGTATAGCTACGTGGTTTCAAGCAGGGGAGCCAACCTGCTGCAGTAAAACTGCGGCAGCTGGTCCGGAATCGGTTAAGTGGTTATTGGAATATTAAGAACTCGGGGACCAAAGGGATTAGTATCTAAACTATATACATATTTAATGCAGGCTAAGATACGGGATGCTCCGTTACAGATTAAAAGGAAATGGCAAATGGTCTGTACATCTATGACAGATGAGATATGGAAGGAGGTGTGTAAATCACATTTGGGAGTCTCACCTGCAAGTAATAACAGATTAAAAACAGTTGTATATAATACATCAAGCCTATCTTACACCATGTAAATTAAAATTTAATGGGGCGAATGGCATCGGCGGACTGTGTGAGGTGTTATCCACCAGGGGCTGATTTTGTGCATTTAATGCGGTCTTGCCCGGGCATTAGTAGATACTGGAGACATGTCTTGGATATATTATCAAAAGTGCTGGGAGACCAGATTCCATTCACTTTAGAAGTTTGCCTGCTAGGGTTTGTTGAGAAGTGGTCTGGATCTACCAAGACCTGCCCACAGGAAACCCTATTCATGGCAGGCAAGCAAATTGTGCTTAGGTGGATGCAACAAATACCCCCCTCAAGGGATCAATGGCTTAAAGCGGTAAATCAAATACTTCCATATGAGAAATTAACCACTTAAGCCTCGGACCAATTTGCAGCCAAAGGACCAAGCCCCTTTTTGCGATTCGGCACTGCGTCGCTTTAACTGACAATTGCACGGTCGTGCGATGTGGTTCCCACAAATAGATTTTTCTTTTGGTGGTATTTGATCACCTCTGCGGTTTTTATTTTTTGCGCTATAAGCAAAAATAGAGCGACAATTTTGAAAAAAATGCAATATTTTTTACTTTTTGCTATAATAAATATCCCCCAAAAATATATAAAAAAAACATTTTTTTTCTAAGTTTAGGCCGACACGTATTCTTCTACATATTTTTGGTAAAAAAAAATTGCAATTAGCGATTATTAATTGGTTTGCGCAAAAGTTATAGCGTTTACAAAATAGGGGATAGTTTTATGGCATTTTTATTAATATTTTTTTTTTTTTTTACTAGTAATGGCGGTGATTACCGATTTATATTGTGACTGCGACATTATGGCAGACACATCGGACATTTTTGACACATTTTTGGGACCATTGTCATTTATACAGCAATCAGTGTTGTACAAATTCACTGATTCCTGTGTAAATGACACTGGCAGTGAAGGAGTTAACCACTAGGTGGCAGTGTAGGTGTTATGTATGACGTTATGTGTTTTTTTTATTGTAGGGGGCATGTGACGTCACTGATCATCTTTCCCTATAAAAGGGAATAGACCGATGACATCCAGAGTAGGAAGCACGGGAGAGGTTTGTTTACACAGACCTCTCCTCGTTCTTCAGCTCTGTAACCCGGTCCGCTGGTCCCGCGGCCACGGTCACGGAGCTCAGGCGGCGCGCTCCCAAACCACGGCTGGGCACTTAAAGAGCAACATACAGGTACGTGCTTGTGCCCAGCCGTGCCATTTTGCCGACGTACATCAGCGTGAGGCAGTCCTTAAGTAGTTAACATACGAGCACAGAGGAACACCTCAGAAATATTATAGAATCTGGGATAGATGGTTGAATTCACCATTAACGCTTAGTGAAAATGAATAATATATAAGAGGGACATAGATAGAAGAGGACATTGATGGATATTATTAGGAAAACAGGGGAGTAGGGTGCTGCAGCCAGGGTATATTTAGGTGTCTCTATGCTTTTTGAAAATTTTTTTTTTTCAGGGTGGAAATATATTGTGTATTGTTTTTTCATTTTTTTTGGTTTGCATTAATCAATATGAGGAAACTAATGACTTGGAAAATGATGAAATGGGATATTATCAATTTTGTTAATGCAAACTTATGAACTAAAAAGTATTAAAAAAAAAAAAAAAAGTGCTTCTGGAAGAATGGTCAAACATTCCCATAGACACACTCCTAAACCTTGTGGACAGCCTTCCAAGAAGAGTTGAAACTGTTATAGCTGCAAAGGGTGGGTCGACTCGGTATTGAACCCTCCGGACTAAGACTGGGATGCCATTAAAGCTCATAGGGTTTGGGTTAATATTGTTAGGGGATCAATGAGAGCATATGTAGTCCAAATAATGGACAATAATTGGACAAACATGGCATGTAGAACTCCCAGTTCTGAAAAATACTTCCACTGCTCTCAGGCAATGCAAAATTATAGAAGGAGCAGCAAGATGCACCAAACTAAGTGTAGCAAGTTAAGTAGAATGGGGATTTATCAAAAGCATCAGCCAAATGGATACTCATACTATAAAAATAAATGAGCACGGAAAAGAGAGGAGTCCATGGTCACTCAGGGAATCCCTGGGATGTGTCACAGCAGGTTCGGTGATGTTCCGGCAGGAAAGATGGATTGGCCGTCCAGGACCCTGCGTGGAACACACTCAGAGCCGTACCGGATGTGACATCAAGACATGTAAGATGACGCATTTCAAAACTTTTGCTTTTTCATCAGATCTTTGAAGGTCTTGACGCCACGTCTAGTACGGCTCCAAGTGTGTTCCACGCTGGTTTCCATACTGCGAGGCAGGCCGGCTAATCCATCTTCCCTGCCGTAACATGCTGATGCTTTTAATAAATCCTTGTTTAACTTAACTTGCAACACTTAGTTTGGCGCACCTTGCTGTTCTTTCATCTGTCTTCCAGAGAATTGCTTCACACTCAAGGGAGCTGCCACTAGTGTTGTCATAGCATGGACTTGTTGTGTTTCTTACAATCTGTATTTGATTTATCCAAGATTTTTAATGTTTTTTTTCTGACCCCTTCTTTGTACCAATTTTTGCGCCATTCTCTTTTTCGTTTCTTCAATGCAACAATAGAGCTTTGTCCATTTTACTTAAAAAATATATATATATGGCAGGTAAAACACTTCCATAGGTTTCATCTGTATATTTAGCTGTTTGACTGAAGTTTCTATCAGACCCCACTTCTACACTAACAGAATTTCAAATGGCATTCTGAATATGTGATTTACAATCCCCTATTTTCTTTCTCAAGCTAAGTGTTGAGGTTCCAGTCTGTAAACTTTTTTTAAGGGGCACGGAATTGTATATTTTAGCATGTAAAAACATAAAAAGAGCAAACGTAATGATGAACATTGTGAAGAATAGACAGAAATATAATTTTTATTATAGGCAGTAAAAGCTAAACGACAACATCAGGAGAAAAAATACTACTGGAGACATTATCCTTCTCAGAAAATTGGATTTTTTTAGGGTCACTCTTAAATTATATCTAATATATAACATTATTTGGAGTCATTTGTTCCACTTGTAATTTGCGACCTAGCATGAAGGGAGAATATCTGGAGGGATGTTTAGCATGATAAGCAATAAATTGAGAGCAATTAGGAGATAAATTGATGTTACATGTGGATAACGGCAGACATTGCTGAAATGTATTAGCTGTGTAAAGTAAATTAATGACAGGCTGCAGCCGCTGTGTTCGGAATGTTGGCGAACTTAGCAGAGTGCTCAGAGATTTGTGGTTTGGGAAAAGGGTACCTAATGGTTTTAGAGGAAATGAAATTGTTTTTAGAGAATTAAAGTGCCCACAAGCCTAAAATATCAATTACATTGTTGTGTAGTTCTAAGGCCATGCTACAATTTCAGGAAATTGAAAAAAAAAAAAAAGGAACGAGGGAGAGGGTGGGGGAACGAATGTGAGATGGTAGACAGAGAAGAAACACCAGTGAGTTAGAGGGGAGCTAGGAAAAGGAGGGGAGAGTGGATAACGTAAAGGGTAAGGCAAAGTAGAAGGAAATGGAGTGAACAGAATGAAGAAGGGGAGATGAAGGAGGTTGCCAAATTTAGGAAGAAAAAGTATAACTGGTTATCTCTCTATTGCAACTCCCTCCTCATTGGTTTACCTTTAAATAGACTATCCCCCCTTTAGTCCATCATGAATACTACTGCCAGACAGACTCATCCACCTTACAAACTGCTCAGCGTCTGCTACGCCTCTCTGCCAATCATTTCATTGGCTGCCACCCACCCAACACATTAAATTTAAAATACTAACAGTAAGTTACAAAGCCATCCACAACTCTGCCCCCCAGCTACATCACTAACCTAGTCTCAAAATACCAACCTCTTTGTTCCTCCCAAGACATCCTGCTCTCTAGCTCGTTCATCACTTTGTCTCATATTCGCCTCCAGGGCTTCTTCTGAGCCTCTACCATCCTCTGGAATACCCTACACCAATCTGTCAGGCTATCTCCAAATCTATCTACTTTTAGGTGATCCTTGAAAACTTTTCTCTTCGGAGAATCATACCCTGTTTCACCTAACTGTTCTTTTGTTTTCTTCATCAGCTCACCCCCTCCCACAGTTATTACCCCTCCATATCACTTGACCCTCCCTCCTAGATTGTAAGCTCTAACGAGCAGGGCCCTCTGATTCTTCCTGAATAGATTTGTATTGTAATTGTACTGTCTGCCCTACTGTTGTAAAGCGCTACACAAACTTTCTGCGCTATATAAATCCTGTACAATAATAATAACAGAATGACATATAGAAGAAAGATGAGATGGGAAAAAAAGAGGTCTGAGAAGGGATAGTCTAGGAGAGGATGATTTCCTTCATCTTCTTATTTATCCCGGGGATGCAGAGATGAATAAGTAGATGAAGGACATTTTTGGGGGTGGGGGTGACGAGGGGGTTGTTAATGGGATGGGCTAAAGAGGGTGAAAAGTAAGGAGGGAAATCCACAGGGGGGGGGGGGTGTTACATGTTGGTACAGGGAATGTACAGGGAATGTAGAGTGAGGCAGTTACAGAAGTGAATGGTTGGAGGGTAGGGTTAAAGTATAACTAAAGGTAGGTTCTGAAAAATACTGCCACTTTTATTGCTGTCTGTGTCACCCTCTCTATTTAACCTGTTTACCATCCTCATTGAAAGTAAAAGAAAATCCCAAAATTTGGGTTGTCCCCAGAAAAGTAATGGAGGGGATATCTTCCAATAGGGGCACTAGTTCTGGTGACCTGGAGGTGCCCAAGAGATTCCCTTCATTTGCAGGGATTTCCTCTCGCTTCCTGTTTTGGCTATGGGACAGGAACTGATGATAAATATCAACAATGGGACACAGATGGCAAAAATAAACCTTACAAGGTTCATAACCCTTCACTCTATCCTAGCCTATAAAGTAGAACTACTTTAAAGCCAAACCCTAGGCCAAACTCTATATTTGCTGTCACTTGAAATAATTCATTTGGACCAAACAAACTATTTGCCTCACTAACAGATGGACCCACTTGGAGCGCCATATAGACTGTACATACAGTATACAGTACAGCACTGGGTTTCAGCAGCAGGACAGTAACAGTCCTGTTCCCGGGAACAAAATCGAGCCGGGCTAAGCACTGCTCAGCCATTCACAGCCTTGTATTTCATCAGAGAATGCAGGGCTTCCTCTGATTGGCTAAAGTTGAGAAGGAGCAGTTGACCCAGTTTTGTTCCAGGAGTGGGATGGGAAGTCCCCATTCTGCTGCCGGAAAAACAGCACTCTATAATGTATGTAGCTGATGCTGCATATAGCTTATACACCACTCCCAGTGGGCGCACCTATCAGTAAAGCAAAAGCTTCAATTGGACTAGCTTTGTCCACATTATCTATTTAAAGTCCAATGAAACCTGGAGTTTAAAGTAAAGGTAAAACCCAACAATGACATGTATCATAAAGTGCTTTTTTCCTCATCCCTTGTTGCAACTCAATGTTGCTGATCCCCTGTTAACTTGGCAAAAACTCTGATTAAAGTGGTTATACTTATAAAGGCTGATTTTTTTTTTATCTCAATGCATTCTATGCATTAAAGCAGGGTTCCACCCTAAACCTTCCTCCCCTCCGGTGTCACAATTGGCACCTTTCAGGGGGGAGGGGGGTGGAGATACCTGTCAAAGACCGGTATTTACACCCACTTCCGGGCATAGACTCCCTTGGGAGTCTATGCCTCTTCCTGTCCTGCCGCGCTGTCTGCTGGGACGCACACGGGTCCCAGAGACAGCGCGGACAATTCCTATTGCGCTGCGCGACTCGTGCATGCGCAGTAGGGAACCGGGAAGTGAAGCCGATTCGCTTCACTTCCTGATTCCCTCACCTAGAATGGTGGCGGCAGCAGCCGAGAGCTGAGCGATCGATCGGCCTCGGCATCGCTGGACCCCGGGACAGGTGAGTGTCCATTTATTAAAAGTCAGCAGCTGTAGTATTTATAGCTGCTGGCTTTTAATATTTTTTTCCCCAGTACAGTCCCGCTTTAAGAGAAAAAGCTTTCTGTCTGCAGCAGTCCCCTGCAAAATTCTTGCTGTGTGGGTTTACAGGAGGGAAGGGCCAGGAGCACCGGCGAGGGACCCAAGAAGAGGAGGATCTGGGCTATTTTGTGCAAAACCAACTGCACAGGGCAGGTAATTATGACATGTTTGTTATTTCGACAAAAAAAATAAATACGATTTTAGTATAACTTTAAAACTGAGCTTTCAGAAACCATGAATCAGAATGAGACAGAAGTACAGTTAACCAGTTGCCGGCCACCGCACGACGATGTACGTCGACAGAATGGCACGGGCAGGCATATGGGTGTACCTGTACGTCCCTGCCTTCCTGCGGGTGGGGGCCCGATCGTTCATGGCCACCCCCTCGCGATCGCTCCTGACGAATGGAAGTGCAGCGTGACATCACTTCCTCTCCTGTAATGTAAACCCAGGCAGAGGAAGTGATGTAATCTCTCCTTCGTGTCGGTATTTTTCGTTCCAGCACCGAGGAGAGAGGATCGGTGAGTTGCACCAACACTACACAATACAGTAGAACATGCCAGGCACACTCTCACCCCCCCCTTCACCCCCCCCCCCCCAATCACCCCTGCACCCCCAGTCACAGTGACACCAATTGCATTTTTTTATATTTTTTTTGCATTGGTGTCATTTGTGACTGTAATAACTGTTAGGGCAGTTAGGGTTAGCCCCCTTTAGTTCTAGGGTACCCCCCTAACCCCCCAATAAAAGTTTAACCCCGTGATCACCCCCCATCGCCAGTGTCACTAAGGCTGGGTTCACATTGCAGCGGTTTATGAGAACGGATGTGATTCGCACCGCACTGCAGTGCAAATCACATCCGATCTCTGTGCGATTCGAGTTCAGCCATACAGATAGTATGGCTGAATTCGCATCGCACCCGCCGCACCCGCCGCAAACTCGCACGGGACCCTTTTTTTGGTCCGCAGCAGAATCGGATCACATGGGTGTTCACACCATGCGATCCGATTCCTGTCCGAGTTTGCAGATCGCACTGCGATATGTGAACTGATCTGGGGGTGTCATTAACATTTCACTGACACTCCCAGCAGTTCGCATAGGGCAGTGTGATGCGGGAACCCGCCGCGGATTCGTGGCGTTCCCGCATCGCTCCAGTGTGAACCCAGCCTAATAAGCGATCGTTTTTCTGATCGCTGTATTAGTGTCACAGGTGCCCTAGTTAGGCAGGTAGATATTTAGGTTTGCCGCAGCTTTTTATAGCGCCAGGGACCCCCATATACTACCGCATAAAGCCCCCTGATTGCCCCCTAGTTAACCCTTTCACCAGTGATCACCATATAACTGTTACAGGTGACGCTGGTTGGTTAGTTATTTTTTTATAGTTTCAGGGCACCCGCCATTTATTACCTAATAAAGGTTTAACCCCCTGATCACCCGGCGGGTGATATAAGTTTGAGGGTCAGATAAGGTCTGCGTCGCCCCAGGCAGCGTCAGGTTAGTGCCAGTACCGCTAACACCCACGCACAAAGCATACACCTCCCTTAGTAATATAGTATCTGATCAGATCTATATTAGCGTCGTCAGCAGTTTAGGTTTCCCAAAACGCATTGTTAGCGGGATCAGCCCAGATACCTGCTAGCACCTGCGTTTAGCCCCTCCGCCAAGCCCAGCCCAGCCCACCCAAGTGCAGTATCGATCGATCACAACACACATAACTGCAGCGTTCGCAGAGTCAGGCCTGATCCCTGCGATCGCTAACAGTTTTTTTTGTAGCGTTTTGATACAGTCGCTGACAGCCTAGGTGCTTTTTTACCTGTGAGTCTCACTAGTGTACCCCTAAATTTAGGGGTGTCTACTTTCCAAAATGGGGTCATTTGGGGGGGGGGGGGGTTTTGTGCCATCTTGGCATTTTATGGCCTTCAAAACTGTGATAGGTAGTGAGGAGTAAAATCAAAAATTTACACCCTTAGAAATCCTGAAGGCAGTGCTTGGTTTTCGGGGCCCCGTACGCGGCTAGGCTCCCAAAAAATCCCGCACATGTGGTATCCCCGTACTCAGGAGAAGTAGAAGAATTTATTTTGGGGTGTCATTTCACATATGCCCATGGCATGTGTGAGCAATATATCATTTAGTGACAACTTTGTGAAAAAAAAAAAAAAGTTTGTAATATTCCCGCAACTTGTGGCAAAATATAAAATATTCCATGGACTTAACATGCCTCTCAGCAAATAGCTTGGGGTGTCTACTTTCTAAAATGGGGTCATTTGTGGGTGTTTTGTGCCATCTTGGCATTTTATGGTCTTCAAAACTGTAATAGGTAGTGAGGAGTGAAGTCAAAAATTTATGCCCTTAGAAAGCCTGAAGGCGGTGCTTGGTTTTCGGGGCCCCGTACGCTGCCAGGCTTCCAAAAAGTCGACCACATGTGGTATCCCCGTGCTCAGGAGAAGCATCAGAATGTATTTTGGGGTACAATTCCACATATAACCATGGCATGTGTGAGCAATATATCATTTAGTGACAACTTTGTGTAAAAAAAAAAAAATATTTTTTTTTGTCATTATTCAATCGCTTGAGGCAAAAAAATTAAATATTCAATGGGCTCAACATGCCTCTTATCAATTTCCTTAGGGTGTCTACTTTCCAAAATGGGGTCATTTGGGGGTGTTTTGTACTGCCCTGCCATATTAGCACCTCAAGAAATGAGATAGGCAGTCATAAACTAAAAGCTGCGTAAATTCCAGAAAACGTACCTTAGTTTGTAGATGTGACAACTTTTGCGCAAACCAATAAATATACAGTTATTGACTTTTTTTTTTACCAAAGACATGTGGCTGAATACATTTTGGCCTAAATGTATGACTAAAATTGAGTTTATTGGATTTTTCTAATAACAAAAAGTAGAAAATATAATTTTTTTTCAAAATTTGCGGTCTTTTTACGTTTATATCGCAAAAAATAAAAATCGCAGAGTCAGTCAAATACCTTTAAAAGAAAGCTCTATTTGTGGGAAAAAAAGGCCGCAAATTTTGTTTGGGTACAACATTTCATGACCGCGCAATTACCAGTTAAAGCAGCGCAGTGCCAAATTGTAAAAAGACCTCTGGTCATTGACCAGCAAAATGGTCCGGTCTGAAAGGGGTTAAATCACACTCGTTTAATAAGAATAAAAAAAGGTAACAGTAAAACATAGTCAAAACATAGCCAGAGTTCAGAAACCGGAACGGATAGTCAGACAAGCCAAAACATCAGGGAGCCAGGGATGAGCGTAGTAGAACAACAAGCAGGATCTGGAAACAGAAGGAATGTCAGCCAAGCAAGTCTTTAACTGAAACACAGGAGAACGTCTCTAGAGATGTGACCAAGGCGAAGGCAGAGATCATCTGGACTGGACGGCTTAAGTAGGCAGGACTGACGAGCAGGATATCATCAACATGTGAGTCACTGTAGAGAGATGGGAGCTGGCAATTAGCCGACAGCTGAGCGGCCAGCTTTGAGAAGGAAGGGCTGAGCCCAGCCCCGACAGAGCTCCAGCCCCCCTACCAAAAATGTAAAAGTCAACAGCTACAAATACCATAGCTGCTGACTTTTAATAATAGGACACTTACCTGTCCAGGGATCCCGTGATGTCTGCATCCCAGCTGATATTTCAATTGGCTCTCAGGTGCTGCCGCCGCCATTCCTTGTAAGGGAAACCAACAGCGAGGCCTTGCGGCATCACAGCTGGTTCACTACTGTGCATGCACGCAGAGTGCTGAGATTTGTGAATGGCCCGGCGGCAGGGGAAGGAGGAGGGGGGGGGCAAAATTCTGAGGGACCTCACTGCGACGAGGCCCCATGGAAGTGGGGACGGGTACCTGTCAAATACAGGTACCCGCTCCCCCCTCCCCCCGAAAGGTGCCAAATGTGGCAGCGGAGGGGGGGAGGAAGCAAATAAGCAGAGCTTCCCCTTTTGGGTGGTGCTCTGCTTAAATGTTACTGATTTACAGGGGGTCTGAGAACTAGGAACACACACAGTTGCCCATTTCTTGTTCTCCGCTGTGAGGTTGAAAATTGTGACTTGCCAAGTTTTTCTGTGTTCACAAGGTATTAGCGCAAAGATGCAAAGAAAGAGAAAGGGGGAATAGAGATAGTAGGATGGGGGAAGTGGGAGATTGAGAGAGGAATGTGAAAGTAAAAAAGAAAATGGGGTATAAGGCAGTTAGCGGCAGAGAAAGAAAATGGGAAAAAGACTGGAGGGAGTATAAGGCCGCGTACACACGGGCGGACTGTTCGCCCAACTTTGTCCGTCAAACAGTTTCGGCAAACAGTCCGCTCAAAATTAGCATGGACGGACATGGCCACACACGACGAATGAACAGTTTGCTGAAACCGTGCGCGATGACGTGAACGGCACGTACGACGGGACGAAAAATATGACGTCCTATACACTGCATTATAACTTTCGGCGTGAAAATCCTTTCTGAGCATGCGCGCAACTTTGTTTGACGAACAAGCCTACACACGAGCGGACTGTTCGCTGAAACAAGGTTTCAGCGGACAGTTTTACGGAATTTCCGAAAAACCTTGTTCGTCAAACTGTCCGCTGAAACTGTCCGCTGAAAGCCCACACACGAGCGGACTGTCCACCCAAACACTGTTCAGCGGACAAAGTTGGGCGAACAGTCCGCCCGTGTGTACGCGGCCTAAGGGGAAGTTGGATTAAGAATTAGTGGGAGGAAAAGGGGAGGTTGGTGAGAGGGAACTCGATGAATAATGTAAGGGAGAGAGTATAACAGAGGTGGGGTGAGATGGTGTGCAGAGAGAGGGAAGCAGAGGAGAATCTTGTGCCTTCAGCATAACCACTCCGGAGCTGATCAAACTGCGTTTGTTACTCTCCTTGTCAGGAATCACACCAGCGCTGTAGTGCTGCAGGCACTTATAATATGCTAAATAAGGACATGTTTTTTGCAGTCATTTTTTTTCCCTCTTTGATCTTGAGTTAAAGTCAGATTTTCAGAGTAACTGAAGGTTAAGCAAAGCTATAAATACATTCTCATTATGTAACGATACTTCAGAGACAAACGTTGCTGTAAGTATTTTTGTAGAGACATTAGGGAACGTTTATGAAAACTGCTGTACCGGTTACTTTGCAGAAAGTCAAAGTCTGTCATTTTTTTATTTATTTTTTTCTGTTACACTTTACATACTAAAACAAGCCTGTTGCAATGTGTAACAAGGAGAAATGGAAAGGAGGGATGGGGAAATCTTATCAGCACCATCCTATTAACATTTATACAGGGATAATGCTTTACTAACTCCTTTATATACACTCAGTGGACACTTTGTTAGGTACTCCTGTTCAATTGCTTGGTAACACAAATTGCTAATCAGCCAGATCACATGGCAGCAACTTAATGCATTTAGGCATGTAGAAATGGTTAAGACAACTTGATGAAGTTCAAACCGAGCATCAGAATGAGGAAGAAAGGGGATTTAGGTGACTTTGAATACGGCATATTTGTTGGTGCCAGACGGGCTGGTCTAAGTATTTACAAAAACTGTTAATCTACTGGGATTTTCACACACAACCATCTCTCGGGTTTACAGAGAATGGTTCAGAAAAAGAGAAAATATCCAGTGAATGGAAGTTGTGTGGAGGAATATGCCCTCTTGGTGTCAGAGGTCAGAGGAGAATGGGAAGACTGGTTCCCAATTATAGGCAACAGTAACTCAAATAACCACTTGTTACAACCAAGGTATGCAGAATATCATCTCTGAATGCACAGCACATCCAACCTTGAAGCAGACGCTGCTACATTAGCAGAGGACTACACCAAGTGGCACCTCTTGTCAGCTAAGAACAGGAAACTGAGGCTACAATTCCCACAGCCTCACCAAACTTGGGCAATAGACAATAGAAGATTGGAAAAACATTGACTGGTCTGATGAGTGTCAATTTCAGCTGCGACATTCAGATGGTAGGATCAGAATTTGGCATAAACATGAAAGCATAAATTCATTCTACCTTGTATCAATCAGAGGTTCAGGCTGGTGGTGTAATGGTGTGGGGGTTGGGATTTTCTTGGTATACTTTGGGCCCCTTAGTACAAATTGATCATCTTTTACATGCCACGGCCTCTCTGAATATTGTTGCTGACCATGTCCTTCCCTTTATGACAACAGTGTACCCATCTTCTGATGGCTCCTTCCAACAGGATAATGCACCATGTCACAAAGCTCAAATCATCTCACCACTGGACAATGAGGTCACTGTACTCCAATGGCCTCCACACTCGCTAGATCTCAATCCAATAGAGCACCTTTGGAATGTGGTGGACATCATGGATGTGCAGCCAACAAATCTGCAGCAACTGCCTGATGCCATCATGTCAATATGAACCAAAATCTCTGAGGAATGTTTCCAACACCTTGTTGTATCAATGCCACAAAGTATTAAGGCAGTTCTGAAGACAAAAGCTGTCCAACCCGGTAGTAGCAAGGTGTACCTAATAAAGGGGCCGTGAGTGTATACTGTAACAGTATATTAGTGTACCCATCTTCTGATGGCTCCTTCCAGCAGGATAATGCACCATGTCACAAAGCTCAAATCATCTCACCACTGGACAATGAGGTCACTGTACTCCAATGGCCTCCACACTCGCTAGATCTCAATCCAATAGAGCACCTTTGGAATGTGGTGGACATCATGGATGTGCAGCCAACAAATCTGCAGCAACTGCCTGATGCCATCATGTCAATATGAACCAAAATCTCTGAGGAATGTTTCCAACACCTTGTTGTATCAATGCCACAAAGTATTAAGGCAGTTCTGAAGACAAAAGCTGTCCAACCCGGTAGTAGCAAGGTGTACCTAATAAAGGGGCCGTGAGTGTATACTGTAACAGTATATTAGTCATGTAGCATCGGTGACTTTCTTTATTCAACAGAGATTCACAGAAACCATTAAAAAAGGGATTGTTCCACCTATTTCAGGGCATAAGTAACCTGGAAATGATTACCTCTTGAGTAAACATGCTCCCATGACAATACAGAAATCAGTGGGCCTCTTAGAAAGAACATAGACCAGTACCTTGAGGAAAGCCTATAAGACATACCTATTTTTTTGGCCTTGGTGTTGAGTAAGTTCATAAGGGGCGCTGGAATTCATCTGAACAAAGGGGGATTTATGGAAGCATGGAGATTATCACAGTTCGTGTATAAAAAAATAATAATCGTGCACACTAACATTTAGCTAAAAGATGATGAAACCAAAGATCTGCTGCTAATAACCACAAAATCATTCCATGGATAAAATTCTCCAAGTGCAATAAAAACTTTAAAATTTCTTAAATATGTAGCGCCGGTGCTCCGGATGAGTAACCGATATGTCTGTAAATTCATTTTTTTCCCAAAACTATAGTTGAGTTTTGGGGTTAATTGTTCTAAATTATACTTTGGCATCAGTTTGGCTGGGCTGTATTGAGGTTCTGCTTGGTCATAGGTGGAGTTTGCACCTGTGAGAGGCATTAGAACGCAGTCTGGTTGGACGCTTTGGGTAACAATCTCTTTCTCGGAGCCAATCAGTGGGTGCGTTTGACTCGCTGTGTATTCCGGGAGAGGGTTCTTAAGGTGCTGAAGTCACATGGTTTGGGGGTTCCGGTCCATAAGTTGTTGCTGACTCCGTGGTCCTGGTCCTCCTGACCAGCCCCCAGATGCCCTCATGGCCTGGGGTGTGGATCTATCCATTTCCGAGCCTTGGAACTGGCTAATTCGTGGCGCAGTAACTGGAAGGAGGACTCTAAGGTGTTCCAGTGCCGTCTCGGGTTTGGAGAGGCCCAGCAACTCTACATGCAACCAGGGGAGGACTCTTCAGTAAGAGGGCTACGCACGAGGCTGGCTGCTCGGTAAGAGCCTGGAAGCTGAGCTGCTATGGACATTGAATCCACATTTCTTGCGGTATCGCCAGACCGGCTGCAAGATACTGGTACACTAAGAAAAATTCCTACCTCTATCCTTCCATTTGCAACTACGTTTTTCAACCAAGTCTGAGAGAGAGACTTTGCAAAGCTAGAATCACTTGTTGGCTGTTAGATCCAAGGTCAAGGATTTATCCAACAGTTACAGAATATAGTTGCGAGTGGCTATTCCCTGGATTATCTACAGAGAGACTTTTATTGAAGTTAGCAGTTCCAAGCACCTGCGCTAAACTTTATCCTTATACCCTCTATTCCCAACAAACAGACTGAGTTTGTTCAACCGTTTTATGCAAATAAAAATCCTAGAGAAACTCAAGTGTATGTCTCTACAGTTACTGGGTCATCAACCCTGGGAACCCCTAGGCAAAAATAACGAGTGACGAGCTAGTGGAGGTAATCGGTAAGCCCAGAAAAATTCAGCCGCTCCTTCGGGGGTCAGTGCTACAAATAGAACTATGGCTAATACATTTTATACGCATGTGTGAAATCCAGGTTTGTCTTCAATCAAGTCGATATTCTCCTAGTACAAGGAGTCCACACAACTGCTGGCTATGGCATGCAGGCTCCCTTTGGCAAGAGGATTGAAACCCAGCTGTTAAAAATCCTTCATTCCACCAATGTTTGTGCCTTTTTTGCCACAATTTCATAGTTGATTACTGTCTGAGATATATTTTTTGAAGTGGACTAACTGCCCGTTTTTTTAAAACAAGCTTTTAGGGGTCTACTCTCTGCTACTCTGTGCAAGCAGTGCACTAATATGGATACAACCACCTTAACTCTGTAAATATCTAAATTGGCAAACTCCAGTTAAACATCTTTTCTTTTGCATGGAATGAGGAACTGTTCAGACTTCCCATATTTTTTAGGATACTGACTGTTTCCTCATTCAAAACATCATTTTTTTTTAAAGATTATTTTTAATGATATCTTTGTCCCCAAAATTTTATTTACTCGTACTGTATGTTATACACCCATCCCATAGACAAACATAAGGGAAAGCTTCCAATAAAATCCTGAACATCTTTGATTCAACTTCATAACATGGTTCATAGTGGTTAGAAAGTCAAATAAGTTTGTCAACATAAACAGATTAAAGTCTCGTACACAAGATCGGATTTTCCGATGGGAAAAGTGTGACGACAGGCTGTTGGCAGAAAATCCCACCATGTATACGCTTCATCAGACAATTGTTGTCGGATTTTCCGTGGACAAATGTTGGATAGCAGGTTTTTACATTTTCCGCGGACAAATGTCTGTTGTCGGATTTTCTGAGCATGTGTACACAAGTCAGTCAGACAAAAATCCAAAGTACAAACACACATGCTCGGAAGCAAGGACGAGCCAGAAATGGTCGGTCTTGTAAACTAGCATTCGTAATTAACATTCGTGATGCGCCAAATTATGAAATCTCGAAATGCAGCGCACATTCTCTTCTTCTTTAATAGGATAATAATGAAGCTGCTTTGCTGGTGATACTGATGGAGTTATTGCAAACAAATTTTCAAAGGTTTTTTTTTCTAGTGATATCAAGGATATATATATTTTTTTTTCAGCAAGTTGCCACAACACCATTATCCCGTAGCTTTTAAGATCAAAGATACAACTATGTTGGTGTCCCTTGTCAATTTTACATTGTATTTTTTTAAATGTAACTGCCTACTTCCAAACTTTCATTTAAAGGAAAACACATAGCGAAGTATTAGTCTACACAATTTTTTTATTGTGCATTAAAAAGAGAAAACAAATAAAATTAGACATGATATCTGCCCATAGAACTTAACCAAAAAGTGCATTCTATGCATCCAAAAATATAGAAAATATACCAAATCAAATCATTATTCAACCAAAAAAAAATGTCAAAGCAATAACTCCAAGGCCAATAATAAATAACACATTATCTCCTCCGATTCCGCAACATGTCTGGTTGACGAACGGCTGTTGAGAAACAAACTTAAAAGCGTGAAATGAAAAGCACGAATCAACACTCACCAAACTTCTACTAACACGAAATTAGCAGGAGCCCAAAGGGTGGAGATAAAGAGCTGAAAAACGACGTAGTATGTCTAGTATGTCACTACGTTTGTGATTGTTGGCCAACAATTGTGTGGCCATTTTGTATGCAAGACAAGTTTGGGCCAACGCCCTTTGGACAAAAGTCCATGGTTTTGTTGGCCAACAATCCGATCATGTGTACGGGGCTTTCCCCTAGCTAGTAAACCTAGAGTTGGGCCTCATTCACACTGGGCGTTTGCCTTTCACCTCTGATTGCCAGAGCTCATGACATCTGCTAAAAAGTAGTTTTTTTAGTGGAAGTTTTCCAGGATCTTTATTAAAGGAACACTATTATCACACTGTGATGCGATAATAGGGATAAGAAGTCAATGAGGCAAATAGAGGCAACTGTCTCAGGCAGCACTCAGTGGGGGATAGCATGAGGCCAGAGTGCCCATACTGAACACTCAGTCCTCTATGCAGCTCAATAACGCTGCTCTTGCTGGGCCAGCAACCAAAGGAGGAGGCAGCAGAAATGCCCCTTCAAGTGACAGTTATCTGCATGAGATAATCTCTCTGATATTGGTGATCTCCTGCTTCATTTTGCTGTTGGTTGGAGCCCTGTGAAGTGAAAGCAGGGGTCACTTGTAACTGCTCTTTCATACATGAAACTTCCCTTTAGTTAGGAATACAGGATGCTTAGGAAAGAATAGGCATGACTCTGACTTAACATACAAAATGGCAGCCTTCTCTCTCTATGGATGACAAGTATACTTTAAAAATTAAATCTGTAATGAGCATTATACCTTCAGTGAACAGTTCTAACTGTTTGTTCAGTAAATCTCAACTTATACATCACAAAAGCTTTTAAGCCCAGGCTATTTGGGTGATAAGTGGAAAATCCTGTTCTAAAGCATTTTCTTTTTGAATGTATTCAGCTTTTAGTATGCCCAATGTGCAGGGTAGACTCTATCTCTCTAATTTAAATTAATAGTTCACATTAATTTAAATGTAGAGGAACTCAGTGCTTTTACCGTAATGGTAGTACGCAGTTTGATCAGTTTATAAGTAAAGCAATTCAGGTGGTGGCTAATAGAGAGGACATCAGAAAAAAAAGGTGTAATTTGTACAATATAGACTTTCAAGGACACACATTTTACAAGTTGCTGTGTATGCCTACTTAATCAAGAATCTTTAGGAGAGCTGGAAAAACACATAAAAAATTTAAAATGACGTACTGCTTATCTTGTTTAGAAGGTTTCACTGGTATGAAGTTCAGCAAGCCAGTCATTTCTGTAATTCCAATTATGGACTTGCTCTCTTCTTATGAAGGCTCACACGGCAGGGAGGTAAAATCCCTCCAGAGTGTTCTGGATTTGTCTTATATCTGTTGAACATAGCTAGAAAAATGCTAATGGAAGACCATCAGGAGATATCTATAAAAGACACCCAAGCCTCCTCAACATTTATCTCTTTCCCATGAACAGCTGCTATACTCTTAGGCCTCATATATACAAATTGCCTAAAAACCACAAGTTAAATTTGCCATATACTTTCTCTGGTTGAGTAAATATTAATCTTTAATAATTAAATATTATTAAATGCATAATGCATGGAAAATAATTACATATATTTAGTTTTTAACCAATGACAGCTACAGTCGATAATTCTGGGGGGATGGGGGGCCTACAATTATGTCCTCCCAGAATCGTGTGCACACAGTAATGTCCATGCTCGCCGGGTTCCCCCGGGACCTGGCGCATCACGGATCGGGGGTGAAGGGCCAATCCCAGCCCTTTACCATATGATTGCGGTCAACAAACCAGCATCATGTCCAGTTCTCACAGCTGCTCACATTTATCACGGAAGAAGCTGCAGCGTGAGGCCGCTTGAGGTTTTTTGCAAGTGCCCACGAGTGGCACATCTGTGCCCCAGCAGTGCCACATCTGTGCCCAACAGTGCCACATCAGTGCCCCATCAGTGCCACACAGTGCCCATTAGTGCCAATACAGTGCCCATCAAAAAAAGCATTTTCATTTTCTTTCCACATTTTCCAAAAATGTGTGGAAAAAAATTACATTTTCAAAAGACTCATTGGGCCTCATTGAATATATGTTGGGGTGTTTTCTTTCCAAAATGGGGTCATTTTATTGGTGTTTTCATTGTCCTGGTGCTCCAGGGCGTTCAAAATTATGATAGGTTGTCAGGAAATTATATGTGTAATTTATGTCCCTAGAATGCCTGACGGTGCCACCTGCATGTTGGGCCTCTTATGTGGCCAGGCTGTGCGACAGTCTCACACATGTATTATCGCCATACTCAGGAGGAGTAGCTGAATGTGTTTTGGGGTGTAATTGTAAGTATGCATAGGCCCTGTGAGAGAAATAACCTGTTAATGACAATTTTGTGAGAAATAAAATTAAAAAGAAATCTTAATTTTGCAAAGAATTGTGGGAAAAATCTAATTGTGAAAAAACTCACTACACCTCTTACTAAATACCTTGGAATATCTACTTTCCAGAAAGGTGTCATTTGGGGGGGTATTTATACTTTCCTGGCTTGTTAGTGTCTAAATAAATGAGATCAGGTGTGATCAATTTTCAGTGCTTGGCACCATAGCTTGTAGACTCTAAAACTTTCACAAAGACCAAATAACATGCACTGATGGGTTATTTTTACCAAAGATATGTAGCAATATACATTTTCGCCAAAATTTATGAAAAAAAAATACAAATTTGCAAAATTTTATAACAGAAACAAAGAAAAATGCATTATTTAAAAATGTTTGGTCTTTTTTTTTATTTATAGTGCAAAACATAAAAAACCCAGTGGTGATTAAATACCACAAAAAGAAAGCACTATTTGTATGATAAAAAGGACAAAAAAATAATATGGGTACAGTGTTGCATGACTGAGTAATTGTAATTCAAAGTGTGACAGCACTGAAAGCTAAACATGGGCCTGGTTCCTAAGGGGGTTTAAGTGTCCAGTAGGCAAGTGGTTAAAGCATTTAACCCCCCCAAAAAATAAAAAATATTGATCCTGTTTCTTTAAAGCATGTTATACAGCACAGTACTTGTGCTGTGTGATTTGGCGACTTGTAACACTTGTAATATCTGGTTGATCCTGCCAGTTTCTGCCCTCCCCCTTGTAAACTGACAAAGTACATCATGGCTGCTGAGCCCTGACACCGTAGTCAGTTTCCATCATCCGCAGCCTGCTATCTGCAGGTCTCCTCTCTGCTCCTGTGCCCCCTCCTCCCTTCTCTGTCATCTCACATCTGTTTGTGAGCCTCCCCTCCCCTTCTATCATCGTTCCCAGCAGCTCGCACATTACTGCTTCCAATCACCGATAGCCCTTCTGCTAGGATTACATGATGTGTAGTATACCATATGCCATTTTCTAAAGTTCTTATAAATACAGTGTTTCTTATCCCTGATCAGCAGTCAAACCCGGTACTGTCTTCCTTTGATGTTTGTATTACAGAGAGGTCACGTGACCGCTGAGCAGACATCAGAGGGAGAGCTCAGCCCCTCCCTCTGTAATACATAAAGGAAGGAAGACAGTGTCGGGTGGTCACATGACCGCTGATCGGGGATAAGAAAAACAATATTTATAACAAGAATTTTAGAAAATGCCATACAGTATATACATCATGTAATCCTAGCAGAGGGGCTGGCAGTGGCTGTGTGCACTGCCTTAACAAACACTTTAAGCTAGAAAGATAACCAAGCAAATACATTTGATTATACTTTGGTACCATAGATTATTATTATTTTTTTTTTAAATCCTTATACATGTTTTGAGGGATGACATAAGTATGAGTTGGCATTTGTACCTGATACCATAATCGGTTCCTCAAAAAAAATGTCAGTTATGTGAACACCTCATACAGACTCAAGTCATCCCTTGACAACCAACTGCAAAGTGCAGATCTCCTTTACGAGACACTGACTGGCATCCTCAACTGCCTATTTGCAGGAGGAAAGCAGTTTTAACAATTTAACCGCAAAGGTAGTGATAGTTGTATAGAGCTTGTTTCCAGTGACAACTTACCTATGAGTAGAAAATAAAATATATTTTGTGATTCCTTTTGATTTTCTCTATAAAAATATTAAATAATATAAAAATAGTTTTTAAAATAATATAAAAAATATTTACACGTTGAAAACGAGATGAATGCCCATGATTCTCTGTCAGCTGAGCCGTTGCAGCCAGTTAGAATCCTTTTCACCTGGCCATGACAGCTTACTATTTATTCATCAAAACCTTGAAAATATTCTTTGAAATACTACATTTTATACTGTTTGCAATTTTACCTGCATCCAAGTTTGTTACAAGTTTTTTTTTTTTTTTTTTTTAAATCAATACAGTATATCCTTTGTAGCAGACGTTTTGGATTGTCCTAAAATGATTCATTTTATAGGCATTATAAAGGAAAGAAATTAAAAACTGAAATTCACCACATGATCTAATTCATTGGCACAAAATTAATAAACTACAAAAAAAAATTAGGAGAAAAGACTTCAACAAGTCAACATTTTAATATAAAACAAAACACACTAAAGATTATTACGTGAACAAGTTTTCATGTCAGCTGAACTTTGAAATGTATATTTTTTACAGCATATTGGTTGAAACACACAATTTATTTTTTTATAATTGGTATTTTATTGTTATTTTCAGAATTGAACAAAAAGAAGGAGAAACTAAACAAAAAATCAACATACATAGGGAAAATAAGGGGAAAAGAGAAAAAAAAAAGGGGGCGTTCCATGGGGGTGGGGGGATACATACAACCTAGTCAAGTTACATGTAAGCATACATGGTGGCAGAGAGTTACTTCCATTCAACAAACCCAGGGCATCACCCTTCCCGCTCCAGACATTCGATCCACATGAGCAGGTCCCTCTCCCATACTAGGAGAGGGTGGGGTGCCCCCTTAACACTGTTAAAGCTTTACAAGTGACTCCTACCGCATAGTAAAAAGGGAAGAACATATTAAGTCAATCAAAACCAAACATCTTCCATTAGGAAACACACAATTTATTTAATGCAAAAGGAAAACAATTATAAATATCAGGAAAGTAAAACCCTAAGTCTAATAAATGGTTAGGACAAGGGGTTGAGGGTATTGAGGTGGAGTTTACTGGGGCTACACTAGGGACATTATAATATATATTAATTCTATTTCTCTTTCTTTGCTTTTTAATGGTTAATGTGTGTATTATTTTAGTGTAGCATGCAGTTATTTTTATGTGCTTGAACATTTTGGAACAGTGAATTGTGTGTTGGTTTGCTATTTTCCAATGCAAATTTCCACGTTTGACAAATAGGGAAAATTACTGAACAAGAGGCTTTAATTTTGGTGCACTTGAAAATGCAGTAAGAGTTTTGCTAAAATGCATATCATGTTGTTAACATGTTTTCAATGTGTGTTTTCTGGAATCCTGACTCCCAGCATGCGCATGTGAAACTTTGATACACGACTCAAAAAAACCTCACAAAAATTATACGTATTTGGTGCATTTGTGATAAAAAAAATCAATGGGAGGGATATTTTTGAAACAGGGCAAAAACCATTGAAAAAGGGCATCAAATATGCAGCATGCAGGACTTTTTCCCACGGCACACTGATGTGAAAAGTTACATACGATTTAAAGGGAAACATTTTTATTATTTTTGATGCAATTAACAGTGGCTTTTTAGCGCAGCAAAAGCACATCAGCGTGCAAGGAGCCTTAATGTGCAATACAACTCTCTAGCAAACATTCATTCTAAGTATGAAAAAAAATGTTGAATACATTGAAAACATGCAAAAGAATTTGTAGTATGCATAATATGTATATCTAAAAGAACATGATATATGTATTTTCTGTGTGGCCCTAATGGAATGCAAACGGATAGTGGTTACACACTTCCTAAAGTCAGGTCAGGTGTTGCTTGATGACCAGTGCAGAAAGAGTGTCGGCGATGTATCTTGTCACATGCACAGCGATTGCCTACCTCCTCTTTCTATGGTCCAATAAAAGCATTGTTGTTTTCGAAAAGTTATTGCATTTTGGCTCAATGGCATTACACTATCCCTGCCTACTGTTCCATGTTCAAGAAAGTGACAATGATTTACAGATTCACACATATGCCTTTCTTAACAGAGTATTGCACCAGTAGAAATTCTGTAGGCTCCTATTGCTGTTCTCATTCTAAAAGTGACTGTTTTCTGCCTCTGATACAATCGTTTTGAATCAAAGACCTTGAACACATGTGTAGAAACTAGAAGTCTTCATTGTTGTCCTGGGTCAAAGACACAAATGACTGAAGTCAGCGAATAAGCATGAAAGTACAATAGGCAGACAATTAGCATTTTTATTAGAGAGGTCAGCAATAGCAGCCTAAATATTTCTCACAGTACAGATTTCCCTTCGTTTTAAAAGGGTAAGTGGGTTCCATGTTTTATTTGCCACCAAAAAATACTCTCTGGATGGAGTACTCTCCTTGTGTTTCTGAGTTTCCTCAATGTATATATTTTCTCCCACTATAAAAAAAAAAAAACAATACCTGTAAGTCTGTCAGCTTCCACTCAGATTTCCCATAGTGTGAGTGTAATAATGACTCTAGAACAATACATTCCCCCGGGTATGCACATATCCCGCATATCTTAATGTGTTTTGTAAAGTGCAATTAAATTAGTTAGCAACATAGAAATGTATAAAATGTTACAAATTTCTTCTGTGTAGGAAAGGCCTACCCTCCGGAATTTTACTATGACACGTACAATCCGTTATGGCAGAGCAAAGCCAGCGTCTACTCATACAGTTTACAATGGACACAGATGAATCCAGATGCCGTGGACCGAATAGTGGCTTACCGCTTGGGACTTAAACAGGTAATCACCTAAAGCTAAGTAATACTATTGCCATATTGTCACTTTGGTTTCACTTTATTTGTTTTACTCAAAACCTATGCATCTTCAATAAAAAACATATTTTACTCATTATGAGGCTCCCCAACAAAAATACGATAACCTGTGTTTTGAGAAGAATTTGATTCATGAAAAATTGTGCAAATTTTTGAATGGATCTGTGGAAGAAATCAATGAAGCAATAAAATAAAAGGAATGGAAGAAGAAGTTGGAAGGATGAAGGAAGCTGTCTGCTCAAACTTGCTAAGGGTAATTGGTAACTCGTGCAATTAGTACATAGGCTGCATGTTTTCAAGGTCAATTTAACCATAAATAATTTTCTATTGATTTTAGAGATTGTAACATTTATACACTGCAAATGCTTTTACCTTTACTGTCTGCCTTGCACACTTTAGTTATTTACATAGGCCAACAGGCCAAACTGTTGTCTTTAATGTAGACATGTAAGTGGTTTATCTAATTTGGTGCTTGTATGATAGCGCTCATCTATCAACATGTTGATAAGCTTTCCAAACTTACATGTCATATTTTAAATCCTAATGTGCTTCTGCGATATCCTTTAGTGTCCGAGGGCAATTTTACCTTGTACAAGGTCACTGCTGACCTTGTCTTTTACTGGCCTAGGAATAAAACTCTGTTTCAGTATAGGCAGTGATTAAAATAAAAGTTATAGGACAGAGCCACCAAGTCCCCAGTGAGTTATAAACTCTTACAACTTTCTTAATAAAATCATGAAACAGCTCAATGGATTTCATGTTTTAACTCAAGACTTCCTCCAAAATGTAAGTCATAATAGAAAGATAACTTCTTTTTTGTGATCTTTATTTTTCTATGAGAAAATGAAGACTGTTAAATCTACAATTTGGCAGTCTGCTGCATGAGACGAGAACAAGTGTTCTGGAGAAATGCACAAGACATATGAAATATCCTGGTCACCACCTCAAATCCTGTGCAGATACCTGAGTTCTTAAAGAAGAATATCAACCACAGGGAACCAAATAAGAATTCCCCCAGCCACTAACCCCCTAACACACAAGTTTCATAAGAGGGTTCAACAGGAGTGGCCAGATGTTGCTGGTTTTCTGCATCAACATTGGACCATTGGGTTCCCTCAAACAATGTCCATGCTGTCAGCAACATAGGCAATTAAAGTATACATGTAAGGGTAGGGTATGCATCTTGTGATGGACAGGTGACCTCTCCTTCATGTTTTCCCCATTAACTCATTGGCACCAACCATAAGGGTCACACAGGAGTGGGGTGGGTTCTTCTGGGCTACATCCTTTGCCCATAAAATCCCACGGCACCTCCTCTGTTTTTTCTTCTGGGCTACACCAGGTGACCAGAAGGATCGTATGCTGTAACAGCGGGTTTACACCTTGCCCAAGGGCATGCTCATCATTGCTGGGACCCAACAAGGGCTGCAGTCATGTGAAGAATCAAACATTAGGGCAGTCCTCCCACTCATAGACAAATCACTTGTGTGCAGTGCTATGTGGAATCCTTTCTGAGGACATGGTACTGTATAATACATACTTGTTCAGGTGTATGTGTTGCATTCAGAGGAACATGCAGAGCCTATGCCTACTGCACTAGTCGGCGTACACTGCCTCGCAGTGAGCCCTGTCCTAATCCTGGTGTTAAACTTCCAGTGCTGTGAGGGTTCTTAGCTTTGAATTTTCAGGTTGTGCTGCATTCAAGACAGTCCAAGAGGGACCTGCACCCTCCACACCTCCCATCCATTAATAAAAGCTTGTGCTTTTACACTGAATGCAACATGATCTGTAAATGGGAGAGAGTCTGGTGAAGGACAGGATTCTCCCCCCATTCAGAGACCATGTTACATTAACCGGTTCCTAACTGGTGCACGCTGCTGTATGTCAGCAGAATGGCACGGCTGGGCAAATGAGCGTACCTGTACGTCCCTTTTAAATTTGCACACGCTGGCCAGGATCTCTGTGAGTCGGGTCGCGGGTCCCGCAGACTCAATCACTGCGTGAATACCCGCGATCGCCTCGTGGAGAGGAAGAACGGGGAGATGCTAATGTAAACAAGCACCTCCCCATTCTGCCTAGTGACAGTGTAACTGACCTCTGCTCCCTGTGATCGGGAGTAGAGATCAGTGACGTGTCACACGTAGCCACGCTCCCCACAGTTAGAAACACTCCCCAGGACACACTTAACTCCTACACTGCCCCTCAGTGGTTAACCCCTTCACTGCCAGTGTAATTTACACAGGAATCAGTGCATTTGTATAGCACTGATTAGTGTATAAATGACAATGGTCCCAAAAATGTGTCAAAAATGTCCGATGTGTCCACCATAATGTCGCAGTCATGATAAAAATCACTGATCGCCTCCATTACTAGTAAAAAAAAAATATTAATAAAAATACCATAAAACTATCCCCTATTTTGTAAGCGCTCTAACTTTTGTGCAAACCATGCCAAAAATATGTAGAAGAATATAAATCGGCCTAAACTGAGGGGAAAAAATGTTTTTTTTATATTTTTTTGGGGGATATTTGTTATAGCAAAATGTAAAAAATAATGTGTTTTTTTCAAAATTGTCATACTTTTTTTGGTTACAGCGCAAAAAATAAAAACCTCGGAGGTGAACTAATACCACCAAAAGAAAGCTCTATTTGTGGGGAAAAAAAGATGTCAATTTTGTTTGGGAGCCACGTCACACGACCGTGCAATTGTCAGTTAAAGCGACGCAGTGCCGGATCGCAAAAAGTGTTCTGGTCAGGAAGGGGGTAAAAACTTCTGGGGCTGGAGTGGTTAACAGAAAACAATGCATGGACTTTTCTTAATAGATGACAAGGGAGGAGGGGGCTGGTCCCCTTTCGGATCATCTTGAATGCATTTCTGCCTAAAGACCCTAAGCTATTAACCCCTGCTGTGCTGGAAGTTTAATATGAGGAAGAGGACCGGGCACCCTACAGAGACGTTTTCTACATGAAGCAGCAGCCTGCATGACCTAGGATAGATTTCATTATATGTATGTGATGCGACTACAGCTATAGGGGGGTAAAAAAATATTTTTTGACTAAACTTCATCTTTGAAGCCCAAATCCTGCTTGGATTATTTAAAAAAAAAATATATATATATATATATTTTTGGTCTCTAGTTGGTAAAAATAAAAGTTTTAAATATACTACTTGCCATGAACATTATCCGGCAATGCTCTCTGATTCATCCTCTGACAGTAATTGCTGCCCTATGTCATCCAATCTCTTTCTGTGCACCCAGACTATCATAACACACCCCTGGCCCCATTGTCATCACAGCTTGAGTTTATGGTGTACTGCCACTCAGAACAGAATTGAGCACCACTCTACGTAGCTTTGACCACCACTCCCCAACCCTAGAGGAAAAAAAAAGCATGAGAAGTCATGTCATGTGACTGCACTGAAATGGCTCTTAATTAAGGTACAAATACTTAAATTTATTGAAATTTAGGTACAGGGAGGAGGTGAAGGAAGAAGAACTAGATTTTTATTTGGAAAGCTAGAATTTGGTTTTAAATGCTGAACTGCTACATACTGTACTTTTAATAGTCACTAACATTAAACAGCTGTACCTAAAGAATATCTTACCCCAACATTTCATGTTCCTGCTAAATGTATGTTGTGCCATTTACTTGTGTTAAAAGGCATCCCGTTCTCTTTGTATTGCTTCCTTTGTGTGAAATTCCTGGTGTTCTTGCCAGTCCCCCTGCTTTCCTTCTTTAAACTGACCGCATCAGGCATGACAGCACAGCCTTCCCAACATGGTCAGTTTTCTGGCTGTATGGGAAGAACAGCATGCCTGTCCTCCATTGGTCTGACACCCCCACTGTAGAAGCCCCTTGTGAAGCTGAGGACAGAGATTATATGAACACAAAAAAATAAAAAAATAAATAAGGTATTTATATATTTTTTATATATATATTCTCAAACGTTTTACCTTTCATTTCTATTTTAAACTGAATGTGTGGTTTTACAAGGTAAGGGTACTTTAAGTCCTTACAACTGCACCGACTAGCTAAGAAGTGAGATGTTTCCTTAATGCATAAGCAAATCAAAGTACTGCAAATTGCATGCACTTTTGAAATGTTCCTTTATCATACCTATTTTTTTTCTGTGTCTTGTCATAATGGCTTCATTCACCTTTTTATATACCGTGAGTGGCTGTTTTATGGAAGCTAAGGAGTGATTGCTAAAGGCTATTATTTGTTAGAGTTGTACTTGTTGATGTTTTGTCGGACAAAAAGCTCTATTATGTGTTCTCTCTGGAGAAAATTAACGCATTAGCATGTTTGGGCACAAAAGAAATTCTAAACTTGTTGTGAAACTGAGAAAGCTTTTAGCTACCATACATTTTAGCTTTGAATGGCTTTAGTTGGTAATGGCAGACTTTCTAGATGTCCATCAAGTCAATACATTTAGTTATGTGCTGGAGAACATTGATACGATCACTCTCGGAGATGTGGGAAATGTACTTCGTGCCTCCATTGTAATATTATAATATATGACAAGTCATTTGTTTGCATTGCTCTTCAGAGACTACAATATGTAGTTTTTCCATCAGATAACCAACACTGAAGCCGATTACGTAAAAGGAAAATGACCCATAACAACATAGTCTGAAATTTGCATACAGCAAAAACATCAAGTGCTCAAAATGCATTATTTAGACAAAAGGACTATTAACTGGCTAAATACTGAAACGGTAATTTTACTGTGTACAGTGCATCCGGAAAGTATTCACAGCGTTTCACTTTTCACATTTTGTTAGTTTACGGTCTTTTTCCAAAATGGATTAAATAATTTTTCCCCAAAATTCTACAAACAATACCCCATAATGACAATGTGAAAGAAGTTTGTTTGAAAAGATTTAATAAAAATAAAAAATATCCCATGTACATAAGTATTCACAGCCTTTGCCATGACACTCAAAATTGACTCAGGTGCCTCCTGTTTCCACTGATCTTCCCTGAGATGTTTCTAAAACTTGATTGGCGTCCAGCTGTAGTAAAATCAGTTGAATGGACATGCTTTGAAAAAGCACACACCTACCTAAACCAAGCCACAAAGTCCAAGGAATTGTCTGTAGACCTCTGAGACAGGATTGTATTGAGGCACAGATCTGGGGAAGGGTACAGAAAAATTACTGCAGCATTGAAGGTCCCCAATGAGCACCGTGGCTTCCATTATCCATAATTGGAAGAAGTTTGGAACCACCAGAACTCTTCCTAGAGTGGGCCTCCTGGCCAAACTGAGCGTTTGTGGGGAGAAAGGCCTTAGGAAGGTGATCAACAGCGCTTCTGTGAAGAGAGGAGAACCTTTCAGAAGAACAACCATCTCTGCATGCATCACTCCACCAATCAGGCCTGTATGGTAGAGTGGCCAGACGGAAGCCAATCAGTAAAAGGCACATGACAGCCTGCCTGGAGTTTGCCAAAAGGCACTTGAAGGACTCTCAGACCATGAGAAACCAAATTCTGTGGTCTGATGAAACAAGGATTGAAATCTATGGCCTGAATGGCAAGCGTCATGTCTGGAGGAAACCAGGCACTGCTCATTACCTGGCCAATACCATCCCTACAGTGAAGCATGGTGGTGGCAGCATCATGCTGTGGGGATGTTTTTCAGCGGAAGGAAGTGGGAGACTAGTCAGGATTGAGGGAAAGATGAATGCAGCAATGTACAGAGACATCCTTGATGAATACCTGCTCAAGAGCACTCTGGACCTCAGACTGGAGCGAAGATTCATCTTTCAACAAGACAATGACCCTAAGCCAATATAACAAAGGAGTGGCTACGGGACAACTCTGTGAATGTCCTTGAGTGACCCAGCCAGAGCCCAGACATGAACCAGATTGAACATGTCTAAAAATAACTGAACTGATGCTCCCCATCCGACCGGATGGAGCTTGAGAGGTCCTGCAAAGAGGAATAGGAGAAACTGCCAAAAAATAGGTGTGCCAAGCTTGTAGCATCATACGCAAGAAGACACGAGGCTGTAATTGATGCCAAAGGTGCTTAAGCAAAAGTTGTAAATGCTTATGTACATGGGATTTTCTTTCCTTTCTTATTTTTTAGTACATTTGCAATGCTTTCAAACAAACTTCTTTCATGTTGTCATTATGAGGTATTGTTTGCATAATTTTGAGGAAAATAATAAATTTGATCCATTTTGGAATAAGGCTGCAACATAACAAAATGTGGAAAAAGTGAAGCACCGTGAATACTTTCCAGATACACTGTATATGTGTATATACTGTATATTTATATATAATATATTAGCTACACATATATAGGTGTACCCCTGCAGGGTCCTCTCTGGTCTCTTGTCTGGTAGTATATACTCCTCCAGGGTGGGTCTGGTTATTGGGTACACTCACAGAAGGGTGGATGTAAAGAAATGCTCCTCATAACGTGAATCCATAAAAAAAATTTTGTTTTTCAAATCAAAGTTTTCAAAGTTTTAGAATCACACTTTCAATATGCTGCAGGTTCATTACAAATACTGCAGCAATAGATCTGGGACCCCTTGTATGCCACAGACTGGAAGTAACGAGAGGGCTCTCCAAGCTCCACCTTACATCATATAGGCCGCTTCTGATGACATCTATGATGAAATGCGTATGCCAGAGCTTTGAGCACCATCACGTTACTTCAAGTTTGTGGAACGCAAGTGGTCCAAGATCTATTTCATAAAAACAAGTAGTAACTCACAGGTTAAATTAGATGAGTTTTAATTTAATCTAATCTAATTTAACCTGTGAGTTACTACTTGTTTTTATGAAATATATGATTTATACTGCACTCAGTCTGGCGCCCCTCTGTTCCCATTTTTACACAGAGCTCATCGCTTCACTCTAAGGGAGCTGCCTCCAGGTGCTAATCATACAAGATCTCGGATCATTTATGGACATTATGTTTTAAACAAATGTTTTAATATCATGTGTGCTTATTCACACACATTTTATGTATACCTATATTCCAGTTGTTATATAATTTTATGTTATCACCATATCTAGCACCGCTGTTCACCCTTGTCCAAGATCTATTGTTGTGGTATTTGTACTGACCCTGCAGCACTATTGAAAGTGTGATTCCAACTAAATACATTTTTATGGATTCACGATATCAGGAGCATTTCTTTCCATATTGATTGATTTTCACATAAGTTATAGCGTCTACAAACTATGGGGTATATTTAATATTTTTTTTTTTACTAGTAATGGTGGCGATCGGCGACTTATAGCGGTACTGTGTTATTGTAGCGGACAAATCAGACACACTTTTGACACTTTTTTTTTTTTTTTTTATGATTCGTAATCAACTGTAGTTTATTGAGAATGCTAACATTCGATTCCTGAGCCATAAATTCAAATAAATTAAAATATTAAGAAACCCCGGCCTTCCTTTTGTAACCCTGCATGTTTCTTTCCAACTTTTGTTCACCGTAAAAAGAGGAGCATAAAAGGCAAATAAAAAGTTTCAACTCTTGTACAACTTTGTGAATTTCACAGAACATTCTTTTCTTTTCACCTTGTTATAAATGTTCTTTGCACCCTTATCTGCACTTCTATCCGTTCTCCTGTGCAGCACACATGCCCCCTTTCTCCGACTTGAAACTAATTTGAAAGTAGGCAGCATTGAGTCAGGACATTATCTTGGTTCCTGCTCTCTCCTTGCTTTGTAAGGCAAAACTTTATTGTAACGCTTTGTTTGCAGATCAATCTCTGATAATTTTACATTACCAGGAACTGGATCTTGCAGTAAAAAAAAAAAAAAAGATTTTTTTTTTTTTTTTTTTAAGCAAAGCTTTACAGTTGGCATAAATCATTATGATGCCTATGGCAGCATGATTTGAAATTGCATCACGTCCCAGAAGCTCCTAACGCTCCTGCCTTGATGTCCATGGGACTAGATTTTACTCTGCAGTAGAAGCAAATTGATAAATCTCTCAGTCTATTAGCTAAAGTGTGTTAGTTAAGAGACCAGAAATATATGCTTAGAAATAACCTGTAAAATGTATCAGGAAAAAAGGGTTTTTTACCCCCCCCCCCCCCCCGAGAAATTTGGGACTTTAAATTGGCAAAGACACTGAGGATCTTAAAAAAATGAGTTGTAGATTATTACATATAGAACACACAAAAGAGACTATGCTTAAAAAATCATCTACATCTGATGATTAATAAAACAGAAAACAAAATTGCACATATAACAATATCTCATCATGGAAATACATATACAAAGTAGTTTCGCTCCAATGTCCGGTAGTACTTTCCGGTGTCCAACATCCGGGATAAGTCCTAGCCGTACTCAGCACATTTCAGGCTCAAAGCGCTTACATCAGGGGTAATTATATAGGAGGATTTATATTCTAGACCAGATGAGTGGCATCATAATCAAGAACAAAGAGTGGCGATATTTCAGCAAGAATATGCAAATATATCGTTATCAGTAGATGGCGAATATAAAGGTTTTGTATAACCTAGACACTTGAAATATTTTTAACTCAGTGGGATATGATCAGATAAACTGGTCCTTCCAATAGAAGTTTTGGTAAAACAGACATACAGCTTATACTTTTAAGCAAGAAATATCATATAATCCTGCATTAAATAATGCTGTGTCAAGTTGATAGCCACTGGCATTTGTTCAAGCTGTATTACGGGGGTCCATGAAGTACATCCACACTGGCAGGGTTTGTCATTGTGGAGAAGAGAATAAATGAAAAAAAATGTTTTTTTAATTCCTCCTGTTACCTAGAAAGCAGGACAGTGCATAAAAAGGGTCAGTCCACCCAAAATCGTTTTTTTTTTTTGGTAAATACTGATTAGACCAAACAGTGGTTTCTCTACTTCTCACGGGTAGTGAGAAGTTACATGCAGAGGTGAAATTCTATGTGAAATACTACTTGGGATGGTACACATGATGTGCACTGAGAAGTATTATCATACATAAACAAAATACATGGACACCATAAATATGGTTTAATGTGGCCAAAAGGTTGCATTGTTTTATTTATTAAGGGGAAACTCAAATAAATTATGAACCTTTAATAAAAATTTCATAAATTATTAACCACTTAACCCCAGGACCATTTTGCTGGCTTAAGACCAGAGCACTTTTTGCGATTCGGCACTGCGTCGGTTTAACTACCAATTGCGCGGTCGTGCAACGTGGCTCCTAAACAAAAATGACGTTCTTTTTTTCCCACAATTAGAGCTTTATTTTGGTGGTATTTGATCACCTCTGCGGTTTTTTATTTTTTGCGATATAAACAAAAAAAGAGCGTCAAATTTGAAAAAAAACGCGTTATTTTTTACTTTTTGCTATAATATCCCAAAAAATATATAAACATTTTTTTCCCCAGTTTAGCCCGATACGTATTCTTCTACATATTTTTGGTAAAAAAAAATCACAATAAGCGATTGATTGCTTGGCACAAACGTTATAGCGTTTACAAAATAGGGGATCGTTTTATGGCATTTTTATTAATAATTTTTTTTTACTAATAATGGTGGTGATCAGCGATTTTTATTGTGACTGCAACATTATGGCGGACACATCGGACAATTTTGACACATTTTTGGGACCATTGTCATTTATACAGCAATCAGTGCTTTACAGATCACTGATCTCTGCTCCAATCACAGGGAGCAGTGATCAGTGTCACTTGTTGCTAGGCAGAATGGGGAGATGCTGTTTACATTGGCATCTACCCGTTCTTCCTCCCCATGAGATGATCGCGGGTATCCCCGCAGCGATCGAGTCCGTGGGACCTGCGGTCAGACTCACGGGGGTCCCAACCGGCAGTGGCGTGCGCGCGCACGCGATGGCACGGTGGCAATTTTAAAGTGACGTACCTGTACGCCCATTTGCCTGTCCGTGCCATTCTGCAAATGTACATCGTCGTGCGCCCCGGTCGGGAAGCGGTTAAACTATATAACCATTGGCCTAGCTAGCCAGATTAGGCCAATAACAAAACACCAAAAAACATCCACAAAAAGACCTTAATTCATCCATCAAGCAAAACGCTAGATGATAATTCCTCCTGATAAATTCTGCAACATAACCAAGCAATCGGGAAGGGAGGGAGGGAAACTTGTTGGTGATGCAGTAGGCCTGGAACGTGGATGCCATCATAACCAATAAGAAGATTGCTAGGCAGACCTGCAAAATACCCAAACAATTAAAGGGGCCCCCCTGTTAGGTTTGCCACTTAAAGGGATGATGTGGCAACCCCACCCCCTGCACCATCCCCTGACATTTTGGGTCAACTTTCAATATACAACTGTGAAAAAACGTTATTAGCAATATGATTGAGATTCTCCAACAGGAAACATTGCTTCTAAGTAACAGCTATTTTTATATGAATACCCTGAATATTCAACAAGAGTAAAGCTCAACATGGGGTTTGTTCGCTCAGAAACCCCAACCTCTGGACAGTAATGTTTTAGTTTACAGGAACTTGTCAGTATGGGCCTGGTAGTTGTGCTTAGCATATAAAGTTACTACAAATGGAGTATTAGGTAAAATACCCTATATGGTTCTGACAATTGTAAATAATTGTGCACTCACACTTATTCTTCCAGTGGCAAGACCCTCGTTGTATTGGACATAACTGGAAACACAGACCCTACTGATGTAGCTCAATAAGCTAAAGCAGAACACTCACTAATACTTACTTAATCATTTAAAGAATCATATCGCTAGAAAATATTTGCTTTAGTTTGTGCACGTTAAGGCACGTGCGTTAATTCAACATTCTACCATATGTTAAGGGGTACTGAGTGAACTGACAGAGCATCAGCTTTTGCTGCAAAATTCACCTTCAATCCAAAGATTTCACGTGCACTTTTTTATGGCACCAAATGTTCTTAGTCTAATGGCCAGCATCATTGCATCCAATTCCTCTGAGCCTAAGTGGTCCCTCCCCACCATGGCCTGTGACTGGACAGTGAAAAGAGAAGCCGCAGTGAGCAGTGATGATCTCTTCATCACTCTGCTTTCCCTTCCTGTTACCATGCTTCTTGTCGGGACAGGAGCTTATTAGCTGTTTGTACTGCTTTTAGCTCTCATATTCTAGTCCTGCTGTACAGGAGCTGCCAGAGGATGAAACCAGGTCAGCTTCAGGTACTTACACTGCTTGTATTTACAAAATACATTAACCACTTCCGGACCCCCCACTGTTATACTAATGATATACATCATTAGTTTGATGTGAGGTATCGCAGCGATCGTTAGAGCAAGAGCAATAGTTCTAGCACTAGACCTCCTCTGTAACTCTAAACTGGTAACCTGTAAAAAAATGTAAAATGTCACCTATGGAGATTTTTTAAGTACCATAGTTTGTCACCATTCCACGAGCGTTCGCAATTTTAAAGTGTGACATGCTGAGTATCTATTAACTCGGCATAAAATCCTCTTTTATGTTCTACAAAAAAATTGGGCTAACTTTACTGTGGTTTTTTTTCTTCTTTTAATTCAAAATTTATTTTTTCAAAAATTGCAACGATCTCCATTTTATTCTCTAGGATCTCTGCTAAAAAAAAATCTATCTCTCTCTCTATCTCTCTCTCTCTCTCTCTATTATATATATATATATATATATATATATATATATATATATATTATAATTCTGGGGGGTTCGAAGTAATTTTCTAGCAAGAAATACTGATTTTAACTTGTAAACAAATGTCAGAAATAGGCCCTGACTCTAGTTTGCCACATGTGTTGTGCATTGCTTACTATAAGAGAAGATTGAAAATAAAAGGCACTTCATAACAGTTCACGTCCTAATGTGTGTTGCAGTAATATAAAATAAAACAAGCATTACCATAATGAATACGTATGAATGAACCCTTATCGGTGGAGCTGATTTGCTAAAGCTCGACAGTGCAAAATCTGGTGCAGTTGTGCATAGAAACCAGTCAGCTTCTGATTTTTTTTTTTTTTTTTTGTTAAAGCTTAGTTGAACAAGCTGAAGTTAGAAGCAGATTTTCTGCAATGCACAACTGCAACAGATTTTGCACTCTCTCTAGTTTTAGTAAATCCCCCTATTTGTGTTTTTTCACAGAAGGGGTTGTTATCTTTCTGAAATAACATCAGGTTCAGGAAATGTTACCAGTTTAGATAGGGCTTAGAGGAGTATTTCCTTAAAGCAGAGTGTTCACCCAGAAAGGTACATTTACATAACTGTGCTGCAAATAACATAACATAAATGACATTTGGACAAAACATTTTTTTTAACTAAAGTTTTGATCCCTGTTGCTATGTGGTCCCTTCTAATCTTCCCCTTCCTCACTGTGGCTCTTGACGTTGCTTCCCTTGGCTCCTCTGCTAGCTACTGCTCTTGGGAGATGTGTGTCATCGTTTCCCAGGAGTCAGTGGGCAGCACTGAGGGCTAGGTTGCCATCAAAATGGGGTGGGCACTTCTGACAACGCCACCCGTTGTGATGGCAACCTGTATAGTTTCCAGCGCTGTTACGTGCTATTACTGCGCATGCGCGAGAACAGGTGGTGCATGCTGATAATACAGAAGCCAGTATCACAGAAGAATATGCTTGTGGGCTTCTCCTGCCCACAAATAAGTTGGGAATCCACAAGAAGGACAAATCTAAGGTATTTTTTAATATAGATATATCATAAAGGCAGCACTAATGACTAGACATGTGCACACTGAAATATTTTATTTCAGAATTTAGTTTTCGTCCGAAAAATACATTTATTTAGTTACTCCCAATATTTGTTTTTATTTATTTTGTTTTCCGTTAAAAATTGCATTCATCCGAAAATCCAAATTAATTAAGGTCAAATCTGTCATTGAAGGCTTATGGTGTCTGTCGAATGTTCAAAGAAGGTTCGACGGAGCTGCTAAACTGTATGACTCCGTATAGTTTAGCCGCTCCGTTGAATCTTCTTAGAACTTTCAACAGACACCATAAGATAAAGATTTGACGATTGTATGTTTTTCGCTGCTTTGTCAAATCTTTGTCGTTCATGTTGAATGTATATAATTCAAACAGAAAATGTACCGGTGATAGTGATCACTGATCAGACAGGTAACAAGATAGGGTATATAGAATCTATATAGAATCTCAATCTATAATACAGAATCTATAATAATAAATCCCCCCCCCCCCCCCCCCCACAACACGGGCAGCCTCTGAGGCTATCACAACACTAGCATCACTATAAAGTTCACAACACTAACACAATAGCACCAAATTATTATTAAAAAATTAAGCTGAACTGTAGCTTGCTTCACTATTGTTCTGCTGCTGTTCTTATGCTTAATTGCTAAATAATTCAGGTTCTCTGATAAACGGACCACTAAGATTGACTGTCTTCTGAAATGATTCAGTCTGTGTCTCTCTCTGCTAGCAATCGTAAGTGAAAGTAAGTTGGCTGTACGTGTGTACTTAGTTCTAGATATTTTACTGCTCCTCCTCTTTGGTTACAATCAGCCAATAACATTCATCGTCATCATAATTATTATTTTACTTCCCCCACCCAATTCCAGCAGCGATCTTTTCTCTCTATGTCGAATCTTTTCTCACTATGTAGAATTAATCCTGGACTAATAGAGTTAAGATTTGGCACATTGGACCACAGGTTCGATAGACACAGATTGTTATTGTCAGCATCATGTCGAATCTCCTATCTATATCGAACTGTTGTCACAATGAAAATGAAAATAAAGCATTTGTTTATGTTGGATCTTTCGTTATTTGGATTATGCACTTTCGTTCTTGTTTGTTAAAATGATAATGAAAATACCTGAAATTCGGACGAAAACAAATGCACATGTCTACATATGACAAGAATAAGAATTGCTTGATATGCATTATGCAAGTCTAATAGTTATCATATTTATCAGTGTATAACATGCACAGTCTTATAACACACACCCCAATTGCCAGTGCCCATCTGCAGCCTATAAATTGACCAACAATGCACCCTGTTCAGTGTCCATCTGCAGCCTCACCTTTCCCATCATTGCAGCCTCGCCACTGTTGGATTATCCCTGCAGTCTCCAAGGGAGGGAGACGAGCGAATGCCGTTGAATTACAGGGAGCCGCGATCTCCTGTGTACCCGGCGCTCCATCACTCACAGCCACACCTCATGGCCCTGCTCATATCATAGACAGAACAGCGGCCCAATGTGGGGCTAGGAGGAATGGCTGTGAGTGATGGCGCGCAGGGCATCGGGGCTCTATGTAATTCAGTGGCGCTCGCTCCTCTTCCCTCAGAGACAGCAGGGATTGGTGTATAAGATACACCCAGGATTTTCCCCTGATTTTAAGGGGAAACAAAGTTTGTGTTATATGCTGATAAATACGGTATTTAAAAGAATCAAAAAATCAAAGATGTGGGTGGAACTCTGCTTTAAATGCAAATTGTGGTATTCCTGGAAAAACAACTAGGAATTGATATCATGGGGGAATATCTTGGTTCCGACCTCCATGTTCCAGTTCATAATGAACATTCCCCAATGGAAGCAATGTGTCATTTTTAATGAGATGCCAATAATGATTTATGGGCTTCCCCTGCAAATTGAGCACTCCCTGTGCCGATCATTGGATTTTTCCATTTTCCTGGCCATTTTTCAACTTGAGCCAGCTCTCCTGGGGGAACCTTTCAGCTTTAAGTGATTGCACCTTTAAATTGCAAAGTAATCCTTCCCATACAAATGGCTCTTACTGCAATAATTCTGATGTGTATTACTGATAGCTGATCGTCTACAATGAAACAATATATTGGCATCAATTACAACTAGATGTAAAATATACTGTACGTGGCAGTGCCTCAAGTTTTGTGCTCTTTTACGATGTTGAGTTATCTTCTATACAGAAGTAAAATATCAAAAAGCTGCAAGGAGTATGCAGCTTAACAAAATTTGAGAAGACCTCCAGAGTCAAGGAGCAGCTTACTTTTTGCAGTACTTGTTGATCCTTCCTGTTCTCAGAAATGTAAAAGTGCTGCACTGTTCAAAAAAAAAAGTGAAATGAAAGGTGCCAGTCAATGCCAAATTTATCCAAAGTGTGCAATAATAAAATGTGAATAAAAAAAATAAGATCTAGATCAATGTCCTTGATAAAAGGCAGATCTTCCTTTAAGTGTCAAATAGTGGAGAAGTGCATCTAACCAGGTGAACCTCTTCAGAGTGTAAAGAAAACACCACATATGTGCTTCTCCATCAGCTGCCACATAAGTAGGATTACTGCAAAATTATGACTCTCTGATCATAGACGTCACTAGGTGCTTGATAAAACCAAGTAAATCACAACTGAGCCTCTAAAGGTACTACCACTTCCATCAATCATAAGTGTCACCTCTGATTCAAAGAAACATGCATGGGAAACAAAAAAGAACAAGATCTTCACAAAGCGTAAAACCATTCAGCAAAGTTTTATGAAAAATATTAAAATGACTCAAATCCAGGTTAAAAGCAACAGCGCGGTGTAAACAATCCAGTCCCGGGCTATGTGGACAGAAAAGAAAAAGAGTTCTAAAGCGCTAAACCTGGCAGTCATTGGAAACTTATGTCATATCATAACAAATATGCAATGAATAGCTGGACACCAGTGCGGCTGCAAACTTCTGGAAGAAAAGTAGACAGTCCCTGACTTTGATAAAGCGCAGGAGCGTGAAACATGTAATTTACAGTTGTCACGGCTACCTTGAGCTTGCGATCCGCCTAGCTTCCTGGTACTCCTCGTTTCTGGCCCTGACCCTGCCTCCCATCTTCCGGATTCAGTGCGTGCCATCCAGAGTGCCCTCCAGCATGCCAGGTTCCAGCCAGCCTGATCAGCCAGCTTGACCGAGGCCGTTTAGAGGCGCAATCTATAATACACCTCCTGGATCACAGCGAGTCTGATATCCTGAATACAGCCACTAAGTGCACCTTAGAGAGTGGTGTCTCTCCACCTCTATTTTCTCCCAGCACATTGAACCATTGGGTCTGCTAATCAGGATCGGAGCTTGGAGCACACTTGCTGACATTAACCCCTTGTCATCTAGAAGTCATGGTGGTATCGTATATACTAATTTTTGGATCACTTCATCCATGATAATGAGTTGTGCTCATGAAGTTTAATAATTTTATCATCTCATTTTTTCATTGACAGTTCTTTTTCATTTTAAATCCCAGCATGCATCCAATAAATGAACTGTATTCATTATACCATCAGCAATAGTACTTTACTACTGGTCCCATTGTCCAGGCTATGTGGGCAGCTTCTTCGTTTTCCGGTGCGTGGTGACATCACAAGTGCCAGCTCCGCCCCTCCTGTTCATCGGCACCTTGAATGCATGGTGGTGCCCTTCACATTCATATGCTGTATTTTAAGCAGCTCTACCTTGTGATTTGTTTAAAGCTGAATGCCAGCCTTACCCTTAGTTTTGCATAATTGTACAGGACCACCTACTCTACTGAAATTACTTAAGCTGGCCATGCACTAAGCACATTGTGTTTGGTCATTGATAAGCCAGGCAGAATTCACCCAATGGGTGGTCCCAATCTCATGCAGGCATTTTTTATTTTTTTTTGACGGCTGGCGGTGCTATCAAATTATGTTAACAGTGCCTGCATATGAATTAAGAGTTTAAAGTGTATGCTCATTCTAATAAATAAATTATATTGTTGCAATTTGGTCTATTTAATACATTAGATCAGGCTTTTTGTAATAGGTGTTTTAAAGGTGGCAAAAAGTACCTACTGATCCTACCAGTGCTTGGCCCTTTTTTTCTCCCACCTGTGCCTAGGTAACAATACTACCCACAGTTTGTTATTCCTGTGTTTGCCTTGTCAGTACCATCTGCATACTACAAGTTCTAGGACTACATGATACAGTGAGGAAAGCCCTGTTGTCAACTTTGAGCATCACAGATATAAACACTGCACAGCCTTCCCAAGAAAGTAGACAGCACTGTCAACAAAACTAGCCAGATAGCGTGGTTAAACCCTCACCCACAAACCAGGCATAAGGAGATAACTTTCGTCAGCATGGACCAACAATTGTTAGAAGTTACAACTCGGTCAATTACTGCTGTCAACGAACAACCAGCAGAGGAAATCTTCCACTATTCAATTCTCTGATGCCCTCTATATTAGATAATGTCAACAGTCAGAAACTCAGAGGAAGTGAGTAGTAGAAGACTTTCTCTGCTGGCTGTTTCTTTAAAGGTGAACGCATTGATAGGCTGAGCTGTCACTGTCATCAATCACATTTCTGCACTGACAGAGGTCTGAATGAAAAGCAGTTTAGCTACAAAAGTACCCATTGCGTCTTGTCCCTGGATTCCCAACTGGTCCCCCAAGCTTGGTCTGAGCCCCAAAGCAGCCACACAGACTGCTATGACGGCAGTTCCTCCAGTAATATAGTCCTTTTCTCTGTAGCCTTACTGTCCCAGCACTTTACCATCACTCCCACCACCCAAGAGCTGCCTAATTTGCATAGAGATGCACAGTGATAACATCATAAAAAATGGTTTATTTAAAAACACATTTCTGCCACAGAGTATTGCTATGTTATTTACAAATGAAATAAGACTTTTTTTTTAATCTTGCAAAAAAAAAAAAAAAATACTGAATGAAAACAATAAATGTTAAATAGCAGCACTAAAAAAGTAGAAATAAAAAAATCTGAAAGAGAAGAGTTAAGGGGAGAGGGGAAAGAAGGAGTTAATTAGGACTGACTAGTGTCAACTAAAAAGATGACTTTTTAACTTGTCAGGTTAGTTTAACCGGTTCCTGACCAGCGCACGCCAATGTACGTCGGCAGAATGGCACGGGCAGGCATATTGGCGTACAGGTACGTCCAATCTTCAATGCCGCCCTGCCATCGCGAGCGCGCCGCCGGTCGGGACCCCCGTGAGTCCGGTAGCGGGTCCCGCGGACTCGATCGCGGCGGGCATACCCGTGATCGTCTCACGGAACGGCTGAATGGAGGAAATGCCGTGTAAACAGCATTTCTCCATTCTGCCTAGCAACTAGTGACGCTGATCTCTGCTCCATGTGATTGGAGCAGAGATCAGTGTTCACTAAATGAAAGCCCAACCCCCCCCCCCCACAGTTAGTAACACACCCCTAGGAACACTTAACCCCTACACTGCCACCCACTGGTTAACCCCTTCACTGCCAGTGTCATTTACACAGGAATCACTGCATTTATATAGCAGTGATTACTGTATAAATGACAATGGTCCCAAAAATGTGTCAAAAATGTTTGATGTGTCCGCCACAATGTCGCAGTCACAATAAAAACCGCTGATCGCCGCCATTACTAGTAAAAAAATAAAAATAAAAAATTATTAATAAAAATGCCATAAAACTATCCCTATTTTGTAAACGCTATAACTTTTGCGCAAACCAATCAATAATCGCTTATTGCGATTTTTTTTTTTTTTACCAAAAATATGTAGAAGAATACGTATCGGCCTAAACTGAGGGAAAAAAATGTTTTTTTATATATTTTTGGGGGATATTTATTATAACAAAAAGTAAAAAATAATGCGTTTTTTTTTCAAAATTGTCGCTCTATTTTTGTTTATAGCGCAAAAAATAAAAACCGCAGGGGTGATCAAACACCACCAAAAGTAAGCTCTAGTTGTGGGAAAAAAAGGACGTCAATTTTGTTTGGGAGTCATGTAGCACGACCGCGCAATTGTCAGTAAAAGCGACGCAGTGCCGAATCGCAAAAAGTGGTCTGGTCTGTAAGTGGTTAATGGCTGTCATATGCAAATCAAATGCAACTCTTTTGATTTGAATAATAATAAAACATAGAAAATGGCATATAACCAAAATACCAGCTGGAAATTGCTGGTAAAAATGGATGGGGAGTGAGAGGAGTGGTAGAGAAGCAGGGCATAGGAGTCATGTCCTAAAAATGTTTTTGATGTTTTTTTAGGATGGATCTCCTATACCTAAGGCCCAGAACTAGTTCCTACTCTGTTTTTGTTTATTTCGATTATACAGCTACAGGGTATGGCTATAAGTAGGAGTCCAGGTGTTTTCAGTGACAGATACTGTTATTTCTACAGTATATATGAATATTTGAGACAATTGTGCTCTTCCAAACTTGTAGCAGTGTAGTGTAACGGCTTCAGCCAAATGATCAGACCAGTGGTGTTGTGCAAATTCTACTTTACTTAACAATAAACTTCAACATAAACTGTATGGGAGATCATGTGAACACGGGTATATAGTACAGAACGTCATGGACAGCTTCTGAAAATGGACTGTAACAGTCCTCTCCAGTGATTGGGGCTTGGATAAATGCTGCGTGCTCTTGTGCTCACTGCTGGTGGCCCGCACACCAGACTTAACAGGGGAGGACCTAGCACCTGGGAACAGCTCACTTGCCCAGTCACTGCTGTCCCATCAGGCAGAATCTCTCTGAGCACAGGAAGCTGGGTGGAGCTGACATTTATATCCCCCGGGCGTGTCCAGTATTGTGGGAAGTTTATTTAAAGGGACCTGCACCGGAATCTGTACAACGGGGCATCCCACTACAGCAGCAGTTCAGCAAAGGCCTTTTTCTGTTCCACCATGACTATGTCCTGACCACAAACTAGCTCCATAAATACATGGTTTGATCATTTTGTGACAGGGAAGAACATGAGTGGCCTGCAGAGCCCTGACCTCAACCCTACTGAGCATTTTAGGGTCAATTGGAATACTGACTGGGGTCTTCTTACCCTGCACCAGAACCTTGGTATTTTGACAGAATCGCCACAAATACTCAGACACTCCAAAATCTTGTTCAAAGCCTTTCCAGAAGACTGGGGGATGTTATATGGTTTTGAAATTGGATGTCCAACATGCAGATCTAGGTGTCCACAAGCCTTTGACTATATAGTGCATGTTGTGTTTCTTATAACATATTTTATTTATCTACTTAAGGAGGTGATGTGGGCTCAGTTTTGTACATTATCTCTGCGCCTTGCAGTTCTTCATATTTAAAGGTGATAATTCCCTTATCATTTCTCCTGACTAGCAACACCACAATTTTATGTTCCATAAAGTGAAAGCTTGGTGGACAGCCTAGCAATTGATAATATATAAAATGTTATTTTTTGTTCCATACAGAGATACAAGTGGCATTCTAGCACAAGCAACATTTATCTATTTTAAGGAGAAACTTTAGTATACCTTCAATGAGTCTATATTTTTTGTCATTATAGTAAAGTGCACTAAAAAGTAATTTTGCATTCAGTGTACTTGCTTGTTCCTTATTTTCACGCCAGTATTTCATGCTAAGATTTGGACATTCTCCTTTTAATGGCTGGCTGTCACACATGCCTCCCTGTGGCTAGGTCTTGTTTGTCTCTGGGCTTCTGTTTATTTCTCTCTTTTAGAAAAGCAAAGACCCGTGCCAAGGAAAATACCAGAGCCACCATTGCTGCCCTCCTTTCAAAAGTGCTATTTTCCTAGCTGTTATACCCTTTCCTGACCAGGCCTTTTTTTTTTTTTTTTGATATACAACATATATTGCAAGGGTATAGGATAGGCACCATTCAAAGCCTAAGGAAAGACCAGTCCAAAGAGTTCTTTAAAATGTCAATAAGGGTAATATGTAGCCTGTGGGTAGAGGAAGCAACCAATAAGACATACCACACTTAGGGCAGAAGCTCTTCACAAGAGTAAGAAGCCAACCCTGTAAAGCTAGGCATAAAAATACAGAAAATTGCCTCTAAATGTAGTATTTTATTAAAAGATGAAATAGTGAATGACAAGTAACCACTCACAGGAAGGCTGTAAATATAAGGCTCATCTGTAGGATAGCAGGCTCCCGATGGAGATGAAAGTCGACACGAACATTCAGGATGTTGAGTCCATGGTATGACAGGAGAGGAGGCCGACCAAGTCTGTGTTGATGAAACGATGAAAGGTAGCGTGGAGCACAGCGTTGTGGACGGCGTGTGACGTCACTGGGAGAAGGTGATCACAAAACGTTTTAGTGCATGTGAAAAGCTATGTACATAGCGGGTGTTGTAGTCAGAGAAGCGGAGTCCAGGGGAGATTGGTGCGGTGTATATATATTACACATAGTATATATTCATTTTCTAACATCACCAAGACCATTGACTGAGCGTGCATGCTCAGTACGAGCCTTGCACATGCTCTGAAACACGTTGTGTTCCCCTTCTCCTGATGATGTCACATGCCATTCATAACACTGTGCTCCACACTACCTTTCATCACATCTAACCCAAACGTGGTCGGTTGCCTCTCCCGTCATACCATGGACTTAAAGTGGTTGTAAACTACTCCCCACAACTTTATCCCATGTAAATCAGCTTACAAAATCCCTAATGAACACTGCTTGTAGATATTTTCTTACTTGCTTAATATTGCTGTAGTCCATTTTGTTCTGACGTAATTACGTCCCTAATTTACGGGACACTCTGGTTGCCTGTCTGTCTATTATCAGGACTCCCTGCGGCACAACACTCAAATCCCATAAGACTGCAAAATCATTCAAAGCTTCCTCCTACACCCATGTGGCCGTGTGACCTCACATGGAGTGTAAACCTGGGCATCTGAGTGTATACTGCAGTCTTATGAGCTGAAGCTGATAAGACTGACACAGGCAAACACTAGATAAACGGCACAAGAAAAAACTGTGAAATAAAACAAGTTGGCTATGAGCAGGGAAGCAGGGTTGCCACAGAAACACTGGATTGAGAAGGAGGCTTGGTTAACAGTACAGGAAGTGCTCCATGTAATAGCGGAAATACACTCTACTGTCAACTCAGAAAATGATACCTAAGATGGCGTTGCCTTACCCCTGGAAACAAGATTATTTTAAGTTTCTTTAAAAAGTAAGTAATGTGCAATTTTGGCTGGATTACAGTGGCCATAGTTTGATAATTACTTAATATAATGGACTAAATGGAAAGAAGAATCAGAGTGGGAGAGTTTACTTCCTCTTTAACATCCTGGATGGGCGTGTCAATTTTCTTCTCCATCGGGAGCCTACTTTCCTACACATGAGCCTTATAGTTACATCCTTCCTATGAGTCGTTACTTGTCATTTGCTAGTTCATGTTTTATTAAAATAGATTGTCACATTGTTTTATGATCAGTCACTGGATATATTGAAAAATTATTTACGGAGGAATTTAGAAGAATTATTTCACAGAGGACTTTATACATTTATTTATTGGATTTATTTCTTGGATTTAAATTCACAGAATAGCAATACTATGTATTATTTAGCTGCACTACACTGATTTAAATTATTGATTAAAAAACAAAATTTAGAGGTGCTTTTCTGTCTCTTATGCCTATTTTTTTGGGGTACAGCACTGCATTACTTAAACTGACAATTGTCGTAAGACGCTGTACCCAAATAAAATGTATGTAATTTTTTTTCTCACAAATGGATTTGATCAGCTCTGCTATAAAACATATACAATGAAAAATCGAATTTCATAAATTTAGGCCAATATGTATTCTGCTACATATTTTTGGTAAATAAAAATCCCAATACGCATATATTGATTGGTTTGTGCAAAAGTTATGGGGTCTGAAAACTTTGGGATATTTTTGTTTGTTTATTTTTTTACTAGTAATGGCGGCGATCAGTGACTTATAGCGGGACTGCGATAATGCGGTGGACAATTTGGACACTAACTAACACTTTTGAAACATTTTGGGGACCAGTGATCACTTTACTAATGACACTGGCTGGGTAGGGGTTAACATCAGGGGTGATCAAAGGGTTAACTGCCTAACTAATGATTTTGTGTACTGTGAGAGTTGCTTTTACTAAAGCAAGGCATAGATCCATGTCCCTGCTTGGCAGGCATACAGGATCCATGTCTTCCCTAATGACAAAAAGGCAATCTGCCTTGTTTACATCTTCTTGTGATTAATCACAGCAGAAGAGGCCTTCTGGCAGCATGCGCGCCCCCTGCAGGTGGAAGTGCAGATCCACGTATATGTGTGTGTGTGTATATATATATATATATATATATATATATGTGTGTGTGTGTGATCCTGCACTGGAGAGCCACCCTGTAGCAGTAAATCTGCTATGGGGTGGACGACAAGTGGTTAATATGATAAAGAGTAGATACATTTATATAGTATTGCAGATGCAAACGGTCCTATGAGGGCGACCATAATAGTGATGCGGACGCAATGAAATTTAGTTTGACGCCCCTGTCATAACAGGAGCACAGACAGCAATAAACACTGGTGTTCAAATCTCTCTTCACTCTATCCAAATCTAAAAAAAGTTTTGGCTTTAGCTATGCTTTAAGTCACTAACCTGGAACAACGCTACAGATGAGGACTTCTGACTTTGACTCAAGTTCAAGAAGATCTACATATAGTACTTTCTCCAGGTCAGCGACTCAGAAAGTTTTGTGGTCAGTGGATCACCATATAGCTAAGTAACTAGCATCTTCATACGGAGGTCAATATCGGCATTTGATTCTCACAGGTAAGGTTATGTTTCAGTTAGTCATATAAAGGCAGGATCTGACACCCAGAGGACTGAGTATTGGCAACTTAGTTCTAAACATAGTTGTAATGAGACAGTGTCGGCTCGGGAGGAAGTGGGGGCCAGATGATGATATTATGTCACTACATGTAGTTATATCTTCAAACTCTACAGGAGTAAATTACAATACAATATTTCCCCTTAGAGATGTGTGAACTGTGACTTGCAAATTGTTTTATAGCAATGATCATATACATGGCGGTCAGTCTGGTGACGTGACCATGAGTCATTTCTAGATAACAGGGAACGTGTTTTAGCCGCACAGACACTATTTAAAGCTGAAGAGTAAATTATCATCATTTCAAACCTGCTAAATTAAAAATACAGATGGAGATCGGTTTGCTCATCCTTTGTATAAATAGCAAAATTAACCAGTGTGGGTTTTAAAGATGAGAACAACCAGCTGAACGTAGAATGATAGTCCAGCAGAGCTGATAAAACAAATGGCTCGTGTTCCCTTCTGTTAAGGGAAAGTGATATTTTAGGAAATTCCAAAAAAATTCACAATGCCGTATACAGGTAAGAAGGCAGTTGTTATATTTAACTACTGAGACAACCCCCCAACTCCAGGCTCTCTTCCCCCTTGCTCAACTCACCCCCATGCTGCCCTGCTGGCTGCAAATTATACTTTTATTTCTACTAGCCCCTTTTTGAAATCTTCAGGCCAGTCACAGGACATTTCAGGAAGAAGAAGAAAAGGGAACAGCGTTTCTAAGCGTAGCAGGATTGGACACTTTAATAGTTTAAAAAGTAGGCAACTACTCGTAAAATTGCACTTTATATAATTATGTAAGTTTTGCTGTGTTGTGCAGTCCCGGGTGGCCCCCCTCATTGTTGCAACATTACAAGAAGTAAGCTAGAGGCTGCGCTAGTGGATTCCGGCACTTTTTTCAGTGCTTGGGGATGGTGGAAACACTGGAGTTAGGAGGATGGCATCACTTGCAGGTTTGCGGGGGAGGGGGAAGAGGAGGCACATGTTCAGAGAATGCATGCCCCTTCATCAGGCCATACTGGAGGCCATCTTAGATATGGTATATATACAACAGAGCTTGGGAATCACCGCTCTCAAGCACCAAACATTAAAGGGGCACCTTTAAGGTGAGGTGCCCCTTTAATATATGGGGCTTGAGGGCGGTGATTCCCCTGTTTGTTTGCCTTACCTTGTGATGATGGGATCATGTTGTGGCTGCAGTTTATAGTGTCATGGCTGATTGATTCCCCTATGTCCATGTATTGCTACAGCTAGCCTGCCCCTCTTTGTCAAATATTCAGAACAACTTCCTGTTCCGGTTCACACAGCATCCAATGCGTGCCTTGCAATTCGCTCTGTGTCACATCACAAATATGGAAGTGCTAATGTAATAAAGAACATCTTCCAGCTGCATGGAGTGAACTCTGTGTGTCTGTGAATACTTTGCCTGCTTATGTCTGTGCCAGATCTAACTACTGTGTAGTGCTTACCTGCAGAGCACTAGACTGAGAGAGCTGGAAACTGTGGGATATATAGTTTCTTCATAGGAAGTGTCTGTTCTTGGACTGGAGATAGAGGGCGTACATTAACCTGTGCAGTTCCCTGTCGCATGCCTCATGTTTCTACACAGAAAATTCTGACACTGGAATGTGAAGATTTACTGTGCACAGAACAACAAATGACACCATGAAATTAAATGATTAATGCACAAGCGTTAGGTAGGAATGTTTACAATGCCTTTAACAAGAACTTGTTGGGGTCTACTATTTTAAATCAAGATAAAGTGCAGAAAAAAATGTAGGCACCAATTATTAAAAATTACATAATAGTTTATTAAACACATAATGATACAAACAATCACATTTAAAAATATTTTGCAATAAAAAGTGCAAAACTGACATCTCTCTAAAACAAAAACTGCATAACATTAAACATCATTAAAGCTTAAAAGAGTTTATAGGTTTTAATGCCGGCTCGGCCCCGATGAGCGTGATCTGGGATACCCTAAAAGCGTTTATTAGGGGCGTTTTGATTCAACAGGTAGCTAGAATGAAGAGAAAATCTAGATTATGGGAGGAGAATATTAGGAAGGAACTTCTAGAAGCTGAGAATGCCTATGTCATGGACCCAACCCCAGAAAACCCAAAAATCTGGCTAAATAAACAACAAGATTATAAAATAGCAATTGTAAAAAAAGAAGAGAGTAAACGAATATTTGTAAAACAGCGCTACTTTGGGGAAGGGGAGGGGGTGGGAAGATTGCTTGCACAGTTGGTTAAGACAAACACCTCCCCCACACTTATTTCTAGTATTAGAAATTTAAATGGGGTGATAACATGCAAGAGCGAGGAGATAGTAGAAATTTTTGGAAATTACTACAGAGAGCTGTATCAGTCACGAGGCCAAGGGGAGCAAGGGGAAATGAATAGTTTCCTGGAAAACTTAGAAATGGTGACCCTCACTCAGGAGGAACGGGAAATCTTAGATGCCCCGATAACCATTAATGAGCTACAACAGGCATTGGCTGGGACGCCAAACAATAAGGCTCCCGGCCCGGATGGACTCCCGGTAGAAATATACAAATATTATGGAGAACTGCTACTTCCCGAGTTGCATAAAACTTTAACAGACTCAGCGGAAGGGAGACACCTTCCGGCTTCAATGACAGAGGCAACGATCATAGTCATCCCCAAAACGGATAAGGACCCGTTGGAAGTGGCCTCATATAGGCCAATATCATTACTGAATGCGGATGAAAAAATCTTAGCTAAAGTACTTTCAAATAGGCTGAATCAGTTCATGTCAAAGTTAGTGCACCCAGATCAAACTGGATTTATTATGGGAAGATCTACAAGTATGAACATCAGAAGAACCTTCCTAAATATGCAGATCCCAGTAGAGAATGTAGGGGCGAGGGCTATAATGTCCCTGGATGTTTCAAAAGCTTTCGACAGTTTAGAATGGAACTTCCTATGGCGGGTGTTGGAGAAAGTAGGAATGGGCCCCACCTTTATTGGCTGGATTAAAAAGATGTATAATGCCCCTAGCGCCAGGGTAAGGGCCAATGGTAGGTACTCAGAAAAAATTGAAATGAGCAGGGGGACAAGGCAAGGTTGTCCCCTGTCCCCTCTGCTCTTTGCATTGGCCATAGAGCCATTAGCCATAGCTATTAGGGCCAACTCTGGGATTAAGGGATTTCAAAGAAGCGGAGAGAGACAGGAAAAGATTGCCTTATACGCAGATGATGTGTTATTGTTTTTGGGAGATACCGGACCATCTCTGAAGCAGGCAGTAATTTTAGTAGAAGGTTTCTGTAACTTCTCAGGGCTGGCTATTAACTGGGAGAAATCTGAACTGCTTCGAGTCGACCCCCAGGAGGCCGCAGTCCCGCACCCGGGGATAAGAGTAAGAGAGGTGGATGTGCTGAAGTACCTCGGCATATACTTGACATTGAACCCCGATCAATATATTAATAAAAATTTAATCCCTCTTCTGCATAAATTTAAGTGCAAATGCGACGTCTGGAGTAAACTTCCGCTTTCAGTTATGGGCCGTTGCAGCTTGATCAAGATGATCTGGCTGCCACAGCTGCTGTATGTTCTGCATAATGCGCCCGTATGGATATGCAAAAAATGGTTTAAGAAAGTAGACACCCTTTTTCGGGAACTTATTTGGAAAAAGGGTACGGCCCGGATACGACTCCAGACGTTGCAGATGCCAATAGATAGAGGAGGCCTGGCTGTTCCTCATCCTAGGAACTATTACCTGGCGGCGCAGATGCAGCATCTGGCAGGTCATGACTCGGAGCAAGGAAGAAAGCTAAAAGAAGGGATAAGAATGATAGGAGCCCCGCATGAGTTTATAGCTGAGGTCCTGGAGGCTGACTCTTTTCAGTATAGTAATTCGATAACTAAAATGATAGGTAAGGTTTGGAAAGCGGTGAAATTAAAAATGGGTTTCTCAGGGCTGTTAGAAACCACACCCCTATGGGGCAACAAAAACTTACCTGAAATATTTAGTATCGGTAATATTAAATCTTGGGAAAGGAAGGGTATAACCAGACTGATCCACCTTTATGATGGAGGGGCCTTAAGGACATTCTCGGACTTAAAAAAAGTCTACGATATACCACAACATTCATTCTTTAGCTACTTGCAGATGAGGCATGCTTTAGTAGCACAGTTTGGGGGAAATATGCCATCGTGGGATAAAATACCTGCACTTCAGAAGTTGCTCACCTCAGATAGCGTAAAGGGGTCCATCTCAGGTATTTACAATCATTTAGGTATGAATTCTAATGATGAAATAGATCACCCGAACTTGAAGAGGAAATGGGAAGAGGATTTAGGAGAAATCTTAGATACGCAGTGGAGGAGAATAATGGAATTAGGGCCAGTGACCTCGCTCTCCCCCTCTCAAAAGATCTCACAATTGATGCTGGTGCACAGGGCTTACTATACCCCTAAAAGATTACGTCTGATGGGTAGGAGAATAGATGACAGATGTCCTAGATGTTGGGGACAGGGAGATCTCTTACACATGCTGTGGCGCTGCCCGAAGCTCTTTCGATATTGGAGAGAAGTGACGGCGAGTATCAATAGGATCTTTAAGTTAGAATTGGGAATGGACCCGATCTTGTGCGTACTGGGATATAGGCAAGAGCCAAGAGAAGGGAAATATGTCACGATGGCAGTGGTAAGATGCCTGTTTCAGGCACGCAGATTGATCGCGCAAAGATGGCAAGCTGAAAGAGCCCCTACAGTAGGAGAATGGACCCAAAGCATTAATGAACTAGTTTGGAAAGAGAAGACTCTGTTTGTAAGAAGAGGAAATTATAGAGTATGGAAGGGAATATGGTCCCCATGGATAACCGAGATGGGATACCCTATAGATTAGAATGAATAGGAGACATAAGGGTAGCATATCGATGTTTATGTGCAAATGGGCGCAAGGGAGGGATGTGGAGGGGGGTGCGGGGGGGGGGGGGATGGGTAGGGGTAGGGCGGGTAAGGGATAAAATATAGGTAGATTGTTGTTGTCTAGATAGGCCTCAGGAAGGCGGGTAACTTTTTTGTCGGATATTGTAATAGCAAAAAAAAAAAAAAAATAAAGAAAAGGAAACAAATCATTGAAAATAAGAATTATAACCCACGATGATGAGATATGATGCTGAGATAAAAATGAGAGGCAATATGATTGTGTCTCAAGCACAGGTCCTCTGACGTGGAAAAAGAAAAAAAAAAGAAAAAAAAAAAAAAACATCATTGTAATCCTGCAAACATGATGTAGTATGCAAGAAAAAAAACGCTCTACGTGTTTCGCAATTGAATGCTTCTTCGGGAGCTTATTAATTGTTCTACAAGAGAGAAAAATCTATAAACAGATACAGCGAGCAACAGTAACACAAATGTAATGTTTCAGATGTTTGGCAGAGTTTACCGAAGAGGACTCCCAAAAGTGGCATGCATGAGGTAGTCAGAGATCATACATGGGGAAGTGCCCAGTAGGAAAAAAAAAACATCTCAAAAACTGCAAAAGGGGCCACCAAGAAAAGGAAGTACATAGAAAAATAAAAATAAAATGTTCAATCCATCCAATAAAAGGTTAAATATCAGCAAAGCAAGCATGCATAGAAACAGAGAAGATAACTTTCTACTATTTGCCACAGCCAAGACTTCCATCCAGAACTGAAAGTTGCCTGATACCACTAAGCAGTGCTAATTCCGGTGCACACAGGCAGGATCATATATTAAATAAAAGGAAGAGGGCACCACCTTCTATTTATTCACACATATAAACAGGGATTTTCTTTCTCAAAGAATTTGTGCAAGTACCCTTCTGAGTCACCCCATGTCATGTTTCTGCCCCCTACCCACCTCAGAACACCATCCCTTGGTTCCTCCTACCTACCTCCCAGTACTGCCCCTTTTAGCGAATACAGAACTAAGTAATTTGTATGGAATTTTTAATGATAACAAGAGAAGCAGTAAAATAGATCCCCTTCAGCAAGCAACCAATAGACCCCCCCCCCCCCCCCCCCAGTAGCAATAGACACCCTGTAACAAAATGCCGTCTAGCAGCAATAAACCCCCAACCAGCAACAACAATAGATTCTCCAGCAGCCAGCAACACTAGACACCCTCCCTCAACAGTAGTTCTTCTCCACTAACAATTGACCCCCCATTCGTTAAACTAATTCGGAACAAAATTAATTGCACATGTCTACTCCACTGACAGGAACGGGGAGAGCACAGAAAACCCGCACCTCCTCCCAGCTCTCTTTTTGCTGACAATTCTCCTGTCCAGACCTGCAGCAGGCATGGGTACGATGTTTATGGGGGCCTGAGGGAACACAACTGAAATCTGGGGGGGAGGGGGGAGGCGCAGCCCTCCTCAGCACCCCCTAGATACTGCCATGTACAGACAGGCGCCCCTCTTGGAAGGGTGCCTGTAAGTACTTACTTGCAGCATTTTCCCTTTCCATTAACAACATTTTAATAACTTGCAATATGCCTTTGAACTTGGCTGTATATTTGACTAGTCAATGTTTGCAAGATAACAGAAATACATCACAGGTGATATTTTCTGCTCAGTGATTGCAATATTCTAGTCTGCATCTCTCCAAGGTAATACTTAAAATTTGGCCTGTTAGTGGGTCCTGAGGACAGGAGTTGAGAACCACTGATCTAGATGAATCCTCTGAGCTAGACCCGGGACTATCAATGTAAGATTGGAAAGGGAGCTCCTACTAAGGGGTATAGATAGGGGAGTGGAGAAGAGCCCAAGAAAGAATAGATATCCGGGGAGCAACAATAATCCTCCCCAGCAACAATAGACCCCTGCCAGAAACAATATACCCCCCCCCCCCAGTGACAATAGATCCCTATATCCCCCAGTATCCAGCATCAATAGACCCTCCAGCACCCCTTGTGTTCCTGCTGAAAAAAAGCTCTGAATATAAACCATAAAAACATACACTATATTGTCTAAACGGGACACTTGCCTTTACATGCACATGAACTTTAATGGCATCCCATATGAGTCTGTAGGGTTCAATATTATTGTAGCTATAACAGCTTCAACTCTTCTGGGAGGGCTGTCCACAAGGTTTAGGAGTGTGTCTATGGGAATGTTTGACCATTCTTCCAGAAGCACATTTGTGAGGTCAAACTGATGTTTGACAAGAAGGCCTGGATCGCAGTCTCCGCTCTAATTCATCCCAAAGGTCTTCTATGGGATTGAGGTCAGGACTCTGTGCAGGCCAGTCAAGTTCCTCCATGCAAACTCGCTCATCCATGTCTTTATGGATCTTGCTTTGTGCACTGGTCCAAATCATTTGGTGGAGGGGGGATTATCTCGTGTGGGCATTTTTTTGTCAGGGGTTGGGCTTGGCCCTTAGTTCCAGTGAAGGGAACCCTTAAGGCATCAGCATACCAAGACATTTTGGACAATTTCATGCTCTCAACTTTGTGAGAACAGATTGGGGATGGCCCCTTCCTGTTCCATTGAGACTGTGCACCAGTGTACAAAGCAAGGTCCATAAAGACAAAGATAAGCGAGTTTGGGGTGGAGAAACTTGAGTCCCGACCTCAACCCGATAGAACACCTTTGGGATGAATTAGAGTGGAGACTGCAAGCCAGGTCTTCTTGTCCAACATCAGTGCCTGATCTCACAAATGCGCTTCTGGAAGAATGGTCAAACATTCCCATAGACACACTCCTAAACCTTGTGGACGGCCTTCCCAGAAGAGTTGAAGCTGTTATAGCTGCAAAGGGTGGGCCAACTCAATATTGAACACTATGGACTAAGACTGGGATACCATTAAAGTTCATGTGCGTGTAAAGGCAGATGTCTCAATACTTTTGTCAATATAGTGTTTAGGCACTCCTGCACAGAGGTTTATTATTGACATGTCTATTATTGACCTAATACAGTGAGTGGAAATATGTTTTTTATGGTTTATATTTATTAAAGGGGTTGTAAACCTTCAAGGTTTTTCATCTCAGTGCATTCTATACGAGCCCCCGTTTTACTTACCTGTACCATCCCCTCTATCAAAAGCCGGTGTCTCGGTTCCTGATTGGATGGATTGATAGCAGTGCAGCCATTGGATCCCGCTGCTGTCAATCAAATCCAATGACCCGGGGTGTGGGGCTGAGTCATACATTCGGCTTCTATAGATGCGGAATGAATGACTCGGGAGCGCGCCCGCAAGGTAACCCCCCGGGAGAACGCTTCTCCCAGGGGGTTATCTAATGTGGGGAGGAGCCGTGAGAGTCGCAGAGGGACCCCAGAAGAGGATGTTCGGGGCCACTCTGTGCAAAACGAGCTGCACAGTGGAGGTAAATATGACATATTTGTTTTTTAAAGAAAAACAAAAAAAAACAAAAACAAAGCTTTAGTGTCACTTTAAAGCACATATAGTACACAAAATTAAGAGGATGCCGCCTTATAAGTGCAGCCATTTATTAGAGCTCACTCAAGACTCAATTATGGAGGAGCTACAACCATAATCCAGTGACTATGGCTGATCGTATACTAATCACCAGGACTTTATTGTATACATTAAGGCCAATTTTTCCCTATTATACAATTTTACTCAATCTTGTGTAATAGTTATTGTTTTTTTTTCCATACTCAGGATCATACACAGTGATATGCCTTCTGTAGAGCTATCTCTGCTTCTGGGAGTTGGGCGGTGACTGCCAGCAGGACTGGGTGGGTGCTTCAACCAGATTAGAGGCATCAGGATGCGTTTGCATACATAGAATAGCCATATAGAACATTTAGGAGTGTTCTCACTTTATAGTGATTTTGAAAAAAAAATAAAAATGGAGCAAAGAGATTGAAATGTATAAAGTTTTGATTTTCGCTTTTACTTTCATCCACAGAGAATTTTTCATGACAGTTCTTTAAACAGTTCCTCTGACTTTATGCCGGATTTAATGTTTCTGTTAACTGTGTCCAGACTGAAATTTTGGTGCCTGTCCAAAATATATTCAACATGCAGAAAGTTCTTTTCTGCTCAAGTCTATTAATGGATTTTAAAAGCCTCAGAGATTAAATTTAGATTTCCAGTTAATATATGGACATCGTGCTTAAAAAAAAAACTCTTCCCATGCATTATGAGAAATCCATTCATGTACAATCCAGGAGGCCATAAAAACAACTTTCCTCTTCAAATTAAATGGCTTTCGGGTTATTTAATTCACTCTTCTTACCAGATATGACTTGTGACAAACACAAAGCCGGATTGTCAGTAAGCCTAATTTACTAATATAACATATCCTTGCGTTAGACAACTCATTGGCAGCATTTCCAAGAGGTTACACTCTACTGATTGTCCAAGTGAAATAATAAACTATTAGCACATATAAAACCAAATAAGTAAAATATGCTTATGCATACCAGACTACACATACCGAGACGCCACCTCCTCGCTGCCTTTTTTAACCTCTAAATGCCACGCCACTGCGCCACAACCCAGGCAAAGTTGTGATTGCGCAGCTGTTGTTCCATGGCCATATTCACTTGAATGGTAGGTGGTGATGCTGGCCAAATGGGGCAGGGGGTTTAATTCCTACTACAGCTTCAAAGCATTATGGCCACACCCCGGTCGCTGCCTTTACAGGGTTAAAAAGCAGCTCAACCAAGTGTACCTCCCCCCAATTTAACTTCAAGACCTAAATCTGTTTATATTAGGTTATATTTCAACTGCCTGTAACCGACTAAGCTGCCAAGGAAAAGTACATGGTTGTGTAAGGTTGAATAAAGAAAATAGTTCATCCAGTTCAACCTGTGTAGGTGTACGTATCTCAATGTCTATAATTATTTCCCATATCCCTGTATGTTGTGTTCTTTAACCCGCTTCAGCCCCAGAAGATTTTACCCCCTTCCTGACCAGAGCACTTTTTGCGGATAGGCACTGCGCCTCTTTAACTGACAATTTGCGCAGCCAAACAAAATTGGCGTCCTTTTTTTCCCCACAAATAGAGCTTTCTTTTGGTGGTATTTTATCACCTCTGCAGTTTTTATTTTTTGCTCTATAAACAAAAAAAGCGACAATTTTGAAAAAAAAATATATATTTTTAACTTTTTGCTATAATAAATATCCCCAAAAAATAAATAAAAAACTTTTTTTCCCTTAGTTTAGGCCGCTAACATGTGAGTTTAGATCGCTGTCAAGTGAGTTGAAGCCCGCCCAGAATCACTCCCTAGGACACACTTAAAAATAAAAAAAATAATAAAAATTATCCCGTATTTTGTATACGCTATAACTTTTGCGCAAACCAATCAATCTACGCCTATTGGGATTTTTTTTACCAAAAAATATGTAGAAGAATACATATCGGCCTAAACTGAGGAAGAAGATATATTTTTTTTTCAAAATTGTCGCTCTTCTTTTGCACAAATAATAAAAACCACAAAGGTGATCAAATACCACCAAAAGAAAGCTTTATTTGTGGGGAAAAAAGGAGGTCAATTTTGTTTGGGTGCAACGTCGCATGACCGTGCAATTGTCAGTTAAAGCGATGCAGTGCCGAATCGCAAAAAATGGCCTGGTCATTGAGCAGCCACAACTTCCGGGGGCTGAAGTCTTTAAGACCCCCCCCCCCCCCCATTTTTTTTGGCTCTTTTTTCCTCTCTCGTCTCCACACACAGGCGTTCTTGAACCTCACAAGATACAAAATGTGGGTTTGAAATCATTTTTACACAGGGATGCAGTTGTGCTATCAGATTTATCCTTGTTTGACATGCAACCTTGAAATATAATTTGAAATACTGTACTGTTTCTTTTGTTACACTCCGTGACTTAGATGATATTTGTTACTTGGATTGCCAATTATTGTCACTGACTTTCAACCACTGTTTGAAATGTCTGTAATGTATGCATCCTTTTGGCTCTTAATAAAAAATGTTTGGAAAAAATAGTCAGCAGCTACAGTATTTGTAGCTCCTTTTTTAAATTTTTTTTAATACAGCTTGATATTGAGATTGTAATACCACTTTAAAAACTGTTCTTGAGACTGACTTGTGACAATTCTGCCTTTACAACTAGACATATGCGGTTTGATTCGTTCAGAAATTGAAATTCAGATGAGTTTTTCATTATTTAAAAATTCGGATGTATCCCAATCTCCGAATTACAATAGTAACGAATTTAAACGTATCTGAAATAACAAATCAAAATTTCAGGTGAAATTAGAATTCAAATAGCATTCAAATTGAATTTGAATAGTTTTCGAATTCATATTTCTGAAAAGAATAAAATAGAATAGAAAAGAATAGAGTGTAACACAGAACAGAGTACAAACTAAAAGAATATAAAAAAATATATAATAGAAACAAAAGGGGCAGAATAGAAAATAAAATAAAGTAAAAAAAAAAAGAACAAAATAGAATAGAATGAAAATAAAATACAATAGAATATATTCATCTTCTGAAATTCGATTTTTGAATAGAATACATTTAAATTGGAATAGAATAGAAAATAAAATAAAATACAATACAAAAGAATAGAATAAAAAAGAAGGAATATAACAATTTGAAATTGGAATTTTCGAATAGAACAAATTCACATTTTGAAAAGAATACATTTGAATAGAAAAGTATAGAATAGACTACAAACTTTACAAACTAGAGGAATAGAAACAAATATAATAGAAACAAAAGGGGCAGAATAGAAAATAAAATAATATTTATTAAGATATATTGTGCAATGTGTATTTCTATGTTGTATGTTGAAATTTGACTTCATAAAGAAAAAGTGATTATGAAAAAACACAAAAATGTAGGTAAATATTTAAACATTTTCCGTTCTGCACATGTCTATTTACAACTTGGACTGGGGAATACATTTCTCCAATAAATTAATATTTTGAATATCTTTTCTGCATTATGGGGTACAGAAAACGTTGATTTCTATGTTTTGTGTCAAACATAAACAATCATCTGTTTAAAGTGGAAGTAAACTCTTTTTTTGCACTTCTACCTACAGGAAAGCCTATAATAAGCCTTTCCTGTAGGCAGAGTGAATATCTCCTAAACTTGCATGGTTTGGAAGATATTCACAGCTCTGAAAGGATGGCATACCCATAGCATTCCTTCAGAGCCTCGTGCCACGGTCAGTGACATCATTGTGCCACGGCCAATCAGCACGCAAACCTGAAAGGAAAACCGGGTGAAGATGGGAGCCCTCTCAGCAGTGACAGCGCACCGCTGGAGGGCTTTTTTCTAAGGTAAGCATTTCATAATGTGCTAGTATGCAATGCATAATAGTACATTATGCCTTTACCTTACAGGGTTTCAAAAAAAAAAAAAAATTGGTACGGTTTACTACCACTTTTAGTGGCCTGATGAGAGTTGGATAGCATTTGTTTAGCATAACTTTTTTTTTGTCTCATTTTGCCAGGCCGGGCAACAGCGCTGGTGGGAAACGGAAATTTCAGTGGAAGGAAATATTAAGAGGGGAGAGCTAATTACAAACAATCTAACTAAACTGGTGAAGCCAGAACCATATGAGATCCGCCTAACGCCTATCAACAGATTTGGAGAGGGAGACTCGGCTATTAGAATTATCAAGTATAGCGGTAAGTAAATTATGCTGTGGGGGGTGGGGTCAGTGTAAATTTAATCTGAATTGAGCTACGTGCATGGCTGTTTTTGTGGGTCAGTTATTTGTGTGTCTTAAAGTGGGGTGCTCCCTAAAAAAAACAAAATGTAAAAGTCATCAGCTACAAATACTGCAGCTGCTGACTTTTAATAATCAGACACTTGCCTGTCCCAGGGTCCAGCGATGCAGGGGAACGAAGCCCCCCCCCCTCATTCCCGCTCTGCTTGCAGTGCAGGCATTCTTAATGTGGGCCCCCGGCTGTGGCTTCACAGTTGGGCACCAACTGCGCATGCGCAAGCAGCGCTGGGCGCCGTGATACATCACACAGTCATCTGGGACACGTGACAGGTCTCAGATGACTGTGTGGCAAGAGGGGAAGTGATGTTACCAGCCCGGGCATTGAAGAAGGCAGACTATGAGGGACCCCCTAGCAACAGGCATTTAGAGGTGAGTAAAAAACATTTTTTTGCAATTTTTTTTTTTTTTGGTGAAAACATTACTTTCAAGTTAAACTAAACAATATTTTTATTCTCCCAAAGTTAACAATACACATCAATACTACTAAATAAGCCTGTAATCCATGTATAATAAGATAGGGGGTGAGTGTTGCAGCTTTCAAATTATTCTCCTCAATGGGGTCTGTCAGGGGCTCTGATTACTCTGCTACCCCTCCCAACAGTGACCTGACAGTGTAATACCCTTTCGATCTCTAATAATAACAGAGACCAGGTACCCTGGAAGGGGTGCTTCTGAGGCGATCTGAGCTCCTGTTGACACTCCATATCAGTGCTTCTTCTGTGAGCTTTGAGGATGAATTACTTCCAAGGTGCCTGCAGAAACAAAAGTAGGTGACACCTGCCTTTACACGCACCTGGACTTTAATGGCATCCCAGTCTTATGCTGGCCATACACTATACGAAAAATCGGCCGAGTGCGCTTTCGAATAACGAACATACGTTCGTGGGAGCAAACGATCACGCCATCAGGTAAGTAGCGATTTTCGAACAATAAATTGTTTAAGAACATCAATGTGTCGTTTTTTCGTGCGTTTTTTTCATATAAAAAGGAAGTGTCAAAATGTGTTTGACCTCTGCACTGTGGCTTCCTGTGTGGTTCACGTATACGCACAGAGGTGGAGCAACGTACGTTCGTCATAACGAATCCTGTGCATAGTAGAGATCTACTGCACCACCTTCAATATGGATGTGGATGAGAGGACCATTGCCATAGTAATGCTTGGAGTGATGGCTATACAGCAAGCAGAGGAGCCCAGAAGCAAAAGGCGAAGGTTATGGAGTAAAGAGTGGCTGAAGAACCGTGATGACTTCTCTCATATAAGATTGGTTCGAGAGCTGAAGGAAAACAATCGCAATGATTATCGGAACTATCTGAGGATGCCTGATAAGTCCTTTCAGCTGCTACTGAGTAAAGTGTCACCCCCTCATAATAAAAAAGGGCACGGTCTTAAGACCTAGCATCACAGAGGAGCAGAGACTGGAAGCAACACTTCGTTTTGTGGCAACTGGACGAAGTTTTGAAGACCTCAAATTCACCACTGGAATCTCTACCCAGTCGCTTGGCCGCATCATACCTGAGACCTGCCAAGCCATCATAAGAATCATGCAAGACGAATACTTAAAGGTAATGACACTGTGCTTTTATTTTTCAAAATTAAACACTGTACAGCTTGCTTTGTTAAACTTTGAATTTACAAGCTCAAAACATAACAGTAAACTCAAACTAGTTCATAACATGTCAAACTGACAAAGATAACATCGTTTAAACTAAATGTATGTGATTCACAAAGATGTGTACTGATAATAATGTTCCCAGTTGCTTTGTGGACAATCCTGCTGTGTGTATGGTACGTGCCACTGATGCATTTGTTGAGGTAGTTGCGATGATTGTGTGTGTGTGGTTTTGTGCTCAGCTAAGTGCGTATTTGTGGTCAGCTCCCCCTTAATCCTTTATTAAGAAGCTGAATGAGTAACGGTTCCAGTAATTGTTTTTGGTCTTCTGACATCCTGCGCATTTTCTTGGCAGCAAAGGCACCCAGGTTATCACATCCATCCCTCTTCTGATTTAACGCTACAGATGCTTGTAGTAGAAAGTTGCCTGTAGAATCTTGCCTTGTCTTTCTCTTTTTGTTCCTGCTTACTGGTGGTGATGTGCCAGTTTGTGCTTCATTGCTAAATAGATCCTGTATAATAAAGTAAAATTAGAAACTGTATCTATAATTAAGCCTTACATTTTTTTAACCATTTATTTTTACCTTTGCACAGCTACCGGCATCTGTGGAGGAATGGAAAGCAACAGCTAAACAATTTAATGACTATTGGTATTTCCCCAACTGTGGTGGTGCCACAGATGGCAAACATGTTTGCATAACGCCCCCAGAAAAATCTGGCTCCTTCTATTATAATTATAAAGGCTACTTTAGCATCGTCCTAATGGCAATCGTGAATGCAAAGTATGAGTTTATCTTTGTGGATATTGGCAAAAATGGACGAAATTGTGATGGGGGAATAACCGCATTTTTTCATCATTTAAAAAATGAACTACTAAATCTACCATCCCAAGAGGACACAGTGGAAGGACTAAACTTCATATTTGTTGCAGATGATGCATTTGCATTATCTGAGCATGTGTTGAAACCATTTGCCCTTAAAAACCTTACACCTGATCAAAAAATCTTTAATTACAGGTTATCTTGTGCTAGACGAGTTGTTGAAAATGCTTTTGGTATTATGGCCAACCACTTTCGTATCTTCCATACAGCAATAAATGTAGCCCCCCCCACAAAATTGACACTATAGTTCATTGCTTCTGTGTGTTACATAATTTCTTAAGGCGTACTAGCTCCACCTACATGCCACAAACCCTGGTGGGCCAGGAAGATACTCTGTCTGGGGATGTCAGGCTGGTGAGTGGTGTAATGAAACTGAAGGGCTATTAAACCTAGGTCGTGCCCCACCACGTCTCTCCAGTCAACTCGCTCGTCAGAATCGCCTGGATTATATGCAATATTTTCTGGGTCGTGGAACAGGATATTGGCAAAATAATCTTTAAATGATATATGTATATTTGAGTGGCTGCATTTATATCTTATTTCAGTAATAAACACAGGTGTCATGTTCTTTTTTAGTTAAAATAAAAAAAGGACAAAGGTACATGTGCTTTCAGTTTTGTGTTTGTGATGTGTTTGTGATGTGTTTTGCAATTTTTTATGTATTATCTTGAATTTTTAATTTATGACCTGTACATATAAAAGTGTATTACAAAAAATAATATGATGACTTACCTGACTGTCTGCCATTTCCTCAAATGTTCCTGGTCAGTCAGAAATTGAAGACTCTCAAAATACCACAGGCGTGGCACATAGACTTGATCTGCACCTGTACCTGATTTTTTGAAATCATTAATTTTATTCAATTCTTTTTTGAAGATAGTACACAGATTTGCAATTTTTTGCTTAACATAGGACATACTGTATCTGCTTTGGCATACACAACTGTGCATAGTTCTGCTAATTTAGTATATGCTTAAGTACGTTTTTGACGGTCTGAATAGTCTTTGCTGCGTACTTTCCAAAAACATTTAAGGTCTCGGTACATTTCAAGAAATTGTTGCAGGAAATGTGGTGAGGTAAATTTATCCACCATTGCTCCTGTAATAAGAAACAATGCATCATTGTTCAGTTGCCAAACTACACCTAACAATACCCTAGAACACAGGTGACAAACACAAGGCCTGTGTGCCGAATCTGGCCCTCCAGGCCATTTCATGTGGCCCTCGCACCTCTCCTGCAGCTGCAGGAGAGCTCCAGCCCTCCTCAGGTCCTCCCCCAGACCCTTACTTTATGCTTTCAAGCAATGCATCCAGCTTCTTCCCAGCAGCAGCATAAGGAAGGGGTGGTGCACTGTGATATAAGGGAGAGTGGGGGACTCCACTTCTAAAGGTGGGGTGGCGCTTGATATCTAATGTAAGGGGAGGGGATGAGCTGGACATCTAATCTTACAGATGTAACCGGCCCTTTTGTGGGCAATAATGATGCTGATGTGACCCACAGTGAAATTGAGTTTGTCACCCTTGTCCTATAACTATTGTACTGGTCTGCTTTACCTTCAGTTTTTCCGAATCTTCTGTCTATTGGTCAGTGAAATTGTTCGTCTGGTCAGTGGCATCGAGCTAGAGTATGTTCTGTGTTCGTACGTGACGGCGTTCTGTGTGCCGGGTCGGACTGTACCATGGTGCATCATGGGAGTTTCGAAGCTCCGCCCCTCTTCATCCAGCGTCATCTTTAGCAACAGAACGATGGCTGAGGAAAAGGAGCATGTCGTTCCCGACTGATTAAGCCTGGAAAGTTTAAAAAAAAAAGACAACACCTATGTCCCTGGATGAGATGAAAACTATGGTGAAGATTCTGGAAAAAAATTATTATCATGGGAGGCGCAAAAACTACCCCAGGCCTAATACAAGAAAGGACAACATCATGGAGAAGGTTGTCCATGTGCTGGAGAAGAAGTATGGTGTGGAGCGAACAAAGGACTAGCTGTGCAAGAGATGGTCTGACTTGAAGCATAGGGAGGAAGCCCAGTTGCATAAAATACATAGAATTATCCAAAAAGGTATTTTAGCTCATTTTCTGACATTTCTGCTCACTCAGCTAGGCATGCAATCCATGTAGTCTCTCTGCAATGTCTTCATCAATGCAAACTATATTCTTTAGCATGCATGCTTTTTTTAAAGATTTTTTCTTTCATAAACCTAGACATACCCAACAAAGCACACTTTGGGAACAACAGAACTGCGACAACAAGAATGGATATTGTTCTGGTTGATGACACAGCTGCAGCTACTGCTATAGGACCGGATGTTGATGATGATGCAGAACCATCCCAAACTATAACAGATGTTGAAGTAGACCAGGCCCAGCATTCCTCTGAGACCATCACAGGCAGCACAGGTAAGCCACGACACATACACTTTAACATCAACTCCATTTTCAAAACAATTTCCTGATTTTTCTTTATTTTTTCTTATCTTCAACAGCACATCATCTGTCTGAGGAACAGGGATTAAATTCCCTCACTGCCCAAAAGATTGGTATCTGATATTTTGAAGTGCTCATCAGAGTTAGAGAAACTCAAAGATCACTTGACCACTGTTCAAAAAAGTTTTATGGTTGTAGTTGACACACTATGCAAAATTTAACACGTGTCACTTTTCTACATTTTTTTTGTTCTTTTATGTTTGTATAGTTAAGTTCATGTGGTCATTGTTTGCACAAATTTGCACCAAAACTTCAGCTAGTTCTACTGTTGAGGACAAGCACTTTATTGTGGAAATACACATGGGATAACAGACAGGAAGGCAACTTACCATAACGAATACACCAGACACAGAGTTTATCACACAATATCGGTTGCAAAAAAAATAACACTGGGAGGGTGGGTAGCACCACGGCTATGCCTTCTGAGGCGAATGAGCTCCCCTTCACCGAATACCCCTTTATAGGCAGGGTCAGGTGGTTTATGGAAGGTTCAGAGGTAAAATTTACATGGCCTATCCTACTCTGCCATGTGACAGTACCTCAAATTTGCCAATCCTAGCCTAGTACTCTCCCTGCCTGTATACCTCTGACCTGACTCACATGGCCTAACCCCTACAGGCCATGTGACCTCTAACCCCTACAGGTCATGTGACCTCACCTCAGTGCACTTAACCTAACAAGGCAGCCTTGAAACTGCCTCCTGCTGTAATCCCATGATGAAAGGTGTGTTCTTAGAAACCTCTTTCCCTTTCCCTCCACTCTATTTGTAATGTGGGCACTTCATGCACATTTAAACTTCAGGCCTGCCATCTAAAAACACGTGGTTGGAGCAAAGCTGTCTTTCAAGTTTGTGCAGCCAGTCACCTCTACTATAGTTGTGTTCAGACACAAGTCAAATATGTATGGACACATACTGTATGGTAGTGTTTTCATGCACACAAATATCACATATGTGGACATGCACTTATAGTAGGGGTGACTGCCATCACAAACTTCAAACAGAAACTCAAACCAGGTTTTTTATGCAGGCTAAAATCTCAAGACTACTGATAATGTTTGATAAAAAATGACATTTTGGAAAACTATGAGCGATACTGGTACTTAAAAATCATTGGTTGATGGATGTATAGTGTTCAGTAGTAAAATGTGAGAATAACATTTTTGGATGCTATTTAAAAAAAAAAAAAGATGCACAAAAAAAGTTTGTAACAATATTTCTTTACTTTTATTAAAAAAATGACATTTGCAATAAAGTTTTAATATTGCATATTTGGTCTGTTGTACTATTTTTTACAAGATAGATATATTACGATTGACCAGGTTGCAGGTTATATAGTTGTTGGTGTGGACGATTTGTCATGACATTTTGACGTGAACATTCTTTGGCACGAATATTTACCTTCCGGGTCAAATGTTGTGCACACATGCGCAGTAGCAACCATTAGTTTTTTCATGGACGAATAACACATTAACCTTGCAATTTATCGTTCGTTCAGCAGAAGTTTTCCAAACTTGCGGTTCGTTTTTTTTTTTTACACAAAAACATCACCAACGATTAACGATTTGTGCCCATTAACTTGCCAAAAAACTAACAAAGTGTGTACATGATCGATTTTCGGCCGATTTTTCGTATAGTGTATGGCTAGCATTAGTCCGTAGGGTTCAATATTGAGTTGGCCCACCATTTCAAATCTTTTGAGAAGGCTGTCCACAAGGTTTAGGAGTGTGTCTATGGGAATGTTTGACCATTCTTCCAGAAGGCCTGGCTCGCAGTCTCCGCTCTAATTCATTCCAAAGATGTTCTAACGGTTCGAGGTCAGGACTCTGTGCAGGCCAGTCAAGTTTTTCCACCCCAAACTTGCTCATCCATGTCTCTATGGACCTTGCTTTGTGTACTGGTCCAAATCATTTGGTTGAGGGGGGACTATAGTGTGGGGTTGTTTTTGAAGGGGTTGGGCTTGGCCCCTTAGTCCCAATGAAGGAAACTCTTAGGACATCAGCATACCAAGACATTTTGGACAATTTCATGCTCCCAACTTTGTGGGAATAGTTTGGGGATGGCCCCTTCCTGTTCCAACATGACTGTGCACCAGTGCACAAAGCAAGGTCCATAAAGACATAGATGAGTGAGTTTGGGGTGGAGGAACATGACTGACCTTCAACCCTATTCAACACCTTTGGGAGGAATTAGAGCGGAGACTGTGAGCCAGGCCTTCTCATCCGACATCATGGCCTGACTGCACAAATGTGCTTCTGGAAGAATGGTCAAACATTCCCATAGACACTCTCCTAAACCTTGTGGATGGCCTTCACAGAAGAGTTGAAGCTGTTATAGCTGCAAAGGGTGGGCCAACTCCATATTGAATCCTACGGACTAAGACTGGGATGTCATTAAAAATCAAGTGTGTGTAAAGGCAGGTGTCCCAATGGTTTTCGTATGAGAGTGTATGTAAATACTGTGCTTGAATGTCCTTGTCCTGGTCATAGATTTCCTTTACAGACCTAACAGCAAGGGGGTATCGCACATAATGCAGTGGCAGCAGCCACGGGGATTGTATGTGAAACCGACCGACAGACTTCTGCCTGTCAGGTGAGAGCATTCGAGTGGCTCCGCTGCTGCCAAATCTCTCACACACCCCTCGCCGCAGCTTTCTGCCATGCTTACCGATTGCCTATCGACGGACCCGGGTGCCAGCGGGTAGCGGGTAAGGAGAAGAGCAAATGCATGTCTGCTCTCCTCCACCTTCTTATTGTGAACCGGAAAGCTCAATGTCTAGCTCTCGGTGTCCCCATATGATGAAAAAAATTTAAGTAAAAAAAAGTTTTTTATTTTTTTGCAAAAAATAAAGTTATACCCAAGTACATAAAATCCCCCCCGCACAAATTTTAAACCCTCACATGTACACACGCACAAACGTAAACGCATGCGGTGGGTTGCCTACTCATGGAAACGTTGATTGCGATACACATGTTGAATATCGCCATACATGCCAGAGTGAGAACAATATTTCTAACACCAGATCTCCTCCGTAACACTAAACTGATACCTTTGGGGGGGGGGGGCTTTTGAAGCGTCGTTTATTGAAATTATCGGGTACTGAAGTTTGATGCCATTTCACGGGCACGCAAAAATTGAAGGTTTGGCATGTTGGGTATCTTGTGAGGTAAAACAGTGATATAATACCGAGTCAATTTTGTTACCTTATTATAAACGCGCACAGCTGCTCAACATTCCAAGTGATACACCACACTAGTTTCAAAATTGATAGTAATAAATTAATGTAGCGCTAAGTATATTAAATATAAATTTAAGGTCCAAATCTCTAATGTTGATGGATCCTACACATAAATAATAAATAGTCCATTAAATGAAAATAAAAACGAAAATGTCTTCTTTTAATCCGTGTTCCCACACAATTCCACCACACTGGTATTTGTCCTCAGAAGGAGTGCACACCACCACCAGTACAAATGAAGAGGAATGCTCTGTACACACGGTCAGACATTCCGACGACAAAATTCATCGGATTTTTAAGGACGGATTTTGGCCCAAACTTGTATTGCATACACACAGTCGCACAAAGTTGTCGGAAAATCCGATCGTTCTGAACGCGGTGACGTAAACCACGTACGATGGGACTATAAAGAGGCCAGCAGCCAATAGCTTTCGTCTCCTAATTTATTCTGAGCATGCGTGGCACTTTGTCCATCGAAATTGTCTACACACATTCGGAATTTAAACGATCGGATTTTGTTGCCTGAAAATTTTATATCCAGATCTCAAACTTTGTGTGTTGGAAATTCAGATGAAAAAAAGTCAGATGGAGCCCACACACGATCGGATTTTACGACAACACAATCCGATCGCACATCTTCCATCTGGAAGTCCGACCGCCTGTACAGGGCAGAAGAGAGAGTAAAGGACCCGTGGGTAGATCCACTTATGAGTTTTAACTCATCTGGGAGGTGAGAGGGCATTTGTACTGGTGGCGAATATCACTGTGGTGGAATTGTGTGGGAACACGGATTATAAGAAGAGATTTGTGTTCTTAATTTCATTTAATGGACTATTTATTATTTATGTGTAGGATTCATCAACATTAGAGATTTGCACCTTAAATTTTCTATTCAATAATACATAGCACTACATTAATTTATTACTATCAATGTTGGGTATCTATTTACTCGGTGCAAACTCATCTTTTGTATTTTACCAAAAATGTGGGTCATTTATTGCATTTGTATGCCCTAAAATTCACGTTAGTGTGTTTTTTACTCACATTTTCTAGACCTTTGCTGTAATATAGTGCGATATAAAAAATTGGATCCACCACTATTTTGTTCTTTAGGATATCTGCTTTCAGAAAGTATATAATCTGTGTAGGTTTTGTGTAAACTTCAGGCCTAAAGTGATTTTTTTTAAACATGTGTGCAAAGAAACAAAAAAAAAGTGAAAACAGCTCTGGCAGCTAAAGGGTTAAAGTAGAACTAAAGGCAAAAAATTTTGTTTTCATTTTTGGATAGAGCAAGGGAGGTTTATAACCCCTGACAGTTTTTCTTTCGCTATTTGTGTCCCATTGCAGATATTTCCCTTCTTTTCCTGTCCTTTGGCCAAACAGGAAGTGAGATGAAATTGCTGAAAATTAAGGGAATTCCTTGGGGACCCTATTGGAAGATTTCCCCTCCATAACTTTTTCAAAATTTGGGATTTTCTTTTTATTTCACTTTCAATGATAATGGTAAACCGGATAAATAGAGGGTGAATCTCCCTAACGGGGGGCACAGACAGCAATAAAAAAATAAAATTTAAAAAAAACTGACAGGTGTTCTAATCCCTCTCCAATCTATCCAAAACTTAAAAAAAAAAGTTTTGCCTTTAGTTATACTTTAACGTTTTCCAAAACATTAGCTGTGTTTTGTTTACAGAAATGATTCAACGCCTAAGACTAATGCCCTGTGCACGCGGTCGGACGTTCCGACGACAAAATCCATCAGATTTTTTCCAACGGAAGTTGGCTCAAACTTGTCTTGCATACACACGGTCGCACAAAGTTGTTGGAATTTCCGATCATTCTGAACGCGGTGACGTAGAACACGTACGTCGGGAGTATAAACGGGCCAGTAGCCAATAGCTTTCGTCTCTTAGTTTATTCTGAGCATGCGTGGCACTTTGTCCGTCGGAAATTGTCTACACACGATCGGAATTTCTGCGATCGGATTTTGTTGTCGGAAAATTTTAGATCCAGCTCTCAAACTTTGTGTGTGTCGGAAATTCCGGCGGAAAAAGTCTGATGGAGCCCACACACGATCGGATTTTCCGACAGCATGATCCGATCGCACATTTTCCGTCGGAAAGTCCGACCGAGCGTACGGGGCATAAGAGGTCTATATATATAATCTATATCTTGTAAATGAAAATGTGTGGCTTTTGATAGTTGAAGATGAAGGAGATGTTTTACACATGGTAATAATCTCTTTTTATTCTTGCTTTTCAGCTCCAATTAATCCTCATTTACGTAAGTACCAAATATTCAAATTCTGCAGGATGATTACTAAACCATTGTTGTTTATCACTTTAACTGTGAAATTCATGTAAAATGGCTTTCCCGGAAAACTTATGTATAGTCATGTGAAGGGTTCACACCACATCTTCTGAGCTTTTATGAGACATTTGCAGTTACGGATTTCACACTCACTGCTGCCTGCTGCTAAAAATTGTTATTTTGCTTTAACCTTAAAGCGGTAGAAAACCACACCTGGTGAAAAAAGAAAAAAAGAAAAAAAAAAAGGAAATTCCTCCAAGGCAATGTCATAATGTAAATTAAATTGAAATAGTGAAAGCGCATTATCGAAAAGAAAAGCACCATAAACCAAGCAGTTTGATTCAAATAATTTATTTGTTGAAATCTGTATCAATGACAGACTTCCTAAATAAGACACCTTTATACTAGAAAACATAAAACATATAACATGTATAAAAACATTGTTAAAAAGACAATCTGGATTGTCAGCCCACATGCTGGAAATTCTATGATAAAGATAATTATCTCAGATATGAAAAAACTGGGAATGGGAATTCCCGTTACTAATAAAGTGCACAGGGAGCAAAGGTAGCAATTGGCAAATTTTGTATTGAACACAAAGGGGATATCTGGCTTGTACGTCCCTTTGAATTTGCAGCCGTGCCATCGCGTGCGCGCACGCCGGCCCAGAGCTCTGTGATTAGGCTTGCCGGTCCCGCGGACTCTATGTCTGCGGGGATACCCGCGATTGTCTCACGGAAAGGAAGAACGGGGAGATGCTAATGTAAACAAGCATCTCCCCGTTCTGCCTAATGACACTGTCACTGATCATAGCTCCCTGTGATCGGGAGCGGTGATCAGTGATGTGTCACACACAGCCCATCCCTCCCACAGTTAGAACACATCCCTAGGACACACTTAACCCCTACAGCGCCAGCTAGTGTTAAGCCCTTCACTGCCAGTCACATTTACACAGTAATCAATGCAATTTAATGGCACTGATCGCTGTATAAATGTGAATGGTCCTAAATTGGCACCAAAATTGTCTGACGTGTCCGCCATAATGTCGCCGTCACAATAAAAATCGCTGATCCCCACCATTACTAGTAAAACATTTTTTTTAGAAAAATGCCATAAAACTATCCCCTATTTTGTAGACCCTATAACTTTTGCGCAAACCAATCAATCAATCAAACGCGTATTGTGATTTTTTTTTTTTTTACCAAAAATATGTAGAAGAATACGTATCGTCCTAAACTGAGGGAAAAGTAATTTTTTTTATATATATTTTTGGGGGATATTTATTATAGCAAAATGCAAAAAATATTGCTTTTTTTCAAAATTGTTGCTCTATTTTTGTTTATAGCGCAAAAAATAAAAACCGCAGAGGTGATCAAATACCACCAAAAGAAAGCTCTATTTGTGGGAAAAAAGACATCAATTTTGTTTGGGAGCCACGTCGCACGACTACGCAATTGTCAGTTAAAGCGACGCAGTGCCCAAAGTGCTCTGGTCTTTGGCCAGCAAAATGGTCCGGGGCTTAAGTGGTTAACTACTTCCCACCCGGCCACTGTATATAAACGGCCGGGTGGGTGCTCTCTCCTTCTGAGAGGGCGTTCAGGAACGTCCTTCAGAAGCAGGGGGATCGCGCACACGTGGGTTCGCACAGCGGCGCAATCCCGATGCGCTCGTGTCACCCAGACTCGCTGTGTCTCAGATCGGCAGGAAAGCTCTGTCATCGGCCCTCTTGATCACATGACGCCCCTGTCAAATCACAGCCGTCATGTGATATAAATACAGAGCTGGTTGCTAGGTTCACACAAGTTGTCGGTGAGGAGAGGAGAGCGGATTGCTGAAGCCAGCTGGTGATCAGTGAGTATGAGCTTTTTTTCTTTTTTTACAGCGTTTACTCACTGATCACCAGTCTAGTGCCCCTACAATGTAAAAAACACGAAGGAAACATACTTCCCCAAAACACATGTCCACACATAGTAAAAACACATGTCCCCACATATGTCCCAATGATTATCTGCACACATATGTCTGTGATCACCTGCGCACATCTGTACATGATCATTTGCCTACATATGTCTGTGATCATACAAACCAATTATTACTTAACTGATTTTTTTTTTACCACAAACATGTAGAATACATTTTGGCTTAAATTTATGACAAAATTCAATTTTATTGGATTTCTTTTAAAATAGAAAGAAGAAAATGTTGTTTTTTTCAAAATTTCCGCTCTTTTTCTGCTAATATCGCAAGAAATAAAAAACGGAGTCAAGAATAAATACCACCAAAAGAAAGCTCTATTTGTATGAACAAAATAATAAAAATTTAATTTTGGGTACAGCGTTTCATGACCGTGCAATTGTCATTGAAAGTGCGAGAGCGCTGAAAGCTGAAAATTGGTCTGGGAAGGAAGAAGAAAGGGCCCAGTAGTGATGGGGTTAATCACCAAGATCAAGCTCCTATACTACCGAAAATTGGAGTCCAAACTAGACACTGATCAATCTTGATGGAGGTAACTTTCTGTGTATAGCAAGTAGTATCTCCTCATAATCATGTGTATTATAATCGGTCATTGATTTAAAGCGACAAGTATTTCCTCAATATAGATAGGGAATGGTTGTGACAAACCACAGGAAAATGATAATCAAAGAATGTTGCAGTTATGTAGTACAAACCATACATTAAGGATTTCGCAGTGAAGGTAGCAGTAAATACTAGATCCTTAATTGAAAAGGGTTGAGGATTAAGAACTGCTGATGTGGAATCTTGATTTAATTTTCAAGACAGCAGATTTCTTTGTTTTAATAGATACAGATCACAGTATCTGTAGATGTATCAGCTTCACAGTGGCTAGAGTAATAAATCATCGTTTTTCCAGTCAAATCTCAGCAATTCAGCGTTATTTAAAACTGTATGAATGGCTAATTGCCAGAAAAAGTACTTGCTGTTACAATGAAGCTGGGGTTCAGTGAACCAATGATTGGATCTGTTGGATGATGGCCACGGAGCTTTGTTTCCATCCTTCAGAGTTATCCTCACATAAAGTTGCTGCAAAAGAGGTTTTTCTAGGTAATAGTGGTTACAATCCAGAGACGGAGCAGGCCGGCTGGCCTATCTTCAAGTCCCTTTTCAGAGATGTTGCTGCTTGTGTGTGGGTTCCATTGCCGGATTGAATAATGTGATGACATCACCTGATTGACACGTTTCGTCCTCCAATCAGAGGAATTCTTCAGAATCGCTCATTATGAGACCCTTCTCTTAGAACAAAGACCTCCATTGCTGCATTGTCACAGCTGAGAGGGCTCCCATTTCCCCTGGTCTTCCTTCGGGGGGTTTGCAGTCCCCGGCTGCATGAGTGGCCAGGCGCGCAATGACGTCACTGTTTACGGCAAAGTCTTTGAACTGTATACCGGTCCTTCAGAGTGCATGCGTCGATGGCGACGCCAGCTGCATGAACTCTGAATATCTCCTAAACAGTGAAAGTTTAGGAGATATTCACAATATATACAGGTAAGCCTGATTATAGGCTTGCCTGTAGGTATATGTGGTGTAATAGTGTTTAGTACCACTTTACCCAATGTAAAACAATAGTTAAGGTGAGAAGGGGAGAAAGGAGTGGGGTTATATAATATTTTTTTTTATTTTTGAGGTTGCCTTAAAGGATAAGTTCACTGAAATAGCAGATCACTGGTGCCATAAATCCCCATATAGGCAAGCAGATACACTGACAGGAAGAATTAATGAACTACCTCAGTGCTTCACATCGCTTTAGTAGTTCATTAGTAGTAGTTCATTAACCAGTTCAGCCTCAGAAGAATTTACCCCCTTCCTGACCAGAGCACTTTTTGCGATTCGGCACAGTGTCACTTTAACTGACAATTGCGCGGCCGTGCGACGTGGTTCCCAAGAAAAATTGCCGTCCTTTTTTTCCCACAAACAGAGCTTTCTTTTGGTGGTATTTGATCACCCCTGCGGCTTTTATTTTTTGCACTATAAACAAAAAAATTCGTCAATTCTGAAAAAAACGCATTTTGTTTTTTACTTTTTGCTATAATAAATATCCCCCAAAAATATATAAAAAAAAATTTTTTCTCAGTTTAGGGCGATACGTATTCTTCTACGTATTTTTGGTAAAAAAAATCGCAATAAGTGATTATTGATTGGTTTGCGCAAGTTATAGCGTTTACAAAACGGGATAGTTTATGGCATTTTTATAAAAAATAAATAAATACATTTTTAAATGGCGGCGAACAGCGATTTTTATTGTGACTGCGACATTATGGTGGACACATCGGACATTGTTGACACATTTTTGGGACCATTGTCATTTTTACAGCAATCATTGCTATACAAATGCACCGATTCCTGTGTAAATGACACTGGCAGTGAAGGGGTTAACCACTAGGTGGCAGTGTAGGGGTTAAGTGTGTCCTAGGGGTGTGTTGCTAACTGTGGGGGTGTGGCTATGTTTTACAGATCACTGTCACTTGTTGCTAGGCAGAACATTCTTCCTCTCCGTGAGGTAATTGAGGGTATGCCCGCGGCGATCGAGTCCGCGGGACCCGCGACCGGACTCACGGAGCTTACCATTGGCGCCCCCCGCTGCCTCTTAAAGGGCAATGTACAGGTACGTGATTTTGCCTGTACGCGCCCTTCTGCCGTCATATATCGGCGTGAGGCGGTCGGGAAGCGGTTAAGAACTACAAGCCAACATCCGCAAAAGTTCATACACAGAGCTCGGTGTACTCTGTGTATGAATAATGCGGCCATGTGGGCGGAGCACCTTCAACTTCTCCCTGTACTGCTGTCACAGGGAGGGGAGGATCACAGAGAGGCTGCGGGAACAGCTGGAGACTGGCTAGGGCACTCCATGACCTTTAATGTGCTTCTTCTTGAGACACACTTTTGTTGCCTTGGCGTTATATTTTGGGTCATTGTCGTGCTGGAAGATCCATCCATGACCCATCTTCATTGTTCTGGCTGAGGGAAAAAGGATTGCATCCAAGATTTTACAATACATGGTTCGTCCTTTGGCCCGTTAATGTGGCAAAGTCGGTCTGTATCTTTAGCAGAGAAACAGCCCCAAAGCAGAATGTTTCCACCTCTGTGCTTGACTGTAGGGATGGTGTTCTTAGGGTCATAGTCAGCATTTTTTTTCCTCTGAACACAACCTGTCCCCCTCCTCAAGAAGGCACGTCAATGAACTTCTAAATCATTCAAACAAGGATTGGGAGAAAGTCCTGTGCTTAGAGGAGACCAAAATTTAGCTCTTTAGCATTAACTCAATTTGTGGTGTTTGGAATTAAGAATGCTGGCTGTGACTCTAAGAACACCATTCCTAAAGTCCAGCGTGGAGGTAGAAACATCATGCTTTGGGGCTGTTTCTTTTCTAAAGGTACAGGCCAACTTTGCCACATTGAGGGGCCAAAGGAAGGACCATGTATTGTACAATCTTGGATGCAAAGCTTTTTCCCTCAGCCAGAACAATGAAGATGGGTAATGGATGGGTCTTCCAGCATGACAATGACCCAAAACATACCGCCAAGGCAACAAAGGACTGCCTCCTGAAGAAGCACATTAAGGTCATGGAGAGGCCTAGCCAGTCTCCAGCACATAATTCTATAGAAAATGTATGGAGGGAGCTGAAACTTCAAGTTGCCAAGCGACAGCCAAGAATCCTTAAGGATTTAGAGAAGATCTGTGAAGAAGAGTTGAAGATCAAATACTTATTTTACACACTGAACTGCAACTTAATTTGTAGCTTTTGTTTTATATGTTTTGTTTCTGGATTTTTGGTTGATATTCTGTCTCTATCATTTTAAATATACGTATGATACAAAGTAATGAAGGGTCTATATTTTTTTAAGTGGGCAAACTTACAAAATCTGCAGGGTATCAAATCATTATTTTCCCCACTGTATATGTGCATTTTTCCCACTGTTGGGATCTTTAATGATGTCCCACTGTTAAGGATACCTCTGGGTTATTGCTCTCCTCCCTTTGGGTTCACTTCCACTTATCCGCATCACCAAAGAGAAAACTATACATAGTGCTTATCCTTTAAAATTACCAGACTTTATTTAAATAATATCTAATGTCCAGAACATTTACATGGTGCTGTGAGTGCACCAGACTGTATACTGCATAAAGTCAAAAGCCTTAGGCCGAGAGTTATGATCCTGCATAATATGTTTACCTCAATACTCATATGCCGTGTGCACTGTGATGTGACACCAGAATGGCCCCTACCCTATGCGTTGTGCCATATGGACATGTGGCTTTCTCAGGGGGACGTCTCAGTGGCTGCTTTCAGGGGAGTGGAGACAGCAGGGACAATGGCTGCAGAGCCTGGGCTGTGACATTATCCATAGATTTACTATGAGGCATCCGTTGTCTGCTATCCTTCCTCTCCCCTAAAGCTGGTACTGAAAGTCGATCACTTGACTGGACTAGAGCGCCCTTCAATTAGGTATGTATACACATTTTCAAATGAATGTTTGAATAAATATACACTAGATTACCAAAGGAATTGGGACGCACATGAACTTTAAAATTAAGGTCTGCCAATTATTATTTTTTTAAAGTCAGTAACTACAATTACTGCAGCTGCTGACTTTTTTAAAATCTATCCCTCAGCTGTCGGGTGCTGCCGCCACCATCTTTGGTGAAGGAATCAGGAAGTGAAGCCTTGCAGCTTCACTTCCTGGTTCCCTACTGCGCATGTGCAACTCGCGCTGCGCTATCCCACTGGTCACTGCTGTGTTCTGGGACCCATGTGTCTCCCAGAAGACAGCGGGGGATGAAGGAGGCGCCGGAAGTGGTGTAGATACCCACGGGTGGCTCTGGTATCTATGCCCGGAAGTGGGAGCAAAATATCTGAATTAGACAGGTATCTGCCCCCCCCTCCCCCCTGAAAGGTGCCAAATGTGGCACCGGGGGGTAAAAGCGGAAGTTCCATTTTTTGTGGAACTCCACTTTAATGGCATCCCAATCTTAGTCCATAGGGTTTACTATTAAGTTGGCCCACTCTTTTCAACTAGCTCAACAGCTTCAACTCTTCTGGAAAGGCTGTCCACAACATTTAAGAGTGAATCTATAGGAATGTTTGACCATTCTTCCAGAAGCGCAATTGGGAGGTCAGGCACTGATGTGGATGAGAAGGCCGGGCTCCTATTATCCCAAAGGTGTTCTATCAGGTTGTATAGGCCAGTCAAGTTCCTCCATCCAGAACTCACTCATCCATGTCTTTGTGGACCTTGCTTTGTGCACTGGTGTGCAGTCATGTCTGAGCAGGAAGAGGCCCTCCCAAATCTATTTCCACAAAGTTAGGAGCATGACATTTTCCAAAATGTCTTGATATGCTGACGTCATAACAGTTCCCTTCACTGGAACTAAGGGGCCAAGCCCAATCCCTGAAAAGCAACCCATACCATAATTCCCCTCCACCAAATGATTTGGACCGGTGCACAAAGCGGGGTCCATAAAGACATGGATGAGCGAGTTTGGAGTGGAGGAACTTATGCAGGCCAGGCTAAGTCCTGACCTCAACCCAAAAGGACACCTTTGGGATGCATTAGAGGGGAGACTGCAAGCCAGGCCTTCTCATTCGCATCAGTGCCTAACCTCACAAATACGCTTCTGGAAGAATGGTCAAGGTTTAGGACGCACTCCTAAACTTTGTGGGCAGCCTTCCCAGAAGACTTGAACCTGTTATACCGGTAGCTGCAAAGGGTGGGCCAACTCAATATTGAACACTACAGACTAAGACTGAGATGCCATTAAAGTTCATGTGTGTGCAAAGGCAGGCATCCCAATACTTTTTTTTAATATTGTGTATATAAAAATTGTCAGTACATTCAATGACTTGACAAATGCCTTTCAAAAGGACTTCAACATTTTGTTTGCTTTTAACATTAAATTTTGGAATGAATATAATTTACTGATCAAAAATCACATACAGTGTTAGAAACTTGTTAATTCAAGATAAATGTTCAGTCCTGACTTTTGAAGGCGTATTAACATACGCCTTCCTTTGCCATGTTCCTGGCAAAGGAATAGTCTATAGAAGTGAGTTTTGTAAAAATATTTCAGTATATACTGTGTACATAAAGTAATGGGTCCCAGGATCTTCGATACCCCCCTAAGTACTAGCTAAGCTCATTGTCTCACCCAGTGGAGAATGCTTATACAGTCCATGAAGATGTAAGAGGTTTGAGAGATATGAAGAAAAAAAAAACAGAAGAGTGTAAAAGCTAACTTTAACTAAAAGCTAAGTTCACTCAACCATCTTGTTTTTAAAACGTGTTTTAGCCTAATCATTAGCCGTTACCTTGATAGCGTCTGGTTTTATTTTGCCATTATAGAGAATGAATCCTTAGTACTCAATCTCATTAAGGGCAAGTGCATACTTTCCCAGGTTAATAGCCAGGCCTACGGATTTAATGATAGACATAATTTTGTCCATATGTTTTAAGTGCTCTTTCCTACTGGGACTGAACTCAGCTATGTCATCAAAATGGAGAACCATGTCCGTCCAAGAGACAATTGAGCCTTTGACTGAATGTAGCTAATGGCTTTTAAAGACATAGGAGAAGACATGAAAATGTGCAGAAAAAAAAGATGTTTTATTAATGTAGCCAGTCAGATAATTGTATTTGCTATCGGGCAGAAAAATTTAGATTCCGGGGGACTGGATAGTAATTCTAAAATCTGGAAGTTTTAGAACAGCCAAGGCATCCTTTAAAATTAGGCACAATCTGGAGGCACCCCATTCTAAAATATAAAAAAAAATTCTATATTTTTTACATAACACAGCAACATCCACACACATAGGACACCCAACAAAAGAGACCATTTATTCTACCAGAGCAATTACACCATTGCACACTGGTGTTAACTGGTACGGCAATGATTCTCTCACTTATTCAGCTAATGTGACCCCAGTGCTCACAGAGAGGGCCAGGGGAGGTTCAAACAAGAATGCTGCATAGGCAACAAATGTCTTCCTTATCAACCAATGACATCATTGGTTGTTAGGACACCAGTAGCTGGAAGGTTGTAATGGTGCACAATGAAAACCTGTGGCTTTGTGTAACTGAAAGGCGGCCTTTATCCACCCGCTTGCTTGTATACAGTTTTGTTGCAATTTTTAGGCATTTTTCCAAGGCACCACTGAAGAAACCTGATGGCACCCCAGGGTTCTTAGGCATGCTGGTTGAAAAAAGCTGGGTTAGAACAAACAACATAAAGGGGATACCTGCTCTGGGCATAGCAGAAGATCACAGCTTAAACTTCAGAAGTCTATAGAGCTGTAATGCACAGGAATGAGCAGAAGAGTGAACCTCGCGGCACAGAATGTAAACACGCGCCAAAGGCTGTGGATTTTCTTTTACTTCACTTTCAAAAGTAAAACAGGACAAATAGAGAGGATAAATCTCCTTGTCGGGGGCACAGAGAGCAATAAAAACTGACAAGTGTTCTAATCCCTCTCCACAACTTAAAAAAGTTTTGTCTTTTGTTATACTTTAAAATTGACATTGTATGGATTATTTAAGAGCGCAAACAGCAATATAGGTTTGCCAAGCATATTGGTATGTATTGTCAGGTGAGCACCCCCATTCCTCAAATAATGAACAGATAACAAATATATGGGACTTTTAAGGTGCCACGCTATATATTACACCTGTGTTACAATTCCATAATTTATTCAAATTCATATAAAACATTAAAAAAATACAACATGGTCTAGACAAGGCATGGTTTCCTTTGTAATTTCACAATATGTTCCACTAAAAAAGAAAAATTTGACCTATCCTAAGGGATACCACCTAGGTACTTTAAAATATTTCACAGGACCTGAGGTAGTGGGAAGTTTGGGAACCCATAAATGCATTAGATGTAATATTTACCAGCCATTGCTTAATAAACACAGTGAGCGATATGTACTGACCCCTGAATTCTGCCTCACTACTGACCCTTAAACTCTGCATCACTACTGACTCCTGAACCATGCATCACTGTCGCCCCCCTGAACTCTGCCTCACTTACTACTGACCCCTAAAATCTGTCTGACTTGCACTGACCCTGAACTCTGCCTGAATTACTACTGACCCCTGAACTCTGCCTCATTTAATACTGACCCCTGAACTCTGCCTCAATTACTACTGACCCCTGAACTCTGCCTCAATTACTACTGACCCCTGAACTCTGCCTCAATTACTACTGACCCCTGAACTCTGCCTCAATTACTACTGACCCCTGAACTCTGCCTCATTTAATACTGACCCCTGAACTCTGCCTCAATTACTACTGACCCCTGAACTCTGCCTCAATTAATACTGACCCCTGAACTCTGCCTCAATTAATACTGACCCCTGAACTCTGCCTCATTTAATACTGACCCCTGAACTCTGCCTCAATTACTACTGACATCTGAACTGAGCCTCAATTACTACTGACCCCTGAACTCTGCCTCAATTAATACTGACCCCTGAACTCTGCCTCATTTAATACTGACCCCTGAACTCTGCCTCAATTACTACTGACATCTGAACTGAGCCTCAATTACTACTGACCCCTGAACTCTGCCTCAATTAATACTGACCCCTGAACTCTGCTTCAATTAATACTGACCCCTAAAATCTGTACCACCTCTTACTGACCTCTGCCTCACTACTGACCCCTGAACTCTGCCTCACTTGCTACTGTCCCCTGAACGCTGTACCCCTTATTACTGATCTCTGCCTTACTACGGATCCCTGAACTCTGCACCAATTTAAGCCATGGACAATATTCAGAGCAATGAAAACCACAACCCATTTTTGCCAGGGTGCGCTGCACGCACCACACTTTCATTTTCTCAGGCAGGAGGGCCCAACTTACGATCTTGCACACAGGTTCACTGCTTTTAGAAAATCCCACCATGGCCAACCTTACTGAGAAGGTGCAAAGAGCACCATAGGCATCATATTGTGTCACTATTGCAATTTGAGACCAGAACCCCCCCAACCCCATAATATTCTTAATATGCATGGGGTGGTGACAGTGGTTCAGCCTACAAAATGGCTGCTGCTATTATTTAAATGTAATGGGTGTACTTTACATTGCTGCTGTGGATGCAACAGTTTATTATATCTTATAGGCAGACTTATGGTTTCAATTATTTCTTAGAATTTGTGGATATGAGGCTGTAGGGATATGTAACAAATTTTCTGTCCAGAACTTTTAGTGAGAGTACAAAAGTTCATGCAGTGCCCTTTGTCGCTGCTTTATAAATTTCTTTACTTTAAAAAAAAAAAAAAAATTAACACCACGACTCCATGTAAAGTTCAAATCTCTTTCATTACTTGTCTCATGAACTTCTCTGAGCCCATCTCTGGCTGTTTTTTACAATTCTTGTATTAAATTGTCATGAATATTTTTAGGTATCTTAGTTACAAGGACCCAAATAGCATACATTTACTGAAACCTATGCAGTTTTTTTTTATTATTATTTTTTTTTTTTTTTGGATTACCTATTTTGTGCACTAGACCAAAGGTTGGTTACTAGGGGTAGGCTTTATCTACAGCACCAAAAACAAATTTTGCTGTTGGGAAAATACATTTCTTCCTTGGTATCATTCAAGGTCCTGTCATATTTATTTTGCATGTGCTTTATGATGTGATATTCTCAACATGTGGTACTTGTATTCTCGTGGGCGCATCAGCCAGATTCAAGTGGTACTCCTGCTCATCAGATTTTACTTGGTCGACTAGTAAGCAAACCTAAACATTCTATATTTTTTTTAGGGACATACTAAAACATTTAATGTGAAAATGGCTTAATGTAGCTTAACGTGTAATAAAGTGCCTAAACCTCAATCAATTGCCTTGAAACTTTGCACAGCCTAATTTTTTACCTTATCCAAAAAGTTTCATGTGATTGGGTGTTCCACAAGGCAAACTAAGTACATTAAGCTTGTTTTTTGGGGAGCTTAACGTGCAAAAAAGACCTTAAATGAGAACCAATTTCCCCCAAACTTCACACAATAGAAGACTCTATCCATGCCAATATATTCTGAAAATGTCCGCTTATTTGGTAAATCACATCAAAAGTTATTCCCATTAAGCTATATTTTACAGTGCTAAAACATTTAACGTAAAGAGCTTAATGTACCATAATGTGCCTAAATATAAATCAACTGACCTGAAACCTTGCGCAGGCTAAGATTTCAACTTCCCAAACCTATCCAAGAAGTTTCATGCGATTCGGTGTTCCATAAGGCAAACTAGGGACATTAAACTTATTTTTTGGGAGCTTAATGTGGATTAACGTACAAAAAAGACCTTAAATGTTAACCAATTTCCCCCAAACTTCACACAATAGAAGACTCTATCTATGCTAAAATATTTTGAAAATTTCAGCTGATTTGGTTATTCACACCAAAAGTTATTCACGTTAAGCTATGTTTTACAATGCTAAAACATTTCATGTGAAAATGGCTTAATGTGGATACTTCTTGGATAGGTTTGGACAGGTAAAAACTTAGGCTGTGCAAAGTTTCAGGGCAATTGATGGTTTGGGTACTTAATTACACGTTAAGCTAAATTAAGACATTGGTTAACATTTAAGGTCTTTTTTGTCCCTAATTTGTCTTGTGGAACATGGAATCGCATGAAACTTCTTGGATAGGTTTGGGAAGTTGAGATATTAGGCTGGGCAAAGTTTCAGGGCAGTTGATTGAGGTTTTGGCACATTATGGTACATTAAGCTCTTTACATTGAATGTTTTAGCATGGTAAAATATAGTTTAATGTGAATAACTTTTGATGTGTTTTACCAAATGAGCTGATATTTTCAGAATATATTGGCATGGTTAGAGTCTTCTATTGTGTGAAGTTAGGGGGGAATCGGTTAACATTTATAGTCTTTTTTGTATGTTAAGCCACAGTAAGCTCCCAAAAAACAAGGTTAATGTCCCTAGTTTGCCTTGTGGAACACCGAATTGCATGAAACTTCTTGGATAGGTTTTGAAAGGTAAAAACTTAGGCTGTGCAAAGTTTCAGGTTAATTGAGGTTTAGGCGCTTTATTACACGTTAAGCTACATTAAGCCATTTTCACATTAAATGTTTTAGTATGTCCCTTTTTTTACATAAAAATCTAACTTTTAAAGTTGAAGGGATTGTTTTGAAACTACTGATACTGTGCCAGTTGCATTGTTCTTTGCTATCTCTGAGGACTACAAGACACCTCCTCCTTATGTTACAGAGAGAAAGATAGTTCAAACTCCAGGATTTTTTTTTACCTTTGCAGTCCCCGCCGATACTGCAATGCTTATTAAAGAGTATCCCCATATTTATTGACCACCCTCTGGGTGGTCAAAGTATATTGCACAAACTTTACCAAATTTTGTTGTATATTCCTGCCCGTTTCTGCTGTTAAGAAGAAAAAACTTTTTTTTTTATTCAGTTGTTCGTGGGAAAGCCCACTGACAGCTGAATCATTAGTTGTTAAAGTGATTGTACAGGCAGAAGATTTTAAACATAAAGATAAAAAAAACACCTGTGTACAACAGCCCCCTAATACTCACCTGAGGTCCCTCTAGATCCAGCAATGTTGTAGGATTGTCTTGGCTACCTGAGACTCCCCTCCTCATTGGCTGAGACAGCAGCACGTCACCATTGGCTCCCTCTGCTGTCAAAGTCAGTCAGCCAATGAGGAGATAAAGGGGGCAGAGCCGGGCCGCGGCTCCGTGTCTAAGTGGACACAGGGAACTGTGGCTCGGTATGGGTGCCCCCATAGAAAGCTGCTTGCTGTGGGGGCACTCAACAAGAGGGAGGGGTCGGGAGCACAGAAGAGGGACCTGAGAAGAGAAGGATCGGGGCTGCTCTTTACAAATCCACTGCACAAGGCAGGTAAGTAGAATATTTTATGTTATTTTTAACTAAAAAAAAGAGACTTTACAATTACTTTAAGGGAGCCGTGGCCAGCTCCTTGGGCCGCTCCGTAAAGTGGTTGTAAACCCACAAAAAAAAGTAAGACAGACATGCAAAACAAAGGCATAGCATACTAGCTCATTATGTAATACTCACCTGAGATCAAAGCCCCCACTGTGGTGCCCTTACACAGCACTGCATGGTGACATTTCTTCCTGGAGTTACTTCCGGGTACTGCAGCTCCGGAGCCGCGATGCCGTCATGCTCGTGGGAGCCGCCGTTAATGGCACATGACGTCAGCACATGCAGATACAGGGGGTATCTCCTAAACCTGCATGGCATCTGGGGTAGCTAAAGCTAAGCCTTATTATAGGCTTAACTGTAGCAAAAAGTGGATTGTAGGGATTTACAATCACTTTAAGAAACTGCTATTTACTGTGCCCAAAGCTCTGCCCAATCAGGGCTCAGAATGCACTGCGCCGTGCATTGCAGGGCGTTCGGCGAAGCAAACACCCGCCAAACACTCAAAAAATTTGGATGTTGTTCGGGCCAAATTTTTGCCAAGCCTGAACCATTCACCCCAGGTCTATCAACGGGTCTTTACAAGGGTAAAATGCAGGTAAATGTACATGTATTGCAGAGATCTACTGCCTATATTTCCTTTTTTCTTTTCCCTTGACATATGCTTTAAGCTGCCAAAGGGCCTCATTTATCAAACTGTTTGGGCGGAAGAATCTTTCTGTTTTAATGTGCTGCAAAGAGCATCTAAAGTACTGTCTATCATTTGCTACTGAACTGCTGCTGTGAAGCTCTGTGATGCCCGCTGTGGCAGATGTAAAAACCGCGGCTTGTGACAGTTTAAGAAAGTTTTCCATAAGGCGCAGTGCAAGGTATTAGACAAGCAAGTCTTCACCTCTTACAGTCTGTAATGGAAAACCGCAGGTCATCTGTGACCCAGGGCTTTAAGACACTGAAGGGTAAATGGACTCTGAAGCAAACACTGATTGGTTTCCATGGCTTCTATGAATATATGCACCTGAGCTTTGTAAGTAACGCCGAGACGCTTAATTACCTATTATATTACCGCAAAACCCGTTGGTGTGAATTAACGAATGATTCAGAACATTTACCTGTGAGGACCATAAGATTACCGTCATCAACATAAAAATAATTACTGTATTTATTGGCGTATAACACTCACTTTTTCACCCTGAAAATGGGGTGTAAATATTGTGTGCATGTTATACGCCAATACTGAAATTTGGGCTGCCTAGGAGGGAACAGGGAGGGGACAGGATTACATACAGCGAGAATCTCCTACTCAGCAGCCTCTCTAATAGGAAGTCCCATCTCCTGGGCCGGCATTGGACCAGTGTTCTCTCTATCTTAGAACTTTGTATTAACCTCCCTGGCGGTATTATTAGTTCTGATTTTAGGTGCTGAAAGCGGTACAATTATTTTGCATGGAAATTTGGCGTTTTATATTGTAGGCCTGCAATTCTTAGGAATAACTCACTTAAATCTGTTCAAACCAGAGTCTAGCAGACATCCCGGGTATGATAACATTTATAATATAATAAATAATAATAAAAATTGTTCAATAATGTAATCAAATCCAAAAACACAGAAATTTGCTAATTTGCAGAATTGTCGCTGTCATTAGATTTAGTGTTTGATGACGAATTTCCCCACAAATCGCTATCGCTCAATTCTGCAAGTGATTCTAATTTATTATTATGTTTTCTAGTTGGTCTAAAATCACTTTTGACATAAAGGGACAGTTTTTGGTTGCTATGGGCAATCTTCAAATTCCAGGCAGAAAAAACAGTATTTATAATATAAAAGTGCATGCAGGGCACTGGACAGACCACTAGGGACAAAGGGGGTGTGTAATTTATTTTTTATACAATACTGTAATCTGTAAGATTACAGTACTGTGTGTGTTTTGTATGTTTTTGCTTTTTTGAATTTGGCGCCGATCTCTGCTCCCGTGCGCCTTAACGTCGCAGGGAACGGAGCTCGGCGGCACTCGGGCACTGTGTGAATCGAGCGGAGGACAGCTCGATCACACAGCGCGGAGGACATTGCTGGATCCAGGGGACAAGGTAAGTAACTTCTCCCTGTGTCCTCCCTGTATCCAGCAATGCGATCCCGAGTCTGGCTCGGGGTTACCGCTTATGGTACTGAAATCCCAACCCGAGCCAGACTTGGGATCACCGCCAAGGAGGTTAAAGAGGCTGCCGAGTAAACAGATTTGCGCTGTATATAAGCTGATGGCACTCGTCCCACCCCATCCCTGTCCCCTCTGAGGCAGCAGTAATCTGATGGGCACTGATCAGGTTGAATTTATGGCAAAGGTGAGGCTGCACATGGGCATTGATCAAGCAGCAATGATGGGCAGTTGTGAAGCTGTAGATGGGCATTGATCAAGCTGCATTGATGGGTAATTGTGAGGCTGCAGATGGGCATTGATCAGGCTACAGATGGGCAATGGGGAGACTGCATTGATGGGCACTGACCCTTATTTTGCTTCAAAGTTCTTCATTTTAAATTTTACTTTTTTTTTCCCTGAAACTTCCCACCTAAAATGAAGGTGCGTGTTATACGCCTGTGCGTGTTATATGCCGATAAATACGGTATATATTTTTCCCCCTTTAAGAATGTATGAGTACAATAAATAAAACTATTTATTTACTTGTGTCGTTTTTGGGGGAGGAATTATGATCCAATAACATCTGACTAGGTTACTTTTTATTGAAAAAAAAAAAGAAGCAATTTTTATTTTCGTACAGTTCTTTGCTGTAACTAAGCCATTTCATGAAATAACTATCAAAAAGCTAGATCCATTTGTTGATAAGAACTAATATTTTGACTCAAACCAAAAAAAAAAAGAAGTATTTTGAGTTCTTAATCAGATGATACAGGCAATTAAAAACATGGGACAAATATGTCCCTTGGTCCTCAAAGGGTTAATAAAATTCAGAAAAGTACATTGGACAATCACAATCGAGCTCTTTTATCGGCAATTAAAGTTTCGAAATGGATAGTTTCTACCGGAGATAATTCTGGAAGGTGAAATGGCAGTAAAGTCAGAGTATAAATCTGCACGAAGATCTATCTTACTACTGCCTGAAAACGTCCTTAAGCGTGAAAAGCTGTTATTAATCTTCCCTAGGTTCATGCTGAGCCCGGGATTATTTGCAGTTTTATAGGTTCACAAACAAGCTGAGAGTCTGACCTTTTGTTATCCAGATGTAAAGAAAATGATATGATTCATCTATCATCTCCATAAAATATCTGAGATGCACTAGAACAGAGCACATTTCATTTATTAAAGACCCCCCCAAAGTTCACCGGATGGAGCCCGCTGTTAGTATCATAGACAAAATACAAACATAAGTCTAAGGATTACCTCCTACAAAGAGCCTTCCATTTTCATCAGAGCCCGGAAACAATAAACGATGGCGCGTATGTGATTAAAATAATTGCAAGTTGGAGGGCCTGTAACGAACAAGATAAAGGACGATTTATAGCTTCAATGCAGGATTCCTTTTCATAAAAACAATAATTAACTCCAGAACCCCAGCTGTAGTGTTTATATACCATACACACAGTTGGAAGCCGTTAGAGTCGTGCAGAGTAAATCCTTGCAAAATAGGCGCAATTTCCTAATTTATATGCAGAATATATGAGTATTACAGGGCGGCTACTGTAAATTATGAACAGCTGAGGTACGTAATCTACAGTAGACTTGCTTGTACATGATCTAAATATGGCGCCTACCAAGCGGAATCTGCATAGGAAATACTCAACTGCTGTTATAAGTCAAAGATTAACACAAATGAGACTTGCACAAGCCAGTAAAAAAAACAAATAATAATAATATTACAAATGGAGCATGCCAGATTTACAAAACAGAAAAAAAAAATAATGATGATGAAAACTGTAAAATTTTAACCACTTCAGCCCCGGAACATTTGGCTGCTGAATGACTGGCCCGTTTTTTGGTACTGCGTCGCTTTAACTGACGATTGCGTGGTCGTGCGGCACTGTACCCAAACAAAATTTACGTTATTTTTTTTCCCCACAAATAGAGCTTTCTTTTGATGGTATTTGATCGCCTCTGCGGTTTTTATTTTTTGCGCTATAAACAAAAAAAGAGCGACAATTTAGAAAAAAAAACACAATATTTTGTACTTTTTGCTATAATAAATATCCCCATTTAAAAAAAAAAAAAAAAAGAAAATTTTTCTCAATTTAGGCCGACATGTATTCTTCTACATATTTTTAGTAAAATAAAAATGACAATAAGCGTATATTAATTGGTTTGCACAAAAGTTATAGTGTTTACAAAATAGGGGAGAGATTTATAGCATTTTTATTATTATTATTTTTTTTACTAGCTTTTCTTTGTGAATGAACAGGAAGCCACTCAGTATAGAGCCCTTTCCATTCATTCACTGTCCAGTGCAAGCTGAGGCGGCAGAGAAAGGCTTGTGTGTTTGAGCTTTGGGGTGCTCATCCTAATGCAATAAGCTGCACACACCTATGGGATCTATTTGCCTTGGATCGGTGTCGTGAGTTGCCAAAGTGCGCCACCAGCATCATATCAGCCATTGACGCTCTATGGCCAGGACGCGAAACATAATTTGTGGCTATGGTGATGGCAGGCAACTCACCTGCTCACCAACACATGACTGATCCAGGGCTGGAGCCATGCAGGACTGTTACCAGCATTCAGGAGAAGATGGAAGTCCACCTCCTGTCCTGATGTTGGATCCAAAAAGTAGGGCTCTGATGTGAAAAGGGAATTGTGTGGTTCCACAGCTCTGTAATAAGGGGACTGTGTGATTGGGGGTATCTGTGATGTATAGGTAGCCTCTGGTGTATTGGGGCCACTCTGATGTGATGGGGGACCTCTGCTGTATAGGGGTAATGTTAATGTGATGGAGGACCTCAGATCTGATGGAGGGACCTCTGAAGTGAAGGGAGGTTCACATGTCCAGACAGTTGTGAGCATTGTCCTAGGCTCAGGTCTAACTTTTAAATTTTTTAGATATTAGACTGTAGTGCCTTGAGATTTTGCATTTAAAGGGTGCTGCTACTGAAAACAAAGAAGTTGAGAAATTCTGTTTTTAGACAGCTGAAATATCCTCAGTTTCTCCTCACTTATAGTCTCAATAACAATGATCGGAAGAGCACAGAGAGTGAATTTCTTCAGGGACACACTGTAAAAAAAATAAACCTGGCAGGTTTGATTTGCATCAAAAACTTACATGAAGTTCTATAGTCCTGGGTTTGCTTAGAAATTTGTGATTGCTGCTTTTCATTTTTTCCAGAGATACTTGTACCAGAGAAAGAGTCGGGTTGTCCAATTCAGTGTCAGGACAGGATCTCTTTCGGTCTTTATGTTGCCGTTGTACTAATGTTCTTTTTGGCGCTGTTAAAGCCTTAGTTGGCTTAGTTGCTGTCCTGAGTACTTGACAAGAGACTCTACATGTGAAATGCTGGAATGGATGTGAATAGATCTAATTTAATAAATTCCGTTCAGATGACTCCTAAAAAATGTTGTGCGTTTAAAGCAACTGATGGCCCACATACATTATATTTTAAAAAGTATCAGGATGCCAGCCTTTACACACACACATGAACTTTAATAGCATCCCAGTCTTAGTCCGTAGGGATCAATATTGAGTTGGCCCACCCTTTACAGCTATAACAGCTTCAACTCTTCTGAGAAGGCCGTCCACAAGGTTTAGGAGCGTGTCTATGGATCCACCCCAAACTCACTCATCCATGTCTTTATGACCTTGATTTGAGCACTGGTCCAAATCCTTTGGTGGATGAGGGATTATGGTGTGAAGTTGTTTTAAGGGGTTGGGCTTGGCCCCTTAGTTCCAGAGAAGGGAACTTTTAGGGCATCACCATAACCAGACATTTTGGATAATTTTTCTGCTCCCAACTTTGTGGGACCAGTTTGGGGATGACCTCTTCCTGTTCCAACATGACTGTGAAGCAAGGTCCATAAAGACCTGGATGAGCGAGTTTGGGGTGGAGGAACGTAAATGGCCTGCATAGAGTCCTGACCTCAACCTGATAGAACACCTTTCAGATGAATTATAGTGGTGGCTGTGAGCCAGGCCTTCTCGCCAACATCAGTGCCTGACCTCACAAATGCGCTTCTGGAAGAATGGTCACACATTCCCATAGACACACTCCTAAACCTTGTGGACAGCCTTCCTAGATGAGTTGAGGCTGTTATAGCTGCAAAGGGTGGACCAACTCAATATTGAACCCTACGGACTAAGACTGGGATGCCATTAAAGTTCATGTGCGTGTACTTTAATGGCCCCAATACTTTTGACAATATAGTATATAGGTGACAGGTCCACTTTACTTTGTTTTTCCTTCATCGGTTTTCTTTAATGCCAAAATCTGTATATATAATAACATGTTATAAAATGTGCTACTTTCTGCTCAAAATATTTCACCTCCTTAACTACCTCTGCATGCCTAAATGTAAGACCGTAATAGAGCATAAGAGATTTATTGTACAATAATATTCCAGTTATTTTTATTTTACCTTTTGCAGGTGAATTTCATTGTGGATTTGAAGATGGGAATATCTGCCTATTTACTCAAGATGATGCTGACATCTTTGACTGGACAAAGCAAAGTGCTAGCACAAGGGACACGAGGTATACGCCAAACACCGGACCCACCACAGATGCTGGAGGATCCAAACAAGGTATATACAGAGTATATATATATATATATATATATATATATATATATATATATATATATATATATGTGTGTGTGTGTGTATTATACACCATGCTAAAAAATTACATTTGTTATTCTAATGTATATTTCTTAAAACAATGGACATACCGTACCTGTTAAGTATGAATCTTGTTGGCGTAATGAGTATTTACATTGCATTACATTATCATTATTTATTTTGAAACTACAATGACACTTATGTCTATTATTGTCTTGGAATGTTTTTTTACTTTATTGTTTGCTCATGAAAACTTTCAATAAAAATGTATTATTAAGATAAAGTGTAGAGGCCTCTCTAGAACAAATGGTAATTGACTGGGCAAGGTTAAATAAACTCAAGCAACTAGCATTGAACGAACAAATAAAGTGCAATGTGCCATAAATATTATTATATTAATAAATAGTATTTATGGCACATTGCACTTTATTTGTTCGTTCAATGCTAGTTGCTTGAGTTTATTTAACCTTGCCCAGTCAATTACCATTTGTTCTAGAGAGCCCTCTACACTTTATCTTATTTGTTCCTTGAGTAGCATACCTACTTAATTAGGGGAGCAGCTTTTTTTTTACCATTTATTTATTTGTTTTATTCACCGTTTAATCTAGTTTTGGGGCGGAGGACACAGTTCATTATCAAATAAAAATGTATTGATAAACAAAAAAAAAATCTATTTAAATATATTGCCAAAAGTAGTATTCATCCAAAAAAGATCTTCCTGGAAAACCTTGTGACATACACTATATTACCACAAGTATTGTGACACTTGCCTTTACAAGCACATGAAATTTAATGGCATCCCAGTCTTAGTCCGTAGGGTTCAATATTGAGTTGGCCCACCCTTTGCAGCTATAACAGCTTCAACTCTTCTGGGAAGGCTGTCCACAAGGTTTAGGAGTGTGCCTATGGGAATGTTTGACCATTCTTCCAGAAGTGCATTTGTGAGGTCAGGCAGTGATGTGGATGTGATGGCCTGGCTCACAGTCTCCGCTCTAATTCATCCCAAAGGTGTTCTATTGGGTTGAGGTCAGGTCAGTCAAGTTCATCCGTGTCTTTATGGACCTTGCTTTGTGCACTGCTCCAAGTCATTTGGTGGAGGGGGGATTATAGTGGGGGGTTGTTTTCAGGGGTTGGGCTTGGCCCCTTAGTTCCAGTGAATGGCTTTCTTATGGTGTCAGCATGCCCAGACATTTTTGACAATTTCATGCTCCCAGTATTGTGGGAACAGTTTGGGGGTGGACCTTTCTTGTTCCAAAATGACTGCGCACCAGTGCACAAAGCAAGCTCCATAAAGACATGGATGAGCGAGTTTGGGGTGGAGGAACTTGACTGGCCGGCACAGAGTCCTGAACTAAACCTGATAGAACACCTTTGGGATGAATTAGAGTGGAGACTGCAAGCCAGGCCTTCTCATCCAACATCCGTGCCTGACCTCCCAAATGCACTTCTGGAAGAATGGTGAAACATTCCCATAGACACTCTCCTAAACCTTGTGGACAGCCTTCCCAGAACAGTTGAAGCTGGTATAGCTGCAAAAGGTGGGCCAACTCAATATTGAACCCTACGGACTAAGACAGGGATGCCCATTAAAGTTCATGTAAAAGTAGGTGTCCTGATACTTTTGGTAATATAGTGTAGGTAAGTGGAAACATGTTCATCTGTTACCCATGGAATATTGGTTGTCTTCTCATATATAGCAAATGTAAAATCATCAGTGTTGGGGCTCGTTCACCCCAGAATGCAGTGCAAGAAACCCGCGTTCCGTGATTTTTTCCCAGTCCCTGATCCTCATCTCGGCAGTAAGAAGAGTTTGTTTAGCTGTCAAAAATCCCAGAGTTTCTCTTCAGCTAAAACCTCATAGGAGAACAGATATTATGGGTATTATTATTGCTACTACAACTATAACCTTTATCTACAGCACTGGTCCCTAGCAGGTACTATGTTGACAGCTCTCCTGCTGCCTGTTCTTGATTTAGACATACTTTACGTTAAGATCAATGACACTTATTGTCATAGTTGACACTGCAAGCTGCTATAGAGAAGGTTACCTGGCAGGTCCCATCAGTTTTTGCTATGGGGCCCCATAATTCGTAGTTACGACCCTGGATGTAGCGCAGACACTGTGAAAGATTTGTTCCTATTTCTCCACAGCAAAAGGAACACATTGCATATCACTAGCACAAATGTTTTCTATCATTTTTTTTATTATTCTTTATTACATTTTTTCTCAATTACAAAACTTCATAATAAAAAGAAAAAAGAAGCTAAAAGACATTGCAATCAAGATATTTTCCAATAAGTTATCTTTTTAGTTTTCCCACGTTACATTATATGCCATCCATCTTTATCCCCCCCCCCCCCCCATCCCTCTAGCATCCCCTTAACTTACTATCTTATTCTTCGCTCCGTGGTTATTTTTATGTATACCAGTGCACATAACTATTTTATACTGGATATCGTGCCCTATAAGAATATATTCCAGCACATCTTGGACAGCTTGTCTAAAGTATATTTTTCATACCCATCCCGTTTCCTAAGTATTGCCCCAGCCTTTCTCCGTCTCCTTCCTTCTTAAAGGGGATAGCCCATTTTATCCAACCATGGCCTCCACATCTTTTCAAATCCCCTGAGGTTTCCTCTTTTTATATAAACTGCTTTTTCCTTCCATACTACCTCACTTGTAGTATGGATCCATTCACTCACAGACGGGGGTCTCCTTGACTGCCACCTCTGCGCAGTTTCCTTGCTTGGAATAAACACCTTAGCACTGCTACTGTGGTACTTCCTCAACAACTCAAGGTACTCCTCCCTTCCTCAACACCCTCCTATATCCTAGCACACAGAGCCCAACGTCGTCCCATAGATTTTATTTACGGTATCGAGAAACGCTATCCAGTATCGCAATAACTTTGGCTATCTCCACACCATATGTATAAGGTCTCCAGTCCCCCGGCATCTAGGATAATTAGCATCAGTTCTTTTACCAAATGAGAACAATCTCCTGGGGGTATAATAAGCTCTGTGTATCAACATCAAGTGTGATACTTTCTGATACTAGCGGCCCCAGCTCCAGTAGCCGCCTCAAAAAAAAGCAAGGAGAGAGGCACCTCTAAGAATAGACATTTGTAGCACTTATTAGCATACAGTTTTTGCACTCACATTTTGATGGGGTATCATGAGCATATCAGTCCCAACCTGGATAAGCCTAGGTGCCGCTCCTGCTGTCTGCTCCCTCTGTCTGTGCCGCTCCAGCACTGTCTGGAAGAGTATCACTCTGTTGCGGATGGATGCCGGCTGCTGTGAAGGAACTCAAGGGTCAGAACGAGGCTTGGAACTCAGGACAGGGATGGCAGCATGGAGATGACGTCACCACTAATGGGCGCACTTCTTGAGCATGCGCGCTGTGATAGTACGGAAAGCCACGCTGCTTTCTCAACAGACTTATGCCCGGTACACACGAGCGGATTTTCCTCCGGAAAAAAACTTGAATGGTTTTTCCAACAGAATGCCGCTCAAGCTTGGCTTGCGTACACACGGTCACACATAAGTTCTCTGAACTTTCGACTGTCAAGAACGCGGTGACGTACAACACTACGACGAGCCAAGAAAATTAAGTTCAATCCTTCAGAGCATGCGTTGAGTTGTTTTGGAGCATGCGTAGGAATTTTTTGCGCATCGGAATTGGTACAGACGATCAGAATTTCCGATCGGAAATTTTTCCGACCTGAAAAATTGAGAACCTGCTCTCAATCCTTTGCTGGCGGGAATTCCGCCAGCAAAAGTCAGATGGAGCGTACACACGGTCGGAATTTCCGACCAAAATCTCACATTGAACTTTTGCTGGTGGAATTTCCGATCGTGTGTACAGGGCATAACTCTTCCAGACATCGCTGGAGCGACACAGATGGAGGGAGCAGCTAGCAGGAGCGACACCTAGACTTATCCACGTTGAGACTGATATGCTCGTGATACCTCTTTACAATGTGAGTGCGTAAACTGTATGCTAATAAAAGTGTTACAAACGTCTACTCTTAGAGGTGCCTCTCTCCTTGCTTTTTTTTTTGCAGTTTTGGAACCCGATTTCTCTTCTCCTGTGATGGCAGCCCTAAGAGCTCTTGGACGTTATTCCCTAACATCCCCCCTTTTTACACTGATCAATAGAGACTGTGTATTATTGATATAAACCTTTTTTGTAATTGGGAGATACATGAGCCTATACCTGTACCCCAGTAGCCTCCTCCGCTGTTCCGATGTTATCGCCTCTGTATCCTCTTCCCATCTCTTCCTACCATTAAGAGGCTCCACCTATACTGGCTCTATTACGTTTTATTACGTTTTCTATCATGTTAAAAAATCACTTCATGTGATAGTGAGCAGAAACTTGATACGGTAATTCTACACTGAACAGCATTATTTGTTTTTTTCAATCCCCAGATGCCCTTTCAATGCCCAGATTTTATAATATTTGTGTGTTCTAGAGGTAAAAAGGATATATTGGTTGCCACGTCATTTCCTGATGAGCGACCAAAATCGAATGTTTGCTTTAATTCCCAAGGTTCAGTTGCAAGAAGATCTATTCTAGTTAAGCAGGTTTATAGTATGGATTGTAAATATCAAAAGGTATCTCTGATTGAAGCGATTGTAATTGCTATTCAGTCTTTGTTCAAATTTAAAGTGGTTGTAAAGTCAGAAGGTTTTTATTTTTCTTATATCTTAATGCATTCTATGCATTAAGATAAAAGGTCTTCTGTGTGCAGCAGCCCCCCTCGGCCCCCCTAATACTTACCTGAGGTCCCTCTCTGTCCACAAGTGTTTCGGCCATCCCTCCTGATTGGCTGAGATGCAGCAGCAGCGCCATTGGCTTCCGCTGCTGTCAATCAAAGTCAGTCCGCCAATCAGGAGAGGGGGTGGGGCAGGTCCGGGGCTCCGTGTCTGAATGGACACAAGGAGCTGTAACTCGGCTCGGGTGCCCCATAGCTAGCTGCTTGCTGTGGGGAGCACTCGACAGGAGGGAGGGGCCAGGAGCTCCAGCCAGGGACCCCAGAAGAGGAGGATCCCGGCTGTTCAGTGCAAATCCACTACACAGAGGAGATAAGTCTAACTTGTTTTTTTTTCCTATAAAAATAATAAACAAGACTTTACAATCACTTTAAATACTTACCTTCTCTGTGCAATAGTTTTGCACAGAACAGCCCCGATTTTACTCTTCTTGGTTCTCTGAGCTGCTCTTCTTCCTATGGTGGCACATGTGCGGGCTTGATCCCAAGCTGCGCTCTGTGTGCTTATTGACACACACAGTGTGGCTCAGCCGTGTCCCCACTTCCTCATCATTGGATTTGATTGACAGCAGCAGGAGTCAATGGCTCCTCAATGGAGTCCAGTGAGGAGGGGGAGAGAGCAGTGCTGCTGCTCTCGGACACAGCGCTGGACCGAGATCGGGCTCAGATAAGATAAGTATTCGGGGTGGGGGGGGGGGGGGTTCTGAATTGGCAATAGAAGGTGTTTTACCCTAATGCAGAGACTGCATTACAGTAAGAAACGTCCAGCCTTTACAACCACCTTATTACATAGACATAGTTATTGATCAGGAATGCATCTTCGTTCTTCCATTTTGGTATTTACTATATACAGCTAAGGCTGAGAGCGAACACTTGGGACTGAGCAATAGGGGAACAAGTATTTGCAATGGAACACTGAATTGTTTCACATTTAATAGTATGGATTTTCAGACTAGGGATGAGCTGAACAAACCCGAGTTTGGTTCGTGGCAAATTTGCAGAACATGACTAAAGTTTGGTTGGTTAATCCAAACCCTATTGAAGCGGGGGCTGAATATTAAAAACTAGTAATGGCAATTTTCTAGGATAATAGGTAAATTATTGTCAACGAAACAGCTTTGCGGTGGGGAGTGGCAGTTTTAATTGGGTCTTTAAATCAGAAGTAAAAAGTGTAACAGCTTCAAAAAACAGTTACATGGCTGGCACATGTAACTGACACATTGGATGTGACCTCAACCAAACTGTCAAACCATCCAATGGCTGGCGTCATATCTGATCACATGTGCAGCATCATCGCAGTTGAAGGGTAAACAGAGGCCAAATGGCAGCTGCCTTGGCTGAAAACGATAGGAGGGTTTACTTCGACTTTAACTTGCCATCTGTACAATGTTTACAACCTACTACAGAAAAACTGACATTTCCAAAGAAAATAAAAAAAAAAGTCCCATCTAAATTGGCAGCAAATAAAAGCTTTGGCCTTTTTTTTTTTTTAATCTGTTTGTAAATAAATGGCTGGTTATTCCATAGGGTGTGATATTGTTGTTAAAGGGCACCCCCACAAACAAAAACTGCATGGAATTCCCTCTAAAAATGCACACCAGGCCCTTATCTACCTGATATGGATTTCAAGAGGAACCTGATGCAAAAAAAAAAAAGTATGGAATTCAACCTCCCCCCCATGGACCCTTATTCCAGGATGTAACCTGGCTGCCCCAGAAAGGAAGTTGATGTGTATGCGCCTCCCACCTCCTGGCAAAGCACCTTGTTCCTGTTTTGATGAGGACAAGGGCCTCCTTCTCACAACCTTGGCCTGGCTATTGTGGAAGCCTGCAGACAGTGGGGAAAGCCCTCTTTAATAATAATGGAAGACCTAGATACCAAATCTCAATGTGATCAAGGGGTAGAAAAAACAAAAGATGTCCCTTGACCCGATCATCATTAATATTGTCCAGCAATCCAGATCTACATCAATCGTGATTATAATGAAAGAAAAAAAACCACATCTGATCCCACTAATGTCTCATATAACATGGTATCACCTAGGGACCACTCCTAAAAGTAAACAAAGGGCAGGGTTTTTCAGAAGATTTCATTGATTAAATATGGCCACAGACATAGTAAATCAGTACCAGTGTACAAAAATATGGCCATGTGAATATATTTGATCAGTGAAGTCATGCTATCTCTGCCCCTTTGTTTAAAGGGCTATAGATTCTGGCCAGTAAATGAATGGGGCTCTGTGAGGTCACTGGTTGCTAAGCACATGATGGGAGCCAGCACCCACCACTTCCTAAGCAACCATTGAAAGATAAGGAAGCTGTCATATATACTTGCAGTAGGAATAACGCTACTATACAGCATATGATGTTTTGCACTCACTAAGTGAGTTTAAAGCCCAGAATTTGAACAAATGCCCAAAAAGCCAAAGTTCAGTGTAAACTTATGTTCAAACTGAACTTTGAGCTCATCCCTAATGCTGACTGAAAAATCTTCATCCTTCTCCATCAATGCACAATTAATATGATCAAGCACCTAAACAGATATGTTTTCTTTCCATTAACAATGTTTTAGTCCTGTAAAATGTGCCTTTGATCCTGTTAGGAAATTAGACTGCTACCAAGAGAGTCAGTTCCCTAGTACAGTCCACTCCCTCATTGCATGTGGCCTTCTCCTCCTCTGGCAATGTCTAATTACTGTCTGTGCTGGTACAGCTCATCCATTCCTCACCTCCCCACATAACTTTTTATGTAGCTGCCAGGAGAGGAGCTAATACTATTGTGTGTTACTAGAGTAACATCTCTGTCTGCTGGGGTTGCTTATATTGCACCAAAGATGGTGGCGCCCAACAGTCACTAGGCTTTTGGATGTCTACACAAGGAAAGCATTTGTAGGTCAATAACATGCATAAAAAATGGGCATACACTATATTGTCAAAAGTATTTTGACACCTGCCTTTACATACACATGAACTCTATTGACATCCCATTCTTAGTTCGTAGGGTTCAATATCGAGTTGGCCCACCCTTTGCAGCTATAATGGCTTCAACTATTCTGGGAAGAGCTGTCCACAAGGTTTAGGAGGAGTGTGTCTATGGGGATGTTTGACCATTCTTCCAGAAGTGCATTTGTGAGGTCAGGCACTGATGTTGGAGAGAAGGCCTGGCTTGCAGTCTCCACTCTAATCCACCCCAAAGGTGTTCTATCAGGTTGAGGTCAGGACTCTGTGAAGACCAGTCAAGTTCCTCCACCTCACACTCACTCATCCATGTCTTTATGGACCTTACTTAATTCACTGGTGCACAGTCATGTTGGAACTGGAAGGGGCCACCCGCAAACTGTTTCCACAAAGCTGAAAGCATGAAATTGTCCAAAATGTCTTGGTATGCTGACGCCTTAAGAGTTCCCTTCACTGAAACAATGCCACACCATAATCACCCCTCCACCAAATGATTTGGACCAGTGCACAAAGCAAGGTCCATAAAGAAGTGGATGAGTTAGGAGTAAAGGAACTTGACTGGCCTGACCTCAACCTGATAGGACACCTTTGGGATGAATTAGAGAAGAGACTGTGAGCCAGGCCTTCTTGTCCAGTTCAGTGCCTGACCTCACAAATGCACTTCTGGAAGAATAGTTAAACATCCCCATAGACACACTCCTAAACCTTGTAGACAGCCTTGACAGAAGTATTGAAGCTGTCATAGGTGCAAAGGGTGGGACAACTTAATATTGAATTCTACAGAAGAAGAATGGGATGCCCTTAAAGTTCATTTGCGTGTAAAGGCAGGTGTACCAATACTTTTGACAATATAGTGTAGAAGATTTTTGCTGAAATGAATGGTCTGGCAGCAGGATCTCCTTAAGGAAGAAAGGTCTGTGCTTTAATGTCGTAATATATCTGGATGATTATTGATACATGCGTTTTCTTTGCCAGGTTTCTATATGTATATTGAAACATCACGACCTCGGCTGGAAGGAGAGAAAGCTAGACTACTCAGCCCTGTCTTTAACATAGCGCAGAAGAATCCCTATGGGTCCAGCAATACTGCGTATTGTTTTAGTTTTTACTATCATATGTATGGAAGACATATAGGTAAGCTCATTTTCACATGTAGTTGTAATTTGCGAGATTTCTTTATATGGTCAATTCTTTACCAAAAAGAAAAAGGGAGTATGGAAGTATTACCCAACCACTGCGTAGAGAATCGCATAAAGCAGCCAATTCTTAAAGTAGATCGCCAGTGTTCAATGCTCTGGCTACTATTGCTGTCTATTTCTCAGCTGATGAGATTTTACTCGCTTACTGTCCATGTGGCAAAATTCCAATTAATTACCTGGGGAATCTATTCAAAGTGTATTTCTACAGGAATAAAAATGGGATAGTCCCCAATGATATACAAAGTCTTAAGCGCATGGAATGTGGACTGCAAAGTGTTGTATAATGAATATTTCTGCTGTAGCACGATGTCTTCTACAGTTCATTTCCATGTGCAAGTCAGTGTAGAACTTGGAAAATGTGCAGTAAAAGGGTCCTTTCATTCTAGTGTTTGCTTGTTACTTAGTCTTTCTATTTACTGTGGTAGCTTTTGTGCATTAATATATTGTAGTGGATGTCAACAACTATTAAATAACTTTGAGATTTTCCTTGAGAGGTTACATGAGTCACCAGGTTTCAATCTAGGAATAGCTGAATTTACTTAACCACCTCAATACCAGTACATTATACCACCTTTACTTTCCAGGCCATTTTTCAGTTTTAAATGCTGTGATAGTTTGACAATATACTCGAATGTATTCTTATATACCCGTATATACTCAAGTGTCGGCTGACACGAATATAAGCCAAGGCACCTAATTTTTATCACAAAAAACTGGCAAAACATATTGACTCGAGTATAAGCCTAGGATGAGAAAATTCAGCAGCTACTGGGTAAACAATGCCCAACTGCAGCCTCACTGTGCCCATTTGCAGCCTCACCTTTGATTACTAAAACAGCGTGTGTCTCCCGCTGTGTTATGCAGCTTGTTCAGCAGTCCATTGTAACAAAGCCCCTGTTGTGTTAAAAATGGACGGCTGAACAGGCTGCATAACACAGTGGGGCAGACACCCGCTGTTTTAGTAATCAAAGGTATGGCTGCTGTACAGCTCACTCGAGTATAAGCCGAGGGGGGGGGGGTTTCAACCTTAAAAAAATGGGCTGAAAAACTCGGCTTATACTCGAGTATATGTGATACTTGGTCTTGCAACTGTGTGCCCTACTGAATTTTATACCATTTTCCTGAGACAGAGGGATTGAGTTCCTAAAACTGGAGAGTACAAAATCTGGTGCCACTCTGCATAGAAACCAATCCGCTTCCAGGTTTTATTGTCAAAGCTTAAAGTGATTGTAAAGTTAAATTATTTTTTCTATTAAAATAACAAACATGTTATACTTACCTGCTGTGTGTAGTGGTTTCACACAGGGCAGCCTGGATCATCCTCTTCTCAGGTCCTTTCTTGGAGCTCCTGGTCCCTCCCTCCTGTTGAGTGCTCCCACAGCAAGCAGCTTACTATGGGGGCACCCAAGCCGAGTCACAGCTCTGTGTATCTCTTCAGACTCAGAGCCGCTGTTCTGCCCTGCCCCCTCTCTCTCCTGATTGGCTAACTGAGTTTTATTGACAGCAGCGGGAGCCAATGGTGTCGCTGCTGTGTCTCAGTCAATCAGGAGGGAGAGTCCCTGACTGACGAGGTACTTTTGGACATCGCTGGATAGAGACTGGGCTCAGGTAAATATTAGGGGACTACTACACACAGAAGGTTTTTATCTTAATACATAGATTGCATTAAGATAAAAAAAAACTTCTGACTTTACAACCCCTTTAACCACTTAAGCCCCGGACCAATTTGCAGCCAAAGGACCAAGCCCATTTTTGCGATTCTGCACTGCATCGCTTTAACTGACAATTGCGCATTTGTGCAACGTGGCTCCCAAACAAAATTGGTGTCCTTTTTTTCCCACAAATAGAGCTTTCTTTTGGTGGTAATTGATAAAAAATGGCTGTTGTAACAGCATAAAACGTATTAGCATGAGGTTGGCTTTGATTTGCTAGTCTAACACCATCCTCTACAATGCTGCTGTCCAAGAGTGGCTAGGTTGTTCCTCCATAGATACAGTGGCTGAGTGAGTGTAGCCACCATAACACAAAAAGTGTGTTACTGAAAAGATTGCCAGGTGACAATAAATAAAAAGCTTTAAAAAATGCAGCAGCATTTTAGAAGGCTTGACATCCTCCTGGGGGTTCTCAGGGTGTTTACTCAATGTTTTACATTTGGTGCCCCATGCATGCAAGGCACAGCTTTAGTCCCCAAGTATAAACTATATACCCACCAGAAGTAGGGGTTCAGCCACCTTTATTATTAATAAATAATAAATAAAAATAAAAAAAATGACTGCGCTTAACTTAAAATAGTAGACGGACAACAGCTAGCATATATTGTGGGCAATAATCTACAAATATATAAAAGAAAAATGTCCATAGGACAAAGGAAGGGAAAAAGTCCATCAATCCCGGAAAGCACCCGATAGGTGAGTAGTCCTTGACTTATAGGTGAGTAATAGTCTTCCAACAACACCACAGTATGTCAAGCCTCTTGCCCTTAAGAATGGACCACTAGATTGGTGTTTGTGCGTTAATGACCACCTCTAATCTCCTCTGAGTCTTCGCCAACATGGACTGCTCTAGCATGAATCCAGGCATCTCTTCTCACATTAAAAGGTGTAAGAACAAATACCACTTCATGATGTATTATATCAAACCACTTAAAATGTATTATAACCACATCGATATACTGAAACAGTAGATGATAAAAATGAGCATGTCAAGTAAAACACTTTTGATGGTTTCAAACCAGCAAGAAGGCCGCGGTCCACATGCCCAGCGATGCCACATGTCCAGATCTCTACCCAAAAGGGCAGAGTTCCTAAAGGATAACTCAGAAGAGATTGGTGTTTGGGCCTTAATGACCACCTATAATCTAGTGGTCCATACTTAATTGTAAGAGGCTTGACATACTGTGGTGTTGGTGGAAGACTATTACTCACCTATAAGTCAAGGATTATTCACCTAGCGGGTGCTTTCCGGGATTGATGGACTTTTCCCTTCCTTTACGGACATTTATGCGCTGCATTTTTCTTTTATAGGTTAAACCATGGCAATCTGATTTCCTTCAAACTTGAATCCTACTTTAGAGGTAGGAGGAGGTGAGCCTCTGCAGGTTGCATTGGACCACCGGTAACAAAAGCATCCACTAATCATTATGTAATCAGTGCAGGCAAAAGTAATACAAGAAACATACAACATTTTATCTGTTCAAAAGTTTCTCAGATTCCTCCAAAACAAAGCGCGCAGATGGGAAAACGCATCTTCAGCCATAATAAGACACCTAGAGAGCAGCCATTAATCTGTGTATTTGTAATCAGTCTCTTGTTGCGCAGAGAGCTCCTGATCAATTCTCATCCATCTCTTTTCCTGATCGATCTCTTCACACCTGAATCGGTGAAACAAAGATTTAAATTCAGTGAAATTCTCCGTCTGTGGCTTGTCAATATGTTTGTCCCTGAGACTTTATCGATGATCAACAGTTTAGCGTTTCAGATTTGTTATTTGTTTGCTCAGTCATTTTTATGATATGCAATATGGATGAGAAAAAACATCTGTATGTCATTCTAGGGCTGTCAGTTTCAAGTCTTCATTTATTAAGTGATATTTTGTGTGGGACGGATGTATCTAAGATTGGTCCTTCCATCTCTGCCCAGAAAAGGTGACTTTAAAAATAATCAAAAAACATTTTTTTTTTTTGTAGATTTTATATTAAATTAGCAAAATGTAATATCTACAAAAAAATTTTTAAATAATAATTGTAAAGATTAAAAAAAAAACAAATTATAGTTAGAACAACACAAATGCTAACATTTGCTTTTTTTCAATTGGAAATATTTAAAAAGTATATAATAAAGTAGTTATCCTTTCAAAATAAAGCAGGGAATGGGTGGGCTTGAAGTTAATTACACCTCACTTTCCCATTTTTCTTCTCATAATTGTGGGTGATACTGTGAAATGTTGCAGGCACCATAAATCAAACAAAACCAAAGAAATTTCCAAGCTCAACTTACCAACCAGCCTACAACCAACCAAATTGGTTGTAGGTGAAAGTGAGGTGTAATTAACTTCAAGAGTGGATTTGCTGAAATAGTGTCGGGTTAAGTGGCGCTGCCTAAAAACAGGTTTCCATTCCAAAGTGGACTCAAAGAGTATAAATGTATAAAAATAAATACAAATAAGAATAATAATAAAAATCAAGATCTTTTTACCAAGAGCCCAATAGTGTCTATTGGGGCTCCATATTAGTAAACCCAGAAAACTAGAGGGAACCTCAACTTCACCCTAACAAAATTAAAATAAACAGTGGGTGTAGTAAATCTATAGGCCACCGGGGACAGTGGACACAAAACCTGGAACTCTAGTATTGAGGACTACTAATCACATCCGTTGCGCATTAAATCTCCAAAACAGCAGGGGTAACAAGAGCTTACGATGTTAGAACAGGTTAAAGTATTATCTTATAGGGGGTAAAACAACACTCAATCTCAAATAAAATATAGCTTTAGCCAAAAAACTGAAAATCACGTGTCGCAAACTACATGTGCAACCTGATGCGATTATGAATCAAGTTGCAACAATACAAAAAATTTTTTTGTTGCTCAATGTTGAACCTACTAACAAAAAATACCAAAGTACCATAGGTACCCCAAACCAATATATAGTGATGGAAGTATCTATGTATATTTGGTATAACATACAGTAATGGTCAAACTAAAATCCCATATGTATACTCAAACAGTGTTAGGTGACAAATTTTTTTTTACCAGTGTCTAAGTTGAACCTGTGTGGTGTAACACAGATATATGTATATAAACTTAATGATTAATTGTAAAAAATATGTAGACACTTTACATACCAAAAATCGAGACAATTATAAGTAAGAAAAAAATGTGTATGTGTTAGTGCACACAAGGGGTGAAAAAACGATAACAAACCCTTTTTGTGATAGAAGGTTTAAAAAATATATATATATATTAAAAAGTGCATATACCCGTAAAAAGTGAAAAAAATTATGAAGGAAAATAAAAATAAATAAAAATATAAAAATAAAAATGCCAAAAATTGTACACAAAAAATATATATGTATATATACGTAAAAAATGCAGGACAAAATATATATGTGAACTAAGGTCCCAAATAAATGTTCAATAGTGTTAGTTCAAAAGGTCCTTAAAAAATCCTTAAAGTGACTTTGGTGCTTCCTATGCAGTCTTCACTGTGACTTCTGTGCTCCCCCACCAGGAATCCTACTCACCAAAAGTAAGTACCCCTGCAGGGGTTGTGCGCCTTAAGGATCAATCTCCAGATGTCCCGTTCTTTACTTTGTAGTAGATGACTGAATATGCATCAGCATGGATTCCATAAGTCCTCATGGGAAAAAAATGGAAGCCTCCATAGTGTAATCCGTAAAAAATGATTTTACGTCACTTCCGGGTCGCCGCTGGTGTTTGACACGCAGGTGGAACGCAAACCGCGTATACACCACACGGATCCCGAGGAACAATTGTGCTGTCTGGCTTTGAACACTACGGGAATGGCTCTATCCCAAGGGGGACGCAGCTGAGATTCATCACCCCTATAGGGAGGTTTGTTTTTCGGATCCCTATAGATAGTGCCTTTTATTCACGCTGTGTTCATAGCATTAACATACACTTATTAAGGTATCTTCTGGGGGCAACCCGGAACCCCCTTTTTGGGGAGATTATTTTACCAACCCCCTGATGGACTGTGGTCTCGCAGTATAACTCATTTTACGAGAGTTGTGGCTATTTTTTAATATAATAATTTTTTTGTTTTTTCTTTTGTTTTTTCTTTTGATGTGCTGTTTTTTGCCTCTTATGGGTTGTGTTTTTTATGTTTTATATAAAACATTTTTTATATTGTGTCAATAAATCATTTTTTACGGATTACACTATGGAGGCTTCCATTTTTTTCCCATGAGGACTTATGGAATCCATGCTGATGATTATTCAGTCATCTACTACAAAGTAAAGAACGGGACATCTGGAGGTTGATCCTTAAGGCGCACAACCCCTGCAGGGGTACTTACTTTTGGTGAGTAGGATTCCTGGTGGGGGAGCACAGAAGTCACAGTGAAGACTGCATAGGAAGCACCAAAGTCACTTTAAGGATTTTTTAAGGACCTTTTGAACTAACACTATTGAACATTTATTTGGGACCTTAGTTCACATATATATTTTGTCCTGCATTTTTTACGTATATATACATATACATTTTTTGTGTACAATTTTTGGCATTTTTATTTTTATATTTTTATTTATTTTTATTTTCCTTCATAATTTTTTTCACTTTTTACGGGTATATGCACTTTTTCATATATATATATATTTTTTAAACCTTCTATCACAAAAAGGGTTTGTTATCGTTTTTTCACCCCTTGTGTGCACTAACACATACACATTTTTTTCTTATTTATAATTGTCTCGATTTTTGGTATGTAAAGTGTCTACATATTTTTTACAATTAATCATTAAGTTTATATATATATATATCTGTGTTACACCACACAGGTTCAACTTAGACACTGGTAAAAAAAAATTTGTCACCTAACACTGTTTGAGTATACATATGGGATTTTAGTTTGACCATTACTGTATGTTATACCAAATATACATAGATACTTCCATCACTATATATTGGTTTGGGGTACCTATGGTACTTTGGTATTTTTTGTTAGTAGGTTCAACATTGAGCAACAAAAAATTTTTTTGTATTGTTGCAACTTGATTCATAATCGCATCAGGTTGCACATGTAGTTTGCGACACGTGATTTTCAGTTTTTTGGCTAAAGCTATATTTTATTTGAGATTGAGTGTTGTTTTACCCCCTATAAGATAATACTTTAACCTGTTCTAACATCGTAAGCTCTTGTTACCCCTGCTGTTTTGGAGATTTAATGCGCAACGGATGTGATTAGTAGTCCTCAATACTAGAGTTCCAGGTTTTGTGTCCACTGTCCCCAGTGGCCTATAGATTTACTACACCCACTGTTTATTTTAATTTTGTTAGGGTGAAGTTGAGGTTCCCTCTAGTTTTCTGGGTTTACTAATATGGAGCCCCAATAGACACTATTGGGCTCTTGGTAAAAAGATCTTGATTTTTATTATTATTCTTATTTGTATTTACTTTTATACATTTATACTCTTTGAGTCCACTTTGGAATGGAAACCTGTTTTTAGGCAGCGCCACTTAACCCGACACTATTTCAGCAAATCCACTCTCAAAGGAACCCCATTAAGGGATTCTCTTTTCTCCGGGCGGCAGCAGCCTATGTAGTGTCTTACATACAGGCTTATTACATTTATACAGAGGTTTTATTTCTATTTTTATTTATTTTTATCTTTATTTGTCTGGCTTAAGCCACTCCCGGTGGTGAATAGCGCGGTTTTTCGATTTTTACTAGTAATTAACTTCAAGCCCACCAATTCCCTACTTGATTTGCCTAAAGCAGTGATGGCAAACCTTGGAACCCCAGATGTTTTGGAACTACATTTCCCATGATGCTCATACACTCTGCAGTATATTTGAGCATGATGGGAAATGTAGTTCCAAAACATCCGGAGTGCCAAGGTTCTCCATCACTGGCCTAAAGGACAACTATTATATACTTTTTAAATATTTACAATTGAAAAGAGCAAATGTTAGCTTTTGTCTTCTTCTAACTATAATTTATGATGTGTTTTTTTTTTTTTACTCTTTACAATTATTTAACATTTTTTTTGTAGATATAAAATTTTGCTAATGTAATATAAAATCTACAAAAAAAAATAACTAAATTGCCTTCAGGCCCTGTAAAGGCACCCATTTATTGTAGTCCTAACTCTAACTTCTGTGAATCTCCACAATGAAAGCACATGCATTTTAATAGATAGGCAGATGGTAGATGAGCCTGGAAGGAGCCCATCCCTCCTTAACCACTTGCTGACCGCTGCATGCCGATATAAGTCAGCACAATGGCAGCGGTGGGCAAATGGGCATACCTGTATGTCCCCCTTTAAGAGGCAGGATTGTAGGCACACGTGCTCACTGCGTACAGCGGGACCGGCGGACTCGATGTCCGCCGGTCTCCCGGCGATCGTGTGATGGAGCCACAGAACGGGGAAGTGCCTATGTAAAACAAGGCATTTCCCCGTTCTGGCTTGTGTCATGACAGAGATCACTGCTCTCTGTCATCAAGAGCAGTGATCGCTGTTATGTGAGTTGTAGCCCATCCCCCCCCCCCACAGTTAGAATCACTCCCTAGGGCAAAATTAACCCCTTCCCTGACAGTGTAATTTACACAGTAATCAGTGAATTTTTATAGCACTGATCACTGTATAAATGACAATGGTCCAAAAATAGTGTCAAAAGTTTCCGATGCGTCAGCCATAATGTCGCAGTCATGATAAAAATCACAGATCGCCGTCATTACTAATAAAAAAAATAAAAAAATAATAATAAAAATGCCATAAAATCATCCCCTATTTTGTAGACGCTATAACTTTCAATATACGCTTATTTTTTTTTTTTACCAAAAATATGTAGAAGAATACATATCGGCCTAAACTGAGGAAAAAAATAGTTTTTTTATATATTTTTTGGGAGATATTTATTATAGCAAAAAGTCAAAAATATCAGTTTTTTTTCAAAATTGTCGTTCTTTTTTTGGTCATAGCACAACAAATAAAAACCGCAGAGGTGATCAAATACCACCAAAAGAAAGCTCTATTTGTGTGGGGGAAAAAAAGGATGTCAATTTTGTTTGGGTACAACATCGCACGACCGCGCAATTGTCAGTTAAAGCGACGCAGTGCCGAATCACAAAAGGTGCTCTGGTCAGGAAGGGGGTAAAATCTTCCAGGGCTGAAGTGGTTAAAGACCGCCACCCTTCCAGAGCTCCTTGCTGCAAAGACCAGTTATAGTTGGGGGCAGTGCCCACTTGTTTGCATCATAAATAATTGTTTTGTAATGTTTCAATTTTATTAACTTATTAAAATCCTATAAAATCCTACAAATATTGACATATCAGCAAATAATATATTAGAGGAGATCAATGATGGTATGAAAGTCATAAATCAAATTTTGTTTTTTAAGATAAATAACAGTAAGAATGTGATATCCTAATATAAATATAGCTTTAATAACAATAAATAGTCAAGGATGATCAAATTACGCAAGTTTACATTTTTGATCAAATTGCCCAATTGACCTAAGAAAACAAGTACAGTGCAAAAGTACTTAAAAAGCCAATTTTCATAACAAATTTCTAATGAATGTTTTTTTTTTTTGGGGGGGGGGGGGGGTGTGCTATTGCTGTTTCAATGGGAGTTTTCTTAAATGCTTTTGCTTCTCACAATGCAAGACAGAAATCACAATCATTTATATATATATATATATATATATATATATATATATATATATATATATATATATATATATATATATTATATACACACACACACACCCTATATTAACCAAAAGTATTGGGGCAACTGCCTTTTCACGCGCTTGAACTTTAATGACATCCTAGTTTTGGTCTGTAGGGTTTGCCCCCCCCCCCTTTGCAGCTATAACAGCTTCAACTCTTCTGGGAAGGCTGTCCACAAGATTTAGGAGTGTGTCTATGGGAATGTTTGAATATTCTTTCAGGAGCGCATTTGTGAGGTCAGACCCTGATGTTGGCCGAGAAGGCCTGGCTCGCATGCTCCGCTCTAATTGATCCCAAAGATGTTCTATTGGGTTGAGGTCAGGGCTCTGTGCAGGCCAGTCAAGTTCCTCCACCCCAAACATAACATCTCATCCATGTCTTTATGGGCCTTGCTTTGTTCACTGGTTCAAATCATTTGGTAGAGGGGGGATTATGGTGTGTGGGGTTGTTTTTCAGGGGCTGGGCTTGGCTCCTTAGTTCCAGTGAAGGCATCAGCATACCAAGACATTTTGGACAATTTCATGCTCCCAACTTTGTGGGAACAGTTTCGGGATGGCCCCTTCCTGTTCTAACATGACTGCACAATCTAACTTGACATTTGTGCTTCTGGAAGAATGATCAAACATTCCCATAGACACACTCCTAAACCTTGTGGACAGCCTTCCCAGAAGAGCTGAAGCTGTTATAGCTGCAAAGGGTGGGCCAACTCAATATTGAACCCTATGGACTAAGACTGGGATGGCATTAATGTTCATGTGCTTGTAAAGGCAGGAGTGCCAATACTTTTGGTAATATAGTGTATACAGTGTGTGTGTGTGTGTATATATATATATATATATATATATGTGTGTGTATATATATTTATAAAATCATATATATATATATATATCTCTTCAACAACCAGCCAAATAAGGACCTGCGTGTGGCCACTTACTGTATCATGGCTAAGAGGTTCTAAATTAGATTAAAAAATAAATAAATTATAAAGCCTCCTTGGGCTTCAGGTTTCAGGTATATTGATTGTGGTGAGCATAGATACAAAATGTATAATTTATTGTTAAATTCAGAAATCCTTAATCTATGCCACTGGAAACGTGTTTGTTCAAAGCACATAAGAATCGCATGCAATATATATATATATATATATATATATATATATATATATATATATATATGTGTGTGTATATATATTTATAAAATCTTATATAGCATACGATTCTTATGTGCTTTGAACAAACACTTTTCCAGTGGCATAGATTAAGGATTTCTGAATTTAACAATAAATTATACATTTTGTATCTATGCTCACCACAATCAATATACCTGAAACCTGAAGCCCAAGGAGGCTTTATAATTTATTTATTTTTTAATCTAATTTAGAACCTCTTAGCCATGATACAGTAGAAGTGGCCACACGCAGGTCCTTCTTTGGCTGGTTGTTGAAGTTAATGCTTTGTTTTTGAAATCAGACAAGCATAGGCCTTTGCTTGCCCAACTCAAAGAAAAAGAAGATCTCTATTGCCTGGCAGTGTCCCTTGTAATTCAGATGTAGAAAGTGATAATTAAAAAAAATGACAGCTAAAATTCATGCTACAAAGCAATAGAGTTGGATTTTATTTTATTTTTTTAAATGAAAGGTGCTTTAAAAATCAAGACCCAAACTTAATAAAGGAAAAAACAACCAAGAAGGTGTAGTAGCACATCGCCATCGTAAATTGTTATTAGTCTGAATTATCGGAACTGTCAAAGGTGAAACGTGGTTGATATGGATTACTGCACACCGTGGTTGTTAGCAATTGCTTTTTAATTTAGTTCACAACTAGTTCCTGGTGCAAAGAAAAGCTGTGTGGTTCAAAAAACAGAGTAATACGGATACACCATGTCATTCTGGTGATCAGATTAAACTCTTTGCATGTACTACACAATAATGCAGGTAGATCCATTTTCACTTGGCCACTTGATCCATACTGAACAAGGGCCTGTCACTTTAATCTCACAAGAACCTTGTATGCAGTCATGCTCCTTAAAGTCCATGGGGAATTATTGAAGCTATTGCCATTTTTAATAACGAAAAAATATATATTCTGCAAAAACTTCCAGTTGAAAAAAATAAATCTTACTAGTTCTCTCTACAATGTAGCTTCATTGTCATACCAGTAAGAGAACCAATTTTCCACTTGATCTTTCCCGACAACACTTTTACCCTGAGAGATGATCCAATATACAAACAGCATAATAAAGAAGAAAAATAGTAAATGTAAAAAGCCTGTACTATTACACCACCTTGGTATTGTTCTTTCCTGTGGGAAACATACAGAACAATTTTATTGCTACTGCATCACAGGTATAAGCACTGATGCAGAAAGCCTATTCAGTAGGCGCGAACAGTGATTGAAGGCACTTCCTTAGGCTATGTTTAGATCTATTTATTTGAATTTTGTTTATTTTTAAAAGGTCCTCCTCTAAACTAAGGTTTTAGCAAATAATCAGATATCAGGCTCTTCAAGGTTGAGAATTTTTTTCGAGCCACTCAAGAAGATGAGTCAGAATGGGCACGGTCTCTCAGAAACTGATTCAAGTGGTCTTTTCAAAGCTTTCATTTTAATTTACCGCAATGGATATTAATATGTAGCAAACTTGTTTCCATGCTTGATATCTTAGTGGTTGTAAAAACATACTGATAGACTTTTCATCTGATAATACAGTTCCTGATAAAAGTATTTACCCCTTTAGTAGTGTAAGTCCCCCAAAGTTTGGAAGGTCTTCTTGATTTAATTCCATCCCTCGGTCATTTCTCAGATTTGAATTGGCGAGTTTTGAAAGAAAATAAGGTCTCCGAGCTTCAGGGATCATTTGTTGAGTTTTCTGTGTGGAAAGGGGAATTACTTAAAGTGATAAATTAGAAAGGCGCATTGAAAAGGTGTGTTTTTTGGCACAGAATATTTCACGATTTGTTTCATTTTTCATTAATGGACTTGAATTACACACGGACAAATAGTGTGTGGATCTTGTTTTAATGTATTATTCATTGTGGTTTATGGAGGACTTTTTGTTTTTTTGTTGTGAACTATATTGCATGTTACATAGTTTAAAAGGTTAAAAAAGGACATAAATCGATGCAGTTCATCCTATGTATGTGCTTTTTTATACTTTAACAAGTCCCATAACCCTGTATGTTTTATTTGCATTATTAGTAGAGGTATACTTATACATTTTTTTGTGTACCTTGGTAGGTGTCCTCACAGTTGTTCTCTATATTATGTTCTGTTAAGTTCTTGTGTTTGCAGTCTAAACCGTATTGTTGTAAAGAGGGGACATTGATGCTTTATCTTCAAAACAGATTTTTAGTATCTCCTTTTTTCTTGACCGACCAGAATCCACATTTCCAGGGATCTTCTGTAGTAAGGTCCTAAATAAAATTTATGGAAATGCAGAACACTATTAAAGTATCCATAGCTTGGACAAGGGGTGGCTGCCCTGGGTACTGTGGTATCATGTTAAGATGGGAGGCAGCAGGGGGTAAGAACTGTTCTAGAAGGGGACATTTGGTAGTGTGTGCTAGGAGTGGTGATTTAGGGGTGGGAGGGGGTTGGGAGAAGAGGATTTGCGCTAGGAGGGTCAATTTGGAAGGAGTGGGGGTTGTGCTAGAAGAGGTGATATGGTAGAGGGGGCAAAGGATTTGTGCTAGGAGGGATGATTGGGGGTGTTTGTGCTAGGAGGGGGGATTGGGGGGATATTAATGCTAGGAAGGGGAATTGGAATAGGGGCAGGGGAGACTGTATACTCAGAGGGGAAATTTGAGGGGTGGGGGATTTGTATCAAGACAAGTGATTTTTATTGGGGAGTGGATTTGTACTGGGAGGAGGAATAATTTATGCTTGGGGGGGGTAATCCTTTTTGATGGAGGGGGTAGGATTTTTGCTGACACATAATGCTCATGCATCTTGAGGGGGAGCAAAGTTTGGCATGTTTGCCCTGGCTCCTAGGTGACCTTGAAGGTATCCGTAATGGCAATATCTTGTATTGTTGTTCACAGGTCCTGGGGCCCCAGGTCAGTGGCAAAACTATGCAATGCCTGTCCATCATTTAGAATCGTCACTTCAATATGGTTGCACAGTTGTGACCTAGTGAATACAGATGTGCTCCTTGGTGATCCCATGGCCTCAATCAGAGAAGCTAATAAACAGCTCACCAGGTCTACTAGTTAACCTCTTGAAGGCTTTCTCTCAGACCTTGTGCAAAGAATAAGATTCTGTAATCACACAGGGGGGATTAAATGCAAAAGTTGCTATAAGGTTAAAAAAAAAAAAAAAAGGTTTAAACGTCTTCCTGTAGGAAGAACAGTTATGCAAAGACTTTACCAAGCATTATAGTCTTGAAGGATGAAAAAAAAATTCTAAAATCACCCACACACCTCACATAGTTTATAAAGAAGACTGACAAAGATTGATTACTGCATCAATATACAACATAATCCACCACATAATCCACTGATCCACACTGGATCATACTGCTCTCTGATGTTTGAATAAATCTTCACCTATCTTTGTCAACTATGTTGGAATTGCAAAGAGCTTTAACAAGCAGCCTACTGAAGAGCAACAGTGTTGTGTGTTTGATTAAGAAGCACTTGTTTTCACGACTATCTATGCCAGGAAGTGCATTTGGCCATTAGAAAATGATACACACAGAAAGCTGGTGATTGAACAGGAACAATTACCATTTGTCAGTGCTGGGTGAAGGTGAATTTCGGAGGAAACAAAAAAGGTCAGCTATGCTGGGTGTGGGGCTAATCACAAGCGAACGATCAGATGAAGGACATCCAGAACATAGGGGCTATTTACTAAAGGCAAATCCGCTTTGTATTACAAGTGTACTTGGACGTGCAGTCACTGTAGATCCGAGGGGGACATGCAAGGAAAAAAAAAAAAAAGCATTTTAGCTTGCACATGATTGGATGATAAAATCAGCAGAGCTTCTGCTCATTTCAGATCTACCCCTTAGATTTACAGCGATTGCACTTCCAAGTGCAATTTCAAGTATAGTGCAAAGTGGATTTGCCTTTCGTAAATAACTCCCATAGTGTCTGAATGAATTATTTTTTTATAAGCCAAAAAAGCACAATTTCAATCACTTCATTTTGTGGGTCAGAATGCTCCCCTTTCTTTAACTAAATCATACATTTTTAGCTATGTGACGCCTTTATGAATACTATGTATAATCATGTTTTTATCACCATTCATGGACACATTTATCTAAAAAAATATAATAATAATTTCTTGTAGCCCTGAAGAAGAGGGGGGCCTCTGACCCTTGAAATGTATTGCTTCCCCTTCTAGCTAATAAAATAATTGTGACCTGCAATAGCTTGAAGTGCCGCTCAGGCTCTTTGTGGGGTATATGCGGATGTTTTCAGCCACTGCTGGGAGTACCATCAAGGAAATGAGCTCTTCCTAGCTCAATCCTTAAAACCATACATATGTCCCATTCCGTAGTTGTGTCAGAGTGGCAACCTCAGCCGGGCTTTAACCAGGCCATGCATCCAATGCGTTTCACTGTGCCCTCAGAGCTTAGTCATGTGGATGGAGATTCCATGCATATGGGGAGTATTAAAACATCATCAGCAGTCACTCAGGTGTGTGCAATGGTTTGTTCATGCTATATGGTTGAAAATTAATAAAGTGAGTGAATGTATGTAAAAAAAAAGTGAGAAAAAATGAAAACATAAGATAAAAATGGAAAAATAAAATAAAAACGGAATGTTTTTTTCTAACTTCTTAGCACAATTCATGCCCACATTTATGAGTATAAATGTAACAATAATTTCTTGTAACCCTGAAGAGGAATCTTATTGTAACCCTGAAGAAGAGGGATCGGACCCCATGACTTAGGATGTCTTTCATCTTATCTTTCACTTGTGAGAAGCCTAAGCCCAATGTGATTGACTTTTTTTTGGGCTTACTTTTTTATTTTTTTTATTCAACTTGACCCAACACTGAATAACTGGTCATTGTTCTTTTCAATCGCCAGTTTCTATACTGTTCTAATAGCCTAATGCACTCCAAGATGCATAGACGTATATGAAAAGTGCTTCATGTGTTGCTTTACCAGCCATTATAAAGGAGCCAGTTGTGATAAAAGTACACAAGCTGCCACTTCTGACTTGTTTTTGAAGGTACAAAAAATAAAAATCAGGGCTTGCATTCTCTTTTTTCACGTTGGTCATACGTGAGTGACTGACCCCAGAACAAATGTGTGCGCATCTTGTGTCGCACGATTGTTGCAGGTCAGTAATTCATCTGGTCATGAAGAAAGAATAAGGATGACAGTCCTAGATTTTGCATCTTCAAAAGTAAGTCAAAACGGGCATTTCTATCCCCTAAAGGGCATCATCTAGACTTATGATCATTTTACCAAAGAACACAAGAACATAAAATGTACAATATCTATATAATGCACTATTTTTACACTCAGCTCGATGTAATTCTGTCTTGTATCTGGCAGCCAGGCATTGTGTGTTTACATGGATTTTTTTTTTAAGAATGCAATGGTAGTTTACTTTTATTTATTTTTTCTTGTTCAATATATCTTTGCTCAATATTCAGATATATGAACATTTTGCTTGAAACCTAATGGATATTTTTGGATATTTTTGGCTTAGGGAACAAGTGGCTTCGAACAGGCAGGTTATTTTTTCTCTTCTTTTCACTTTTCTTTGCTTTTCTTTCTATGCAGGCATTCCTGGACTTTAAGGTCTTAGGAAGCACATTGGGGTACCAATTGTCTGATCTTATTATTGAAAAAGCTACTTTGCTTTTGTTAATGGATGAAAAACAATATGGACATTTGTGATGTTAATGAAGGTTATTACCCTCAAGACCACTGTTGTTGTACCCTGTCAGTCTATGATTTACGATTTGAGACACATCCTTGTCTTCTTTCTTCTTGTTTTTAACCTTTAGATACATGAGCAATATTGTGCTATTGTTTTGTTTTCCTTCATAAAATGAAATGACAATAAAATGATTTAAAGCAAAGAGTTCAAATAAAGTAGCATTAGATAAACAATAGCAGAAAGCTGAAGATGGATCACTCCACTCTTATAAATGGTGTATCAAAACAATAGAATTAGACAGGTCAAGTGTTCGATAACAATAATCCAAAACTTCAGGATCCTTCTGTATCAACACTAGATGGGATTTTCAAATGGTGGATGTATGGCCAAGGCATCAGCAGATCAAGCCATGTGAGAAAGGCAAAAGGCAAAAGGCAAAAGGAAAGAAAAGGTTAAGGTGTAGGGGGAGCTATTAGGGACTCCCATTGGCCGGTACAACCGACTTCAGCTTCATTGGGTTTAACTGATACCTGTTTGCTTGAACTTTGGAGGTTAGCATTTTCGAGGGAGAAAATGGAAGACCCAAGGTTGCCACAGTTTCATATATTTCAGTCCTGCAGGGTAGCGTCTATTTGGTATGTATCATAGCTTGCATAATAATAATTTTGGTCTCAACAATGTTTATAGAGGGTGACTTCCAAGCCCTGGCTATTGTTTACTCAGAAGCAATTGTAACCTGGAGCAACAGTTTGATGTCTCTATTAAACAAAATGCCCTGGGGAGCTTACCACATCCCAATTCAGAGGGGTCTGGTGTCATTGTGATTTGAAATAGGGTGGATAAAATCATGAAAATTTCAGTCCAATACTTTTGGACTATTGGACGAGTCCACCATATTTGTAGGAGAGTCTCTTTTCTGCACATTTGCAAAAGCTCAATTGGGAATAGTTAGGTACATATTTAGCTATGCGTGTTGGCGCTAAATATCAGCGGGTAAACACCTTATAATTGGCATCCAGAGTCAATACATTTTGTGAAGCTGATTTAGTCCATGACTAAATGTCTGTTCAATCCTCCTTCTCCCCCAGGGAGACATCAAGATCAGTCTCCTGCTGTATTGTGTAGGAGGGTGTGCAAAGTAAGACACTCGGAGGGGTGGGGGGTATTTGCGCCACAAGATATTGTCGAGGGTATGATAATGCCATGTACTCATGGCCGGACTGAACTCCGAAGGACTTTTCAACAGAGTTCCGCTGAAACTGACTTGTCTACACACAATCACACCAAAGTCCGACGTATTAGACCGTGATGACATATGACCAAACTAGAATAAGGAAGTTCATAGCCAGAAGTTGCCCTAGCGTCGGTTTTCGTCTGTCGGACTAGCATTCAGACGAACAGATTTTTTCGACCGGACTCTAGTCCGTTGGAAAGATTTGAAACATGTTCTAAATCTAAAGTCTGTCTGATTTTTCTACAGCAAAGGTCCGATGAAGCCCACACATGGTTGAATTGTCTGATGGATTCATTCCATCAGACCTTTGCTGTCAAAGTCCAGCTGTGTGTACACGGTATAAGGGTTTCTCTTGTATGGAGTGAAACTTACTCAGCTGTGAAAATGGAGCTGCATAATAGTACTTCTGGAAGTTTGGCAATCCTAGGCCTCCATCCAGCATTGAATACATCAGAGTAATTTTAGGAAGTCTGGGTTTTTCAGATCCCCACACATAGTGATATACCCCACGCTGCAAAAAGCTTAAGTAATGGGCAGGGACAGGAATAGGTAACGCTCTAAAAAGGTATAATATTTTAGGAAGCAGGGTCATTTTAATTACTGTTTTTTTGTTCCCTATTCATGAGACAAATAAGGGGGACCATCAAGAAAGCAGGGCCCATGAAAAAAGAAAAAAACATTTGCAAGAGGGAGAGGTCCGCTGGGGAAATCATGATAACTAGATTTTTGTTGAGTGACGTCAAGGCCTGAAATTTCACCAAAATTGAACAGTAGTTTAGTGAGATTTGGGCTAGAATTGTGCAGAGAAGAGATAAAAAGTAGTACCGTATATACTCGAGTATAGGCCGACCCGAATATAAGCCGAGGCCCCCAATTTACCCCCAAAAAAACTGGCAAACTTATTGACTCGTGTATAAGCCGAGGGTGAGACATGCCTGTCCATCCCTGTGTGTGTGTCCGTCCATCCCTGTGTGTCCGTCCATCCCTGTGTGTCCGTCCATCCCTGTGTGTCCGTCCATCCATCCCTGTGTGTGTGTGTGTCCATCCATCCATCCATCCCTGTGTGTGTGTGTCTCCATCCATCCATCCATCCATCCCTGTGTGTGTGTGTCTCCATCCATCCATCCATCCCTGTGTGTGTGTGTATCCATCCGTGTGTGTGTGTGTGTGTGTGTGTGTGTGTGTGTGTGTGTGTGTGTGTGTGTGTGTGTGTGTGTGTGTGTGTGTGTGTGTGTGTGTCCAGCCTACCTGTGTCCCGAGCCTTTGTCCCGAGCCTCCGTCCCGTGCCTTGCCTCCTTGCCTCCGTGCCTTGCCGCCGTGCCTTGCCTCCGTCCCGTCCCGTCCCGTCCCGTGCCTTGCCTTGCCTCCGTCCCGTGCCCTCTTCGTCGGCGCCTCGGCGGCCATTGTAAAATTCAAAAGCTGCGCCGCCGCCTTCGCCTGTGATAGGCGGAACACTGAATTTCCCAGCAGCCTGTGTTCGGCCTATCACGTACATCGTATCATCCTCGTCCGTAGTACGAGGATGATACGATGTCCGTGATAGGCGGAACACAGGCTGCTGGGAAATTCAGTGTTCCGCCTATCACAGGCGAAGGCGGAGCCGGAGGCGCGGCTTTTGAATTATAGAATGGCCGCTGTCTGTCTGCTCGACACGCTGATCGAGCGGGCAGACAGCGATGACTCGAGTATAAGCCGAGGGGGGCACTTTCAGCCTCAAAAAAGAGGCTGAAAATCTCGGCTTATACTCGAGTATATACGGTACGTCATCTGTAAATAAACAATTTGTGGTAGACATCTGCCCCTTCTGTACTTCAAATGTTGTGGTTTGCCTGAATCAGTTAGTTGGCCCAAAGCCTCTATAGTCAATGTGACTAAAAGGGGTGACAGAAGGGGGCTTTTGGAAAAGAATCAGAATGATATCCAGGATAGTGTAAATACGCCTGTGGATAATTGTAAAGATGTTATCTATGTTATAAAGTTAGGGCAAAATATATATATAAAACGGACTAGGATAAGGTATCAAATGCCTTTTGAATATCTAAAGAAAGGAGATACATGGGGGTGTGAGGTTTGTGGGCTCTATGCAGCAAGAGTGTGAGCGGAAGTAAATGAACAACAATAATACTTTTCCATGGCAGTCCACCTGGTCCACTACGGCTGCACTGTGCTTTTCTATGTGGGAAACACTCCTGTAAGCCTAGAATCTGATCAACCAGCGTAACTAAAGAGGCAGTACCACGAAAGGATGCCTCAGCAGATAAAAATATGGATAGCTAGGAATAGCTATTTCTCCTGCTTAGCACAACCCCAACAGGAGTCTCAAAAAGCTATGCATTAGGTTCAATAACCAGCAGATGGATTTCAGAGATATAAAAAGCACTGCAGCCCATAGAATCAAAACATCCTCATCAAGATAAAAAATAAAGAACATACAAGCAATAACGGCAACATTAATTAACTAAACATGTAGCCCCTCTGAGGAAACTAAAAAACAAAACTAAAATTCTGTGATCTCATTGCAGAAGACAGTGGTGTCACAACAATCAGAGAAGTTGCTTATATGGCTCTTTAGCGACCTAGGTGATAAGTCGCATTGTCCTCAAAACTTCAGTCAGTTGGGAGATTTGATGAATACAATTGTTGTTTATGTCGGTGTTGAGACAACCTGGATTTATTTGTGAATGAGTTGAATCTGTGATCTCATTGAGGTAACCAATGGAGAAGGTGGACTTCATGGGAGCAGTCTGGTTTAAGGAGCTTCAGTACCAGGGTCAGGGGCACAAACCTGTAACTCTTCTAGATGTTGTTGCAGATCATTATGTGAGTAACAGATGTAGAGCTTCCCTTGGTAGCCAAAATGAATAGCAAACAGGAAACCCCATCTGCATTTGATATGATGGTAGGTCAGGACTCTAACTTGCAACCTTATGGCTCTCCAATTGCCATTGGTAAGCAGTGCCAAGTACAGATATAATTGGTTGGTGTACCTCTGGAACTACAGTATGGACTTTTTTTCTGGCAGCAGTAATGAGTTGCATTTTTAGTACAATATAAATGGAGTTTGGCTATCGCATTGGAAGTTGGGCCATCTGGCTGTCTGTGAGTAGATTTTTGATGTACCTGGTCAAGCTTAATGAGACAGGAATAAAGAATAAGTTCTTGGAAGAGAGCAATTACAGTTGATTGTAAGTCCAATACCTTTAATTCTGATGTTCGACTTCCTGGAGCAATTTTTGGCATCCTCCAGATATTCTTTTCCTACCTAAGAGCAGCCAAATCCTGCTCATGCACACTTAGCTTAAAATCATCTGCCATGTTCTCTAAATCAGCTTTACACTGTCCCAACTCATGGATTTCCTGAAAGAGGCAATCTGATCAGATGTTGTTTACTGTGCCTTCTGTGGAATTACTTCAAAACTCTTGAGCAGGTCATGCTGTGTGGGGTCTGTAAGGGGAATGACTTGGGACCCACTGCTGAATTGTCGTCCTTAACTCTGCTGTCCTGAGAAGCTGAAGGTTGTAGCAGAGTGTGTTTAGCCTTCATTTTGGAGTAGGCTCTGGCAAGGGCTTTATTTTAAAGTTTTCAACTTTGCTCTGTTGCAGAGACTAGCAAGCAGGTAGCAGCTGCAGTCCACTCTAGAATGGGCTGCAAATGCTGATGTAGCGGGTGTGGATGTAAGCCCGCTTGTGTCTCCCATAGAGTGCGGCGCTTCACCAAGACATTGCTGTCATGCCAGGCTCTGCGCATGCACCTTTCGTGCACTGTCATTTTTTTATTTTTATGACGACATTTTTCCTAAAATATAATTCTTTTATAAAGTAATCACAAAAATCTTTAGTGAATGAATGAATTAAATACTTGTATAGCGCACAATGTGAACTGAATCGCCTCTAGGCGCTGTGGCGAGCTTTGATCATCTGCTAAAAGAGGAAGATCTTAAGTTTTTTCCTAAAAGCCAGGTGATTTTCTTCCAGGCGGATGTTGATTGGTAGAGCATTCCATAGCCGAGGCCCTTGGACAGCGAATCTCCGATCCCCCTTGGATTTATCCCGGGCTTTGGGCACGAGGAGGTGGTTTTTGTTGGCTGATCGAAGACTGCGGTTTGGTGTGTAATGATTTATTTTTTCCATTAGGTATTGTGGAGCTTCTCTATGCACGCATTTGTGGGTGAGGCAAAGGGTCTTGAACGTGATCCGATTTTTTACGGTTAGCCAATGTAAGCTCCTCAGCGAAGGATAGATGGATTCCCAGGGTTTTTTTTTACTGTTATCAGCCTTGCCACTGTGTTTTGGATCAGTTGTAATCACGCAAGTTGATATTGTGGTAATCCTATGTAAAGCGAATTTGCGTAGTCCAGTCGTGAATTAATGATTGTTCCAACTACCACTGCTTTGTCATTCTTTGGGATAAAAGGGATGAGTCTGTGAAGCATGCGCAGCAGATGGTGAGATCCACTGACTACAGATCCTATTTGCGCATCCATTGACATTTGTGCGTCTAAAATAACCCAGAGACTCTTCGCTTTGGTCTTTGGGGAGATAGTCTGCCCAAAGACGGTTGATGGAGACCAGGAGGTTTTGGTTGCGGTTGTGGTCTTTGAATCGTTCAGCTGGAGGGAGTTAGTGGTCATCCAGTCCTCTATTGATTTGAGGCAGTTTTCAAGTTGTTGTTGGTGATCTTTTTTTCCATTGATCCGGAAATAAAGTTGCGTGTCGTCAGCGTAAGAGTGGAAGCAGAGATCTGAGCATCTGATGATTTGAAGGAGTGGCCGAATGTAAATGTTGAAGAGAATGGGTGACAAAGGAGAGCCTTGAGGGACTCCGCAGGTGACTGCCCGAGTTTCGGAGAGGAATTTTCCTAGTTTCACTGTCTGTGACCGATTTCCTAGGAAGGACGCGAACCATTGGAGATCTATGTCTTGGACTCCGGCTACTTCTGTGAGGCGGACGAGTAGAGTTTAGTGCATATTTTATATAAAGCAGGCAAATCTAGACACATTTGTCTTACTAAATTTGCCTGCCATTCACCTTGCAGATTCATACTATTTGTGAAACAAATCACTGATGGCCGCAAAGGCCATATGAGGATTTCAGATTATTATTATACAGGACTTATATAGCGCCAACAGTTTGCGCAGCGCTTTACAACATGGGGCAGACAGTACAGTTACGCTACAAATCAATACAGGAGGGATCAGAATAAAATCCTTGTGTGGATTTGTCACTTCCGGGTCCCAATGTAACTATCCACCAGGCCTACCATTGAGAGTGAGGCATGAACCGCATGCCAGCCTTAGACTAACGGGCCCATCTGCACATGCTGTAAACATCTAGTGCCGGGACATGGGCACTGATACATGTGAGTGCAACTTTTTTAAGTATTCGTTTTCAAGTATTAAATAAATCTACTACACTATGAAGTTTCTCTGTGTCCTGTGGAGTATATTCCTACATCTAGCCTGATCCTGAGGGATTTGTGGAGTGGTTTTATCTGAGGAACAATTTGGTTTTCCAATAGCTTGAACTTGACCTTCTGTAAAAAAGGGATCAGACACCTTTGATGAGCTGCCATCTAGCTTTTGAGCACTTGCAGTGAAGGAATCAGAAGACACGATTATTTAGAAGCACTTATCTTGGTGTTTGGAGTTATCACATTGGACTTTTTCATATTGATTCTCATTGTATCATTGCCTTATATGATCTAAGAACACATCACTAGTTTTTATCAATTCATTTTATGCTATCACTGTATTCTATGCTTAGGCCATGATCTAACACTGTGAGCGCCGTTTTTGCTTTACACTTGGTTTTTGATTTGTAGAGGTGATTCTTTCACTTATTTAAAGGGGCAGCTACACACATATTTATTTTTCTAAGGGCGCCATCATCTGCTATCCTAATACATAAAGAAAGATGAACGTGTAATGCTCAAAGAACAACATAGAAGGATCCAACACAGTCCCAGTTGCAAATAAATTGGTTATTTGCAGGTTTATAAAGAAAAAAAATCACCTAAAGTGGTTGTAAATCTCAGACATAAAATATGAACAAAGCATATCCTTCTATACTGTGTGATTGTCTCTCTCCAAAGCGCTAATTGTCATTTCTGTCTGCTATCTCCTTCCTCTGCTATCAGTACAAGTTGCTTCTGGCAGGTTTTCCTGACACCAAGAGATAAAAAAGGTGACAGGGGAGAATAGATCCCACACACAGCCTGTGATTCATGGCCACAGCTCTGCTTTGTTCCTGTGTACTGTGAGGAGGGGAATGTGTCCCTTCCCTCTAATCAGGGATCAGAGCTCTCCTCGCTAAGATCTGCACTGTGACACTTCAGATTCTCGCACCCTGCTGCTACAGCTGGGAATTTTTTTTTTGATTTCTGTGTTTTTGAAATTATCTAGAAGAGGGGGCTGGAGATAAACAGGTACAACTTAGGTGGGAAGATTTGTTTTATCTCTGTGTATCACCTTATGCTAGTCGCTTCACATCATATATGTAAGGATTTTCAATCACTTTTCTTATATTTGTCAATTTTATCACACCACTGTGCGGTAGAACAATTTCCACTCTCCATGTCTAAGTGTCGGTTCACACTGGGGCAGCTTCAATGTCATCCGACTCCGAAGCCTCCCTGTACAGTGCGACTTGCAAAACAACTTTTGTATAGAAGTCAATGCAAGTCACTCCAAAGTCACCCCGAAGTAGTACAGGAAAGAAGAAAGAAATGGCTACACATCCAGAACATCCGATTGCCTTTTATTTTGTTTCACAAAGATAACACCAAACTGTGGTCCCGTAGATGCGTTTCACACATACATTTTGTGCTTAATCATTACCATTGGTAATGCTTAATCATTACCAATGGTAATGATTAAGCACAAGATGTATGTGTGAAATGCGTCTACGGGACCACAGTTTGGTGTCTTTGGTGTTATCTCTGTGAAACAAAATAAAAGGCAATCGGAAGTTCTGGATGTGCAGCCATTTCTTTCTTCTTTCCAAGTTTCCCATGGAGGCGGGCCAGGGCTAGCACTCTGGAAGATACTCCAATCAGTCTCATCTTTATACACCTGGAGCAGCGGTTCTTTTTCTTGTAAGTAGTACAGGAACCTTTTTTCTATGTCGGAGTGACTTGTGTCACTTCTATTAGAATGGTTCCATTGTACTGAATGGAGCACAACTTGTAATTCTGCATATACGCTATCGCACATTCCGACAACAAAATCCGTGGGATTTTTTTCCGACGGATGTCGACTCAAACTTGTCTTGCATACACACGGTCACACAATGTTGTCGGAAATTCTGAACGTCAAGAACGCGGTGACTTACGAGAAAATTGAAGTTCAATAGCAAGTGCGGCTCTTCTGCTTGATTCCGAGCATGCGTGGAACTTTGTGTGTCGGAATTGTGTACGCACGATTGGAATTTCCGACAACTGATTTTTTTGTCGGAAAATTAGAGATCCAGAGCTCAAATTTTGTGTCGGAAATTACGATGGAAAATGTCCGATGGAGCCTACACACGTCGCAAATTCTGACAAAAAGCTCCCATCAAACATTTTCCGTCGGAAAATCCGACCATGTGTACGCGGCATTAGGCTGACACGTCACCCCTGTGTGAACCATCACTAAAGGTATTACACTGCATAGCAAGTGAGAGGAAATCCCAACTGGGACACAGACAACAATAACAATCAAAAAATACATATATTTTTAGTAGGGTGGGAAGAAGAATAAGAGTTTTTTTTATTTTTTTTATTTATGTCTCGATGGGTGGGATGTGTCACCGAGACAGAAAATGGAACAATGAAAGCAATAAAAAGAAACTCTCACTCTGTACAAAATAAAAAATAAAATAAAAAGAATTTTAAAAATGTTTTGGGGTCAGAGATGGGCTTTAAACTTGTGCCAGAGTAGTCAGTTTAATCCATTGTGTTCCCTTTTCCTCTATAAAGACTGGTACATACTATAAGAAAATTGCGCGGAAAGGTTTCCCTCGATGTTTCACAGCAAGTCGTAAACGAGGAAGGAAATAATGTATGAAAATACTCGTATGACAAAGGCTTTTTTTTGGTTGTTTATTGTTGTGCAGTGTTAATTTTGGCAGCAAATTTTGATTTAGTTTTAGTCTTAGGACTTAAATGGCATTTTAGTTTTAGTCCGATTTTAGTCTTCTGCAGTTGTTTTAGTTTTTGTCGTATTTAGTCGACTAAATCTCCAGTACATTTTCGTTGTCTAAAACTAATTTTAGTCATCTAAAATCTAATAAGTGTAATTAAATTGTAATGCATTAGTTAACATTTCTCTACAATTTCCAAACTCATTATATACTGCTGGAGTGAAAAATCGAATGTTATTTATCACGGCATTGAAGTATGAACATGCACTACAAACCAGTGTTAATTTTGAAGTCAAATTTCAATTCAGTTTTAGTCTACACACGGTCAGATTTTTGATGGAAAAGGTCTGATTATGTTGTTGGAAAATCCGATCATGTGTGGGCTCTATCTGACTTTTTCCGTCGGAAATCCTGACGGAAAATGTTTGCTGCTGGAGTGAAAAATCAAATATGTTTATTACGGCATTGAGACCAATGCTAATTTTGAAGTCAAATTTCAATTTAGTTTTGGTCTTATGCCTTGTACACACAGTCGGAAATTCAGACGGAAAAGGTCCAATTGTTATTATTGTTATGTTATATTGTTATTATGTTGTTGGAAAATCCAATCATGCGTGGCCTCTATCTCACTTTTTCCGACAAACAGTTTGAGAACAGGATCTAAAATTTTCCAACAACAAAATCCGATCAGACTTTTTCCGATCGCGTGTAGAGAATTCCGACAGACAAAGTGCCACGCATGCTCATGATTAAATTATGAGCCCAAAGCTATTGGCCACTAGCCTCTACGTAGTCCCATCATAAGCAACAAACGTCACCATGTTCCAAACGATCGGATTTTCCGACAACTTTGTCCGACCGTGTGTATGCAACACAAGTATGGCACAAAATCTGTCGGCAAAAATCTGATGGATTTTGTTGTCGGAATGTCCGACCGTGTGTACAAGGCTCTAGTCTTTTGACTAAAATGGCATTTTAGTTGTAGTCGCATTTTAGTCATCTCGGTTGTTTTAGTTGTAGTCGTATTTTAATCGATTAAAATTATCATTTAATCAACTAAAATGTTTTAGTTGACAAAATTAACACTGTTCATGTGCAGTCTTTCGTATCTGATTTTTCCCATATGAAAATGGTACACGTCAAATGAAAATCTTTCATTCTATTCACTTACAAGAACAATTTGGGAGTTTGTCCCTTTGGAAATTTTCATTTGCAAAGTCTGAATCGGATGTCGAAAGTTGTTGAACGACCATGCCTTGTACGGAATTTTTCTTCTGATTTTCTCATAGTGTGTACCCCCCTTAACTCTGTGTGCATACATAGTAAACTCTGTAATACCTACATACTGCACGTACAGATGTGCTCAGCAAACACATAGAAAGAAGTTCTCGTAATCCAGAAGATATTTTTTAGCAGTTGACAGTTACTTTATGATAATAAAGTGATCTTAAATATGAAAGTAAACTTTCAAAGTATTATCTAAACTTGGGTTATAAAAGAGAAGTTGAAAAGGAACAATGGCATTGCCTATCTGACATTGTTATCTTGCTCTTTGCCTTCCCAATAGATGTGTTAATGAGTAAGGCTAGCAGAATCTTGTCTCAGTTCTGTGAAAAAGTCTTGTTCTTTTGAACCAGCTTTATTCACAATTGCATTGATTTCGAGACGCCTGCTATTTTTCGGAAAGATTCTTGCTTTGCATACGATATCCAGCAGCACAGTTGGTTCATTAGGCAGAGACACTTTTCTGTCTATATGGTTTTACTAAAGGTCATTATGGAAAAAAAGTTTCTTAAGCTCGCCATTAAAGTTCTGTCAAATGCTGATAGGATATCTGGTCCTTGATATGTCCTTTTATACAAAATTTGACCGGCAATATAAACATTTATTTAAAAAAAGCAAAAGGGCCTAGATCAGTGGTGGTGAACCTTGGCACCCCAGATGTTTTGGAACTGCATTACCCATGATGCTCAACTACACTGCAGAGTGCATGAGTATCATGGGAAATGTAATTCCAAAACATCTGGGGTGCCAAGGTTCACCATCACTGGCCTAGATTATGGTTACCGAATACTGCTACAAACATATGCAATCATATTTAGATATACTATAATCATTATGCGTTTAGCATATTCCTGTCCTGTAAGTCATGTTAAAAAGAGTTTGCAAGTTAGCCACTTGCCGGCACACCGCACACACATATACACCGGCAGAATGGCTCGTATAGGAAAATGCCATAAATATTTCCCATAGTTTGTAGACACTATAACTTTTGTGAAAACCAATCAATATACGCTTATTGCACTTTTTTTACCAAAAATATGTAGAAGAATACGTATTGGCCTAAACTGAGGACATTTTTTTTTATATATATATATATTTTTTGGGGATAGCAAAATGTAAAAAATATTGTTTTTTTTTTTTCTTCAAAATTTACACTCTTTTTTTAGTTTATACCGCAAAAATAAAATCTGCAGAGATGATCAAATACCACCAAAAGAATTCTCTATTTGTCGGGAAAAAAGTATGTCAATATTGTTTGGGTGCAACGTCGCACGACTGCCATAACCCCAGTATTGTTTTTACCTTAGGCAGCCGGCTTTCTGACAAAAGTGGTCCCATCGGCGGATTCGCTGCAAGATCACTTTTATAAGCGACAGGAGAGGTAACCCCCACCACTTCCCAGTTATTTCTGAGCTTACCGGAGCCTTCGGTAAGCCTGGAACTGATCAGATGTGGCCGATGTCTAGGCAGGTTGAGTAAGGGCAAGATGGCCCCCACTCGGCTCTATGCCCTTGGAGGACCTGAGCGACATTTAACGTCACTTCTCGGTCAGATAGGATTTTTTATTTTTTTTCCACTACTTTTTTTTTTGCTTTTAAATGTCTCTCAATAAAGAGGGTCTGTCATGCTTATTTCCATTACAAGGTATGTTTACATTCCTTGTAATAGGAATAAAAGTGATCAAGAAAAAAACAATAAAAGGGACAGTGTAAAAATAAAAGCAAAATAAATAAGGAATAAAAAGAATTTAAAGCGCCCCATCCCTCCCTCCTCGCGTGTAGAATACAGTGTGACATAAAATATTGCAATGACTGCCTTTATTCTCTCAGGTCTCTACTAAAAAAAAATATATATTTTTTATATGTATATATATATATAATGTTTGGGGGTTCTAAGTAATTTTTTAGCAAACAATACTGATTTTTACTTAAAACAAGTGTCAGAAAAAGGTCTTTAAATGGTTAAAGGAATCTCTTAGTGACTCCCAGCTCACCAAAACTTGTGTACCCATTGGAAGATTTCCCCTCTATTACATGTCTAGGGACCACCCAAAAATTGAGATTCGCCCAATCAATCGCCCAATGGTAAACATTCAATCGCCCAATGGTAAACATGACAAATAGAGAGAGAGAATCTCCCTAAAGGTAGCACAGACAGCAAAAATTATTTTGCCAAATATATCTCCTGTAGGTATATCTTTGGACAAAGTTTTGAGTTATTTGGAGTTTTGGATGTATCCGAATTACAGTACAAACTAATTTTACAAAACTCACAGAATAATGAAATTTGTCCAAATTTAGGAAATTTAAATCGAATTTCAAATTGAATTCCATTTGAATTTGAAAGTTAATTTGAACTGTAAACATATTGCTGAAATCAAAGTCTTTGTATCTTATTAGTACACCAGTTCAAAATAATGCTGTTTTTTAAGCCAAAGGTAATTTAACCTCCCTATCGGTATGACTATTTCAGATTTTTGATGCTCTAAGCGGTACAATGTTTTGCATGGAAATTTGCCGTTTTATATTGTAGGCCTGTAATTCTTAGGAATAACTCACTTATCCACCAGCCTCGTTTTGAGATTTTGGTGTTTACATGTTTAAAACAATTTTTTTTGCTAGAAAATTACTTAGAAAAAACAACAATATATAATGTTTGGGGGTTCTAACAACCTAGAGAATAAAATGGTCATTGCAATACTTTTTTTCACACTGTATGTGTGCAGCGGTCTTACAAGTGCATTTTTTATTTTGGAAAAAAAATCACCTTTTTTAATAAAAAAAATAAGACAACAGTAAAATTAGCCCATTATATATTGTGAAAGATAATGTTACGCCAAGTAAATTGATACCCAACATGTCCCACTTCAAAATGGCGCCCGCCCGTGGAACGGCATCAAACTTACCCTCAAAAATCTCCAGAGGCAACATTTAAAAAATTCTACAGGTTGAATATTTTGAGTTACAGAGGAGGTCTAGTGCTAGAATTATTGCACTCACACCAACGATCGCTGCGATACCTCACGTGTGGTTTGACCACCATTTTTTTATACGGTAACTCTATGTGTTCGCTTCTGCACGTGAGCTCGTCGGGACGGGGCATTTGAAAAAAAAAAAAAAAGAAGCTTCGTATTTATTTTACTTGATTTTATTTATTTTTACACAGTTTTTTGTTTGTTCACTTTGCATTTGTAAAATTGATAAAAATAAACTAGTAATATATATATATATATATATATATATAAAATCAGTTGTGCTTTATATTATTTTTTCTTAACCACTTCAGCCCTGGAAGGATTTACCCCCTTCCTGACCAGAACGTTTCTTGCGATTCGGCACTGCATCGCTTTAACTAACAATTGCGCGGTCGTGCGACGTGGCTCCCAAACAAAATTGACGTCCTTTTTCCCCACAAATAGAGCTTTCTTTTGGTGGTATTTGATCACCGCCCCTTTTATTTTTTGCGCTATAAACAAAAAAAGAGCAACAATTTTGAAAAAAACGTTTTTTTTACTTTTTGCTAAATAAATATCCCCCAAAAATATTAAAAATATTTTTTTTCCTCAGTTTAGGCAAATATATATTCTTCTACAAATTTTTGGTAAAAAAAAAAGAAATCGCAATAAGCGTTTATTGATTGGTTTGTGCAAAAGTTATAGCGTCTACCAAATAGGTGATAGTTTTATGGTATTTTTTATTAATAATTTTTATTTTTATTTTTACTAGTAATGGCAGCGATCAGAGATTTTTATCTCTGCACAGTACTGGACATAGTAAAATGTTGAAAGTAAGATATTACTTTTATTAATTAGTACACTTCACGTATTTTGAATAAGCATATTATGAATGCAAACAAGATCAATGTGTATAAATAATAACCAAATGATTGAATGTCCTCAATTCAAAATGCATTATAGTCTTCTTAAATTAAAAAAAATTAAAAATAAAAGCACCTGAAGGGCTCTTAGACTGTAAGGAACAAGAATAATTTCTGGTCTGAAGAAAGAAATACAGAACTTTTTTGCCTTAATTATAAATTGTATTTATGTAGGAAACCATTTGGACAGCCGCATTTGAATTTAAAAGATTTGAATTTTTTTAATTCAGCCGATTCAAAATTTTTGGTTTGATCTTTTCGAATGTAAAAAAAAGAAATCGTGAAATCGAAAGAAAATTTGGAATAATAAAGGAAATGAATTCTGAACACAAATTCCAAATAACCAAACAAAATAGATTAACCACTTGCTTACTGTGCACTTAAACCCCCCCCCCCCCCCTTCCTGTCCAGAGCAATTTTCAGCTTTCGCCGCTATCGCATTTTGAATGACATTTGCGCGGTCATACAACACTGTACCCAAATTACATTTTTACAATTTTTTCCCCACAAATATAGCTTTCTTTTGGTGGTATTTGATCACCTCTGCGGTTTTTATTTTTTGTAAAAAAAAATTGAAAAAGACCACATTTAAAAAAAAAAATGTATTTATTTTATATTTTGTTATAAAATTTTGTAAACAGGTAATTTTTCTCCTTCATTGATGTACGCTGATGAGGCAGCACTGCTAGGTGGCACTGATTGGCACCACAGGTGGGCATTGATAGTTGGCACTGGTGGGCACCGGCAGGTGACAATGACAGGTGGCACTGGCAGGGGGTACTGAATGGCACAGAGGAGGCATCTTTGCCTCCTTCCTCTTCGGGACCGATGTCCCTTTAACATAAGCCGGGGATCGGCTTTTTTTTCTCCTTGTGCTGTCAGCATGAGGAGGAAAAAAAAACAATCACCAAGCTTTTGTTTACATCATGTGATCAGCTACATTAGATGACAGCTGATCACATGGTAAGGAGCTGGGATTGGCCCCTTACTAGGATTGGTGATCAGCCGAGTCTCCATGACTCTGTGATCACAGCGCTCTCCCCACGCACCCTGCATGTGCACAGGGGAGGACGTCCTATGATGACCTCCCGCAAATTGAGGTCCGCACTGTAGCTGTCATTCGACTATGGGCCGGACCTCAACTGGTTAACGAATCTAAATGAAACAAAACTTTTTTCGCCATGCTCATGTCTAAAAAACATATTGGCCTGAACCATTCCCAACTCTTATAAATGTTCCTATAGATAGACAAGGGAAATTCAATAAAACCCTAACAATGGAAATTCAGACGGAAAAGGTCCGATCGGATTATATTGTTGGAAAATACAATCGTGTGTGGGCTCTATCGGACTTTTTCCATGGGAAATTCCGACGAAAAAAAATTGAGGGCAGGATCTCAAATTTTCTGACAAAAAAATCAGATCGGACTTTTTCCGACCGTTTGTAGAGAATTCCGACCAGACAAAGTGCTACGCATGTGCAGATCAAATTACGAGACCGAACTTCATCACTTTCCGAACTACAGCTTTGTCTGACCGTGTGTATGCAACACCAGTTTAGGACAAAATCCGTCAGAAAAAATCTGACGGATTTTGTTGTCGGAATGTCCGACTGTGTGTACAAGGCATAAATCTTTTGACTAAAATGGCATTTTAGTTTAAATACCGTATATACTCGAGTATAGGCCGACCCGAATATAAGCCGAGGCCCCCAATTTACCCCCAAAAAACTGGAAAACTTATTGACTCGTGTATAAGCCGAGGGTGAGACATGGCTGTCCATCCCTGTGTGTCCGTCCATCCCTGTGTGTGTGTCCGTCCATCCATCCCTGTGTGTGTGTCCATCCATCCATCCATCCATCCATCCCTGTGTGTCCGTCCATCCATCCCTGTGTGTGTATCCATCCATCCCTGTGTGTGTGTGTGTGTGTGTGTGTGTGTGTGTGTATTCATCCATCCATCCATCCCTGTGTGTGTGTGTGTGTGTGTGTGTATCCATCCATCCATCCATCCCTGTGTGTGTGTGTGTGTGTGTGTGTGTCCGTGCAGCCTTGTGTGTGTGTCCAGCCTACCTGTGTCCCAAGCCTCCGTCCCGAGCCGCCGTCGTCCCGAGCCTCCTCTGTCCCGTGCCTCCTCTGTCCCGTGCCTTCCGGTGTCCCGTGCCTCCTCTGTCCCGTGCCTCCTCCGTCCCGTGTCGTGCCGATGGATCGCCGCTCTTCTCGGCGGCCATTCTACGATTCAAAAGCTGCGCCTCCGTCCTCCGCCTGTGATAGGCGGAACACTCAATTTCCCAGCAGCCTGTGTTCCGCCTATCAGACATCCTCTCATACTCGTCCGTAGTATGAGAATGAACGGATGTCCGTGATAGGCGGAACACTGACTGCTGGGAAATTCAGTGTTCCGCCTATCACAGGCGGAGGCGGAGAAGGAGGCGCGGCTTTTGAATTTTAATGTCCGCCGTCTGTCTGCTCGATACGCTGATCGAGCAGTCAGACAGCGGTGACTCGAGTATAAGCCGAGGGGGCACTTTCAGCCTCAAAAAAGAGGCTGAAAATCTCGGCTTATACTCGAGTATATACGGTAATCTCAGTTGTTTTAGTCGTATTTTAGTTGTTTTAGTCGGCTAAATTAACACTGGTCAGCAAGTACAAAAATTATTTCTATAATTGGTGTCAGTGGGCGTAAAAAGAACCATAGTTGCCACCTATTGAAAAGCATTATGAGCGACACTTTGAAGGAATTGAAATGAAGCCTGTTGTGTGCTATGTATGCCAAAAGGATTGAGAAGAGAAACCTAGCACACCACACTCTTGTGGGTAGGGGTAAAAAGTGAGTGGAGCCAATAACATGGTTGTTGCTTCATGGCTTGTAGTGCGTCACCTTTCACCCTGTGCTTTGCTATGGTTTCAACAAAATAGAGACTGGGGGTGTACCAAAGAGACTGTGGGAGCAAAATAAGCATCAATGTTGCTGTCAGTGGCATCAAGTGTCAGGGACAATAGCCTGGAGCAAGTGTCAGGGCAAGCAATAACCCCTACCAATAACATCCCCCAGCAAGTGTCAGGGCAAATAATAACAACCCTACCGCAGTGATAATCCCCATCAATAATAATTTAACAAATGTCAGCATTGAAGTCCCCCCAGCACAACCCCCCCCCCCCCACATATTAAAATCCCCCAGCCATAATATCACTCTCCTCGCCCAGAAAAATAAACCCTATTGCAAGCCCCCCCCCCCCCCGCTTTCCAAAATATATCCACTACCAGCAATATTTCCTCATAATAATCCCCTGGCAATAATAGCCCCTAAAATACACCCCCCACCTTCCACAGCAACAACAGTTCACTCAAACAATAACAGCCTCGGGCTCTTACAACTCCCAGGACTATTAATGTCCCCAGCTTTACCTGTAGCAGCAATACCAACTCCCAGAAAAAAATCCCTTACCAATTACAACTACCAGCTGTAATATCTCCCAGCAAAAAAAAAAAAACCCTAGCAATTGTTAAGGCAAGCAATAACACCTCAGGATTACCCCCCCCCCCCCTCCACCCAGAAACAATAACCCCCCTACTCCAGCAAAATGAATCCCCTAGCAATATCAGCTCCCAGCAATAATAACAAGAAATACCCCCTGAAAATATAACCACCCCCCCCCCCATCAACATTAATCCCCCAGCAAGGACAACTCCCAGCACTTCTGACATCCCCAGCTATACCTGTTTCAGCAAAAGCAACTCCCAGCAAAACATCTTTCAGTGGCAAAATCCCACCAACAATTACAACTCTCAGCAATAACAATCCCCAGGATTACTAAAACTCCCAGCAAAATTACCCCCCAAGCAGTAACCCCCAGCAATAACAACTCCCAGCACTATTGACATCCCCAGCTATACCTGTACCAGCAATAACAACTCACAGTAAAACAACCCCCAACAATAATCATTCAATAGCAACAACCACCACTAGCATTGGTGTTCACTAGTTTTGTTATATGAGTGTCCACTCCAGCAAAGATGCTTCTCACAGCCACGCTGCCACCAGAACTATAATATATCTGTCAGGAAAGAGATCACTCTACCCAAAGGAGGAGCAAAGCAGTATCATTTCAGGCAGTGTGCAGCAGCCAACCCTGATTGTTGGCATACAGGTGCTGTAGGGGGGGTGTTTGATTACATTTTGTGAGTGCTTTAACACCCTCAAGCACCTCCTGGCACTCCTACTGAGCAACAACCAATAGCTTTTTTCCCTACAAGATTGAGTTGTGCTGTCAAATGTCCAAGTTCTAAAGATCTAGAGATGTACGGGTGCTTGTCATACCTTCCTATGTAAACCAGCCCATTCCCAGTTCAGGAATTGCCAGCTTTATTCTAAAAAGTTTAAAACATGTCTGGAAGTAGACAAAGCCAATTAGTTCAAGATTTGCTCTGATACCCACAAGGGTGGACAGAGTCGGGTCCAGTTTAGAAGCCAGCAGACTCCAGGGTCCAGGCTTTCAATCATATCCACAGAAATGGCACACAAACAAATAGATGACAGCAGTAAATTTAAAACACATTTGTAACCTGGCACAAGGAATTCAGAGTCCAATTATTTTAATGTCGACAGAGGACTGCACTAATCTGACCCCAAAACTTTCCAATGCAAAAGTGCCCTTTATAAACAATGTATCTCTGGTGTTGGTTAGATTATGATAAGCTGTCATTGTGTATAGGCTTTGAAAACTATATAATTATTAATCAAAGGAATATACAGCACTCACTTAATATGCCGTATGGAACAACAGCTTCTTGTTTTAGCAGATGTAATCTGTGATAATTCATAGCCAAAGAACCGCTTGATTGTAACACAATTCAAGTCGTTTTATAACATATCCAAAGATGTCTTTAGAAACTGTGATCCAAACTACTGAAAGGCACACGAACATTAAGCCCACTAAAAATTGTAGCCTAGCTTTTATCTACAGATATAAACTGGTATTTAGTAATACAAGCTGCAATAGAAAGAGAATTCATAAACATATAGTATATGCACAGGCATTATGTTGATGTAGTGGTTGGCATTGTGACAGAGGTCCTAGTATCCTGGGCTCAGTTCATGCTATCTACATGGAGATTATATGCTTTTTCTCTGTGTATGTTTCTTTTCTGCGCTCCAGTGTGGTCCACAGTCCAAAATATACTGGCAGGTTAAAAAGGAAGTAAACCCTGATAGGTTTACTTCCTCTTTGATTCCCTGCAAAGGTAAAGCATAATGGACTACTATGCGATGCACAGGTAAGCCTTAATCTAGGCTTACCTGTAGGTCAAAGTGTGTTGTAAGGGTTTACAACCACTTTAATCAGCTTCCACGCTGGTGTGTGCCTACGGAAGGCACATTAAACTGGTCTTTGAGTAGTGATGTATTTTGGTTTTGTGCTGCCCTAGGCAAGACTAAATGTCAGGCACCTCCCCATCTAAATATGCCCCACCCCTTCCTCTTTAGGCCCCACCTCTTCCTATTAGAGCTCCACCTCTTCAGAGGGGGTGAGAGGGAGGGGAAAAGAGGGTGGTGAGTGAGAGAGAGATGGGAACAGGATGGGAGAGAGAGAAAGTGGGGTTAAAGAGACTATTCTTGACTCTCACCTTCCTGCAGCCCAACAGCTCCTTTTTTTCCAGTTGTGTGTATCGAGGCTGCCAAAGCACGATCACAGCCCAGAACTCTGACCTGCTCTGCCAAGTAAGCTACTTCTGGGATCAGAGGCTGCAGCTACTGCCGGCTCCTGCTTCCACTTTGCTCCCCTGTCACCGGTCAGTTTGCAGCCACCCCTGGTGTCACCCCCCTGGTGGGTGTCACCAGGGTGCGGTCCGCACCCCCGTAGCGACACCAAAGCTCGTAGAATCCCATCTGCTTATATGCGGCGCTGCCCCCCTGAAAAATGCCACCCAAGGGAAATGCCTTGTTTGCCTTGCGGTAGATACGTCCGTCTTTGCGTTAATGTTGTAGAATATGTCAGAGCTATATAAAAGAATACCATAAATATACAGTATATCTATAGTCTTTTTACCATTTCTCTTCTAAAAAAAAGCTTATCAGCTGCTACTTTTAGTAATATGGTTATTACTCTCCTCTGCTAGAGTGTGTGTCCGTGCTTAAAACAAGCATAGTTCAAGTCCCTCTCGATATTCTGTGGAAGAGATTGTGATATTCTAAAAAGCACTGCTTTCAGTATTGCTTCTTGTGTCCATCCCAACCTACTTTTTAATCTTCTCCCCCAACAGCTTCATAACTGGCAAAATATAAGGTTAATGTCTATCTTACCTATCATTCTCTTTAGAGACCTACTGTTTTTTCCAGACTGTAGGTTCTCCTTAACTGTGGTGGTTAAAGGTGGTTCAGCAAAATTTAAATAGTCAGGCTTCAGACATGTAGCACTATGCTTTGTATTATCTGTATTTAATACAATTGTTTTCAGTCCAACTGCTACAAAGATCAGTGGATCTCCACTGGTCCTGTGCAAATCATGCTGCAATTATTTGTTGATATAGAAAGTACTTGGTTCATTTGGTTCTTTTCCCTCTTAACATATTGTTTTATTGGTCGAATAATACAGAATTGGTTTATAATGACATATCTTGACAGGTTATGAAAACTAAACAAGCTTTTTTTTTGTTATAATTATACTTAGGGGGTTTGAATATATTCCTTCGATTAAAAGGGCAAACTAACACTGAAATCCCTATCTGGTCGGCCAGCGGGAATAAAGGGGAACAGTGGCATCAAGCCCGTCTAACTATACATCCGACAACTTCATTTCAGGTAAGTAAACATTTGGCTTTGTTGTCTTTGTTCTTGTACTTTGTTTTACCAGAGTATTTGCTGCTAACTTATAAAAGTATATTTTCATTAATGATCACTCCCTGATTATAATAAGCCAATAAGCTGTTTGTGAGACTTCCCAGTAACTTTTAAAATTTGGGCATTTATCCTGTGTGGTCAGCGTTTCATTTCTCAAATGAGCTTAGAAGAGTCAATAGTGTCGAAGTGCCTATCTCCTAAATGCAAATGGTTTATAGAATCAATTAATAAATAAAATTTACCAACAATAAAGAAAGCTGTCTTGGTGACATCACTCAGCATCTAGAGAGCTGAACACTGAATGTCCTTCAAGAATACATTCCCGCAATGTGTACAAATGTCCCAAGTGACAGCACTGGGGCACGGAGATGCCACTCATTCCTCTTGGAAGCGTCAAAAGCCAAAGCCAAGCTGTATTTGGGGGTTGAGGGTTGTGTTTAAAGCAGAATTTAAATTCCATTCCAATGGAGAACCATTTTAAGAGATCTTATTAAATACCCTTAACAGCTGAACGTTAAAAATGTAAAGGTCAAGAACCTTGACCAAGCTTTTGGATTTTATGGTGACAGATACCAGAACCACAGAATGATAACATCTACATAACATAAGATTTGAGTGGATAAGGTAATAGCAAGCATCTTGTGGTGGTGTCTGCATTTATACAGGCGTTCTACTATTAAAAGAATAAATAGCGTATGAATACACTTCACAGGTTATTTGATGAACAAAAGCTTAAACACACGCACAGAATGTCTTTTATAATATAAGAAACATGAAAAGAAGAGGGTGAGGCCTAATCTTGACTTACTGATCACCTGCTATGAATGATAGTTGCCTGGCTGTATTTGGATTTATACCTGAGACAATGGGTTGATTCACTAAAGCTGGATTGAAAGTCAGGGAATGGTCAACTTACAAGCCATGTGTGGACAATGTTATTCTGACCGCGTGGGAGCCTTCCCCGTTGTCAGAATACAATAGCACAGTGGAGGGGGTGTGGGAGGGGGGGGGGGGCATTCCTGTGTGGATGCGGGAATCAGTTCAGTATATTTTTAATTCAGCCCACTGGGTAAATTGAAAGAAACTGAACAATGTATGGCCAGCTGAAGAGTAAAGCACATTCACTTTGTAAAGAATACCTGATCGTGGTCAAAGGAAAAAAGCGTATTTTTGCTTGCACACATTTGGATGAAGGATGTCAAAAGAGCTTCACCTCATCCACTAAGCTAAGTGAAAATGCCCTTTGCTAAGTGAACGGTCTATACTAATTACTATACTACTAGTATATCAACATTAAAGTTGTTGTGAAGCCTTAAAGTGGTTGTAAACCCTTTACAACCACTTTTTTTGTTACAGGTAAGATTATAATTAGGCTTACCTGTAGCTACACTGGATATCTCCTAAACCATGCAGGTTTAGGAGCTATCCCCTGTACTTGCATGTGCAGACATCATCGACACATGCGCACTGAAGCAATAGCACATACGTGCCGTTACTTCAGTTAGCCTGTGCCGTTACTGGCAGCCCCCACGTGCATGCACGGGAGTGACGTCATCGCAGCTTCCACCCAGTCACAGCGCTGGAGCCTGCGATACCCAGAAGTAACTCTGGGAGTGATGTCGGCTGCTTCAGCGGTGAATGAGGACCGCTGCGGGGGCTTCGATCTCAGCTAAGTGATTCATAATGAGCTAGTATGCTATGCATACTAGCTCATTATGCCTTTGTCTTGCAGGTATTAAATTTTTTTTACCGATCCAGCGATGTGCATGAGCACAACAGCTCCAGCAGCTCTCTCCTCATTGGACAGGTTGATCGCAGAGGGAGCCATTGGCTCCCAGGAGTGAGCCTACACAGGTGCCCCCATGGACAGCGGTTTTCTGTAGGGGCACCTGCTAAAGAGGAGGAGCCTGGAGCAGGTAAGTATGGGTATGTATCTTATTTTTATTTTAAAAAAATGAAGGTTTACAAACCCTTTAATTACTCCATAACAAGCATGCAGATCAAGAGCGTTAGAATTTCTAATCTGCATGCTGCTGATGAGAATTATAAGTCCTAAACGCAAGGATTAGCATGATAACCAAGAAAATATTTTCAAAGAGGTTACAAGACTCTTTACTTCGGGTTTCCTTGAACCAAAAACATTGTTACCCACTTTTCATACAATGAGGTCGAAGCCACTATACAGTTCATTGTCTGGCAGTCTAAAAATAATTTATATCAATTTGAATTTTTTTTCTTACATCTGCTTTGAAAATGATAGACACATTGACACTGATTGTTTCTTGTACAGCTGGGCAATTCTCTAGATCTACCTTCTCAGTATGGTGTATGCCATTTTTTTCATTCACTCATTTTCTCTGTTTCTAGTAGTCGAGGTCAGCAAGGCACCTCAAATGTATTATGGGAATTACTTCAGCGAAACCACAAAAACTTTTTTTTCCCAACTTTTCACTATAGTTGTCTTTGTAACTTTGTATTCCTGACGCAATAAGCTATAGAGTCAGCAAAGAAAGTGGATATGCAACTCATTGCAAAACAAGCTCATAAGAGGAAAGCGTGAAATACAATGTGACAGGTGGAATCTTCACCCCTGGTTCAAGCAGTTTGTTTTTTTTACTAAAACTTTAATTTGCTTTTCTTTAGAATGAGTGTCTGTAAAACCCATTTGAATAAAGGCAAATCATTCAGGTAGATGTTCTTGTTTGGCACAATGACGCTCCAGCAATAAACACAGACTTGTGACTTGCAGTAGAAACTAAATGATCATCCTGCAGATGGATTATAATTGGCCTGAAGGGATAAATTAAATAAAGAAGAGTTCTTTTCTTGTTCTGAGCACCAGAGGAGAAAAGAAAATACACCCTCACCTAAAACATAATGTCTAAATCCCAGAAGGTTTATGGAGAATCACATAGTCTGCATTAAAACAAATTGCACTGTTTAACCATGTAGTTTCTAGAAGAGAGATTTTGCTATTTCAAATGAGCACCTTTTTCTAGAAATGGGTAAACTTCTAGAATCAATCCCTCATGAGAAAGTTTGAGATTTGGGGGTGATCTGTCTATTAGCCCAATTGAAGTCCCAGAAATAGATATGCAGTTAGGTCAGTGTTTCTCAATTCCAGTCCTCATGGCCCACTAACAGGTCATGTTTTCAGGCTTTCCATTATTTTGCACAGGTGATTTGATCAGTTTCACTGCCTTAGTAATTACCCCAGCTGTTTCATCTGAGGGAAATCCTGAAAACATGACCTGTTAGTGGGCCATGAGGACTGGAATTGAGAAACACTGAGTTAGGTAGACATTGACTGCGCAATGCAATCGGCACCATCATAGAGCTCAGTGGAGGGGGAGAGCTGGAAGTAACGTTATTTGTGGAGAGAACAGGGAATTTAAAACATTTGCAAAAAAAAAAAAACTAGCACAAATTAGACATGTGTCGTTTACTTTGTTTCCCGAATTTAAACTCGGACACATTTTTCATTATTCTGAAATGCGGATGTATCCGAATCTCCAAATTACCATAGTAACGACTCTGAAATAATTAAACAAAATGTCAGACGAAATTCGGTATCCGAATCTCCAAATTACCATCATAACGAATCTGAATTAAACAAAATTTAAGACAAAAGTTTAATAGTTTTTGAATAGAATTAGAATTTTAGAAAAGAATACAATAGAAAATAAAGGAATATAATCAAATAAAAAAAATAGAATATAACCAAATTCTCAAATATAAATTTGAATACAATAGAAAAGAATAGAAAAAAAAGAATAAAATAAAATATAATAGACTGGAAAATAAAAGAATATAATTAAAAAAACAATAGAATTTAATGAATTTAACCATTTCCCAAAATCCTAATAAAATTTGAATAGAAAAGATTTGATTAGAATAGAACATAAGAGTAGAATTGACTAGAATAGAAAAAAAGAATAGAATGAACATAATCATCTTCCGAAATTCAAATAGAATAAATTTGAATAGAAAAGTAAAGAATAGAAAACAAAAGAACAGGAGAGAACAGAGAATTTGATTTTGAATGGCATTGGATATAGGTTTTCCGAATTTGGAAAATTTGAATAAATTCAAATTCAAATAAACTAAACAAATTCCAAAAATGAATTAAACAAATTTACCTAAATACATTTGTGTAAATCGAGAATCAAAATGAAACCTATTTTCTCGTTCTGCGCTTGTCTAGCACAAATCATAACACACAGGGTAGTACATGGCTATGAAAAAAAAAAAAAAGTTCAAGACTTCAGATTTTGGACCAATCAAAAATAAACGTACTTGTGCTTTTTAAAAGAATCTGCACCTCAGCTGATTTTCAAGCTTGTATATTTCGAGTTACAAACCAAAATCAGATTCAAAGGCATCTCTTACCCGTCATCCTTCCATTAGTATTGCCCAGGCCTGGAGTCTGCAATTGGCATCCCCAGATTAAGTCTCGTTATGACATGGCTCATTGTGTGTTACTTATATTCTCTTGAAGGTGGCAGGCTCAATCCACCTTTATGTATGTAGGTCACTGTCATTTATACAGAAGGCAGGTACAAATAACCAAAGAAATACATAGGGAATGTGAGTGTTCTTTTTTTACCTGCTGTTTGAATGACAGCTCTGTTCATCTAAATGCCCATATAAGTTCCTCGCAATGAGCTGCATCTGCAAGACACCAGTCTTAACTAGTATTGTAGCATGGCGTGCAGCGCCCACACACCGCTCATCATCACAGGTTTGTGTTGGCAACTGTTGTGAGGTTTTTGTGTGTTAAATTTTTGGATCAATGCCCATGGAGATTTTTAAGTACTGTAGTTTGTCCGCCATTCCACGAGCGTGCGCAGTTTTAAAGCAAGACATGTTGGGTATCTATTTACTCGGCGTTACATAATTTTTCACATTATACATAAAAATTGGGCCAACTTTAATGTTTTTATTTATTAAAGTGTATTTTTTCCCCAAAAAATTGCGTTTGAAATACTGCTGCGCCAATACAGTGTGACAAAATATTACAACAATCGCTATTTTAACCACTTGCCGACCAGCACACGACGATGTACGTCGAGAGAATGGCACGGGCAGGCAAATGGGCGTACATGTACGTCCCTTTAGATTTGCCGCCCTGCCATCGGGAGCGCGCCGGCGGCGGCGCGCTCCCGCGCTGGTCGGGACCCCCGTGAGTCCGGTCGCAGGACCCGATCGCCGCGGGCATACCTGCGAACGTCTCACAGAGCGGCCAAATGAAGAAATGCCGTTGTAAACAGCATTTCTCCATGCTGCCTAGCAACTAGTGACACTGATCTCTGCTCCATGTGATTGGAGCAGAGATCAGTGTTCACTAAATGAAAGCCCAACCCCCCCACAGTTAGTAACACACCCCTAGGAACACTTAACCCCTACACTTCCACCCACTGGTTAACCCCTTCACTGCCAGTGTCATTTACACAGGAATCACTGCATTTATATAGCAGTGATTACTGTATAAATGAGAATGGTCCCAAAAATGTGTCAAAAATGTCCGATGGGTCCCCCACAATGTCGCAGTCACAATAAAAATTGCTGATCGCCGCCATTACTAGTAAAAAAAAATAATAAAAAAATATTAATAAAAATGCTATAAAACTATCCCTATTTTGTAAACGCTATAACTTTTGCGCAAACCAATCAATAATCGCTTATTGCGATTTTTTTCACCAAAAATATGTAGAAGAATACGTATCGGCCTAAACTGAGGGAAAAAAATGTTTTTTTATATATTTTTGGGGGATATTTATTATAACAAAAAGTAAAAAATAATTCGTTTTTTTCAAAATTGTCGCTCTATTTTTGTTTATAGCGCAAAAAATAAAAACCGCAGGGGTGATCAAATACCACCAAAAGAAAGCTCTATTTGTGGGAAAAAAAAGGACGTCAATTTTGTTTGAGAGCCACGTTGCACGACCGCGCAATTGTCAGTTAAAGCAATGCAGTGCCGAATCGCAAAAAGTGGTCTGGTCTTTGACCAGCAAATTGGTCCGGTCTGAAAGTGGTTAAAATGAGAAGAATATACCTTTTCATTCTCTGCGTAAGACAAATCATACATGGACAGTGCTTACATTATTTCAATGGCATCATTTTATTTGTTTCTCCTAAATGTACAGTATATATAATATTGTGAGGTTCATGTCCAAAGACATACACAGTAAATCCAAAGGTTATATCACATTTCACAAAGGAAACCCATGAGTACAATAATAAGGGAACCACCATCAGGTTTTTAAGGGTTACAGGTTCTGAGGCTTATAAACATGATTCTATATTCACTACCTAGTGACTCATGGACCTGAGACAAGCAGATAGGAGACATATTAGACCTTTCATACCTCATTTAGTGGATGCATGCTTACTTTTGGTAACTGACTCGTTAGGTAGTGAAACATTTACTGTGTTGATGGTTATTTAACCACTTCAACCCCGGGAGATTTTACCCCCTTCCTGACCAGAGCACTTTTTACAATTTGGCACTGCGTGGCTTTAACTAGAGCTTTTTTTTGGTGGTATTTGATCGCCTCTGTGGTTTTTATTTTTTGCGTTATAAACAAAAGAAGAGCAAAAATGGGGAAAAAAAAAAACACTATCTTTTACTTTTTCCTATAATAAATATCCCACGTTTAAAAAAATGTTTAGGCCGATATGTATTCTTCTACATATTTTTGGTAAAAAAAAATCGCAATAAGCATATGTTGATTGGTTTGCGCAAACATTATTGTGTCTACAAAATAGGGGATAGATTTATCGCATTTTTATTTTTTTTTAATTTTTTTTTACTAGTACTGGCGGCGATCTGCGATTTTTTTACACGGACTGAGATATTGCGGCGGCCAGATCGGACATTTGACACTTTTTTGGGACCATTGACAATTTATACAGTGATCAGTGCTATAAAAATGCACTGATTACTGTATAAATGTCACTGGCAGGGAAGGGGTTAAACAATAGGGGGCAATCAAGGGGGTAACTGTTTTCCCTAGGTGTGTTTTAACTGTAGGGGAGATGGGACTGTCTAGGAAGAGAGAGAGAGAGAGAGAGAGATCCGTGTTCATAAGTAGTATCTCGACCGTTCTCGACTGAGCGATCGGGGGAGCCCGACGGTCATCGCGCCTGCCAGGCACTTGCATCTCCTCCAGGCAAACGCTGTGGGCGCGCATGCCCCTAGTGGCCAAAAGGTGAAGCGATGTAAGGTAACAATGTCCAGCCGTGCCATTCTGCCGCAGTATAACTGCGGCGGCTGGTTGGCAAGTGGTTAACAGAAGGGTTAAAAATTCATGGGGGCGTTTTTGGCCAATAACAATGAAGCCACACTAGGAGAGAGAAGATGAGTTAGAACATCAGTCAACTTTGGCTGGTGGTCCACTTTAAGTTGAGATATGTCAGCCCAAGTTATACCCTCATATGAAAAGTAAGAATAGAACAATATATGTGGATATCAGATGAAAACCACTGTTCAACAGTCTAGGTAAAAGTCTTTATGCATGTGGTAAATTTACAGTCAGGGTACATCAGCTAAATAAATGAAGTTACACTCTTTTTACTGTAGGAGTCAGAGCATTAGTGTTCTACATCTGTATATACTTTAAGTATAACTCTTCACTCTGCAACGCAATACGATTGTACTATGAGGTTCATAACAACACATGCTTCTGCTGTAGGACATATGAACATGGGGTCAGATTATGACCCAAATCTTTTTCTACGTTGAGTTTTTTGTTTGTATTGTAGTGTAGTGTTCTGGGATAACACAGCTGAAACAGTGGCCCTTAGTATTTTTTATTTTTTTTGTATTAGACATAAGTTTAGTTATACTTCTGAACATAGGATGCAATAACAATGTTCTTATTCTCGTGCTCTCACTTTGTAAAATACATAGCCATCACCTGAACAGTTAGAAAGACAATAAGCATACTCTAGGAGGCAAACTGCGTTCACTTTCAGAATACAATTTCTACACAAGCAATACATTAAATTTAACAGGCCATTATTCAGTTTTGCCATATCTCACATACTGCTTTCTATTTCAGATAATATTTGAGGGCGTTCGAGGTCCTGGTATAGAAGGAGACATTGCCATAGATGATGTATCAATCGTCGAAGGAGAATGTACCAGGATGGATCAGCCAGCCACTAGTATGTGCATCATTTTGTCTGTAATACATATTGTTTAATTTGTCCTAGAGGTGATCAGGGTGCTGCCAAGGTCAGCTGGCTAGCCTAGGCAGCTTCATAACTGAACTTGAAAGACAACCTGTACTGAGAAGTGTGTGGCTGCTTGTTTCTGGCATACTAACCATGCAGATTAAAAAGTCAATGAAATTAGAATTTCTGATCTCCATGTAGGTGGGGCAATAATTCCCACAGTTGGGTGCATTCATAAACTTGTATTGAAGTAATGCAGCAACAGTTCACAACTACCCAGCCGGGTGCACTAACAGTTCCTAACAATGTGAAGAATCCAATTTTCGCTGTTGAGAGGGGACAGAATGTGACCTGGCTGTCTTATGCCCAATCGGGAATTTCCCACCTCATCAGGAACCTTTTCCTAGCACTATTACTGTCCCTCACTATTGGGGTATCTGTCCCTACTCTACCAACTTTCCGCACCAAACCTGGGAGCTAAGCCTTCAAAAAACTACGTTTGACCAAAGGTGGTCGCCAGAGGCACATGGAAGAAGCATCCATATGGATCGCATCCCCAGTGACCTGGGTAAACCATAGAGGAACCATGTTCCTCCTAACTTCCTCTGCAACTGTAGTGCCGCTGCAGATAGTGTCACTTGCAGTGGAGAAGGTGGACTGCACCTGCCTACATACAAACTTGTTTCAGGCCATAGTTCCAACAATTGCAGCTTTCATATTCTCTGAGTAAAGATTTATTTTATGAAGCCCAGTCCACTTAAAGCAGATATTTCAGTTTTTGATAGGTGCTGTAGAATTAAATCACCTTAAACTTTATTAGACCAATTAGTGACTCTAGTGGAGACAGGTCCCAGAAGATTTCCCAGCCATTCACAGCATGGCTCTCACTTGGCTGTGAAGCCACAGCCAGGCGCCCACAGTTAGAATGCCAGCGCCAAGGAGAGGAGCAGGGCTTTGTACGCCCACAACACTGGACCGTGGGACAGGTGAGTGTCTGATTATAAAAAAGTCAGCAGCTACACTTTTTGTAGCTGCTGACTTAAATAGGTTAAACCTGAACATCCAAAATGCCAAAGAACAAAACTAGGAACATTAGAGAGTAGACATAGGATTAAAAGATGCTTGCAGGTGACTAGTGGCACCAGACATACATAGACCCAATATATCTTTTTTTAATAAACCCACGCATTAACTCAGGTTTTTTCAGGCCATCCTGGAGATTTTATCATGTTCTTAGTAGGGAAGAACCCAATGTTCGAGTCAAACGGAAGTTCAACTCCAACATCGGGTGTTCACTGAACAGCGAACCTTATGCAGTGTTCGGGGCAAATTCGAAAGCTGCGGAACACCTATAGGACACTAACATGAAAAAAAAAAACAAACAAACATGCTAATTTTAAAGGCTTATATGCAAGTTATTGTCATAAGAAGTGTTTGGGGACCTGGGTCCTAACACGGGGACATGTATCAATGCAAAAATACGTTTTTCAAACTGAAGTTTTTTCAGGAGCAGTGATTTTAATAATGCTTAAAGTGAAACAATAAAAATTAAGTATTCCTTTAAATATTATGCCCGGGGGGGTGTCCTTAGTATGTCTGTAAATTAGTACATTTTCCCCGTATTTAGAATAATACCACAGCAAATATACAATTCTAAAGGAAAAAAAGTAATTTAAAACTGCTTGCGGCTGTAATGAATTGTAGGATCCTGGAAATATAGATAAAAATCATTCTTTTAAAAATGGCATGGGTCCCCCCCAGTCCATTACCAGGCCCTTTGGGTTTGGTATGAATATAAAGGGAAACCCCGCACCAAAAGGAAAAGGGGGATGAGAGAGCGCCCTGTACCAGGCTACATGGGTCCCCACAACCCTTGCCTGGTGGTTGTGGAGGTTTGCAGGCAGGGGGCTAATCGGAATCTGGAAGCCCCCTATGTGAATGGGTATCGGGTACATTGTACCCCTACACATTCACCAAAAAAGTGTCAAAATGGTAGAAATTACAGTAGACAATTTGGGACAAATCCTTTATTTGAAAAAAAAAACTGTCCTGCAATGTCCATTCATCTTCGATCACAGCGTCCGATGCCCCGAAAAGAAAAAAAATGGAAAAAAACTCTCCACAGACTGAAGCCTCTTTGCGATCACAGCTGTTATATAACTGAGGACGGGGCCACCCAGTGACCTAAACGGGTGACTCCGCCCCCTCTGACGCCACGTGATGTCAGAGGAAGGCTCATCTGTGTAAGTCACTGTGTAGCCCCGCCCTCAGCTATTTAACAGCTGTCATCATGAAGAGGCTTCAGCCAGAGGAAGCCTCCCATTGAGTTGTGGGATTTTTTTGGGTTCGTTGGGCGGCGTGATGGACGATGGATTTACATCGTGGGACATTTTTTAATAAACATTTGCCCCAAACTGTCTCTTGCTATTTTTACAATTTTTACACTTTTCTTAGTGAATGAGTAGGGGTACAATGTTGTTGTGGGGACCCCAAAGGACCCTCCCCATGTTGAGGACATGTGGCCTGGTACGGTTCAGGGGGGGCGCTCTATTGTCCCCCCATTTCCTGTGGACTGCCAGGTTGCATGCTCAGATAAGGGTCTGGTATGGATTTTGGGGGGGCTACACCATTTTTTTTTGCAGCAGCAGCAGCGCTTCCCTTAATATTCAAACCAGACCCAAAGGGCCTGGTAATGAACTGGGGGGGGGGGAACCCATGTCATTTTTTTCAATGATTTTTATCTATATTGCCGGTATCCAACAATTCATTACAGCTGCGAGCAGCTTTAAATTCCTTTTTTTCCTTTAGAAATGTCATTTTTTTTCCAAAATTGTCATTTTTTTTATTAGGTTATTAGAGTAGAACCAATTACAAAAGTCAAAGTACAATGCACATTACACTAGCGTTATAAGCATAGTGGTTACAGATAGTTAGAATGGAATTATAAATTACAGGTGAACAATGTCCATAGTGCAGAACACAGGGGTGTTCCGCACAGATTATTAATAGTTGTATGACATAAACAACTCACATGTGAGTAATAAAATATAGAATACAAGAGCATATACATTAATGTACCCTTCACAAGATTGTTTACCGTTTCATGAAGACTATGACAGTAATCAGACAGGCACCAAATTGGCATATGAAAAGAAAAACAAAAAAAAAGAAAAGGGGAGGAGGGTGGAGCGGGAAAAACAATACTTAATTTTGGGTTAAGACATTTTCTGGTTTATGAGGCCCATATTCCGATTGATCCCATGGCTCCCATATTTTATCAAATGGGGGAATAGAATCGTGTACGGAAGCCGTTAGATAACCCATCCTCCGGATCTCGGCCACCAGATGTAAAAATCTGAGCCAAGAGGGTGATGTGTTAGACAGCCAGTACATTGGAATAATTCTTTTGGCTGCAAGTAAGATATACTAGATCAATCTGTTAACCTTTTTGGGTAGGCCCTTGACAGGAAACCCCAGTAGACAGTTCAAGGGGTCCAGTGGGAGTGCTACTCTATTGTTCTAAACACGGGAAAGATGTTCTATTTTACAGGTATGCCAAGGACACCCCCAGGCACGATATTTAAAGGAATATTTCATTTTTTTGTTTTACTTTAAGCATTATTAAAATCACTGCTCCTGAAGAAAACTGACATTTTTAAGACTTTTTTTGCATTGATATATGTCCCCTGAGGTAGGGTCCGGGTCCCCAAACACTTTTTATGGCAATAACCCCCATATAAGTCTTTAAAATTAGAACTTTTTATTTTTCATGTTCGTGTTCCATAGACTTTAACCGTGTTCGCTTGTTCATAAAAATGTTTTGCATGTTCTGGTGTGAACTGAACCGGGAGTGTTCGGCTCATCCCTAGTTCTTAGTCTTCTCTAGAACTCTATTAGTTGTATATCTAGAAATCAAATACAAGGTTCCTTAAGTCTATTTGTATGTCCAAACAAACTCTACTTAGTCCGTTACTGTTATGGAACTAACCATTTGTATGCAACTTTAATGTCTGTTAACAAACTGATATATAAACAGTGATGACCCCACTTATGTTGTGATTTTCATATATACAAGTGTGGTTTTAAATTTAAAAGAAAAATGCCTCCCAACCCTCTGCATAAAAATAGTCCTTCAGTCTCACTGGATGGCAATTATCAGGCAAATGATATTTGGGCTGTGGATGCACTAGTAAGGATAATGCCAGATGAGCTGCAAGTTGCCATATAAATATATATATATATCAAAACAATAGTGTTGTGCTGTTAGTAAACCTAAATGACACTAGATAGTGAAGTGCTCTTACATTAAAGTGTCTATAGTGCAAAAATTCATATTTGCATATAAGTAAACATATGCAATTGTGATTATGTACAAATAAGGTGGCAAATCATTCACATTATTATAAAGCGTTCATTCAAATGCCGAAATCCACATATATGGCATAACTGGATAATTAATAGCAAAACATCAGAAAAAAGGAATAGTCCTGTTTCCACTGCCTGTGATGAAGATAGTGCTACACAAGTATTATCCTCAAAAATGCTCCTAATGGTCAAAACAGTGCAAAAAATGGACGCTTACCAGACGAGGCAGTGGATGATTTCTTCTAAGACGAAGCAAACGTCAGGTGGAAATTGTACAATGAGTGATTTTATTCCTCTCTCCATATATGCCTGGCTGGTGTTTGTGCCTGATATTTGACTGGCTGTATACCCTAGAAATCCTCCGCATGATCCATATGACAAGCTGATTTTGTGAAGCGGGTCACATCCTTATGCCCACAGTGGGGGGGGGGGGGGGTTGAGCTCACTGATACATGGTTAGACCTTGTAGCAGAGGTCTTTGCGTCTGGCAAGTGTACATCTTTTGCATAGTGGTGGAGCAATTTTGAGGATAACACGTGTGGTAGCTAGGGATGAGCCGAACACCCCCGGTTCGGTTCGCACCAGAACTTTCGAACGGACCCCAAATTCGTACGAACGTTAGAACCCCATTGAAGTCCATGGGACTCGAACGTTCGAAATTAAAAGCGTTAATTTTAACGGCTAATATGCAAGATACTGTCCTAAAAAGGGGTTGGGGACCTGGCTCCTGCCCCAAGGGACATGGGTCACTGCAAATTTTTTTTTTTTAAACGGCCGTTTTGGCAGGAGCACTGATTTATATGACGATTAAAATGAAAAAATAAAGTGAAATATTCCTTTAAATATGGTGCCTGGGGGGTGTCTGTAGTATGCCTGTGAAGTGCCACGTGTTTCCGGTGTTTAGAACAGTCCCTGCACAAAATGACATTTAACGGAAATAACGTCATTTAAAGCTGCTTGCGGTTTTAATGTTATATCTGGTTCCTGCAATATGGTTGAAAATCATTGAGAAAAATGGCATGGGTAGCCCTCCCTGCCCATTACCAGCCCCTTTGGGTCTTGTACGCATATTAAGGGTAACCCCGTACCCATATTAAAAAAAGGAAATGCGTGTGGCCCCCAGGCCCTATATACTCAGAACAGCAGTATACAGGCGGTGCAAACAAGACAGGGACTGTGTAGGTTTGTTGTGTTAAGTTGAATCGGTTTGTAATTTTCAACTGGTAAATTTTTAAAGTGTAGCTCCAGTCAAAAAAACTATTTTTAAGCTTTTTGGAAAACATAGGGAAGGGTTATCACCCCTGTATAATTTGTTTTGCCGTCCGTCTTTTTCAGAGCACGCAGACAGCACGCACAATCTCCTAACACTGACTGACAGCTCTATTATAAAAGATAGATATATCGCTAGATATATAGGTGAATATAGCGGTGTATACTGCGGTCAGGGCACGCAGACAACAACCACTACAGAAGAGCAAGAACGAAAAATCGGCAGATAACGATCGGTGTATACTGTGTTGAAGGTACACAGAACACCCATTAACTGCTACAGATGCCAACACACTACACAAGGTCACCGCGCTGGTGGCCTTATATAGTGTGGGGCGTGTACTACACAGCCTGAGCTATGATTGGCCACCGGCATCCTGCCTGTGGCCAATCATGGCTCTCCTCACTGCCGGCGCTGTAATTGGCCAAGCATGCGGGGTCACAGTGCATGCTTGGCCAATCATGAGCCAGCAATGCACTGCGCCATCGCAGTGCATTGTGGGCCATGAGCGCCACACGAATTTGGTGCGAACGGCCCATAACGTTCGGAATTCGCCGAACGGGCGAACAGCCAATGTTTGAGTTGAGCGTATGTTCGACTCGAACACGAAGCTCATCCCTAGTGGTAGCACTATCTTCATCACAGACATAGAAAAGGGGAATTGTCCCCTTTTCCACATTTTTTGCCATTAATTATCCAGTTAAGCCATACATGTGGATTTTGGCATCTGAATTAATTTTTTATGGTAATGTGAAAGATTTTCCACGTTATTTGTATATAATTAATCACAATTGCATGTGTTATATACTGATATGTACAGATATCAGAATGCTGCATAGCTGTGGCAAGGCAGAGTTTGTTCTATATTTGTGTTGGACAGAGCCTGCCATCCAATCAGCAGCCATCAAAGCCCACACCACACACCGAGTTTCCATCTATCCCAGCACGGTTCCTGCCATCCCTCCATGCTCCACCAGCGAGCCCTCTGAAAGAAGTTAACCCCTCCAGCCTGTGAGCTCTTAGTGGTATCATTGGCCTTTTATTATTACGGTACTAGCATTGTGTTTTATGACTTTATCCAATTTTACTCTTCAATAAATCATTGATCTTATGATTTAAACTCACTGTCCATACAATACTAATTGTATTTAACCCATTGAGCGCTACTCATCAGTTTTACTTTGATTCCTAAAAGCTTGTTCCCACTCTGGTTTACAAGCAATGTTCAGTTGTGTGTCAGCACTAGCCAAAATTTGCATGTTGTATGACCACCTTTAAATTCCAAGGCCCCCCTCGTTGCATAGCTTTCTCAGAAAATGAACAACCTTATATATTTAAATGCCTTTAAAATACAAAATATGATGTGATCTACTACTGTTAAATAGTTACACAACGTTCTATTCTCTTTTCAGCTCCTCCTTCAGGTGTTAAAGTGTCTGGGACTTTAGTTCATATATGGTTGTATCCAGTTTTCCTTTTCCTTTCTTTTTTAAGTCATCAAAGGTGACCACACTCTGGCAGAGGCTACAAAAGATTCACTAGGCACTGGTTTGAAGAAAGAGTCTTTGAAAATGGACATCTAGAAAACAATCTACCAAAGATTCCTCCACAAAGGCACTGGGAATTAACGGAACATAGAAAATACATTACTACAAACTACACTTGAGACCTGAAATATAAAAGGAGACCTCACAGTGCTTCTGTGGCTTTCACAAATACAGTAAAATCCAAGTATTCTTAAAACAAAAAAGGAATTAAGAAATCCTTGTCAAAGCACAACGTCACGGCTGGTTTTCTTTCAAATGAAAAGAGTTTGCTTGTTACCATGGACACCTAAAGGCCTGCCGCCAACCTAAACCTCACAGTTAACAGGGTACACCAAGATCTGGCATTCATTTTCAGTTCAAGAAGGTTTTGAGTAAGGAACAAGTCTACGTAAGCCCTCTTGCCTTGGCTGCCACCATTCAAACCTAAACCTCTGTAGAACACGTACATCATTTTATCACAGCTTTGCTACAAAAGGTATGCTATATCTTTTTTGCATGTAGTCGTCTCCAAGAAAGAGAAGCTCGGTCTTACAAGCTTTTTTCAGCTTTTGGGATTTTGCTTGTGGACCACGATTTCAAGTCACCAAGTCCATCAGTTGTAACAAAGGAACCAAACCACCACCTTTTATAAATCGCCAGGAAACCAAGTGCCTTCAAATAACAAGCCTGAAAAAGTTAGCTAAACAAGCTTGCACTGCTGTGAGTGGTTTGTGAAAAAATAAAATAAAGAAACAAACTGTTTTATAAGCAAACTGCAGTCCACACAAAGAGAACACAGGCCAGATCAAAAACAGAGAAAAAAAAAATTGCTACAGAAGTACATAAACTTGTGTTGCTGCATAAGATCTTAAACGTCATATTTTTTTAAGAGTTTGTTTCACCTTTTAAAACAGACATGGCCTTCTTGCGCATTATCAGTTTGACAAAAAATGGAAATCTCACCCCGGATGAGAAGGAACAACTTTTCATATTACTGCTAACTAAAGTAGTTTGAAAAGTTGTCAATAGACTTTCAATCTTCATTTTTTTTTTTTGCTCCTTTTGAAACGGGAAAGTGATTTTCTTACTCTTATCTACATTTGAAATGAAATCAGTCTGATCTTAAGAGGAAAGCATTTTGAGCAGTAGACTGCGGTGTGTTCAACCCTGACAGAATCTCTGGGTCTGAATTATTGATCTCAAAATTTGAGGGTCCGATGCCTCTGCCCACTAATCAGACTCTGTGCAGATTGTGACATAGTATTTTATTATTTTGGCAAGTTTGGAAAAAAAGATAATACACTTTTACATAAAACTGTAAAAAAAAAATGACTGAGCTACCTGATTAAATACATACTTTAACCAGCCACTTTTTCAATGCATTGTATATGTCCCTTATAACGTTGGCTATGAACATTTGAAGATATTTTTTGGTTTCTTTAAATTATCTTAAATTTTAACTTCATTTAAAAATACTTTTATCTACACAAAAATTATTCTTTTATGTTCTTTAAAACATTTGATGAAAAATGTTATGCAAAAATTGGGCTATAAATAAAAAAAAACATATTTAACATTGCTGAAATTGATTTAAAACAGAGAAAAACTGAAGCACAAGATGATATCGTAGATTATGATCAGATTCGAGTATATATTTTTTTTTCTTTATTTTTTTTTCATTTTGGATTCTGTAGAAATGTTTATGCTGATTCAGTTAATCAACTGAAACAAAAAGAAAAATTTTACAGCTATGTTCAATAAAGCCTCTTTCCAGGTAAGGTATGAGAAGTGGTGTACTGGTTCTTTTTTTGGAGCAACAAGACCATAAACTGAGAGTTCTGTGGAACATGAAATATTTTAATGACAAAATGTATTTCTCTTTTTACAAAATGAAAAAGCAGATTAAAATATATTTTACATTTAGTACACCTACAAAAGAATAATCTGCATGATAAAGTGTGAAACAATTGTACTGAAAAAGAAACCCGTGCCAGAAAATATGGAAGAAAACTTTGAGGTATGGGGATTCCTATGTGTATGCAAATAATGAGAAGTAAGAAGTTTTTAAATAGGCTTATTGGCTTTGTGAGGCTGCTCCCAAACAAACAGGTTTCGCTCAATAAGTGCCAAATGATTCCAAATGTGAACAAATGGGTACCAGGCTTTTATATTGAAGGGCCCAAGGAGTATTTAGTAGTTCACAATTTAACCATACCATGAACATGTTTTGAGGCAACTCCCCCCTTCATCAGGGCTTGGAAGAGAGAAATTAAGATTTAAAAAGAACTCTAACCTCAAAATAAATCATAGGAATCTGTATTGGGAATCTTTATTTACTATGATGCTTCTTTCTGGACTCCAGACATAGACACTGTTGTCAGCGGCCATTAGTTACTGCTGGTGACCAAAGTGTAAGTCTGGATGGAGATCTTTCCCTCACTTTCTGCCCTGTGACCCACAGATAATAAATGAAGGTGCAGTTATCACGAGTGATAGATACAATAAAAATATTGTTGGAAGTTCTTCACTCTACTAAAAATTTGCTTTCATTTTTTTTCTGTGTGCCTGTTGGAGAGATTTCCCATCAGTTCTGTCCTGACACAAAAGCGAGGAGAAATCTACCCATTAGGGACACAAATGTTAATAAAACAGAAGATTTACCTCTTCCTGCTCTATCTGGAGTTGGGCATAGCAATTCTTGCTAATCTTTAAAAGGGAACTATATAGTAAATTCAATTAGACCAGCATGGTAATTTAGAAATACTATGGCCCCTCTTTGTCAAGGTAACACAACGAGGAGGCCATTGCTTCCTAAAAATTACATTTGTGGTATGGAACCTCAGTGAAGGCTCAAATTAGGACCTAGTGTGCTGGATTTTCTTTTCTCTGTGTGTAGTGTAAGAGGGCTGAATTTAAAGATGTTGCATGACCCATGGCCAAAGGGACTGGGTCCTTGAAGCTGCTCTCAGTGGATCACTGTCGATGGGGCTGTTAGTCTCAATAATTCACATGGAATCTCTATTTTCTCCTTACAACTATAGTCCAGAGCACTGATACATTTAGTATCATTACACAAGCCTCAATGAAGGGGGATTGTTGAGCCCCTTAAGCACGCTGTATCAAATAATGATTTTTAATGGTCTATTCAAACAGCTGGGGCGCTCTCATTCTTCCTACACCTTATGGTTTTTCTTTTCTGTCATGAGGGTCTTTCCATCTCCACACTAACTGAAACGAAAAAACTTTTAGCTTAATATACACTTTTAATATGTTGCTAAACCTTTGTGTACTGCTCGGACCAGAAGAATTGAGTAGATATGCTGAAAGTTTATTCTGCAAAAATAGTTTATTCTGCAAAAATAGTTTATTCTGCAAAAATAGTTTAAATAAAAAAAATGTCCTGTACTGTACTCAATTTTGTGCAGCCACCTATGTCATTTACATACATCTGCACAGTTATGGTACCACTGTTGCTAAGCACCCCGTTTGTGAACTATAGTGTAGGAGGAGTAAATTGTAAGACTACTGGTGTATGTTCCTTCTAGGGTAATTTTCTGTCTCTTTTTATTCTGGTGACTAGTGTTTTTTTCCACTGTTTGTGGAAAGGTAAATTTCCCTTCTATGCCATTTGCTCTGATGACAACTTTCTAAAAGTTGTTTTCCATCATATTTGGGAAATTTCCTCGCTCTTCTTTTTATGTCTTCGTGATCTCCAAATTGAATGCACATGGCTAAAAACAGAGAGTTTTTTTCCATTACCTACCGTATCCAAAAAAAAAAAAAAGTTTTGTCTTTAAAGATAAAATAGTTGGATATGTATCTATCTAGATAGGAATCTGTGCTAGAGAAGAGATAAAAACCGCTATCCTATTTTCCCTCTCCTTTCACTCATAGATTATCTTAAGTAGAAATGTTGTCTTATTTTGTTAAACCTTTGTGTATGGACCAAATACAAAAGATCTCCCAAAGCTTGTCCTGAAAAATGGACTCTTAGTACAAATTAAAAAAAGGTATCACATAATACTCAACTCTGTTGTAGTTGCATTTAAACAACGATAATCAACGTAAAGGATAACTTAACCCAAAAACGAGCATTTAGTATACTGCAGCTTACCAGTTCTTAGATGTGGGGACTGTATTAATTGCTATTTTTCTGGTAAAGAACATTTTCGGCAACATAAGAAATGCCTGTTGATCTTGTCAGACTTGTAAGTGTCCTTGTCACTTTCTGTGAACAAACAATGTTATTCTCATGTAAACTACGAATCCCATCATCCCCATGTTGTCCAGGGTAATTTTTTAGTTTTTCACACACCTCAAAAAACAGCATTTTCTGCTAGAAAATTACTTACAACCCTGAAACAATATATATTTTTTGAAAGCTGAGGCACTTTAGAATGAAATGGTTGCGTTTTTTTTTTTATATCACATGATATTTGCACAGCTATTTATCAAACACAAATGTTCAGGAAAAAAATACACTAAAATGAATTTTAGCACGCCAAACACAATATTTTATATATATTATAAAACATAAAAGATGATGTTGCACTGAGTACCGTATATACTCGAGTATAAGCCGAGATTTTCAGCCTCTTTTTTGAGGCTGAAAGTGCCCCCCTCGGCTTATACTCGAGTCATCGCTGTCTGCCCGCTCGATCAGCGTGTCGAGCAGACAGACAGCGGCCATTCTATTCAAAAGCCGCGCCTCCGGCTCCGCCTTCGCCTGTGATAGGCGGAACACTGAATTTCCCAGCAGCCTGTGTTCCGCCTATCACGGACATCGTATCATCCTCGTACTACGGCTGCTGCTGGGAAATTCAGTGTTCCGCCTATCACAGGCGAAGGCGGCGGCGCAGCTTTTGAATTTTACAATGGCCGCCGACGAAGAGGGCACGGGACGGAGGCAAGGCAAGGCACGGCACGGCACGGGACGGGACGGGACGGGGGCAAGGCAAGGCACGACACGGGACGGATGCAAGGCAAGGCACGGCACGGGACGGAGGCAAGGAGGCAAGGCACGGGACGGAGGCTCGGGACAAAGGTAGGCTGGACACACACACACACACACACACACACACACACACACACACACACACACACACACACACACACACACGGATGGAGACACACACAGGGATGGATGGATGGATGGATGGAGACACACACACACAGGGATGGATGGATGGAGACACACACACACAGGGATGGATGGATGGATGGATGGAGACACACACACACAGGGATGGATGGATGGATGGACACACACACACACAGGGATGGATGGACGGACACACAGGGATGGACGGACACACAGGGATGGACGGACACACAGGGATGGACGGACACACAGGGATGGACGGACACACACACAGGGATGGACAGGCATGTCTCACCCTCGGCTTATACACGAGTCAATAAGTTTGCCAGTTTTTTTGGGGGTAAATTGGGGGCCTCGGCTTATATTCGGGTCGGCCTATACTCGAGTATATACGGTAAATAGATACCTAACATGTAAAGACTAAAATTTATGTACACAGAAATGGTGAAAGACCACTGTACCTAAACATTTTTGAAGGACAGGGCTTTAACAGCCTTAACAGAATATCAGTGTAGAGTTAATCATGAATTAATGAGAACTAATATTCACATTTGTGGTGCAATCACTATTTACATATGCAAGCAGGACCTACGTGTGTTTTTTCCTTTGTGTTTAAGCATAGGGGATGGGGTGCTTTTAATTTTTATTTATTGTGTTAAAATGTTTTTACCTTTTTCTTTAAAAAAGTTTTCATTCAACCTTATTGCTATCACAAAAAGACTTACAAGCCCCCTTATGTGATAGCTTTGGCCAGTGACACATCCGCTTTAGCAAAAAATCATGGGTCTATTAGCCCAGTGTTTCTCAACTCCAGGCCTCAAGGTGCCCCAACAGGTCATGTTTTCAGGATTTTAATTACTTTGCACAGGTGATTTGATCAGTTTCACTGCCTTAGTAATTACAACAGCCATTTCATCTGAGGGAAATCCTGAAAACATGACCTGTTAGGGCGCCTTGAGGACTGGAGTTGAGAAACACTGTATTAGACCCTATTGTGTATCCTGCACTCCAAAGCAGCCGACCAAGAACAGAATTACAGTTCTGACACCGGAAGTAACCAAATAGTTTCTGGCTTCTTCTCCTCATTGTTGCCCCCATCTCCTCTGCAATCCCAGCTATTTACTGTGGTTCTGGGCACTCTGGAGGAACAGGGGTGCCCAAAAACCACTGCAGGTAGCAGAGGGAGAGGTAGACGGCCCTTCTTGGTACCGTTAAAGTAAAAAACAATAACACGATTATGGCTGCTACTGCAGTATAACCATTTACAGATAGGCTATATATATAGGAAGTCATAATCCAGCCAAACTGATAACCATGGCTCCCCAAGACAGGAAGTATTGTATGTTATTTGCAGGATTACCAGGGAAAAGCCTGAAAAAAGGAAAACAAATGCATTCACCTCATCTAAGGATTAGTAAGCTACATTATATTATTTTTTTGTTTTTGGGTTTAGATTTAATTAGAATTTAAACATGTACAGTCATCCTTTGGCAAAAAAAACAGTCCAGCATATACTGTAGTATATGGACATGGGTATTTTGTTGTTTAGTTTGAGTTCTGCTCAACAAGCAGGATATATTTGTTTTTTTTAAATAATCTATGTAGAAATGTTAGTGTTTTTCAATGTTCTATGAAGTAATGTATTCCATTAGTACCTTGGTTAATTGCAATCAAAAACAAAACAAAAAAAACCTTTTTAACATTTTGACCGCTGAAACATCTTTTTTTTTTCTATACAGTATGCGTGAACTCAAATATCATATGAGTAGGCAAGCATATGGGCAGTGCAATTTTCATCATAGAAATCGTCACTAGATAAACATTACGTTGTTGGGTAAAAAACCTCCGGCCTCCTCAATATATTTCTTCTGAATGATATTATTTCAGGGTATCACCAATACCAAAATTCAAATTGAATAAAATGCTAATAACATATACATAGGAGTCAGAATGTCTGTCAAATTCTTATTGTTCAATGGGTTCCTGTAGAGATTTTTCCTCATTTCCTGTATAGGCAAAGTAAGGTAAAATCTTCCCTATGGAGGTAATGCACTCTAATGCCCTGTACACACGGTCGGACCTTCCGACGGAAAATGTGCGATTGGATCGTGTTGTCGGAAAATCTGATCGTGTGTGAGCTCGATCGGACTTTTTGACACACATATCTAAAATTTTCTGATAAGAATGATCAGATTTTACAACAACTTTGTCCTACCAAGTGTATGCAAGACAAGTTTGGCACAAAATCCACAGAAAAAATCTGATGTATTTTGTTGTCGGAATGTCCGACCGTGTGTACCAAGCATTAGAGTAGTTCTAAGCTTTCCTCAATTTGTGCAAATAAACATTTTTTTTTATTTACTGAAGTTTGACCTTAAATAGACATGGTTATTATACAGTTTTCAGCATTCTACACATCCAGAGCTGTAGGAAATACACTACTGAGGTAGCAGCCAACGGGTGGGACCAACGCATGCAGCAGGGATGCAGGCGTCCAACAAATTTTAACTATGGGGTGCTAAAGAATCTACCGATGCTTCTAGTTCTGCAACAGATTTGACTCAAAGGAGGAGGTATTGGTAAAATAAATGTATCCTAATGACTGTATCCCTTTAAGGTAGATCAAAAGGGTTCATAATTGGCCAAGTTAATTTACTGAAGATCAGTCTGCTTGGCTTCTCTTATGCACTTTTAAATATATATCAGACATTAGTACCATGTATTCTCTAATGAGATTTTGCTATAAAGGAGGATGATGTCTCATGGACCGCATAGAACTGTGGGGAAGATTTACTAAAACTGGAACACTTAGAATCTGGTGCATGGTAGTCAAACAGCTTACTAACTTCAGCTTGTTTAATTAAAGTAGAAGTCCACCCAACACTAAAATCCCTGCATCTAAAGTCATCCACAATCTAACATTAACCTATCTAGCACTGTAAAAAAGAAATTAACATACAGTGGAACCTTGGATTACAAGCATAATCTGTTCCAGGAGAATGTTTGTAATCCAAAGCACTTTCATATCAAAGCGAGTTTCCCCATAGAAGTCAGAGCAAACAAAGATAAATAATTTGTTGACTTCTATTGCAAGCAAAACTGCATATGGCCAGAGGTGGGGGGTTATACTGGAGAGCCTTGAAAATACTCGGGGACAGCTCGGCTGAACGCAAAAAGCCTCGGGAATGGAGTATTCCGGAATGGCTCCTAACCATTCCGAGTGTCACCGGCACCTCTGGCCAAATGCAGTAATGCAGTACTGCACACCCCAATAGCCTGAGTTCTGTTTGTTTTGCGAGACAACACTTGCAAGCTGAGTCAGAATAAAAAAAAAAAGTTGCTAGTCTTTCAAAACGCGTGTTAACCACGTTACTCTTTAACCAAGGTTCCACTGTACACACCTTTTGTGGCGCCGATCCCACACTGAGCTGTCAGCCACGGCTTCGCTGTATAGGTGTGTGCAGAGGACACCGCCGACAACGGAAACCCCATAGTAACTCTATGGGTGATGTCACTCCCCATTCATTTCACAGCCGTTGTCGACTGTCTCCTCTGCAGAGCTTCTGCTAGTGCAGACCGGATCGGCTTAAAAGAAGATATATATACTCATTTCTACTTTACAGGGCTAGATAGGTTAGTGTTAGATTTTGGATGTCTGCAGATGCAGGGATTTTAGTGTTAGGGTGGACTTACACTTTAAGCTTTGACAAAAAATAAAAAACCTGAAAGATGGAATGGTTTCTATGCAGAGCTGCACCAGATTTTGCACACTCCAGTTTTAGTAAATCAACCCTAGTAAGACAACCAATATGTATTGACAAGTGTGACCACTGCTAAGGTTGCCTTAGCTCTGCTGTTGACTGTTGAGATGACAATTGAGGGATAGATCACTCCTCAAAAAGTAGCATTTTTGGGACTGGATTGCCCTTCATGCCATTTGCCAGGATTTATGGATGGTACTTTATTCTAAATACATTTAGAATTCTTCTATATATCTCATCTAAACTGCTGTGTTCTACCACCTGTGAACAGAAACAGCAACTCATGTACTTGCTACACCAAATTATATAGAGGTTCTGGATTTGTAAAAAAAATATATATATATATTTTTTATTTTTTTTGACAGAGCATAAATGATATAGCTGACAGATACAATCAAAGATGCCTTTGCCTGACACCTTGTTCTAAAAGTTGTAGGCTTCAGGTTGTTATGCTGGTTCTAGCCTCACTACCAAGTGAGCTATCGCCCTGAACAGGAATGTGAGTAGTGAAGTCTTAAAGTTCAATTCCTAACCCTTTCCAGGTCAGTGACTCACTAAAGCAGACCACAGATGGATTAAAATTCGATGGGTTCAGCAGGTACCAGCCAAATTTCAGTTCACCTATGGCCATTCCCGTTTCGAGAAGAGTCAACCTAGTGATCAAGCTTTAATGAGGAACACAGAAGAACCAGCAGGACAACCCCAACACCAGAACATTTTAAAAGCAATCATATTTTTAAACTTGCTGGTTTATTTAAAATGTTTCAATCTGTAAATATGTATGTAATTAGCGTGTTTCAATTATCTTTTAAATGTATGCTAATATTTTAAAAACTGTGTTGTAATGCTTAGTTTGTAAAGGTAAACGATTATTGTTTTTTATTAAAAAAATTGCTGACAGAGCTGGACCAGCAGTACCAAAAGGTAAGAGGAACAATAAAGCATAATGGCTTTGATTGTACTGTGAGAGCAGGAAAGAAATATTGTTTATGTAATGGACATTAAGGCCGATGCATGTACACACACACACACACAAGCCTAAACAGAAGAAAATATAAAGAAAACCTGTCAACAAAGACAGTGATGGCTGCCTCTTCTGGGAATGCTAGTTGCCTGGCACTCATGGTGAACTTCTAGCTTCAATGCTTTCTGAGCCACAGACAGTAACAAATATGGCAATTAGAATTTCCCTTTGCATTGTTTATGGTCAATGAAATATAAGGGTAAGCATGGCAACTAGCAATTTTGGAAGTAGGTAAGTGAAAGAAACTCTCACCTACCGGCTGATTAGCCAAAGGTCCATGTGGCACCATTATTCAAAAAAGGGATCTATTCCTGGGAACTATAGGCCTGTCAGTCTTACTCCGATATTTTGTACGCTATGTTAGGGGATGATAAGGGAACATATCCAAGAATTTGCTGACAAAAACAGTATCATTAACAGCACGGGTTTATGAAAGGTCGCTCTTGCCAAACCAACCTATCAACAGTCTATGAGGAAGTGAGCTGCCGTCTGGACAAAGATGGATGTGGTGTATCTAGATTTTGAAAAAGCATTTGATACAGTTCCCCACAAACGCTTAATCTACAAGCTGAGGTCTGTTGGCATGGACTATAAGGTTTGTTCTTGGATTTATAACTGGCTATGGGGTCGTGTCCAAAGGGTTGTGATAAATAATGTGTACTCAGAATGGTCTAGAGGGGTTTGTAGGGTACACCATGGCTCTGTCCTGGGACCAATTCTGTTTCATTTATTTATAAATAATATAGAGGATAGGATAAAATAGCTCAATATCAGTTTTTGCTGTTGACACACAAATATGTAGGGCAATAACAACACAGCAGGATATAGAAAATTTACAAGAGGACCTAAATTCTAAATTAATGGAGTGTGCTACTGTATGGAAAATTACGTTTAACATTGAAAAATGTAAGGTAATGCATTTGGGGGGTAAAATTATAAATGGAAGTTACTCATTAGGGGGAGAACCCCCTAAGGGCTTCCAGGATGGAGAAGGACCTAGTAGATGACAGATTGAGCAATAGCATGCAGTGTCAAGCTGTGGCTACCAAAGCTAGCAGAATATTAGAATGCTTTAAAAGGTAATTTATTCCAGAGATAAAACAAATATTCTGACACTTTATAAAATGCTGGCTCAGCCACATCTGGAGGATTCTGTCCAGTTCTGGTCACCAGTCCTCAGAAGGGACGTGCTGGAGAGAGTACAGAGAAGGGCAATTAAATTAATATGGGGACTGGAGGACCTCAATTATGAGGAAGGACTACAAGTGCTAAATTTATTCTCCCTGGAGAAGAGATGATTGAGAGGAGATATGATAGCAATATACGAATATCTCAATGGCGATCCCAGCATAAGTAAGAAACTTTTCAGTCCAGGGAGTGTAAGAGGACATGGGGGCCACACGATGAGACTGGAAGAAAAGTGGTTTAACCTTAAGCTGCGCAGGGTTTTTTTCACAGTCAAGGCGGTAAGGATGTGGAACTCTCTTCCACAATCAGTGGTGTCGACAAGAAGTATGGATCATTTAAAAAAACTCTTGGATGGATATCTTAGCAATAAAAATATACAGGAATATGGGAAATGATTTTTCTACACACACACCTACACAGATTGAACTGGATTGGCACCTTAGCAACTATGTAACTTCTATATTTCTCTATGATGGATTTTAATGTATGGCTGCACTCCAGGCCATATAATGCAGCGTTGTATTAATAAATTACGTATTTTTATTGCAACTTGTGTGACCTGGAATCAGCATCCTGTAATCCCCTGTACAGAAGCCAGGGCTGCTACGGAGGGGAACATCGGGCCTCCTGTAGGGGGCCTGGGTGCACAGGGGGCCTAGACCCATAGGTGTGGCGGATGGGCAAATACAGGAACACTGTGCTGCTCTCCCTGCAGTTGAAAGCTGCCCTCCCCCACCCGCTGGCATTCAGCTGCTGAAGAGAGACAGAGTGCATAGTTCCTGTTATTGCCCCCCCCCCCCCCATACTGATTTTCCTCCCTATCCTGCCCACATCTGATCATCATCTCCCCCTGTGTAATTCCCCCTGCAGTGCTGGCGGTTTTTCTCTCCCGCTGGGTGATGCGGGTACACAGGGGGATGTGTCAGCTATCAGGAATGAGAGCAGTAGGAGGGGCTGGTGAACATGTCATTTAACGGCCCCTTCCTTTTCTGATTGGACACAGTGAGTGATCAGTAAGATCGAATTATGTGTCCACTGACCATAGTAAACTAGCTTCAGTTTACGAATGAACAGGAATGTCTCCTGATCATCTATCTTCAATGCTGGGGCTGCAGAGAAAGAAATTTGAGAATTTGTTTCCTCAATTCCTTTCTCTGTCTCAAAGGTGCGATGTCAGGGGTCTATTTAGACCCCTGATATTTCACCCAAGCCCCCCCTACCCCCAAACAACGTAATTGTAAAAATGTATTTTAAAAAAGTAAAAAAAAATAATGTAAAAAATGATGGCTCATTCACACGGGTTTTCTGGCCTGTACAGTGTGAATGAGCGATTTATTGCTGTATGTTATTCTATGGGGATGCAGTGGCTGCATGAACACAGCCTCAGGTCCTAATTCGATAGGTGTGGGTGAGTGGTCCTGAATGCATACGGTCTGTGTTTGGGGCTGTACACCTTGCATCCGCACACCTGCCAAATTAGGACCTGCGGCTGTGTCCCATAGCGTAACACAGCAGTAACTACATTTTTTAAAAAACACTGATTCACACGGCCACAGCGCTCATATGACTAAGCCCCAAAACCTCAATTTCTTGTACAAAAGTTTTAAATAATATTCAGTCGAACAGACAGAGCCAACAAGTGGATAGTTACAGTGCGTAATAAACGATTGCAAGTCAAGTAGATGTACTTATGCGAGGCTTGAAGCCTCACAGTAAAGGATATAATCAAAACAATTCTGAGTTCATGCCGCAGTATAACTTTATAAAAGCATCCAACCATATGGTTAAGTAAACCCTCTAATAATGAACCAATGGTTAATATTGTAAACAGAATCAAAAAAAAAAAAAAAAAAAAGAATACAAACAATGTAACCATCCAAATCAGGACAACGTCTGGTGTCTCGATAAGCATGAATTAGATATTAAATGAGGAAGAGTGAATAAGAGGAGACAGGAAAAGAAAGGACAACGGAATTGCAAGAGGAACCCAAGACCTCATTTTCATACAGAACTTTATCAATTCAATACAGCTTAATCGTTTAGGATATGCCCGGTACACACGATCAGATTGTACGATAATCTGATCATTAGTACAGAGCTTTCGAGAGCCGATCAGGACAGTTCATCCGATATTATTTGATTGGGACATGCACGTAAAAAAAAATTCTTACGATGCCAGATTGTACGATTTTGGTTTAATCAGTACAGCTGTCGTTCGAAAATGCAATTCAAATACACTACAACACATGACATCACTTCCGAATTTTTATTCTGTCGTACTAGAATTTTTTGTGACTTTAGTAAACTCATCAGATTCGATTTGAGATTAACATGCAAAAACAGACAGACGATCATTTGTCCGATAATCTCATTGTGTGTACCTGGCAGAACGCAGGCGTTTTGTAAGTTATGTTATGTTTATGTTTGCTAATAATGGTTGTGGTGTATTTTTTGGTGAAAATATTGTTTTGATTTTTTCGGGGGGGCTGTCAGGTAGGCTTTATGGGGCCCCCGTGATTTCTAAAAGCAGTCCAGACAGAAGCAATTAGGTTCAAGAGAGGGAGGGGAAGGGCCTTGTAGATAGGAGGAAACACCAGAATGAGCCAGTGGTCTCATAACCTGTTGCTGCTCCTTCATTTTCCAGTCTGGGATTAGAGAAAAGACACGCAGTAAATGGTATCATGCCTACCTGTGCTGTTCAGGGCGGCTGTGTAAATCTCAGGACTGGATAGATAGAGATACAAATGCTCTGGCAAAAAAAGCTTTTTTTAAAGTATTTAAAGTGGAAGTAAACCCCCCTATCGTTTTCAGACAAGGAAGCAGCCATCTTTGCCTCTGTTTAATCTACAATTGCCATGATGCTGCACATGTGATCAGTTATGACACCAACCACTGGATGCTTTGACAGTTTGGTTCAGAGCACAACCAATGGGAGTGTTACATTTCCGACACATGCCAGAAATGAAACTTTTTTGAAACTGGTAAATGGATGGGTTTACTTCCGCTTCAACAACCTCCACATCAGGCACGTTCACCGACTTCCTGCCCAGGTCACTTTTTAGTGCTGTCACACTTTGAATCACAATTAGTGCGGCACAGTGGTGTAGTGGTTAGCGCTCTCGCCTAGCAGTAAAAAGGGTTGCTGGTTCGAATCCCAACCATGACACTACCTGCCTGGAGTTTGCATGTTCTCCCTGTGCCTGCGTGGGTTTCCTCCGGGTACTCCGGTTTCCTCCCACACTCCAAAGACATGCAGGTAGGTTAATTGGCTTCTGTCCAAAATTGGCCCTAGTATATGAATGGGGACCTTGGATTGTGGGCTCCTTGAGGGTAGGGACTGATGTGAGTGTGCAATGTACAGGGATAGGGACAATTGTAGATACTCACTCAGGTTGAACTGGATGGACTGGTGTCTTTATTCAACCTTACTAACTATGTAACAATTGCACGGTTATGCAACACTGTATCCAAAAATGAAATTTGTATAATTTTTTTTGCTGGTATTCACTCACCACTGAGTTTTTTATTTTTTGCTAAAAAAAACGAAAAAAGACCAAACATTTTGGAAAAAAATATGTTTTTTTTCGTTTCTGTTAGAACATTTTGTAAATAAGTAATTTTTCTTCTTTATATGCGCTGATGGGTGCTGATGAGATGCCACTGATAGGTGGCACTGTTAGGAGCAGTGATTGGACACAGCTGATCACATGGGTAAAGAGCCATCATCGTCGGCTCTTTACCGATATCGGTGATGCGCCATATCCCAGGGACACAGCGCATTGCTGATCGCCGGGCTGCAAACCCCCCACAGGCATGCAAGCGAGAGTGGGACGGCATCATATGACGAGAATGAGAGAGACACCCTGCCACCATCATTTGTCAATAGGGCAGGCAGGAGGTGGTTAATCTGCACTGAGATGTTTTTGGAGTTCAGCTTTGAAAGGATTATATATTCTTAGCAGGTTCCCATGCAAGAGACAACACAAAGCCCTGACTATAGACAGCCGACATGCCAAATTTGATGAACGCATTTTTTCCTTCAGCTTTATGGTGACACTTGATATGTAAAACAGACTTCTGAAACGACATAGTCATTAGTTACACCCCTTAGGCCCGACACTAAAAACCCCAAGCGTTCCTTTGCTATGGCCATATGTCTAATGCCATAACCAGAGCAGTAAAACTTAATAGAACTTTCTAATCCAACTATGAAGCAATAAATAATCGCTCCTTCCCATCACTTAAAACTTTGATGTTATTAAATGTTTAGTCTTCTGATGACAGATACTCTATGGGCAAGGAGTTAATCAAACTGAATACAGAAAATAAATTACTACTTTATTTGGTTAAGGAAATGTGCCAAGCCATAAAAATAATGCATTGTTTTTAGGATTAAACTGTACATGAAGTTTACTGCTAATAGGTAGAGATTATAAAATAATTACTGCAAAAGACTGTCAAAAATCCATCCTCTGATGCCCGTTCTAATGTTTCTCAGAGCAAAAATTTTAATTTATTTGGAGATTTGGGAATATTTTTCCCAAAGGCAGAATATACTAAAGGTGTATTTTAAAAAGAAAGAAGAATGAGAGTTAAGAGTTTTATTTCAGTTTTTAAATCTCTACTGGAACATAAAGTCAACCTGTCACGAACCTGGGCAATTCAAACAAAGCATATCAAGAAACGATGCACACGGTATCGCAGTTCAAAATCAAATTAAAAAACAAAACAAATGCAGTGCTAGAGACAAAGGTAGCCAATGTTACATGGAAGTCTTAACGTTTCCAGCAAAAGTCAAGCTTTGCATGAATGCAAACACAGAGGAATATTATATATACTATATATATATATACCGTATATACTCGAGTATAGGCCGACCCGAATATAAGCCGAGGCCCCCAATTTACCCCCAAAAAACTGGAAAACTTATTGACTCGTGTATAAGCCGAGGGTGAGACATGGCTGTCCATCCCTGTGTGTCCGTCCATCCCTGTGTGTGTGTCCGTCCATCCATCCCTGTGTGTGTGTCCATCCATCCATCCATCCATCCATCCCTGTGTGTGTGTCCGTCCATCCATCCCTGTGTGTGTATCCATCCATTCATCCATCCCTGTGTGTGTGTGTGTGTGTGTGTGTGTGTGTGTGTGTGTGTGTGTGTGTGTGTATTCATCCATCCATCCATCCCTGTGTGTGTGTGTGTGTGTGTGTGTGTGTATCCATCCATCCATCCATCCATCCCTGTGTGTGTGTGTGTGTGTGTGTGTGTGTGTGTATCCATCCATCCATCCATCCATCCCTGTGTGTGTGTGTGTGTGTGTGTGTGTGTGTGTGTGTGTGTGTCCGTGCAGCCTTGTGTGTGTGTCCAGCCTACCTGTGTCCCAAGCCTCCGTCGTCCCGAGCCTCCTCTGTCCCGTGCCTCCTCTGTCCCGTGCCTCCTCTGTCCCGTGCCTCCTCTGTCCCGTGCCTCCTCTGTCCCGTGCCTCCTCTGTCCCGTGCCTCCTCTGTCCCGTGCCTCCTCTGTCCCGTGCCTCCTCTGTCCCGTGCCTCCTCCGTCCCGTGTCGTGCCGATGGATCGCCGCTCCAGGATCGCCGCTCTTCTCGGCGGCCATTCTACAATTCAAAAGCCGCGCCTCCTTCTCCGCCTCCGCCTGTGATAGGCGGAACACTCAATTTCCCAGCAGCCTGTGTTCCGCCTATCACGGACATCCTCTCATACTCGTCCGTAGTATGAGAATGAACGGATGTCCGTGATAGGCGGAACACTGACTGCTGGGAAATTCAGTGTTCCGCCTATCACAGGCGGAGGCGGAGAAGGAGGCGCGGCTTTTGAATTTTAATGTCCGCCGTCTGTCTGCTCGATACGCTGATCGAGCAGTCAGACAGCGGTGACTCGAGTATAAGCCGAGGGGGCACTTTCAGCCTCAAAAAAGAGGCTGAAAATCTCGGCTTATACTCGAGTATATACGGTATATATATATATATATATATATATATATATATATATATATATATTTGGACAAAATATTATTTCCCCTGAAATCTAATACAACCGTTTTTGTGTTGTGAGCATATAGGTCTAACTCACAAAGGGGGAATGTACAGTATAACACGAGAAGCTAGATAGTCAAGAGTTGAAATGTGTAAAAAAATTATTGCTAGCTACCAACTTTTCAGAGCTTAGTTACTACCCCGTTTCCCCCGAAAATAAGACCTAGCTTGATTGTCGGTGATGGCTGCAATATAAGCCCTACCCCCCAAATAAACCCTACCCTGAAAATAAGACCTGCAAGGACTTTAACTAGAACTTATTTGGGGGGGGTAGAGCTTATATTGCAGCTATCACCGACAATCACGCTAGGTCTTATTTTCAAGGAAACGGGGTAGTTGGTAGCTAGCAGTAAAAACCTGAAGGTTTTTGGGAAACATTGGCTTGCATCATGATTTCTGTGCAAGCCATTGTTTCCAAAAACCTTCAGGCTGGGTTCACACTGAAATTGGATGTGGCTCACAGCAGGGGGTCCGGTGCGTCCCTGTTCTCCTCTAATTTGGACCTGAAATGGAGCCAAAAATGCACAGCACTCTTGTGCAATCCACTCCGTGGCCGCCCTGGTGATGTGTGAACCGGCTCCATTGTGAGCCGGTTACTCTCTCCCATAATGTGAATTTGCATACATGTGAACCCAGTCTCAATGTTTGGATCCTAGTCGGGACACATTCCTTAGAATGCCTGCATTTTCCCAAATTTTTGGCCCGCTTACTATATTTTGACCCAATCTACTGATAATAAGACCACACATTGGGTACAGACTGTGCAAATGTGAATTGAGATCTGCTACATCAAGGATAACAGATGCTGTAGTATCCTCACCTAGTTGCCACCACACACTTGACACTTCTGTATACTAAAGTCTTTATTAACCACTCTACTCCAGGAGGTTTACCCCCTTTATGACCAAGCCATTTTTTGCGATATGGCGCTGCCTTACTTTAACTGACAATTGTGCGGTCATGCTACACTGTACTTTATTTTGGTGCTATTTGATTTTTTTTGTTGCACTTTAACCACTTGCCGACCAGCACACGCCGATTTACGTCAGCAGAATAGCACTGGAAGGGAAAAGGGCGTACAGGTACATCCCCTTTAGGAAGCGATGTTGCGGGCGCACACGCCCGCCGCAGTCTCCATGACCGTGGGTCCCACGGACTTGATGTCCGCTGGGTGCCCGCGATTGTGTCATGGAGAGGAAGAATGGGGAGATGCTTTTGCAAACGACGCATTTCCTCGTTCTGCCTATTGACAGGACAGAGATCACTGCTCCCTCTCATCGAGAGCAGTGATCACTTTCCTGTGTGTTGAAGCCCATCTCCCCCACAGTTAAAATCATGCCCTAGGACACACTTAACCCCTTGATCGCCCCCTAGTGGTTAACCCCTTCACTGCCAGTGTCACTTACACAGTAATTAATGCATTTTTATAGCACTGATGGCTGTATAAATGACAATGGTCCCAAAATAGTGTAAAAAATGTGTCTGTCCCAATTAAAATTGCAGATCACCACCATAACTAATGATCAAAATAAAAATAATAAAATGCCATAAAACTATCCTCTATTTTGTAGACGCTATAACTTTTGCGCAAACCAATCACGCGCTTATTGCGATTTTTTTTACCAAAAATATGTAGAAGAATACGTATCGGCCTAAACTGAGGAAAAAAAATGTTTTTTTATATATTTTTGGGGGATATTTATTATAGCAAAAAGTAAAAAATATTGCATTTTTTTCAAAATTGTCGCTCTACTTTTGATTATAGCGCAAAAAATAAAAACTGCGGAGATTATCAAATACCACCAAAAAAAAGCTCTATTTGTGGGAAAAAAAGACGCCAATTTTTTTGGGAGCTACTTCCCACGACCGTGCAATTGTCAGTTAAAGCGACGCAGTTCCGAATCGCAAAAAGGGGCTTGGTCCTTTAGCTGCATATTGGTCTGAGGCTTAAGTGGTTAAAGTGGAAGTAAACTCAATGATTCAAAAGTTTAAAAAAAAGTTACATTTCCAGGCACATGCCTGGAAATGTAACAGTCACATTGGTTGTTCTCTCAACCAAACTGTCCCACCATCCAATGGCTGGTGTCATAATTGATGTCATGTGCAGCTTCATGGCAGTTGAAGATTAAACAGGCCAAGATGGTGGCTACCTTGGCTGAAACTAATAGGAGGGTTTACTACCACTTTAAGAATACGGCCAAATTTATTGGTAAAGCTTCTGAAAACAAACTATGATCATTCTAAAAAAAGATACTTGCAAGAAAGTACTTCTCCCTAATAAAGGGTTCCACAAACTCACAGAGTCCGTATGGATACTTCTTTAGACAAAGCTGCAAAGAAAAATAACGAGCTGCTCTATCAATATATAACAAGCAGAACTATCCCCAAAATTTGCAGATATAAAACATTTCATTTCTAGTGACAGTTGCAGCTAAGCTGAAGGATTCACACAATTATAGGTGGTACATTGGTGCTGATAGATCGACAAGGTGCTCAGAACATGTCTAAATTCTGAAGCTATGTGAAATATAAACAATTATTGTGCCTTTCCTATAAAGCCAAATCAAGGAAAAAGCAGCTACACAGAATGTGACAAAAATTCAAACCAGTAATAGTGGTGAATATGTAGTGCTAAACCAAAGCTATAAACAGTGCAAACTTGTGAGTGAGATTAATCAGACAAAAAATAAGTGCGAAAAAGTCCACATAGAGGTAAATGAAACACCAAATGTCCATCTAGACACGTAGGTGAATACACAGGGTGTCACACAGCCCCGGGAGTCATCAGACTGTAGGCGTCTTCATAATAAATATCAAGGTTCGTATATGCTTACCAGACATGTTGGACTCAACTATCATAAGACAACGAGTCAATTGAGCATGAATGCACCCATGGGACAGGTCCATGATGACTGTATATCCGATGTCCGGAAATTCCTGTATTGGCCTTACTCCAACTTCACACAGTATAGACCATGGATATAATGGATACTGCAGGCGGTACCAGGACAGGAACTCCAGTGATGGCAAATAAATAACCAAAACCAACCCTAATAAGGGTGCTGGAACCAAATGGTGAAGCTCAACAGCACTTGTATTACACATAAAAAAGAAAAAAAGGGGGAGGGCTCAGATAGTGCAGGTCAAAAGAAGGCTTTTAATGGGTAAAAACCAATGTACAAAAAACTTATAAAAACAATCCCATGTGATAAAAGCATTATGGGGAAAAGTGTACCTCGGCTGACGAGTGTCGTCCAATATGGACTTCTACTGGGGCATCTGATTAGGGTTGGTTTTGGTCATTCATTTGCCATCACTGGACTTCCTGTCCTGGTACTGCCTGCAGTATCAATTATATCCATGGTCGAAACCATGTGAAGTTGAAGTAAGGCCAATCCGGGAATTTCCTGACATCGGATATACAGTCATTGTGGACCTGTCCCATGGGTGCATTCATGCTCGATTGACTCGTTATCTTATGATAGTTGAGTCCAACATCTCTGGTAAGCGTATATGAACCTTGATGTTTATTTTGAAGATGCCTACAGTTTGATGACACTCTGGGCTGTGTGACATCCTGTGTATTCACCTACATATCTAGATGGACATTTGGTGTTTCAGTTACTATTATTATGTGGACTTTTTCTCACTTATTTTTTGTCTGATTACTCTCACTCACAAATTTGCACTGTTTATTTGTTTGGTTTAGCACTACATATTCACCACTATTACTAAATTCTGAATTCTATCTAAGCTGCCGCTATGCAAACGGTGTCTGCACTAAAGACTAAAACACAAAACAAGCACCGCTCAGGCCATTGAGGTGCAATATATCTCCAGGTACTCGCCCCGGCTCACCACCATTGCTGAAGAATGTAGAAAGAAGAAAGTGGCCGCACACAAAAACGAGATGGTTGCTTAGAAGAAATCTTTATTGTCACATGATAGACAGACAATACAGGAGGGAGGTTAATGTTTCACATGGGTATACCATGTTTGTTCACACCAAACATCTTGTTCCTGTGTGTGGCCACTTTCTTCTTTCTACTATCTGCACTAAATCACACTTCCTAACGCTTAACCGTCCCCAGCTAAGAACCTTAACCAAAACTTTGAAACAAGGTTATGGAACCCTAGGATCATGAGGGGATGGTAGTTCAGAAGACAATAACTAAAGAACAATAAATGCAGGGTCATTTGTCTCCCCATATAAACTTTAGGAGCAATGAGTGGAGACATGCAAAAAATGGGAGAGTGTGAATCGGATATAAAATTTGAGGTAAGGTTGTTATTTTGAAGGCGTTTGATCCTCCAAACCATTTTAGATTTAGGGACTTGCTCTTTCACAGATGTTGGAGATCCCCAGATGGAAGTTGGCGGTGAAAAGTAGAGCTGTGTCAGGTGCGATCTATTAAGACTGGTGGTGGCCATTCCTGCAGTAAAGGGAGACATTAAAGTGCTTCTGATTTATTGTAGTTAATCTTGTAATTGGATAGGGCACCATATTGGTTAAATAGTGTCATTTATTTCAGGAGAGTCATCTCAGGGTTGGAAACAGCAAAAAGGAGGTCGTCTGCGTGAGCCATGACTTTAGGGTGTGTACCTCAAAGCTCAAACACACATGAGTACGTGTGTGTGTGTGCACGACTTGTTCAGAGGCTGAGCTGAGTGCAGGTCGAGGCATGTGGGCGGATCCCAACTTAATTTTCATGATCTTGCCAGAGCCTGGACCAGCTCTGTGATGTCGGCCAACAGGCTTCAGCCCACTGCTGAAAACGGGACACAGGAGGGCAGAACGACCTGCTCTCCTGTGATCCACAGGAGAAGTACAGCCATAGGAGCATGTCGTTAAATGCGGTGGGTTGAAGAAGGGGGATTACAGTGATTGATGATTGGCTAAGGATGGGTAGCAGGAGGGGCAACTGTCCCTGCAGCCAGTGCAGTGTATTTGCCTTATTAGCAGGACTTCCCTCTTACTCAGATAAGCAGCACTACTGGCTGCTACACTGAGCAGAAAGGTTTACTGTATTTTTTTACTTTCTCAGACACAGATTTTTACAGACTGTCTGTGAATTTAATGAGGGTTGACAACATTGCATGAGGACCCCTACTGCTCAGTCTGCCCTTGAATATGTGTATACTCTAAATGATGGAACCTGAAGATAGGCACGGCTGTCAATGTGATGGGGCTCGTGCCCCCTACAGGAGACCTAGAGGTACCCCCCCTATCAGTGACGCTGCTTGTAGATATAACATTTAATTAGGTAATGACAGATACAGATAACAAATGTAATAATATTAGGACATAAAAAGAATACCTAACTAAAGATGCTTTTTTTGTAACGGGTTCCTCCACCTTATATGGCGTGGCACAGATGATCAGCTCATTCATAGCGTAGCTCTGAGACGAGGCACATTATTTTCCAAGTTCTATCGGTGTTATATACCGAACTTGTATGTAAGAAAATGGCCAACCCAACACCTTTTTGAGCAACAAGATCTTTTAAGGACTTGGTGAGTTTGTAATGACATTCCTTTGATATGAAGTCAGCTAAGGTAACTAGGATATGGTGAATAGGGATGAGCTTCGAGTTCGAGTCGAACTCATGTTCTACTCGAACATTGCCTGTTCGCCTGTTCAGCGAACAGTGAACAATTTGGGCTGTTCGCAGCAAATTCGAAAAGCCGGAACACCCTATACAAGTCTATGGGAGAAATCTAAAGTGCTAATTTTAAAGGGTAATATGCAGGTTACTGTCCTAAAAAGTGTTTGGGGACCCGGGTCCTGCCCCAGGGGACATGGATCAATGCAAAAAAAAGTTTTAAAAACTGCAGTTTTTTCAGGAGCAGTGATTTTAATAATGATTAAAGTGAAACAATAAAAGTGTAATATTCCTTTAAATTTCGTAGCTGGGGGGTATCTATAGTATGCCTGTGAAGGGGCGCATGTTTCTGGTGCTTAGAACTGTCCCTGCACAAAGTGTCATTTGTGCAGGAAAAAAAGTCTTTTAAAATCACTTGCGGCTATTGTCGGGTCCCGTAATACAGAGAACACTCAATGAGTGCTCTCTGCATTAGCCGACAATTCATTCATTCATTGATTTAAAAAAAAAAGCGTGGGGGTTCCCCTAAATTCAATTACCAGGCCCTTCAGGTCTGACATGGATATCAAGGGGAACCCCGTGTCAAATTAAAAAAAAAAAATTGACGTGGGGGTCCCCCTAAAAATCCATATCAGACCCTTTATCCGAGCACGCAACCTGGCAGGCCGCAGGAAAAGAGGGGGGGACGAGAGAGCGGCCCCCCCTCCCTCCTGAACCGTACCAGGCCACATACCCTCAACATTGGGAGGATGCTTTGGGGGTCTGTGACCCCTCAAAGCACCTTGTCCCCATGTTGATGAGGACAAGGGCCTCATCCTCACAACCCTGGCCGTTGGTTATGAGGGTCTGCGGGCGGGGGGGCTTATCAGAATCTGGAAGCCCCCTTTAACAAGGGGACCCCCAGATCCCGGCCCCCCCCTGTTTGAAATGGTAAGGGGGTACAAAAGTACCCCTACCATTTCACAAAGAAAGTGTCAAAATGGTTAAATAAGACAAACACACTTTTGAAAAATTCCTTTATTAAAAATAAAAAAAAGATTCCAGCGGTGCTAATCCACTCTTGCTATCCAGCGACGGACGGTCTCCGGGGTCCAGCGATGGATGATCATATCCAGCGACAGGGGATCTCTCAGTCCAGCACTGTCCATACATCCGTCTTCTGTCTCCACTCTGGAGACACTGCAGAGATCCCAGCGCTGACGTTTCTTATATTAGGAGGGCGGGGCCACCCGTCACCTGACCCCGCCCCTCTGACGCTGGAGAGGGAAGCCAGGGGTTCCCCAGTGACGTGTGGGTGACCCCGCCCCCTCTGATGTAACGCAGGTTTCCGTTACATCAGAGGGGGCGGGGTCACCCACACGTCACTGGGGAACCCCTGGCTCCCCTCTCCAGCGTCAGAGGGGTGGGGTCAGGTGACGGGTGGCATAAGAAACGTCAGCGCTGGGATCTCTGCAGTGTCTCCGGAGTGGAGACAGAAGAAGGATGTATGGACAGCGCTGGACTGAGAGATCCCCCGTCGCTGGATATGATCATCCATCGCTGGACCCCGGAGACCCGTCGCTGGATAGCAAGAGTGGATTAGCACCGCTGGAATCTTTTTTTTATTTTTTTTATTTTTAATAAAGGAATTTTTCAAAAGTGTGTTTGTCTTATTTAACCATTTTGACACTTTCTTTGTGAAATGGTAGGGGTACTTTTGTACCCCCTTACCATTTCAAACAGCGGGGGCCGGGATCTGGGGGTCCCCTTGTTAAAGGGGGCTTCCAGATTCTGATAAGCCCCCCGCCCGCAGACCCTCACAACCAACGGCCAGGGTTGTGAGGATGAGGCCCTTGTCCTCATCAACATGGGGACAAGGTGCTTTGAGGGGTCACAGACCCCCAAAGCATCCTCCCAATGTTGAGGGTATGTGGCCTGGTATGGTTCAGGAGGGAGGGGGGCCGCTCTCTCGTCCCCCCCTCTTTTCCTGCGGCCTGCCAGGTTGCGTGCTCGGATAAAGGGTCTGGTTATGGATATTTAGGGGGACCCCCACGTCATTTTTTTTTTTAAATTTGACACGGGGTTCCCCTTAATATCCATGTCAGACCTGAAGGGCCTGGTAATTGAATTTAGGGGAACCCCCACACTTTTTTTTTTTTATCAACGAATGAATGAATTGTCGGCTAATGCAGAGAACACTCATTGAGTGTTCTCTGTATTACGGGACCCGACAATAGCCGCAAGTGATTTTAAAAGACTTTTTTTCCTGCACAAATGACACTTTGTGCAGGGACAGTTCTAAGCACCAGAAACATGCACCCCTTCACAGGCATACTATAGATACCCCCAGCTACGAAATTTAAAGGAATATTACACTTTTATTGTTTCACTTTAATCATTATTAAAATCACTGCTCCTGAAAAAACGGCAGTTTTTAAAACTTTTTTTTGCATTGATCCATGTCCCATGGGGCAGGACCCGGGTCCCCAAACACTTTGTAGGACAGTAACTTGCATATTACCCTTTAAAATGAGCACTTTAGATTGTGAACGTTCGAGTCCCATATACATTAATAGGGTTCTAACGTTCACACGAAGTTTAGGTCTGTTCGCAGGTTCTGGTGCGAACCGAACAGGGGGGTGTTCGGCTCATCCCTAATGGTGAACCAACTTTAATTACGAAATATGACATTTCCCCATCATCTACACAAGTCCTTATGCAAATTGTCAAAAAAGAGATAAAACAGTAGTTGGGGTTTAAAATTTCACAAGTAAACATATTACGTGTGGTACACTAAAACGTTTGACCACAGAATTCTGCAACCATGGGCCAGTACAATACAAGTGGTCCAGGAGCACACAAATGAAATACAGCCCTGGACTAGAGTAGAAACCAGCAGCGGCCCATCCATAAGGGGTGCAGAGGCAGTACCCCCCTCCATCCATGGGTCCGGCCCCCTAATCTACATGTGGGGTGCCGGACGCATGGATTCCAATGGGGTTTTTTTTTTAGAGCAAGATTAGAGCCAGAGGCTCTAATAGGTTTCCAAAAAGGGTGGGCACACCCACTTGTAGGACAGTATCGAGAGAATATTCGCTATTCTCACACTGATTTTCCTCCCGGGCCAGTCGGGAAATAGGTCCTGAGATCCGTCACCTGATTGGCTGGAAGGACGGGCGATCCTATTTGACACCAAGGAGGAGGAGGGAGGAGACGCACGGCAGAAGCCCCCATGATGCGGAGGAGGAGATGCGATGGAAGCCGCCACCCGTAGGAGCACTGCCCACCTGCGACCTAGAGGGGTAAGTGAGGGGCTGGATGACTTTGGCCACAGACATATTCAATCAATATAATAAGTGTCCATAAATATGGCCATGTGACTATATTTGATCAATGAAGTCACGCTATCTCTGCCCCTTTGTTTAAAGGGCTATAGATTCTGGACAGTAAATTAATGGGGCTGTGTGATGTCACTGGTTGCTAAGCACATGATGGAAGCCAGCACCCGCCACTTCCTAAGGAACCATTGACAGATAAGGAAGCTGTCATATATACTAGCAGGCCGATTGACCACGTGGGGGGTGGGGGGGGGTAGAAACTGTGGTAGCAGAGGTCAAAGCCTTGCTCATGGGTGTTTCCCATCCCATCTTTATTTAATAAAAATGAATGAGTCTTTCTAGAATTCTTGAAATCAAGGCTATTTATTGATCATTTACCCAATTACTATTCAAAAACAAACAACAAATCTTTGCATGCGTAACATAAAGATAATTAAAAGCCCTGGATGCTATCACAAAGTAAAGTGAAAACCCATGGTATTTTTATGTTATTATTTAATACATACTTACTACACGACTAGAGCCACCTGTGATGTTAATAAAAAATGGCCTCCTGCTGTGATCATTTAAAAACGTCTCTTTTCCTCTCTCTTTTATAACTTGAAAGCCAATGTAAAAGAATTATAAAGCAGAATATAATGACTAGAACAAAGCTAATAAATGGGCCCTTGTTGCATTATTTGGCATACTTCCCTGCCCTGTCACTCATCATTATAACTGATATCTAACAGTAAATATTATAGCTAAACCTTGCCTGCAAACTAATTATGCGGGAAGTGCACTCCACCTGTCAGGCATTGGCTTGTCATTCTGTTCTGTCTTTGTAATACTTGTCCAGCTGCAGTTATATCCAACAAACTGATATATGGCATGCACGGCATGACTCCCTGCATAATGATCTATTAGGAAATGTTAAGTTACCATATCTCCTGTGTGAGGGGTTAGCTCGGCAGCGGGTGTGTGTGACCCCCTGGATGGGTTCACAACACAAAGTCAGGCACAGCAGACAGCGGTGTAGGTTCAAAAAACAAAAGATCCGGTTTATTTAGGCTACATGCAGTGATACATATAAAAGCCAAACAAAATAAAACAAGAAAATAAATCCTGGTCAGCTTGACCTCTAACTACACACGTAGACTCCCTGTCTAACAACTGGGTGCAGCCTTGTGCTGCCCCAATCCCTGTCTCTATTGTAGGGGTTTGCCACACAGGCGTTAACTCACCGCACAGAACAGATCTCAGACTCCCCAGTCTATACACACAAAACTGGTTCCAGGATGGAGCATCTCCCTATGCATGCTGGGGTTTTTTGTAGAGGTCTTAATGAGCCCACTTACTACAGCTGGGCTCATTAACTCTTCCCCTCTAATTGTAAAAGTCTGCATAAAGCCTGAATCTAGGACACACATATTTCCCATCCTGGATACAACCAGGTGATTTTACCTGCGTGCTGCCACATACCCCCCCCTCTTGTTTCAACCTTGGGGTTGTAACACAAGCAGCCAGACACGCATGTATCCGAGACAAAGCATCCACATTCCCCATTTTAACACCAGGACGATGCTTAACTGTAAAGTTAAATTCTTGTAGGGCCAGGAACCACCTATTTACCCTTCTATTGGTCTCCTTGTTTTGAGCCATCCACTTTAAAAGGAGCGTGATCAGTCACCAGGTCAAAGTGCCTACCTAGCAGATAGTACCGAAGGGAATCTAGAGCCCACTTCACTGCTAAACATTCCTTCTCAATCGTGGAGTAATTTACCTCATGGGACTTCAACTTCCTGCTGAGGTAAATGACTGGGTGCTCTTCCCCGTTCCAGACCTGGGATAACACTGCTCCTAACCCAACGTCTGATGCATCAGTTTGTACCACGAAGTCCTTAGAGAAGTCTGGTGAGTACAACACTGGCTGGCTACATAAGGCTGTTTTTAAGGACTGAAATGCTTCTTCAGCCTCTGGGGACCATTTAACCATGACCGACTCTTTCCCTTTCGTCAGGTTGGTGAGGGGCACAGCCTGAGAAGCAAAATGGGGAATGAATCGTCGATAATAGCCAGCGATTCCCAGAAAGGCTCGTACCTGTTTCTTGCTGTTGGGACGTGGCCAACTCTGTATGGCCTCAACTTTATTGACTTGGGGTTTTATCACCCCCCTCCCAATAGTGTACCCAAGATATTTGGCCTCCTCCTGTCCAATGGTACACTTCTTTGGATTGGCCGTAAACCCAGCTTTCCGGATAGAGTCTAGGACTGCTTGTACTTTGGGCAAATGTGAGACCCAGTCTGTGCTATGGATAATCACATCATCCAGGTAAGCTGCAGCATATTTCTGATGGGGCCTCAGAATCTTATCCATTTTCCGCTGGAATGTTGCCGGTGCATTCTGTAACCCAAACGGCATTCTCTTATATTGGAATGCCCCATCTGGGGTTACAAACGCAGTTTTCTCCTTGGCCGACTCGGCCAGGGGAATTTGCCAATACCCTTTGGTGAGATCAAGAGTTGTCATATATCGGGCTGTTCCCAGCCGGTCAATCAACTCATCTATACGCGGCATGGGGTAGGTGTCAAATTTTGTAACTTTATTTAATTGTCGAAAATCGTTACAAAACCGCCAGCTCCCATCAGGTTTGGGCACTAGTACGATAGGACTGGACCAGTCACTCTGGGACTCCTCTATCACACCCAATTCCAACATCCTTTGAACCTCCCCACGTATTGCCTCCCGTCGGGCCTCTGGTATTCTATAAGGTTTTAGTTTTACCCTTTCTCCTGGCGGGGTGATAATGTCATGCTCTACGCCAGATGTTTGTCCCGGAAGCTCAGAGAAAATCTCTTTGTTACGAAGTACAAACTCTTTAACCTCCTGTTGTTGGGCTTTCGATAAGGTGTCTGCTATTCCAACCTCAGGAACTAAGCAATCAGGCTGTACTTGTGACAAAGTCTCTGCGACTAGGGATTCCCTATCCCTCCAGGCTTTCAGCAGATTGACGTGATAGATCTGCTCCGGCTTTCGCCTTCCTGGCTGTCTAACCCTGTAGTTCACCTCACTAATTTTTTCAATTACTTCATATGGACCTTGCCATTTGGCCAGAAATTTGCTTTCAACCGTAGGGATTAGCACCAAGACCCTATCCCCCGGGGAAAAAGTACGTGTCTTGGCCCCACGGTTGTACACTCTCTGCTGTGCTAACTGCGCTTGGGTTAAATGTTCCTTTACAATTGGCATTACCTGTGCAATTCTATCTTGCATCAGGGCAACATGCTCAATCACACTCCTGTGAGGAGAACTCTCATTTTCCCAAGTTTCCTTGGCGATATCCAGCAGCCCTCTTGGGTGTCTCCCATAGAGCAACTCGAAGGGTGAGAAACCCGTAGAGGATTGGGGTACCTCCCTAATGGCAAACATCAAATAGGGTATTAGACAATCCCAATTCTTTCCATCTCTATCCACCACCTTCTTTAACATTTGTTTTAGGGTTTTGTTGAATCTTTCAACCAACCCATCTGTTTGGGGGTGATACACAGATGTACGCAATTGCTTCACTTTGTACAACTTGCATAATTCTTTCATAACCCGGGACATAAAGGGTGTACCTTGGTCCGTAAGCAGTTCCTTACAAATACCCACGCGGCTAAAAACAAGAGATAGCTCTTTGGCTATGGTTTTGGCCGAGGTATTTCGAAGAGGAATTGCTTCCGGATAACGGGTGGCATAGTCCAATATAACCAAAATGTACTGATGCCCCCTAGCGGACTTCATTATCGGACCTACCAAATCCATTGCGATCCTTTCAAAGGGGACCTCAATGATAGGAAGAGGTACCAGCGGGTTACGAAAATGTGGCATAGGTGCCAACTTCTGACACACAGGGCAGGAGGAACAATAATTTTCTGTTTCCTTCATGACCCCAGGCCAATAGAATCTCTGCAGTACCCTCTCTCTGGTTTTTTCGGTCCCCAGATGACCTCCCAGAATGTGCCCATGGGCCAATTCTAACACCAACTTCCTGTAAGGTTTGGGCACCACAAGTTGCTCAATGGTTTCTTCTGCCCTTTGAGCCACTCGATACAGCAGGTCCCTTTCCACAGTGAAGTACGGGTAAGTGCAAGTCTTATCTGGGTTCACTAACTCGCCATCTATTTTCACCACATTTTCCCGTGCCTTTATTAGGGTGGGGTCTTTTAACTGTTCTGTGGCAAAATTTTCCCTGTGAACCTCAAGGTCCGAAAACTCCACAGACGGCATGTTTTCAACTGAGGATGTTGGCTCCTCCCCAGTTTCTCGAGTTTCCCCCGCCAATACCGACAAGGGAAATTCAGGAGAGTCCTCACCACTCCCAGAGGAATTCTGGTCATCTTCCTGGTCTATAGGGGCACCAGTGGGGGGCTCAGGACAATCCCAGAGTTCCCAGAATTTTGGAAAATCCCTTCCCACAATAGCATCATGTGGTAAGTGAGACACTAACCCCACCTGATGAGAGAGGTTACCTTTGGGGGTCTCAAAAAACACTGAAGTTACAGGATACTCTCGGGTGTCCCCATGCACACAAATAACAGCCACCCTGTTCTTCCCAGAGACCTCTGTAGTAACTAATTCAGCTTTTATCAATGTTACCAGGCTACCTGAATCTAGCAACACATCAACATGCCTACCATTAATACACATTTTACATAAATGTCTCTCAGGTCCCCGAATGGCAGTGCATGCAACTGTCGCAAACAGCGACTGACGTCTCTCCCTTATAAAGTCACATTGCATAGGCTCATCCACAACTGGGCAATTGGCTGCAATATGTCCCTCTTGCCGGCAGCGGTAGCAAATAATCTTTTTCGCTGCCTCTTGCAGCATGGGCTTCCTGGGCGGCTCCCGCCAGACCTTAGGTAGAACTCCCACCCTCTCACTCTCTCCACCCTCACCCCTTGGAGTCATCTTACCCGTCACTGGGGATGATCTGGTCTTAGGGGGGAAAGTCCGTGAGTCCCTGGAAGAGGTGGTCAGGTTCTCTGTAGCCAAGTACCTCTCAACCAGATCCACAAGTTTATCTGCATTTTCTGGGTCTCCATGGCTTACCCATTTTTGGATGGCAGTAGGAAGAGCTCTCAGGAAACGATCCATAACCACACGTTCCACAATGTTTGGTGCAGTCAAAGTCTCTGGCTGCAGCCACTTCCTGCTCAGGTGAATGAGATCATACATTTGAGACCTGGGAGGTTTTCCAACCTGAAAAGTCCAGTTATGCACACGCTGAGCCCGGACGGCCAGGGTGACACCCAGCCGTGCCAATATTTCTGCTTTTAGCACCACATAGTCTTTTGCTTGGTCAGGCTCTAGGTCATAATACGCTTTCTGCGATTCCCCAGTTAACAGAGGGGCCACCAGTCCAGCCCATTGCTCCTTAGGCCACTTTTCCCTTTCAGCAGTCCTTTCAAATGTGGTCAAAAACACCTCCGGATCATCCTCTCCAGTCATTTTTGTCAGTAAACGGCTCACACCAAAGGATGCGGTATTATTGTAACCACTTGCTTCATTGGTCTGTGGACGTTGCTGTATTAATGTCTCTATTTTCTGTTGAAAATTCTGCTCTTGCTTCTGCAACAGGTCTATGAAGCGGGCTTCAGATCGCTGCTGGGCTTGTTGCTGAGCTTCCAAACTCTGCTGCAAAGTTGCATTTGTCTGCTGCTGGGCTGCAAGGCTCTTTTGTAAACCTGCATTTGTTTGCTGCTGATTTGCATTTGCTTGTTGATGGTTTGCATTTGCTAGAGCCAGCTGTCTCAGTATCTCCTCCATGCTGGCCTTAACAAAAAAAAAAAAAAAGTGCCAAAATTCTCCACCAACTGTGAGGGGTTAGCTCGGCAGCGGGTGTGTGTGACCCCCTGGATGGGTTCACAACACAAAGTCAGGCACAGCAGACAGCGGTGTAGGTTCAAAAAACCAAAGATCTGGTTTATTTAGGCTACATGCAGTGATACATATAAAAGCCAAACAAAATAAAACAAGAAAATAAATCCTGGTCAGCTTGACCTCTAACTACACACGTAGACTCCCTGTCTAACAACTGGGTGCAGCCTTGTGCTGCCCCAATCCCTGTCTCTATTGTAGGGGTTTGCCACACAGGCGTTAACTCACCGCACAGAACAGATCTCAGACTCCCCAGTCTATACACACAAAACTGGTTCCAGGATGGAGCATCTCCCTATGCATGCTGGGGTTTTTTGTAGAGGTCTTAATGAGCCCACTTACTACAGCTGGGCTCATTAACTCTTCCCCTCTAATTGTAAAAGTCTGCATAAAGCCTGAATCTAGGACACACATATTTCCCATCCTGGATACAACCAGGTGATTTTACCTGCGTGCTGCCACACCTGTTAGACAGCACAGCAGGAGTAATCACTATATACTGATCAGTAATAGGGTGGGAAGCACACCTTGAAAATGCCCATTTACATTCTCCAGTGTAGAAATCTTCTTCTACCAGTGGTGGCTGGTGCTGAACATTTTTTGGGGGGGCGCAAACAAACTGAAAAAGTCTGAAAAACACTGAAAAAAAAAAACATCAGATGCACAACTGTGCCCGTAAAAGGCAGCCACTATGCTAATAATATGCAGCTTCTGTGCCCACCATATGCAGCCTCTGTACCCACCATATGCAGCTTCTGTGCTCATAATATGCAGCCACTGTGACCCCCCCCCCCACACTCGCCCACCATCAGACCAGCATTTACCCCATCCAGGTGACGGCAGCGAGCTGTAGGATGAACAAGTGACTGCTCCTGCATCCTTCATGGTTCCCGTGCATCTTCTCCTCCATTCCGCAGAGCGTGGGAGATGCACACCGGCAGTACTACCCCCCCTCACGGGAGGAGGTTCGGCACTTACCGGGCTGTTGGGTCCTCTTCTCATGTGTCTCTGTGTGGGCAGCAGCAGCAGCGGGGTCCGATCCTCCAGCTTCCTCCTGCGTGTCTCTTCCACCAAAGCTCGGGGCACCCAATAGAATGCCCGTCGCTTTGGCCAATCAGGAAACAGGTCTCACTGACCTGCCTCCTGATTGGTGGGGAGGCACTGTGGTGTAAAAATAGCAAAAATTTTGTTCGCTATTGTCACAAAATAGGGTGAGATCAGGGCGCACTCTCTGTGCCCCGAGCCCACCCTTTTTTTGAAAAATTATGGAAATATGGCACTCACAAATATTATCAAACATGTGTAACCAAATGTAAATGTGCAGGGCACACATGTGGGGGTGGAGTGTCTGCACCTGAACAGTCCTGGAGCGTCTGTAGTCCATTGCACTTCAAACGATTTTTTTTCCCATTGTGGATCAGAATATTCAGCACATTTATTTGGACTTTATTTACATGTTTTTTTTTTTTGCTTTGTATATTCACATCTGCACTTATTTTCACTTGGTTGCACATGTTTGATAATATTTGCAAGCGCCACATTTCCATAATTCTGGTAAGAAGTAATTCTTTACACAGCGGTGGTGGACTCAGCACATTCTTCTCCATATTAGCATTGAAGATCCATTTACCTGTGGATGGACTTTCTTTTTCTTTATGAATTTACATGGGTGGATGTCACATATACGTTTGGACATTATTAATTAATTTATTTTCTTTTTACAAGTTTTGTATATTCAGTCACTTGGTTTAGTTGAATTTTTTTTGGCTTTTCATCTAGCGTTCCACTATACCACTCTATGTGTGTTTGTGCATATGAGCCTGATAGCTCTGGTATATAACACATATAGACTTTTCTTTTCACATCAATTTTGGCTAAATTTTATTTTGGCTTGTTTAGGGATTCACATGTTTAATTCATGGGTTTCACGTGATATAAATTTTTCTCTTAACATAACATGTGTTAGCACCCCACACCAAGGCAAGGTGAATGGAAGCTGTACCAGGACAGGAACTCCAGTAATGGCAAAAGGATGACCAAAACCAACCCTTATAAGGGGTCTGGAACCAAATGGTGAAGCTCGACAGCACTAGCATCGGTAGACATAAAAAAGAAAAGAGGGGGGGGGGGGGGGGCTCTGATAGTGCAGGTCAAAAGATGGCTTTTAATAGGCGTAGCGCTGACCACCGAAGAAGCGGCTGTTTTTTTTGGGCTTACCATTACCTTCTCCACCTTGTGCTCGTCTAGGGGTTCCCGAGGTTGATGACCCAATAAACTGTAGAGACCAACACTTGAATCCACTTGAGGGATTTTTATTTGCAAAACGTTGAACAGAACACTGTCTCTCAGTAGGGAATAGAGGGTATAGGTAGTAAAGCTCAGGTATTCTTGGTACTGTTGACACTTAAAATGTCTCGCTCTATACAATCCAGGGAATAGCCATTCGCAACTGGATGTTATAGCTATCAGATAAATCCCCTTTTTGTGGACTTGGCAACCAACAGGTGATTCAAAAGAACATAGTCTCTGCCACAGACTTGGTTGTAGAACTTTAGAATGAGAAAGGTCTCTGCCACAGACTTGATTGTAACTGAAGGATGAAACTAGGAACTTTCATACGGTACCGGTATCTTGCAGCCGGTCCGACGACACCACAAGATTGTGGATTCACTTTGATGTTCCAGCTTAGCTTCCAGGCTTCTACTGAGCAGCCAGCCTCGTGCATGGCCCTCTTCTGAAGAGTCCTCGCCTGGTTGCGTTCTCAGTTGCTGGGCCTCTCCAAACCCGAGACTGCACCGGACCACCTTGGAACCCTCCTCGGAGACGGATGGATCTGCACCCCAGACCATGAGGGCCTCTGAGGGCTGGTTGGGAGGACCAGGACCAGGGATTCAGAACATACTTCTGGACCGGATCCCAGAATCACGTGACCCCCGCACCTAAGTACCCTCTCACAGCAAGATAACGCACCCACTGATTGGCTCTGAGAGAGAGATTGGTACCCAATGCGTCCAACCAGACTGCGTTCCAATGCCTGGCAAAGGAGGCACCCACACCTATGTCCAGGCAGAACATAATACAGTCCAGCCAAACTGATGCTGAGACCATAATTTATCATAATTAACCCTAAAACCCAACTATGGTCTTAGGAAAACAAAATTTACAAAAACATAGCGTGTGCTCTTCGGGAGCATGGCGCTACATAGGTAAAAACCAATGTACAAAAAACGTATAAAAACTTATAAAAACAATCACATGTGATCAAAGCAATATGGGGAATAGAATACTGCACCCGACGTGTTTCGTCCAAAACTGACTTCTACTGGGGCAGATCAGAGCCCCCCCATTTTCTTTTTTATGTGTACCGATGCTAGTGCTGTCGAGCTTCACCATTTGGTTCCAGTACCCTTATTAGGGCTAGTTTTGGTCATCCTTTTGCCATTACTGGAGTTCCTGTCCTGGCACCGCCTGCATTATCCATGGTCGATACCGTGTGAAGTTGGAGTAGGGCTAATCCTGGAATTTTCTGACATTGGATATACAATCATCGTTGACCTGTCCCATGGGTGCATTCATGCTCTATTGACTCGTCTCATGACAGTCGAGTCCAACATCTCTGGTAAGCGTATATGAACCTTGATGTTTATTTTGAAGACGCCTACAGTTTGATGACTCTCTGGGCTGTGTGACATCCTGTTTATTCATTTACGTGCCTAAATGGACATTTGGGGTTTCATTTTCCTCTATGTGGACTTTTTTCACTTATTTTTTGTTTGATTAATTTCAATCATAAGTTTGCACTTTTTATATGTTTGGTTTAGCGCTACATATTCACCACCATTATTGATTCAAATTTTTGTCACATCCCATGTAGCTGCTTTTTCCTTGATTTAGTTTAATTTCATAGGAAAAGCTAAATAATTGTTTGTATTTCACACGCTACATGGAACTTTGGCATTTGTAGCACTAAAACCCACCATTGGCTAATGAAAGTATATGGTTCTGTTCATTGACTGCCTTGGACTGGTGGTAGAATTGGTCATCCTCGTGAACCGATCTGAGCTTGTGTCCCTGTGTTTTACTTAGTCACATAACCTTGAAGTGACCTCTAATATCCATATAACCTACAGCAGGAGATAAATTATTCCCTATTAACTACATTTTAGCTCTTGCAGGCCAGTTAAATCTTAAATCAAACATAAGGGGACACAGATGCCTACTGAGGTACAGAGAATCTATTTCAATCAATTTTCCCTCCTGGAGAGAATGTATTACTAGATACAACTCAGTTTCTTTCCTCAGAAAGATTTCAGCTCTTGTTGATAGGATTAACCCTTCAATGAGAAAAAAACGCCTTTGAAGCATTTCAGACCTTACTTGGTCAGTACAAAATCATTATAGCATCTAATTATCCCCAGTCAAAATGGATAGCTATGGCAATTACTGATATTTGAATGTTATTTTTGAAATTGAAAAGTCAGTTGCATCAACATTTCATCAACCCAAGTAGAAATTGGCTGAATTTAATAAATGTATTATGCATATCAAAAAACCTAGATAACTATTTTCTGTATGTTACCTATTAGAATGCATTTAACTGCTTCAGCCCCGGAAGATTTTACCCCCTTCCTGACCAGAGCACTTTTTGCAATTCTGCACTGCGCCGCTTTAACTGACAATTGCGCGGTCGCGCGACATTGCACCCAAACAAAATTGACATCCTTTTTTTTCCCCACAAATAGAGCTTTCTTTTGGTGGTATTTGATCACTTTTGCGTTTTTTATTTTTTGCGTTACAAACAAAAAAAAGCGTCAATTTTGAAAAAAGATCCATATTTTTTACTTTTTGCTAAAATAAATATCCTCCAAAAATATGTAAAAAAACCATTTGTTTCCTCAGTTTAGGCTGATATGTATACTTCTATATATTTTTGGTAAAAAAAAAGAAAAAAAAAGAAATCTCAATAAACCTACAGTATATTGATTGGTTTGCGCAAAAGTTATAGCATCTACAAAATAGGGGATAGTTTTATGGCATTTTTATTTTTAATTTTTTTCATTAGTAATGGCGGCTATCTGCGATTTTTATAGGGACTGTGATATTATGGTGGACACATTGGACATTTTTGACACTATTTTGGGGCGATTGTCATTTATACAGCAATCGGTGCTATAAAAATGCACTGATTACTGTGTAAATGACATTGGCAGTGAAGGGGTTAAACAATAGGGGGCAATAAAGGGGTTAAGTGTATCCTAGGGAGTGATTCGAACTGTGGGGGGTATGGGCTTAAATTCGCATGACAGCGATCACCGCTCCCGGTGACAGGGAGCAGTGGTCTCTGTCATGACACAAGCCAGAAAGGGGGAGGTGCCTTGTTTACATAGCCCAATTAGCCATTTTCCCTTCCTGGTGTCATGTGACTTGTTAGTGTTACAAGGTCTCAGATGTGAATGGGGAGCAGGTGTGTTAAATGTGGTGTTATCGCTCTTACTCTCTCATACTGGTCACTGGAAGTTTAACATGATACCTCATGGCAAAGACCTCTTTGTTGCTCTACATAAAGATGGCCTAGGCTATAAGAAGATTGCCAAGACCCTGAAACTGAGATGTAGGACAGTCCAAACAGCAGTTTAACAGCACAGGTTCTACTTAGAACAGGCCTCGCCATGGTCGACCAAAGAAGTTGAGTACACATGCTCAGAGTCATATCCAGAGGTTGTCTTTGGGAAATATATGTATGAGTGCTGCCAGCATTGCTGCAGAGGTTGAAGGGGTGGGGGGTCAGCCTGTCAGTGCTCAGACCATATGCCGCACACTGCATCAAACTGGTCTGCATGGCTGTCATCCCAGAAGGAAGCCTCTTCTAAAGATGATGCAAAAGAAAGCCTGCAAACAGTTTGCTGAAGACAAGCAGACTAAGATCATGGATTACTGGAACCATGTCCTGTGGTCTGATGAGACCAAGATAAACTTATTTGGTTCAGATGGTGTCAAGCATGTGTGGCCGCAACAAGGTGAGGAGTACAAAGACAAATGTGTCTACAGTCAAGCATGGTGGTGTCATGGTCTGGGGCTGCATGAGTGCTGCCAGGACTGGGGAGCTTCAGTTCATTGAAGGAACCATGAATGCCAACATGTACTGTGACATACTGGACCAGAGCATGATCCCCTCCCTTTGGAACTGGGCTGCAGGGCAGTATGCCAACATTATAATGACCCCAAACACACCTTCAAGACTACTGCTGCCTTTCTAAAGAAGCTGAGGGTAAAGGTGATGGACTGGCCAAGCATGACTCCAGATCTAAACCCTATTGAGCATCTGTGGGGCATCCTCAAACGGAAGGGGGAGGAGCACAAGGTCTCTAACATCCGCCAGCTCCGTGATGGAGGTGTGGAAGAGGACTCCAGTGACAACCTGTGAAGCTCTGGTGAACTCCATGTCCAAGAGGGTTAAGGCAGTGCTGGAAAATAATGGTGGCCACACAAAATATTGACACTTTGCACCTGATTTGGACATTTTTGGGGGTGTACTCACTTTTGTTGCCAGCGGTTTAGACATTAATGGCTGTGTGTTGAGTTATTTTGAGGGGACAGCAAACTTACACTGTTATACAAGCTGTACACTCAGTACTTTACATTGTAACAAAGTGTCATTTCTTGTTGTCACATGAAAAGATATAATAAAATATTTACAAAAATGTGAGGGGTATACTCACTTCTGTGAGATACTGTATGTAGTGCAAGGTCCTGCATGTCTGCATGCAAATTGAAAAAGTGTTTAGGTTTGACCTTTTATTATATAGCATACCTCCTAATTTTTTGAGATAGGAATGAGGGACAATTATTAGTAAAGGTATGTAGGCATAGGACACACCCCCTGCCACGCCCACTCAAGGAAGAATTATACAAAAGAAATAATTAGTTAAACCCACCAGTGTTTTTTTTTTTTTTTTACCACTGCTATTCCTTTATATCGGCTTTTGAAATTTACAAATGCAGCAATTTAGAAATCAAACAAAAGGTTGAGCTCTGGGAAACCTTTTTTGAAAGATAAAAAGTGCATTTTATTGACAACTATATAGATCAGACTTAAATAAGGGATAAGTGGAGGAGGAAAGAGGGACAGAGGGACCTTGTGCTGAACTAGGGACGTTCCCTTGAAATCAAGGACAGTTGGGAGCTATGTATATAGTTTTGGGAAATATAAAGGAAAATTGTATAATATATGGCCAGCCTTAGTAAAGTAGTAGCAAAGCCGGCACCCAACAGGATCTTAAAACGTAAAAGAAATGATCAGTCTATAATTTTAATGGTCGCTTTATTTTAACAGTGAGAGACAGAATAACAACAAAAATATCCAGAGAAACGCATTTCAAAAAAAGTTATAAATTGATTTGCATTTTAATGAGTGAAATAAATATTTGATCCCTTTCCACTCGGCAAGATTTATGGCTCGCAGGTGTCTTCTATACAGGTAACAAGCTGCGATTAGGAGAACTCACTTAAAGCGAGTGCTCCTAATCTCAGCTTATTACCTGTATAAAAGACACCTGTCAAAAGAAGCAATCATTTAGATTTCTAACTCTCCACCATGGCCAAGACCAAAGAGCTGTCCAAGGATGTCAGGGTTAAGATTGTGCACCTACACAAGGTTGGAATGGGCAAGCAGCTTGGTGAGAGAGTGATAATAGTTTGTGCGATTATTCGCAAATGGAAGAAACGCAAAGTAACTCATCTTCCTCAGGGGCTCATGCAAGATCTCACCTTGTGGAGTTTTAAGGATAATGAGAACGGTGAGGAACTACACAGGAGAATCTTGTCAATGATCTCAAGGCAGTTGGGACCATAATCACCAAGAAAACAATTGGTAACACACTACGCCATAAAGGACTGAAATCCTTAAGCATCCACAAGGTCCCCCTACTCAAGAAAGCTAGACATGTGCAGAGTAAAATATTTCGTTTCGGAATTTCGTTTTCGTCCGAGAACTTAATTTATTTAGTTACTCCCGAAATTCGTTTTTATTTATTTCGTTTTTCGTTCAAAAATTGCAATCGTCTGAAAATCCACATGAATTACGGTCGAATCTGTCTTGGAAGGCTTATGGTGTCTGTCGAATGTATAAAGAAGATTCGACGGAGCTAACTATATAGCATACTTTAGAACCCTATTAAAGTCTATGGGACTCCAACGTTCAAAATCTAAAGTGCTAATTTTAAAGGCTAATTTGCCAGTTACTGTCCTAAAAAGTGTTTGGGGACCCGGGTCCTGCCCCAGGGGACATGTATCAATGCAAAAAAAAGTTTTAAAAACGGCCGTTTTTTCGGGAGCAGTGATTTTAATAATGATTAAAGTGAAACAATAAAAGTGTAATATTCCTTTAAATTTCATAGGGGGGGGTTGTCTATAGTATGCCTGTGAAGGGGCGCATGTTTCCCGTGCTTAGAATTGTCCCTGCACAAAGTGTCATTTATGCAGGAAAAAAAGTCCTTTAAAATCACTCGCAGCTATTATGAATTGTCGGCTCCGTAATACAGAGAACACTCATTGAAAGTCATTGATAAAAAAATAAATAAATAAAAAAAAAAAAAAAGCGTGGGGGTCCCCCAAATTCAATTACCAGGCCCTTCAGGTCTGGTATGGATATTAAGGGGAACCCTGCCTCAAATTTAAGAAAAAATTTGACGTGGGGTTCCCCCTAAATATCCATAACCAGACCCTTCAGGTCTGGTATGGATATTAAGGGGAACCCCGCGTCAAATTTAAAAAAAAATTGACGTGGGGTTCCCCCTAAAAATCCATACCAGACCCTTTATCCGAGCACGCAACCTGGCAGGCCGCAGGAAAAGAGGGGGGACGAGAGAGCGGCCCCCCCTCCCTCCTGAACCGTACCAGGCCACATGCCCTCAACATTGGGAGGATGCTTTGGGGGTCCGTGACCCCTCAAAGCACCTTGTCCCCATGTTGATGAGGACAAGGGCCTCATCCCCACAACCCTGGCCGGTGGTTGTGGAGGTCTGCGGGCGGGGGGCTTATCAGAATCTGGAAGCCCCCTTTAACAAGGGGACCCCCAGATCCCGCCCCCCCCCCTGTTTGAAATGGTAAGGGGGTACAAAAGTACCCCTACCATTTCACAAAGAAAGTGTAAAAAATGGTTAAATAAAACAAACACACTTTTGAAAAATTCCTTTATTAAAAAAAAAAAAATAAAAAAAAATAAAAGATTCCAGCGGCGGTAATCCACTCTTGCTATCCAGCGACGGACGATCATCTCTCCAGCAATGTCTCATCTCATCCAGCGCAGCGATCCTCCATCCTTCTGTCTCCTCCACGGAGACACTGCAGGCATTCCGGCGGCTGACGTTTCTTATATACGGAGGGTGGGGCCACCCGTCACCTGACCCCGCCCCCCTCTGACGCAAGGGGAAACCCGGGGTTCCCCGTGACGTATGGGTGACCCCGCCCCCTCTGATGTAACGGAAACCTGCCTGTGTTACATCAGAGGGGTGCGGGTCACCCCTACGTCACAGGGAACCCCGGGTTTCCCCTTGCGTCAGAGGGGGGCGGGGTCAGGGGACGGGTGGCCCCGCCCTCCGTATATAAGAAACGTCAGCCGCCGGAATGCCTGCAGTGTCTCCGTGGAGGAGACAGAAGAAGGATGTATTCGCTGCGCTGGATGACATGAGACATCGCTGGAGAGATGACCGTCCGTCGCTGGATAGCAAGAGTGGATTACCACCGCTGGAATCTTTTTTTTTTTTTTTTTTTTTTTTAATAAAGGAATTTTTCAAAAGTGTGTTTGTTTTATTTAACCATTTTTTACACTTTCTTTGTCAAATGGTAGGGGTACTTTTGTACCCCCTTACCATTTCAAACAGGGGGGGGCCGGGATCTGGGGGTCCCCTTGTTAAAGGGGGCTTCCAGATTCTGATAAGCCCCCCGCCCGTAGACCTCCACAACCACCGGCCAGGGTTGTGGGGATGAGGCCCTTGTCCTCATCAACATGGGGACAAGGTGCTTTGAGGGGTCACAGACCCCCAAAGCATCCTCCCAATGTTGAGGGCATGTGGCCTGGTACGGTTCAGGAGGGAGGGGGGGCCGCTCTCTCGCCCCCCCCCCTCTTTTCCTGCGGCCTGCCAGGTTGCGTGCTCGGATAAAGGGTCTGGTATGGATTTTTAGGGGGAACCCCACGTCAATTTTTTTTAAAATTTGATGCGGGGTTCCCCTTAATATCCATACCAGACCTGAAGGGTCTGGTTATGGATATTTAGGGGGAACCCCACGTCAAATTTTTTCTTAAATTTGAGGCAGGGTTCCCCTTAATATCCATACCAAACCTGAAGGGCCTGGTAATTGAATTTGGGGGACCCCCACGCTTTTTTATTTATTTATTTATTTATTTTTTTATCAATGACTTTCAATGAGTGTTCTCTGTATTACGGAGCCGACAATTCATAATAGCTGCGAGTGATTTTAAAGGACTTTTTTTCCTGCATAAATGACACTTTGTGCAGGGACAATTCTAAGCACGGGAAACATGCGCCCCTTCACAGGCATACTATAGACAACCCCCCCCCCCCCCTACGAAATTTAAAGGAATATTACACTTTTATTGTTTCACTTTAATCATTATTAAAATCACTGCTCCCGAAAAAACGTCCGTTTTTAAAACTTTTTTTTGCATTGATACATGTCCCCTGGGGCAGGACCCGGGTCCCCAAACACTTTTTAGGACAGTAACTTGCAGAATCTTTTCTCTCTGTCAAATCTTTTTTCTCTGTCGAATATTTTCTCTATATAATCTTGGACTAATAGAGGTAAGGTTAGGCACATTCGACCACAGGTTCTATAGACACAGATTGTTGTCAGAGTCATGTCGAATCTCCTATTCTATATCGAACTGTTGTAACAATGAAAACGAAAATAAAGCTTTTATTTATGTTGGATCTTTCGTTTTTCGGATTTTGTGCTTTCGTTATCGTTGGTCAAAACGAAAACGAAAATAGCTGAAATTCGGACGAAATTGCATTCGGACGAAAACGAATGCACATGTCTAAAGAAAGCACATGTACAGGCTTGTCTGAAGTTTGCTAATGAATATCTAAATGATTCAGAGGAGAACTGGGTGAAAGTGTTATGGTCAGATAAGACCAAAATCAAGCTCTTTGGCATCAGCTCAACTCGCCGTGTTTGGAGGAGGAGGAATGCTGCCTATGACCTCAAGAACACCATCCCCACCGTCACACATGGAGGTGGAAACATTTTGGTTTGGGGGTGTTTTACTGCTAAGGGGACAGGACAACTTCACTGCATCAAAGGGACAATGGCTTGAGGCCATGCACCATCAAATCTTGGGTGAGAACCTCCTTCCTTCAGCCAGGGCATTGAAAATGTCTCGTGGATGGGTATTCCATTTTGACAATAGCCCAAAACACACCGCCAAGGCAGCAAAGGAGTCACTCAAGAAGCAGCACATTAAGGTCCTGGAGTGGCCATGCCAGTCTCCAGACCTTAATCCCATAAAAAAAATATGTGGAGGGAGCTGAAGGTTCGAGTTACCAAATGTCAGCCTCGAAAACCTTAATGATCTGGAGAGGATGTGTAAAGGGGAGTGGGACAAAATCCCTCCTGAGATGTGTGCAAATCTGGTGGCCAACTACAAGAAACGTCTGACCTCTGTAATTGCCAACAAGGGTTTTGAGAAGGGGTCAAATACTTATTTCACGCATTAAAATGCAAGTCAGTTGTTAACCTTTTTAAAATGTGTTTTTCTGGCTATTTATGTTTTTATTTTGTCTCTACCCGTTAAAATAAACCTACTATTAAAATTATAGACTGATCATTTCTTTCTCAGTGGGCAAACTTACACAATCAGCAGGGGATCAAATTCTATTTTCCCTCACTGTATATGAAGCCTTTATTGGTATAAAGGGTAAAACAACAGGGTAGACCCTACTTACATGTTTCAGCTTACATGGCCTTAATCATAACTGAGCTATGATTAAGGCCATGTAGGCTAAAAACATGAGCGTGAGCTACCCGTTTTTTTGTACCCTGTATACCAATAAAGGCTTCATATACATTTTAAGATCCTTTTGGGTGCTGGCTTTGCTACTACTTTTGAATTTTTCTTAGGCTTGCAGAGCCACCGCCTGATCTCTAACCTGCTGTCCAACGCACTCCAAAAAAGTTTTTGCCTTTTATTTAAAAAAATTCAAAAATACATGCCAAAGCAGAACGGGCAGAAAAACGTACGCGTTTCACACTACAAACAGTGCTTAATCATAGCCTGTTTGAGAGGTGAAGTTTGAGTGCGGTGAGTCTTATATTGCTATTTTTACTAAGTTGGAGAAGGTACAGAGGTTTGAAGAGTAAGATAATGCACCCACTGTGAAATTTTTACTAAAATAAACAAAATGCTATATTTCCTTTAAAGGTGTTGGCCTCAAAAGGTAAGTATAGTATTGCCTTACTGGAAATATGACATCACATGGGTTTGGGAATCATACCCCTCAGCTCACTGTAAGCTCCCCAACTAAGCTGTCATTACCTGGAGGTCTTTGTGTCAGGGATGGGAGTTGTTAAGGGGTTCAAATGATCCTATTACCAGTCCACAAAATGGACTGATTTGCATTGCAGAGAAATTAAGTGATAAAAGATCACCAATGGCCATGGGTCAACCCAGATCATGACGACTGCAGAGATGGATGGTTCACATGTCATTAATATTACTATTTACTTTACCTGTGAAATATATTTACTTCTTTAACATTTCCCCCAAGCCAAAAATGGCAATCTACCATCCCTGGCATTTACAAGCAGCACCGTTGTGGCTTATATTATTTGTGAGCTCTGTGTGAGCTTCTCCTTTAATGTTATAACAAATGGTAACATTTACTGCAGCTTATGGTCTTGACCTTGAAATCTGTACCAAGTCAATTTTGATGGATCATAAAGTTAACTATCCCAGTGAGCATATCAAATGTTGGTAATTTACACATTAGAATACACACCTATATTACCTTCAATGAAGAGAAATAAAATAGTATACATCCTAGGACATGTTAAATAATCTACAGGACAATGGTTAGGGGTTCTTAAACTAAAGTTATTTTATAAAACATATTTTTGTTTTGTCAAACCTACAAACTTGTGTTCACATCCAAGCCAAGTGGTCTATGGCCAGGGAGGGACCCAATCAAGAAGCAGATTTAACATTTAAAGGAAATTTGTAGAACCTTAAAAGGATGAGAGTGCCACAAAGTTTGAATAAGTCCACAAAAAAAAAAAAAAATTATGATACTTGATCATGTATCACAATTTATCAGTCAGGACAAAATTGCATAACATAAGTTGAGTATCTAAAATCACATACCCTGGCAATAAAAATTTGTACATGTCAGGACATTAAGGGGATTGTCTGCGGCGGGGTTGAGCATAAATGCCTGCTTTTTGCAGATGATTTATTATTGACTTTGAAATCCCTGATTACATAACTCCCTAACCTGTACAGGACTTAAATCCATTTTCAGTGATTTCAAGGTTGCACATAAACCATAACAAGTCCAGAGCATTAAATCTCTCACTACCAAACTCCACTCAAATGGCACTTGAGCAATCACACCAATTCTGGTGGGAACGTGAGGCTCTCCCATATTTAGGTATACACTTGACCTCTTCTATACAAACGATGTACAAAAGGAACTACCCAGCTCTTTTTAAACGGCTAATAGAGGTTATGGCAAAATGGCACATACACCCCCCATCATGGTTCGGCAGACTACACTCAATTAAAATGAATGTATTACCAAGGATACTATATTACTTTCGGACAATACCTGTAGCGATATCCCATAGCGATCTACAACAGTTGCAAAGGAAAATCCTCCAGTTTATATGGGGAGACAAGAGGCCTAGGGTTAACAAAAAGCACTATGTATACTCCTAAATGGAGAGGAGGACTTGGTTTGCCAGATCTACAGAAATATTTCTATGCAGCCCAGTTAGCTCAGCTATCAAGATTTCACTCAAACATGTCACACGCAATATGGATGACGATGGAATCTTATTCTTGCCATCCTGATCCTATATCCCACATTATGTGGCTTCCACCTAAAGAAAGGCAAACAATATTATGCCCATCCTTCTCACTAGGGATATGGGACAGGCTCACTAGAACATGAATTCAAATCACCTCATTCTCCATTGGCACCCTTACTTAAAAATAGTGCATTTACCCAAGGCCTCACTCCATTTGCCTTTGAATGGTGGACCAATAAGGGCCTATTACGAATAGCAGATCTTTGTGATAACAGAGGTATGCTGACCGAACACGCTATCATTGAAAAATATCAAATGTCACCAGTAGAACGTTACAGATACACTCAACTTCACCACTATCTTCAATCTCCAGCTCATAAGGGTGACCTGGTGACCCTGACCGCTATGGAGCACTTATGCAATAATTATGATAAACTTAGAGGCCATATTTCGGCCATATATACAATATTGACAAATTTATCGACAAAACTGAGTTGTATACTCCAGTGGGAAAAGGATCTCTGGGAAATCCTTGACCTAGAAAAATGGCATGCTATGTCGGAATCAGCGTCTAGATCACTTATACCTTATTCCTCGATAATAGAAGCTAATTAGAAGGTGTTATTACGGTGGTATATGGTGCCGGTCAGACTGGCCACCTTTGTACATGGAGCTACCCCCAAGTGTTTTAGAGGTTGTGGTCAGGATGGAACTACATATTATATATGGTGGACATGCCCCAAGGTTAGAAGATTCTGGATCAGGTCTACAATTTTATATATACCCTTACCCAGATACATTTAACTAAAACTGCTAAACAATCAGTTCTGGGTGATAGGATGATGGAAGCCTCTAATTCCCAAAGGCGATTATTTACATTCATATTTATTTCAGCAAAAATTATGATTGCCAGGAATTGGAGGTCCGCTGCCCTACCATTTGGTCAGCTAAAAAGTAAAATGTTGTGGCTAATGTTGAATGAAAGGTTGACTGCACTGGTTCAGGATAAAATGAGGTTGTTCCACAAAGTCTGGGATCCGTGGCTGGATTACTTGACCAGTGATCCCAGACCACTTGCCACTTAGGTATTGATATATACAATGGACATTAGGGACTAGGACTACAGCTCCTTCATATCCCCCTCCCTCACTGCCCCCTCTTAACTCTACTTCAACCTCCTCTTTTCTACCTTTCTCTTTTAAAACTCATATGCTCAAGTAAAGTACTACTTTAATGCAGAGCCATAGGCTATAAGGGCTCATATATGGAGAACTAAAGATAGTCAGGGCCTTGGGGCTCTGTCTGCACGTGGGAGACGCTGGACCCCACCCATTAGTGTGATGGGGGTGGGCTCTTCCCCGTGGGGGAGGTGTCGGGCAAGTTGAAAATATAAAGAGGCTAAAGGGCCCCTATTCCAGGAGCCATATATTCAGACTGTTATAATACTTTGAGGGTTCACCTCCCATGGACTCATAAAGCATGCAGTCAAGGCAGATGAAAAATCTCTTTTTCTTTTCCTCTATTGTTTGTTTGTTGTTATGTTAAGAGACCAAAATATGATTCTCTTGTGGTTATGCATACTGTACAAAATGTATAATGAGCATATTGTTCTGTACTGAAAATCTTTAATAAATACCACTGAAATATAAAATGTATATAATCAAAATGTATAGAATCCTTAAAACCTATACTACAACAATATCAACATTGGTTCATTAAATATTTTGAATACAATCTTAATTATAAAATTATATAGAAAATATACTAATATCACAAGCAGGAATATCTGTACTTGTTCAAACATAATTTTACAATAAATAAACAGTAAATATTAAAGCCCATCACTATACACATAGCAGCAAAAGTTTTCTAATTTGCACAAACTGCTGCAACTCCTTAGTAGCCAATGCGGTGACCAGGGGTGAGCCTAGTCGGAGGTCCTGAAATGAGAAGAGGTGGGCTAAAGGAAGCTCCCCTTGTGAGTCATTGGTTTTAGAACGCTTTGCAGAGCAACAGCAGGTGCCCAATGTTGGAATACTGAATATTCTAGCACTGGCACTACTTCACCATCATTTCAGATCCCCTGCTGCAGAGCAGCTACAGATTCCCCATCAGCACAGGTGCCTACCAGAGAGTAAAATACCATAGTTACATGAACCAAGAGAGGATAAACAGAGTTTCCCTTTTGCTTCCCTTGAGGTCCCCTACTGAGAACCGGTCAGAATGGTAAGTGTGTTTGTGTAGGTCAGCCTTTCTCAACCTTTTCAGCACAGAGGAACCCTTGAAATAATGTTCCATTCTTGAGGAACCACTGCTAAAAATGACTATATCTATAACTCATGATAAATTAATGTCAAGGTCAGTGGGAAGAATACTCTTTACAGATAGCGACAAAGATAAATGGTATCAGTGGAAACGTATCTAAAAGGCAAAATTAGCTCATTACTGAAGGAACCCCTAGAAACCTATGGAGGAACCCTAGTTGAGAAATTCTGGTGTAGGTAATCTCTGTTTTCACTGTTCTTTGCAAGGTCAGCTCCCTGCATTCCTTCAGCCCACTTTCTACTCACAATGCCTCCTGCCGGCCCTATCCCATCCCCACAGAGCCCCTAAGCCCCCTCACAGTGCCCCTGTAGCCTTCTGCAGAACACCCACTCCCCTAGTGCCCGCCCTCAAGGCCCCAGGACTCCTTTCCACTTTCAAGGCCCCAGGGTCCCTCGCCATGCCCCTTAGGCTGCTGAAGAGCCCAGCCCCTCAGATTCCCATGGTTCTCCCCAGCTACACATTTTGGCCACCCTGCACAGATCCTAATATTTTTCCTCCTAATAACAGTGATGTCAGGACATATCTTTCTCATACTAACAACTGGCACTGGAGCATTTATTTCCCCCTAGTGACTCTTGCCTTTGCCTAGGGCTGCTGGAAGCAGGGCTGGTGCAAGACTATTTTGCACCCTAGGCGAGATCGACTACTTGCGCCCCCCCCCCCCCCCCCTAAAAAAAAATCTAAATTAATTCAATAATTTTAGCACCAAAACTCCTGGTGGAGGGATGGAGCCAGGTGGACAGGAGAGGGGGGTGCAGCCAGGTGGAGGGAGGATGGAGCCAGGTGGTCAGAAGTGGGGGTCAGCCAGGTAAGGAGATGGAGCTAGGTGGATGGGAGAGGGGGGTGCAGTCAGGTGGAAAGGAGGGGGTGCAGCCAAGTAGACAGGGGGGGTGCAGACAGGTGGTGGAAAGGAGCCAGTTGGACAGGAGAGGAGGTGCAGCCAGGTGGAGGGAGGCTATAGCCAGGTGGTCAGGAGAGGGGGGCAGCCAGGTGGAGGGAGGATGGAGCCAGGTGGACAGGAGGGGGGGTTCAGACAGGTGGAGGAATGGAGCCAGTTGGACAGAAGAGGAGGTGCAGCCAGGTGGAGGGAGGCTATAGCCAGGTGGACAGGAGAGGGGGACAGCCAGGTGGAGGGAGGATGGAGCCAGGTGGACAGGAGGGAGGGTGTAGCCAGGTGAAGGGATGGAGCCAGGTGGACAGGAGGGGGGTGTAGCCAGGAGGAGGGATGGAGTCAGGTAGATAGGAGGGGGTGTAGCCAGGTGGAGGGGGTGTAGCCAGGTAGAGGAATGGAGCCAGGGGGATAGGAGGGGGGTGTAGCCAGGTGGAAGGATGGAGCCAGGTGGATAGGGGGATGTAGCCAGGTGGACAGGAGAGGGGGTGCAGCCAGGTGGAGGGAGGATGGAGCCAGGTGGACAGGAGAGAGGGGTGCAGCCAGGATGGGGGGGTCAGCCAGATAAGGAGATGGAGCCAGGTGGATGGGAGAGGGTGGGTGCAGCCAGGTGGAAAGGAGAGGGTGCAGCCAGGTGGACAGGAGGGGAGGTGCAGACAGGTGGAGGAATTGAGCCAGGCGGACAGGAGAGGAGGTGCAGCCAGGTGGAGGGAGGCTATAGCCAGGTGAACAGGAGAGGGGGCAGCCAGGTGGACAGGAGAGGGGGATGTAGCCAAGTGAAGGTATGGAGCCAGGTGGACAGGAGGGGGGTGTAGGCAGGAGGAGGGATGGAGCCAGGTGGATAAGAGGGGGGGGTGTGGAGCCAGGTGGACAGGAGGGGGGGTGTAAGCAGGAGGAGGGATGAAGCCAGGTGGATTCAGTCACACACACCAGTGAAAAATGTCTGACTGGAAGCCTTCATCCCCAGCAGCACTTCCCCCACCACCTGACAAGTTCTTACCTTGGGGCACTTCTTTTCAGCTCCGTCCACATGGCAGCGGGCAGCAGTCAATTTGTCACAAGTCCCAGGATTAGGAGATGGGGTTTCCTACAGGCTGCGAGTCATAGCTCATGCACAGGAGACCTCCTCCAGCTCGTCCCCCATCCGATCAGCTGATCGTTTGGTTCCACCCCCGGGCTCCGGCTGACGACCGCGGAGAGGTTGGGTAAGCAGGGCGGGCTGCAGGACCAGCGTGTGTCCTATGGCCAGTCCATCCGGCTGTCTCTGTGCACAATGCCGCTCGCCCTGCTCCTCCAATGGCTGCACATCACCCAGGGAGGGAGGCGGGGCGGGGAGGGCAGAGAGCTTACACCCACGGCTGCTGGACATTGGTATGGTTGGCTCTGGGGGAGGGGGGGAACTGCCTCTTCCTACTCGCCGCCGAGTGACTCTGCAGCCAGCCAGATGGAGCTGCGGGAGCCACCTCCCACTATACTCGGCACCGCACCAGCCAACACCGCCAGTCCTCTTGAGGGGACCCAGCGGCTGTGGCTGCGCCCCTAGGCGGCAGTGCGCCCTAGGCAGCTGCCTAGTTCGCCTAGTGGGAGCGCCGGCCCTGGCTGGAAGAACACAATGCTGTTGGAGGGCCCAATAAAAATTTTGCAATGTGGACCGTAATTTTTAGTTACATGCTTGCTCATATAAAAGGATACATGATGGATAAATAAATCCACTACAGACCCCTTGCTGTGTTGTTACCCCAACAGACTGTCAAATATGGAGGAAATCATAGAGGAGGTACAACACCACTATGAACTAATTGGCAAACAGGAAGAGAATAGAAGGCTGTAATCGGTTTGACAAAGTAGCCATGAAACTGGCTTTTTTAGAAAAGTAGAATCTTCTTTCCTTAATTTAGTTATATTTTTTCAGAATTATTATCAAAAAAGAAACAGCTGAGTAGTGAGAAAAGACTAATAGGCTTCCAGAGGGGATATTCTTTATACTGGGTCATAGGTGAGGAGATAAGCTGCTTCTCGTCCTTTCTAATTAAACTACCAACTGTTTTTTTCGTGTTCTAAAGAAGAAAGGTCAATAAATGCAAGAAGCCAATTAAAATCAATTACCGATCAGCTCAGCTATAAACTCAGATTAGTCATTCATTTTAAAACATTCAGGTTTCCTATAAACCCTACCAAAATTACAATTCCAGATACAAATGGAATGAACATTTTTTCACAAGAAAACAAGTTAGAAACTTTCAATTAAACTAATAGAAGTAGGTGTAGCCAGGTACAACTAAAGGTTATGACAGTTTGCATCAGATTTTTACACTATCACTGAGCTGATATGTGGATTCATCTCACTGTCCACTTCCCACCACCAGGGGAAGCCAGGAATTCAAGGAGCTCCAAAATCTTCTATGCTGGCCACAGTGGAATGTGGGAAATTAATTTCAGGAAGGGAGCCATACTGCCAACCTCCACTAACTATTGGACTACAATTCCCATATGGAGGCAGTGACAAAGGAGGGAAAAGAGTTGCATTCTCAGGCTGTAGAGTATACAGTTGTTCACTTGCCATGATGGAGTCCAGAGAGTGCACATCGCTGTCCAGTGTGCACCACCACTGCTGCATATCAGTGGCCGGAGTGGGATCTGGAGTGCTAAGCCCGGGTATGCGGACAGTCAGAGTCACCAGAGTGCAGAGCTGAGTGTGGATTAATCGCTGTGTGTGATTGGTTGGTGAGCAGCAGTATTGCTGGGACTGGTGAGCTGCTGCTGTGGGGTTTAACATCTGAGGGAGACTGAGCCCTTTAAAAACTAACCATACAACCATCTAGTACCCTTATTGCTGCCCCCAGACTTGACTAGGACTATACTCATGTGCACCAATGGTCCAATTGGGTCCCAACGCTAGCCGATTAAAGAGTTCGATATAAATACTACGCCTTTAAAGCTGCTACACAGAGACCTTTACTTATTGCCTATGCTAAAAGGTACCTCTCAATGGACATTGCATCCTCTCCTAGCCATCCTTCCAGAGTGCACTCTGGACTAGTTTTAGTATTATTATTCACATTGCAGTTAATGCTTATAAGCATTGTTTATTGCCAACTTTGCTGATTCATGAGTCAATGTCAGTCTAGTGGTACAGAAGTCTAATTTAAAGTGATTATAAAGTCTTGATTTTTTTTTAAAATAACGAACATGTTATACTTACCTCCTCTATGTAGTGGGCAACCTGCATCCTCCTCTTCTTGGGTCCCTCTTTATTGCTCCTAGCTCCTCCCTCTTGTCGAATGCCCCCACAGCAAGCAGCTTGCTATGGGGCATCCAAGCCAAGCTGTAGCTCTGTGTGTCCATTCAGACAGGAAGCTGCTGTTCAGCCCCACATCCTCTCTCTCCTGATTGGCTATCTGATGGTATCGGATGGCAGAGGGACTTGTGGACATCGCTGGACAGAGATAGGGCTCAGGTAAGCAATAGGGGGGCTGGGGAGGCTGCTACACACAAAAGGCTTTTTATCTTAATGCATAGAATGCATTAAGATAAAAAAAAATCTGCCTTTACAATTCCTTTAAGTTACCTTGGCATAGTGATTATATGGTCTACCTTCTGTCTGTCACCATTTATTTTAACCTGTACCAACACTTTGATTTAATTTATCATTAAACATTCTTGTGTCTATTTCCTGGTACTAATTCACAGTTGAGTTAAAGGTATCCACACGGGGCTGATGTAGGAAGATGTGTGGGTCTTGAGCTCCGACGGCCATACATGCAAACATCCTCTCCTTGCTTGCCCTGGACCGCTGTTCTGCCTCATACTACCCCACCGGCCACTGGGAGACATCCAGATCCCCGCCGAACCTGCCAGTACAAGCTGCAAACATGCCTAAGAGATCGACCAGAGGCAAGGCACAGACAGACCCCCCAGGATAAGATGGTGCCAGGCTCGTGCCGCGAGGCCAAAGATCAATACAAGGAGGCCGCACAAAAGCTACTTTTTGGAGGGAGAACATATAAAGATGCCTTAGCTGGCCTGCCTACAGTGGGGGACACCTCAGGGGGCTCCCCAGAAGCGGATGACACAGTCCCCTTGGAGGATGCAGACGGATTGTCTCCAGTATGGAACACAGTGAGTACTCCTAGACATAGCATGGATGGGCCTCAGATCAACTCCCCCAGTGCAGTTGAAACGGAACCCACACTTAGAGACATATTCACGGCTGTAACATCCTGCAATCAGTCCATAACTGCCCTGTCAGATGAGATTAAGGGAGTAAAGGCTGAAATATCATTTGTACGCCATGATATGCATAAACTTAGTGAGAGGACATCTGCTTTGGAAGGCAGGTTGAGCACAGTGGAGGATGATATATTTCTGTATAGAGCAATGGCTAATCTCCACATTTGGCAGGGAATCCTTCTCGCCACTCTTTACAGTGGAACAAGCCCACAGGGTACCTATCCGACCCATTACCTCCGGGCAACCATCCCAGACCTTTTCTTTTTAAATTACTTCACTACAAGGATAGAGATGCGATACTGTCCAAAGAAAGGGCCTTGTCTGGCAAAATGGAGATTGATAATTCCAGAACTTCACTGTTTCCTGACTTCTCGGCAGAGCTACAAAAAAGACGTGCAACATTTAATGATGTCAAAAGATGGCTCAGGGATCTAAGTGTGCAATATGGAATGCTGTACCCTGCTCGGTTTCGTGTGATTGCCCGCGGTGTGACTCACTTTTTTGATCGACCTGCGGCGGCTGCACAATGGTTGGACCGCAAAGACAAGACACTTAAAGATGCTAAACAACAGCATCCAGCATAATAATTTGGAAATGTATCCACATTTTTACTCCTATAGGAGCTTGCAGTAACTTTCACTCAACCAGGTGCATCAGAGGGGCTGAGGGTGCTGTTGGAGTCGAGGTTCAAAGCAGAGAACCCAAATTACCAATTGGCTCCTTTGGAGTTAGCGCTACATAGAATTGTTCAGGAAGCTGGCTTTGGGTATTTTACCACTGTGCCCAGGTCACTTTAACCACTTCAGGACCGCCGTATTGCCATTGTACGTTAGCACAATGGCACAGGCAGGCACAATCACGTAGATTTACGTGATTGCCTTCCAGCGGGTGGGGGGTCCGATCGGACCCCCTCTCGCTGTTTACGGCGGTCCGATTCGGTCCAGGAGCGCTCCGTGATGAGGGGATGGCCGTTGGTTTTCGGCCACCCCCTCTGGATCGCTCCTGGCCAATGAGAAGCTTCCTCCCGTGTATTGTTTACACAGGAAGGAGGAAGTGATGTCATTCTCCTCGGGGCGGTCTTTTTGACCGGACTACGAGGAGAAGACTAATAGTAAGTGTGCACCAACACTACACTGACATGTAGGTACACACAGGCACACAAACCCCCCCCGATCCCCCCCCCGATCGCCCCCTCCCCCCCCAGTCACAGTGTCACTGATTGCATTGATCATTTCTTTACTGATCAATGCATTCAGTGTCAGTTGTGACAGTAAAAACTGTCAGGACAGTTAGTGTTAGGTCCAGGGTAGCCCCCTATCACCCCCCAATAAAGATTTAACCCCCTGATTGCCCCTAGAGTTAACCCTTTCACCCCCTTTTGCCAGTGTCACTAAGCGATCATTTTTCTGATCGCTGCATGTGTCGCTAGGTAGCTAGTTATTTTTTTAGGTTCACCGCCAGGTTTTTATATCGCTAGGTACCCCGATATACTACCCAATAATGGTTTTAACCCCCTGATTGCCGCTAGTTAACCCTTTCACCCCCTTTTGCCAGTGTCACTAAGCGATCGTTTTTCTGATCGCTGCATTAGTGTCGCTACAGTCGCTAGGTAGCTAGTTATTTTTTTAGGTTCAGCGCCAGGTTTTTATAGCGCTAGGTACCCCGATATACTACCCAATAATGGTTTTAACCCCCTGATTTCCGCTAGTTAACCCTTTCACCCCCTTTTGCCAGTGTCACTAAGCGATAATTTTTCTGAACGCTGCATCAGTGTCGCTAGTGTCGCTAGGTAGCTAGTTATTTTTTTAGGTTCACCGCCAGGTTTTTATAGCGCTAGGTACCCCGATATACTACCCAATAATGGTTTTAACCCCCTGATTGCTGCTAGTTAACCCTTTCACCCCCTTTCACCAGCGATCACAGTATAAGTGTCACTGGTGACGCTGGTTAGCCAGTTAGTTATTTAGGTTCCCCGTCAGGTTTTTATATAGCGCCAGGGACCCCCATATACTACCTAATAAAAATTTGAACCCCCTGATTGCCCCTAGTTAACCCTTTCACCACTGATCACCGTATAAGTGTTACGGGTGACTCTGGTTAGTTTGTTTTTTATATATAATCCGGAAGGCAGTGCTTGGTTTTCGGGGTCCCGTACGTGGCTAGGCTCCCAAAAAGTCCCCCACATGTGGTATCCCCGTACTCGGGAGAAGCAGCAGAATTTATTTTGGGGTGTAATTTGACTTCTGCCCATAGCATGTGTGAGCAATATATCATTTAGTGACAACTTTGTGCAAAAAAAAAAAAAGTTTGTAATATTCCCGCAACTTTTGGCAAAATATAAAATATTCCATGGACTCAACATGCCTCTCAGTAAATAGCTTGGGGTGTCTACTTTCCAAAATGGGGTCATTTGGGGGGGGTTTTGTGCTATTTTGGCATTTTATGGCCTTCGAAACTGTGATAGGTAGTGAGGAGTTAAATCAAAAATTTGCACCCTTAGAAATCCTGAAGGTGGTGATTGGTTTTCGGGGTGCCTTGCGCGACTAGACTCCCAAAAAGTCCCACACATGTGGTATCCCCGTACTCAGGAGAAGCAGCAGAATGTATTTTGGGGTGTCATTTCACATATGCCCATAGCATGTGTGAGCAATATATCATTTAGTGACAACTTGGTGCAAAAAAAAAAAGTTTGTAATATTCCCGCAACTTGTGGCAAAATATAAAATATTCCATGGACTCAACATGCCTCTCAGTAAATAGCTTGGGGTGTCTACTTTCCAAAATGGGGTCATTTTGGGGGGTTTTGTGCTATTTTGGCATTTTATGGCCTTCGAAACTGTGATAGGTAGTGAGGAGTTAAATCAAAAATTTGCACCCTTAGAAATCCTGAAGGTGGTGATTGGTTTTCGGGGTGCCGTGCGCGACTAGACTCCCAAAAAGTCCCACACATGTGGTATCCCCATACTCGGGAGAAGTAGCAGAATATATTTTGGGGTGCAATTCCATATATAACCATGGCATGTGTGAGCAATATATCATTTAGTGACAACTTTTTGTAAAAAAAATTTTTTATTTTTTTTTTTGTCATTATTCAATCCCTTAGGACAAAAAAAATAAATATTCAATGGGCTCAACATACCCATCAGCAATTTCCTTGGGGTGTCTACTTTCCAAAATGGGGTCATTTGGGGGGATTTGTACTGCCCTGCCATTTTAGCACCTCAAGAAATGAGATCGGCAGTCATAAATTAAAAGCTGTGTAAATTCCAGAAAATGTACTCTAGTTTGTAGACGCTATAACTTTTGCGCAAACCAAAAAATATACGCTTATTGACATTTTTTTTACTAAAGACATGTGGCTGAATAAATTTTGCCCTCAATGTATGACTAAAATTTAGTTTATTCGATTTTTCTTATAACAAAAAGAAGAAAATATCTTTTTTTTTCAAAATTTTCGCTCTTTTTCCATTTATATCGCAAAAAAAAAAATCGCAGAGGCAATCAAATACCATCAAAAGAAAGCTCTATTTGTGGGAAGAAAAGGACGCAAATTTCGTTTGGGTGCAATATTGCATGACCGCGCAATTACCAGTTAAAGCAGCGCAGTGCGAAATTGCAAAAAGACCTCTGGTCCTTGAGGTGTTTATTGGTCCGGAGCTGAAGTGGTTAAGTGGGAGAGAGAGAGACCCATCAATAGTATAATTGTAAAAGAAACCCTGTTGCAATACCATTAATTTCAACAAAAATCTTCCCCTAACATTATATGCGCATTCAACATATTTTATCTATGCTATTTGCCTGCAAAAGCCTACCTTTTGGAGACATTCAAAATCCATGAATTGCTGCTTAGTGTCACCATTTTGGTTGTGAGGTCAGCAGCCAAAGCAAACTCAAAGCTGTCAATTAAAGTGGATTTTCACCCTCCTCTATCACTTTCTATGATTCTTTTGTGCTTTTACCTGTAAATTTTTAAGTTCTTTCCTGCACGGCCCTGCCATACCTGTAGTAGGATGTATATGCCAAGGGGTCAGAAAGGATCAGCAATCATGTATCCACTGAGATTGGCTATCACACTGTCACATAATTAGGCGTTGGTAACGCCAGCTAGGGATGGACCGAACACCGCAAAAGTTTCGGACCCGAATAACAAACCCCATTAAAGTCAATGGGACCCGTACCTCAAAAATCAAAAGTGCCCATTTTGAAGGCTTATATGCAAGTAATTGGGCATACAATGGTTATAGGGGTCTAGGTCCTGCCCTGGGGGACATCAATAAAAAAAATAAGTTTGTGAAAAACGTCATATTTAAATGAGCAGTGATTTTTAGATTTTTAAAGAGAAAGCATAAAAATGAAAAATTCCTTCCAATATAGTGTCTGGGGGGTCCCCTTAGTCTAGAATCTAAGTTGCAGCAATAATTGCATTTATAAACCCAAACTTTCCACTTTCCCTGCAAGCTGCCTTTATTTTGCCCAGCAACAGCTGGGGAGCCAGTGTGTATAATGAGGCCACAATGTAGTGCACTGGGAACAAGATTAGAGATTTTTTTGATGCATTCTGGTGTCACTTTAACTTTGGATAGAAGTAACGGGTGCGTAAAAATTGGTCTTTGGGTGCCGGTGGCGCATTCCCACCATAACCCTATAGAGGTACTCTTGATGAAAGCAAGAATTGGCCTGGCTGTAAAAATTTTCAATGAAATGCACCTGTCAAACAGGTGCTGCAAAATTAGTCTTTGGGTGTTAATTGTGCCCATGAAATCTATACCAAAAACATTCTTCTAGATGAAATGATTGAACAACCTCAAAGCTAGGCAGCCTCGAAGTCCTACAGAGATTCCACGTCCCAAAAAGACTTAATCAGTGACATCGGCATCAGGGGCTTCATGGTAATCCAGGACTGATTCATTTTTATAAAAGTCAATTGGTCCACGGAGTCTGTGGACAGACGCATTCTATGATCAGAAGAGATGAGCTTCGTGTTCGAGTCGAACGTACGTTCGACTCGAACATTGGTCGTTCGGGCGTTCAGCGAATTCCGAACGTTTGGGCCGTTCGCGGCAAAATTCGTGTGGCCCACAATGCACTGCGATGGCGCAGTGCATTGCTGGCTCATGATTGGCCAAGCATGCACTGTGACCCCGCATGCTTGGCCAATCGCAGCGCCAGCAGCGAGGAGAGCCATGATTGGCCACGGGCGTCCTGCCTGTGGCCAATCATAGCTCAGGCTGTGTAGTGCACGCCCCACACTATATAAGGCCGCCTTTGAGGCGGCCTCGTGTAGTGTGTTGGCATCTGAAGCAGTGGGTGTTCTGTGTACCTTCAACACAGTTACACACCAATCGTTTTTGGCTGATTTCCTATCTTGCTCTTGTGTAGTGGTTATTGTCTGTGCCCTGACCGCAGTATACACCACTATATTCACCTCACCTATATAGCTAGTGATCTATCTTTAATAATAGAGCTTGCAGTCAGTAGTGTTAGGAGATAGTGCGTGCTGTCTGCGTGCTCTGTACCCAGTACATACCGCTATACACCTACATAGCTGTTCTCTATTTGGGCCCAATTGTCATCTGCAGGAGTTATTGGAAGTTGTGTGTGCTTCCAGCACAGCACAGTATACATCTGTATATACCCCTTTAACTCTGCTGTTTTCTGGTTATTGTCTGCGTGCCCTGACCGCAGTATACACCGTGATATACACCTCACCTATATAGCTAGTGGTCCATCTTTAATAATAGAGCTTGCAGTCAGTAGTGTCAGGAGATAGTGCGTGCTGTCTGCGTGCTCTGTACCCAGTACATACCGCTATAATCCACCTACATAGCTGTTCTCTATTTGGGCCCAATTGTTATCTGCAGGAGTTATTGGAAGTTGTGTGTGCTTCCAGCACAGCACAGTATACATCTGTATATACCCCTTTATCTCTGCTGTTCTATAAAAAAGGCATCTGCAGGAGTTAGTGGGTGTTGTGTGCCTCCAGCACAATATAAACAACCCAACTACTGTTTTACCCAACTCCCTTCAGGCCATTACCATGTCTGGAAGGCCAGCAAGGAGAGGCAGACAGGCGCGAGCCGATAAAAGAGGGCAAGCAGGCTCTGTGTCTAGAGACAACAGTGCTGGTCGTGGACGCGGTGCATTGTCATCAGCACGTGGCCATGGGACATGCTTGTCCTTCTTTTCTGCAGCTGGACATGTTGAACCGCAACATGCCAACGACTTGGTAGAGTGGATGACCAAGCCCTCTTCATCCTCCTCATCCTCTCTCACCCAGTCTCAGGGTAGTAGCAAAGCAGCTGCCAACACATCGTCTTCCCTCCTCTCAATGTCATCATCAGTGACTCCTTCCCTAGACCCACCACGTCCTCCTGAGGAGTCTCCTGAACTCTTTGAGCACAGTGTTGGGTACATGCTCCAGGAGGATGCCCAGTGTTTGGTGGGCTCTGATGATGACACTCAGCTAGAGGAAGGCAGTAGCGTGAGCGCAGAGAGAGGGGATGCTCAAGAAGGACAGCAATCTGGCAGTCATGTTCCACAAGCTGCAGCATACTGCCAGGTTTGCTACAGCGATGAAGAGGGAGGGGATGATGAGGGCACTGACTCCACGTGGGTGCCTGGAAGGAGGGAGGAGGAGGAGGAGGAGGCGGCACATGTCCAACGAGGCAGGATGCCCTCCGGGGGCCAGCTTAGGGGCAGCACACCAACTGAATCACACCGCAGAGCTCCGCCTGCGCAGAGCGCTTCCTCTGCGCGTTATTCTAAAAGTTCTTTGGTGTGGGCCTTTTTTGAGACGAGTGCATCAGATCGCACCGCTGCTATTTGCAAGATATGTCTCAAGCGTATCTCACGTGGCCAAAACATCAGCCGCTTGGGCACCACATGCTTGACCAGACATATGTTGACCTGCCATTCAGCTCGTTGGCAAGCGTACCTCAAAGACCCACACCAAAGAACAAAGCGGACCTCTCCTTGCTCCTCATCAGCTGGCATCTCCAACCCCACTAGACCTTCAGTCCTCTCTGAAACCTGCTCTGAGAGGAATGAAGGTGTAGAATTAGGTGTGTCACAGCCAAGTGCTTCCGGGAACTCTGCTAGTGGTACATCCACATCCGATTATAGCAGGCAAATGTCCCTGCCCCAGCTGCTGGACCGGCGGAAGAAGTTTACTCCCAGCCATCCACATGCCCAGCGGTTGAATGCTAGCTTGGCTAAATTGCTAGCACTTCAACTGCTGCCTTTTCAGTTGGTAGACTCGGCCCCCTTCCGTGAGTTTGTACAATGTGCGGTTCCTCAGTGGCAGGTCCCCAAACGCCACTTTTTCTCACGGAAGGCGATTCCGGCTCTCTACCGGCATGTGGAAGGCAATGTCCTTGCCTCGCTGGACAGGGCGGTCAGCGGTAAGGTGCATATTACCGCTGACTCATGGTCCAGCAGGCATGGACAGGGACGTTACCTGTCTTTCACGGCCCATTGGGTCACTCTTCTGGCTGCTGGGAAGGATGCATGACAAGGTGCAGTAGTGTTGGAGGTTGTTCCGCCACCACGCCTCCAAAATGCTACTATTGGTTGTGACACACCTCTCTCCTCCACCCCCTCCTCTTCTTCTTCCTCCATGGCCTCTTCCAGTGCTCTGTCCTCAGAACCAGCGGTGCTCCGTAGGCGTTGCAGGGGCTACGCAAGTACGCAGGCAAAACGATGCCATGCCGTGCTTGCGCTGGTTTGTTTGGGGGACAGGAGCCACACTGGGGCGGATGTTTTGTCAGCTCTGCAGGGGCAGGCCGAGAGGTGGTTGACGCCACGCCAGCTTAAGCCAGGAATGGTGGTTTGCGACAATGGCACCAACCTCCTCTCCGCCCTCCGACAGGGACAACTGACCCATGTGCCCTGTGTAGCTCACGTCCTTAACCTGGTGGTGCAGCGGTTCTTGGGCAGGTACCCCGGCTTACATGATGTCCTGAAGCAGGCCAGGAAAGTCTGTGTGCATTTCCGCCGATCATTTAATGCCTGTGCTCGGCTGGCTGAGCTCCAAAAGGAGTTGAACCTGCCCAAGAACCGCCTTATATGTGACATGCCCACCAGATGGAACTCAACATTGGCCATGCTGCAGCGGCTGCACACGCAGCAGAGGGCCATCAATGAGTACCTGTGCGACTACGGCACCAGGACAGGGTCAGGGGAGCTTGGTTTTTTCTCACCACGCCAGTGGGGCATGATCAGGGATGCATGCACTGTCCTGTCACCGTTTGAGGAGGCCACAAGGATGGTGAGCAGTGACAGTGCATGCATCAGTGACACTGTACCTCTTGTCCACCTCTTGGAGCATACGCTGCGTGGAATAATGGACAGGGCACTTGAGGCAGAACAGAGGCAGGAAGAGGAGGACTTCCTTGCCTCTCAAGGCCCCCTTTATCCAGACAGTGTTCCTGCTGTGCCACCCATCACACAGGAAGAGGGTGAGTAATAGGAGGAGGAGGATGATTGTGTCAGCATGGAGGTGGAGGCTGGCACTCAGCATCAGCATCAGCAGCAGCAGTCTTATAGGGATGATTTACAGTCCCAAGAAACACGTGGACTTGTACGTGGCTGGGAGGAGGTAGCTGCGGATCATGTTGTCCTTAGTGACCCAGAGGACTCCGGACCGAATGCCTCAGCTAACCTACGCTGCATGGCCTCCCTGATCCTGCAAAGCCTGCGGAAGGATCCTCGTATTCTTCGGATCAAGGAGAGGGACCATTACTGGCTGGCCACTCTCGTTGATCCACGGTACAAGGGTAAGGTTGCCGACCTTATCTTGCCATCGCAGAGGGAGCAGAGGATGAGACATCTCCAGGAGGCCTTGCAGAAAGCTCTGTGCAGCGCGTTCCCAGAGACTGGGAGGTCACAAACTCCTGGTCCTGGACAACGTGTTGCTGAGGCATCAGTCAGAAGGAGCGGTGGAGAAGGTGGCCGTCTGACTGATGCTTTCAGACAATTTTTTAGTCCACAGCCCCAAGGTATGATTGGTTCCAGCACCCATCGCCAGCGTCTAATTTACATGGTGCAGGAATACCTAGGGGCAAGGTCAGACTTGGACACCTTTCCCACTGAAAATCCTCTGGCTTACTGGGTCTTGAGGATGGATCACTGGTCAGAGCTTGCACAGTATGCAATTGAGCTACTGGCCTGTCCTGCATCCAGCGTTCTTTCGGAACGCACCTTCAGTGCTGCTGGTGGCTTTGTTACCGATCACAGGGTGCGCCTGTCCACCGAATCAGTTGATCGACTGACCTTCATCAAGATGAATCAGTCTTGGATCACCCACAGCTACCAAGCACCTGAAGCTGATGTAACCAAATAATTTTTTTTGAAATACCACATCCCTTCAAGACTGCCTATGATGATGCTGAGTGACTGTCCTGTTATGTTGATTGTCTATCCTCTTCCTCCTCCGCTGATATGTTGGAAGAACATTTTTGGTTCTGGGTGATGCCAGCAGCCCAATTTTTCTGCCCCTGTTTAACAGGGGCGTTTAATTACAATTTTTGATGCAATGCTTTGCAGCAGGGCTAATTCCTGCAATAAAACTAGAGTATATGGCAGAGGTTGGAGTGTGGTGGCACCAGCACCAGTGCCTAAGGCCCAATTTTTCTGCCCCTGTTTAACAGGGGCGTTTAAGTACAATTTTTGATGCAATGCTTTGCAGCAGGGCTAATTCCTGCAATAAAACTAGAGTATATGGCAGAGGTTGCAGTGTGATGGCACTAGTGCCTAAGGCCCAATTTTTCTGCCCCTGTTTAACAGGGACATGTAATTACAATTCTTGATATAATATTTCACAGGAGGGCCCCTTCCTGTGCCCACCCAGAGTAACGGTGAGGACTTATAGTGTTGTGGCACCAGCACCACAACCACCAAAGGTCAATTTTTCTACCACTGTTCAACAATGGCATGTAATTACAATTCTTGATATAATCGTTCACAGCAGGGCGCTCCAGCGCCCACCAAGAGTCACTTTCAGGGCTTACAATGTTGTGGCAAAACCAACACCTTGTTCCGCCATTTCTGCAGAGCAAGTAGGGCAGGCCCCTACTTTCAAACATCCAACTTACAAACATCAGACAGCAGCAAGTGAGATGAAAAAAGATGGACGACAAAACAAATTATACAGGGGTGATAACCCTTCCCTATGTTTTCCAAAAAGCTTAAAAATAGTTTTTTTTGACTGGAGCTACACTTTAAAAATGTACCAGTTGAAAATTACAAACAGATTCAACTTAACAAAACAAACCTACACAGTCCCTGTCTTGTTTGCACCGCCTGTATACTGCTGTTCTGAGTATATAGGGCCTGGGGGCCACACGCATTTCCTTTTTTTAATATGGGTACGGGGTTCCCCTTAATATGCGTACAAGACCCAAATAGGCTGGTAATGGGCAGGGAGGGCTACCCATGCCATTTTTCTGAATGATTTTCAACCATATTGCAGGAACCAGATATAACATTAAAACCGCAAGCAGTTTTAAATGGTGTTATTTCCGTTTAATGTCATTTTGTGCAGGGACTGTTCTAAACACGGGAAACACGTGGCACTTCACAGGCATACTACAGACACCCCCCAGGCACCATATTTAAAGGAATATTTCACTTTTTTTTTCACTTTAATCGTCATTAAAATCAGTGCTCCCGCCAAAACGGCCGTTTTTAAAACCTTTTTTTGCATTGACCCATGTCCCCTGAGGCAGGAGTCAGGTCCCCAAACCCTTTTTAGGATAGTATCTTGCATATTAGCCGTTAAAATTAGCACTTTCCATTTCGAACGTTCGAGTCCCATAGACTTCAATGGGGTTCTAACGTTCGTTTCGAACGCGGGGTCCGTTCGAAAGTTCTGGTGCGAACCGAACCGAGGGGTGTTCGGCTCATCCCTACTGGATAGCATGGACAAACTCACTAAACAGAGGAAATGATGCCCGGCCTGAGGACTGACCATCACGTCCACCTTTGCCTGTGGACACATTTGTTGCCCCCTTACAGTGCCATGGGAACGTCTGCCTCTGCTTGTTGTCCTCCCAGACATTATTGGGTGAGAGGGGGCTTATAAGCAAATGTAAAGGAGTTGAAATCTGTACGTAGATGCACTTTAATCAATGTGAGGAGGTGTTTGGTGCACTTTAATTTGAGTACTCACACTACACAGATACACTCCATGGATACACTATAATATACTGAAATATAATGGAATATATAAGGTACAGTGACGCGCAGAACTATATGGCATTTAACTGTCAGTAACGCACACAAAAAGATATGGCGTTAAACTGTCAGTAACGCACACAGAACTATATGGTGTTAAATTGGCAGTAACACACACAAAACTATATGGCGTTAAACTGGCAGTAACGCACACAGAAGTAAACAGCATTAAACTGGCTTTAACGCACAGAGAAATAAATGGCGTTAAACTAGCAATAATGCAATCAAATAGACGCGTTCAACCATCACTAAACTGACTCTATCTGAACTGTCCCTACTCTAGCTATACACTAATGTAAAGATAACTGACACGGTCTCACTACACTACACTGAAACTATCTGCGCTGTCCCTACTCTACACTAATGTATGTATGAATGATACGGTCTCACTACGCTACGGTGAAACTGTCTGAGCTGTCCTTACTCTAGCTGCACACTATGTAAAGCTGAAAGCTCCTCCTCACTACACTCACACTATCGCTAGACTGACACTAAACTAATATTCTATATTGACAATTGAAGCAAAAAAGCACATTATAGCACACTAACTAATAGCACTAAACAGAGCCCTGTTCTATATCTCTCCATGTCAAAATCACACTGAAAATGGCTGCAGTTGAATACTTTTATACTGTGGGGCGGGAATGAGCCATGACTGGATAAAATCATGATGACAGTGTCCAATCATGATTCTGTGGCTTTTACTGCTTCAGCAAATCAGGGCTTGGAATGCACTGTTCAGTGCCGCAATGCATTGTGGTCGGTTCGGTGGGGCGAACGGTCGAACGACCCGTTTGTTCGGCTGTTCGTCGAATGACTGCACAACGAAAGTTCAGCTCAAACTTATGCTCGGGCCCAACCATTTGCCCATCCTTACTGCCAGCTACTGATCATCAGTTGGGACTGAGAGCTGTCTTTGAAACATCAGCTGGCCACTGACACGTGTGCAGTGTGTGGGTGTTAAAGTCCACCCTTTTGCTGATGCACATATGGGTTATGCAGGTGGCAAAAGGTAAAGAAGTCAAGATAGGTGGTGTTAAAAAAAAAAAAAAAAAAACACACCAACTGACCCCCAGTTTTAACCACTTCAAGACCAGACTGTTTCACCCTCGTCCTACCCAGGCCATCTTTCAGTTTTCAGCATTGTTACAATTTGAATAGCAATTACTCAGTCACGCAACACTGTACCCAAATAAATGTTATATAATTTTTGTTGCTTGTGTAGCAAGGTCCTGGACCTCCAAAGGCCTAATGGTGACTTCCAGAGTCAGAGATAGTGGACATCTGTCTTTGAGTGGGTTACAAGGCATGGTGGGTGTGATGCAAGATGGAGTGATGGGCGCTAGACACTTTTTGAATGCAAAAGAGATTTATTGTCTCTTAACAGAACTGTGGGAAAGAGGGTTAGGGCCAGGGCACCCTTAAGTAGATGCAATGATAATTTGCAGACTCCAAGACTTCTATAGGTAGAGCTATACAGGGGAAGTTGTAGCTGTATTCGCTAACAGTTCAATCTTAACACTTGCAGCTGGTCCAGAAGGAATCTCATCCTCTTCCAGATCACATAATTGCTCCTCTTCACTATCACTCCACTGTCCGTCCATGACAAATTGTCTGAAAACAGTTCAGAGATCTGATCAGAGGGAATATCCTAATTGGCGGTAGAGGAGCACTCTTTGGCCGGGAGTAGGTTGGGCTTGGAGCTAGCAGCAACTTGTACAACAACCTTGTCTCCCCCACTGGCCACAGGTACTACCGCCCCCACTGGCAAACTATTTTCACCCATTTCAGGCTTACCCGACTCCGACGTATTTTTCCCCGGTTGTTCCATCATCAAGGAACACAGGTGGGCCGGTCTATGGCCTCGAGGGATAACTGGAGTGTTGGGTCCTGGAGCAGCCACAGAGATGAGAGGAGCAGTTTCTCGCACAAGCTGGGTGATAGCAGGGGGACTCTCAATGCTGTTCCCGGCCGGCACAATTACATTCTTGTCCCAATCTGCTTGTAGTCCAAGCGGAGGTTGGGCTGGTGAGACTACCTCAAGCAGGGGTTCCGGGGCATCGTCCGCAGACAATCCAAGGCTGCAGGTGCATGACCAAGCCGGGACACTTCCCACAAATCAGTCCCAAGGCTTCATAGCCTCCAGCCGTATACAGGGCAAGACTACTCGTAGGTGTATACCGCACTCCAGTGTCGGTCAGGATGCCCTTAGGCCCACTCAGATCATCAGCTATCTTCTCCACCCAACATCCAGGCACACATGGCAGCACTTTCTTATACTCCTCTGTAGAGCAATAGTTCCTCCCCCTGCAATAGGATTGGTCCACACACTCTCTGGAAACTTCAGCGCCCTCCCTTCCTTCTGCATGGTGTGCCAAAACTTTAATGGAGTCCATTTTAAACCCTGCAGCGTTAGGCATAAAGTGTTAAAAGAACAGGCTGACACTCTCCCATGAGCAATGAGACATGTTGGTTCTTCCACACATTATTGGAATGCAAAATAAGACAGTCTATACGTAGCAAAGCTATTACTTGCCACCTTCCCACAGAGACAGGCGAAATCCCAATGTAGCTGTAGCCGGTTGCTAGGGGCGACTGCTGCAGGATCAACGCCTTTGCCCCACATTGGGCACCAAATGTAGCAAGGTTCCGGACCCCCAAAGGTCTAATGGATACCTCAAGAGTCAGGGATAGCTGACATCTGTCTTTGTAGAGTGGGTTATCAGGCATGGTGGGTGTGCTGCAAGATGGAGTGATGGGCGCCAGACACTTTTTGAATGCAAAAGAGATTTATTGTCTCTTAACAGAACTGTGGGAAAGAGTGTTAGGGCCAGGACACCCTTAAAGAGGAGGGCCAGTTTAAAAAAAAATAAAAAAATTTAAGTCAGCAGCTGCAAACACTGTAGCTGCTGACTTTTAATAAGCAGACTTACCTGTCCAGGGCTTCACTGTTTCCTACTGCGCATGCGCGAGTCGCGCAGCGCTTTGTGAATGGGGCGCACTGTGTTGTGGGACACACAGTTCCCAGAACACAGCACGACCCATTACCCAGAAGACACCACACGGAGGAGAGAAGACAGAAGATCACCGCGGAGGAGGAAGAGGCAGATTAGGACGATGTGCCTAGCAACAGGCATTTCTGGTAAGTTAAAAAAAAAATCTTTTTTTTTTCAGATTTTTTTCTAAATTTTAATGTATTTTTGTTTTTCAGGGGGGCCCTCCACTTTAAGTAGATTTAATGATAATTGGCAGGCTCTGAGACATCTATAGGTAGACAGCTATACAGGGGAAGGCCTCCAACCGGATACCACTTCTGTATAGTTAGGACCGCTGTCTCCTATGGCAACAAATCTTGTAACAGTCACTAACAGTAGTTGTACTTAACTATTGGCAATTCAGAATAGATCTTCTCTTACAGTACTGTCTCTCACTATAGAATTTTACTCACTGAGCTCAAAGTCTCACACTAGACCTCCAAATCCAATCGTCACTGAATCTCCTGAGCTCTTCCACAGCTAGCGCACTGTATACTCCTCAAGCGTCACACCCACTATCCTGCTCAGTCACTAGCTTGGTTCTTGATGCTCCTCAAGTGTCACCCCTGCCATCCAGCTGGGTCCCTGGCTTGACACCTGCTGAAGCTTTCCCCTTCCTCACCATCCCCAGCTGGTGAGAAGAATGCTCTGGTACTGGCTCCAGCTCACTCACTGTAGTCTCTGGTAACAAGATGGATGGTCCCTTAGTGGTGACAGCTTCCCCTCTACCTTGGACCACAACTGGTTCCCCGTCTAGCTGAACCTTCACAACTCGGTTGGACCCCAATCCTGCAGTCCCAACCCTACGCTGCTTCTCTTGCTCCTGGATAGGCATCATGCAGCCAAGTGTACCCGGGATAGGCCTCAGGCTTCCGGCCCAGCAGAGGGGGGGCGACATAACACACCATCCAGACAGCCGTCCAGGTGGCACAGAACTCCGATCACCTGACTCCACCCAAATAAATAGGCAAAGGGAATAAAGAAACCCCTGAAAATTGGCTGAGACACCCCATTCACCCATAGTCTGACCTTGCTACACCCTTGTCAATCTAATGCCACCAGCAAGTGCCACCTGGTGACAGAAGAGAGAAGGTACAGAAATCCAGAATTAGAGAGGAATCAGTGGATCTTCTAACAATCAGCCAGGATGATTCATACCTGATAAACTAAATTTATTAGTAACCCTGCCTAAACACCAGCTTGCTAAATCTGGAATGGTCAGTGCACATTAGTTGCGGTCATGTGCACTGCTCTATACATCTCAGGAGTAAGAGATGATGGCTATGTTCCTACATACTGTAGGACTGTGGGGAATGAATGTAACCATCCTCTAACAGCAAGTTGGATCACAGCAGCAAAAAAAAAAAGAATTTGAAGATTTGGAGGAGGCCGCAAGGTACTTTTTTGAGTTAAGAATACATACTTGAATAGAATTTTTTAAATCCAAAGTTTAGTCTCACTTTAGGTTTATAGAATAATTCCCATGCAATTTTTACTTACTTACTGTGTTATATTTCAGTGATTACATCTCACACACCTGCCGAGGCCCATGCTGGTGACCTGGTATACGTCAGACACTGCAATCTACACTCTTGTCATGGGACTGCTTCAAAACACCTAGATAGAAAAAAAACATAATCAATTAACGGGATGCACATTATGTATACTATTTATGTGGATATTTTAAAAAACTGATTGTGCTTTGTAAGTATTATTGTAAGCATTATATAACGGGGGAAATAATGTAGTTAGAAAAAAATCTTTAGGAAATGAATCCTAAAAGGTTAAAATTTCTTATAGGGTTGTTCATGCCAAGTGTTACAGCAAGATACCGCAATGTACTGTTTATGTGTGTGATGGTGCTTTGCCTTTTATTGTCAGTTGCTCCCCAATAGGGAGGAGATTTGAGTTCTTATGTTTGACTCGAATATTGCTTGTTCGCCGAACAGCGAATTTTATGGGGTGTTCGCGGCAAATCTAAGCGCCCCACAATGCACTGCAAGACCGCAGTGCATTGCTGTATGATGATTGGCCAAAGCATACACCTGACCTGCATTCTTTGGCCAATCACAGCGTGCTCCTCAGCGAGAGCCATAATTGGCCAAATCATGGCTTAGTCCACGCCCCACAATATATAATGCTGTTTACACAGCGCCCGTATAGTGTGTTATAGCGGACAGAGATAGGGAGATTGAGCTAGATGTAGGCAGACATGTTTGTTAGTTAGTGGCGTGTATTTAATATATACTATTCTGACTGTGTGTGTATATATATATATATATATATATATATATATATATATATATATACTCTGCATTCAGTGTAGCCTATATATACAGTGTAAACTCTATATTCAGTTAATACAGGCAGCATATTTGATATATATATATATTTATGGTGTGGAGCCCTCTGACCGATACGGTTAAGGATGACAAACAAGGTTAACATAAACTCGCTTACTTGAAATGGACCTGAAAGTGTGCCCTGGTCTGACGTACGGTATACCAAAATAAGGGGGCATACCTTAGATAGAAAGTGGGTGATAAATGAAATGAATATGAATGGAGTGAAATGAGTACTCTCATGAGGAGTATGATGCTTGAGAAATGCCCTGAAAAAGGGGATGGGTGGGTGGGTATCGCGCACCGGAACCGACGAGGAGGACAGGCGAACGGGCTGGTTATATATTCCACCGGGCTCCTCCCATAATTTCAGGCCACCATACTGGCCTTTCTATTTATGGTGTGGAGCCCTCTGACCGATACGGTTAAGGATGACAAACAAGGTTAACATAAACTCGCTTACTTGAAATGGACCTGAAAGTGTGCCCTGGTCTGACGTACGGTATACCAAAATAAGGGGGCAAAATCATTCAGGTAGGGGTTGTATTTTATTGATCCAAGTTTGTTACTGGGTGAGCTCGACAAAGGCCTGGGTCATCTCCGCTTGCGGATTGGGTATGTAGCGGGCGAAACAGGTGGACCTCCATCTGCCCAACTTCTTGATAATGTGAGTAGGACAGAGGTGAAGGATACCCGGGAGTATCCTGACACGTTCCACCGGGCAGCGTTCAGAGGTTTAGTGAGAAATGGCAGAAGAGGACTAACTCCTGGTTGATCAGCCAAAAAGGGCCGACAGGCGCGTGAAAATGGCGACCGGGTACCAGCGGTTGTTGGACTTATAGCGGTGTATGTCCGAACCCGAGCCAAGCTGCTGCGTCTTGGAGACTGCTAAGTGTAAGACGAAATGGTCTTCGTATCGGACCAGGTGGTGCTCGTACAGCATGCGTGCTGTGAGGCTACAACAAGTAAACTCGCTTGGCCGTAAGAAGCCGTAGAAGGCCAGGTGTATGGCTGCTTGTAAATGACACCAATGTGGAGACCGAAAAGGTGAAGTAGCCAGGAAATCTGACATATTTCTAAACGTCTCCTGTGATAGGCAGTCGTTTTGGTGCCGGTCATCGGCTGGCGCTTCCTGGATACCGCGCATAACAGCCCGAACGGCGTGGTAAAATAGGAAGGGTACGGTAGGGTCCTGGAGGGACGTAAAATGTTGTACACCGGTCAGGTATAGCCGGATCGTATTAAAGGATAACGCCAACTGCGAGTGGCAGTAGGAAATGAAGGCTGTGACTTGCTTGACACGGGACGTCTCTGTACTGTGATACGTGACGAAGTTGGTTAAAGGCCCTCCAGGCTGATTGATAGGCCTTGAGGGTATTGCGGGAAAGGGAGTGATCAAATGAGTTGAGTAGCCGCTAGGAGGTGAGGGGCTAATCCAGGGTCAGTTGAGACCAGTCCGGGATAGCTGCTGATGTTGGTCCGGCTCCGGGTACCTGAACGAAAACGCGACAAGGTTAAAAGCGGGAGAGGGCGTCCGCTGCCTGATTGAATTTACCGGGGATAAAGGAAGAATGGATGTTGAACTGAAACAACAACAAGAGCTGGACCCTGGGGGCACTTCAAAGCGAATCGTGCACCAGAGGTGCAACAGGATTCGCGCCGGAGCGCGACTAGTGACAGAAATGATTCGAAATGGAAGAAATGACTGGGACTGAAATAACTTGGAATGAGATGGAATGAAATACGTAACATAACTGCATGAATGAAGAGATATTCGAATTGAAGCAGAGCAAGCGAAACGTGCGGACTGCTTGCCTTGTCGTAACAAGCAGTCGGCTGTGAGTCGAACGATTCGACCGATACTAATAGAAATGCTCGGGCAGTCGAACGGTTTCGAATGCCGTACCTGCGAGTGAATCGCCTAACGTGGCGTAATCGAACGTGTCGAAAAAGTGATAACGACTGCATCGAAAGTAGAAAACAGCGACATGCGTACGAGGGCCACAGAAAACATTCGATTTGAAAGCAGCGAGCGGCTCGTGAGTACAGGGAATGTTGACGGTACATCGAATACATGAATTGAAAAAAGGGGGTGCCGAAGCCCTACCTGCGACAGCCAGCCCGACGTGCAACGACAAATTCGATGGGTACGGCGACACTCCGACGGCGAAACCGACGGACGCTGCTGAACGAGAAGACGAGCTGTCAAGACGGGGACGAAAAATGCGGGAACTGACGAACGGGCTCACTGCGTCTGGTCTGAATAGCCGGCGCTTGATACCTGACGTATCGGGTATCGCGCACCGGAACCGACGAGGAGGACAGGCGAACGGGCTGGTTATATATTCCACCGGGCTCCTCCCATAATTTCAGGCCACCATACTGGCCTTTCTATATATATATATATATATATATATATATATATATATATATCACGCTGATTTTTTTAAACAATTTTTTATGTATATTGCCGGGATCTGGCAATACATTACAGCCGTGAACAAATTTAAGTTCCGCTCATCCCTACTCTCCAATGCTTATCTACAACATACTGGCATGATAGTACACCATAACACAAAGGTACTAATGTAATGCTCTTTGTACTGTTGTGCACTGTGTTCTTAAAGTGGTTGTAAACCCTTACAGACCACTTTGACCTACAGGTAAGCCTAGATTAAGGATTACATGTAGATCCAAGAAATATCTCCTAAACCTAGACCGTTTAGGAGATATTTGCAAAAAGACAGGCACTGCTGTCTATGGTGCCATAGACCGCGGTGCACTGAGCATGCCGCTGCTAACAGCGATATGCCATTAGTGTCGGCTCCCGTGCACATGCACGGGAGTGGCATCATCACGGCTCTGGCCAATCACAGAAGATGGATGCTCCATGGAAGAGGGGACAGCGGTGACATCGCTGGCTCCTGTGTCAGGTACGTGACACATACTGGGCTACTATGCGATGCATACTAGCCCATTATGCTTTACCTTTGCAGGGAAACAAAGAGGAAGTAAACCGATTAGGGTTTACTTCCTCTTTAACAATTGTACAGGACCCATTTTTTTATTGAGGTTCAAAGTTAGGCTGCTTTATCATTTGTTTTTTGTAGGAGGAGTGGGTGAAAATATTGGAAACCTTAACTACAATTCAATTTTGAGTCTGGTGACCTAAACACTAAATTTTTTTGTTTTTGGCTCTGCTTTTTGCTATTGCTCTAAGTAGGTTAAGGTTGCTGTATATCCACGATAGTATGACATCCTTGTGCTGTGAATCCACAGTAGTATGGTGTCTCTTTGTTTTGATTTGTACATTTTTTACTTTTGGGCTTTAAGAACATAGAAGATCTACAACAAAATGGCGCACGTGCTTTGCGTGCCCACAAGCTATTGAAAGTGATATTAAAGTATTTTTTTTTGTTTAAAAATAACAAACATGGTATACTTACCTGCTCTGTGTAATGGTATTGCACAGAGCAGCCCAGGTCCTCCTCTTCTTGGGTCCCTCGCCACCACTCTTGGCTCCTCCCTTCTGCCGAGTGCCCCCACAGCAAGCTGCTCCCTATGGGTCACCTGAGCAGAGCCGCTGCTCTGTGTTTCCATTCAGACATGAGCAGTGGCTTGTCTCCACACCCTCCCTTTTCTTATTAGCTCACCGATTTTGATTGACAGCAGCTGGAGCCAATGGTGCCCCGCTGCTGTCTCAGCCAATGATGAACGAGAGTCCCAGACAGCAGAGACTCTTGTGCAACATCGCTAGATCTAGATGGGGCTCAGATAAGTATTGAGGGGCTGAGGGAGGGGGGGGGGGGCTACTACACACAGGTTTTTTATCTTAATGTATAACATAAATCTTCTGATTTTAGAACCACTTTAAGGGGGGTACAATTGACATCAGCGGTAGGCGTATCCCCAGAGCACATGCATGTGCACAAAACACATCGTGGGGAAGCCTTACACGCTGCTGTCACACCGCTGTTTCTGGGTCCTAGATTGGCGGCCATCTTAGTAAGTCTGGCTGCATTTACTTGTATATTCCACATGGATTTTATGGTTGCTCTTAATGGTAAATAAATACTACACTATATATCATACATTGGGCTTCGGTGTGGTGAGCATTTCTCATACAGAACGCCTTTCTTACCGCATGTTACCCATACTGAAGAGGATACTGTGGAGGCTGACATGTTATAATAGGCTAACATCCTTAAAACTTTCTTGTGAGTGCATAGTGATGAAGGGTTTGCACAAGTGGATGCACCACATACTTTTTTGCTACACTGGGAAGCACTGTTCTTGGAAACCTTTTGTGGATGTCAATTTGGACATTTATTGGACGGTTATATATGATATATTTAATAGCACAAGTCACTTTTTGGGAACTTAAGTGGTGCTTTTATTAGTTTATGTGTTTGGTATGCATAATATTCAGATACATTTTGTGTGTACAGCTTTATGAATGCTCTTTATGCACTTTATATGAATTTTTTTCTTATACATTTTGTGTGCGTGCAGGTTTATGAATTTTCCTCATGCACTTTATGTATATATTTTTACAAACTTCTTTCTTATGCACTTTATATCAAAAACAGTGAAGCGCTTATAATAAACACTGCATTAGGTCATGTATGATCACTAGCTCCACGACGTTGGGTTTAATGCCAGCTTCCGGTGACAACTGTGACTCAATGCAACTCAAATGACCTGGAACACTGCGCTCTATAGATTCTTGTTATAGTATACTTTTTTTTTTTTATTGAAGTTTGCATGACATACAAGAAGAGTAGACACTGTAAAACAGATTCAATAGTTAAGGTGCTAAAGCAACTAGTGCATGTCAACCACTCATGGAAAACTCAGATGTTTTGGAGGTTCTCTGGTCCTGATTTGAAATCAAAGATGAGATATATTGGATTACATTGTTTAAAGCGGAAGTAAACCCATCCATAAAACTGTTTCATTTCCAGCATGTGGCGAAAACGTAACATTCCAATTGGTTGTGCTCTCAACCAAAGTGTGAAACCATCCAATGGCTGGTGTCATAACTGATCACATGTGCAGCATCATGGCAGTTGTAGATTAAACAGAGCCAAAGATGGCAGCTTCCTTGGCTGAAAATGATAGGGGGGTTTACTTACACTTTACGTCCGGGGGGGGGGGGGGGGGGGGAGGGGAAGTTTAGGAGGGTCTAGGACTGGTGATTTAGTGGGATGAAGAAAAAGGTGGTTGGCAAAGGAGGAACAAGTTGAGAAAGTGTTTGGATGGTAGTGTTAAAGTCCCTCCAGACTCTACTTCACCAAGCTATGAGATCTTGCTAAATGGGTAAGAAAATGTTGATTTGAATCCCCCTTTCAACCTTCTCTATTTCCTGATTAAAGCAGACCTAAAAAAATGAATTTAGCTCTTCTATGGCCATATATCTCTAGGAGATATATAAGCACCAATGTCACCAGTGCACTATTAAATTTATCTTGTGTGGTGGCCCATTTTTAACATAATTTCAAAGAGAAATTTAAAATCCTGCACAATTAATTCCAAAAAACTGCTAACTCAATAAAAATGATTTATATATACATTTAGAACCAACTATTGGCAGTTGCTCATTTCCCACGCTAATGTATGATTCATCTTTACTAAACATATTCAGAACTGATTGGCACATTGTCAAGTGATTTTTCTCACATATACCTCCTGGCTTGACATGAATTTTAAGTAATTGCAGGGCAAAAGCAAAATGCGTCAGTAATAAATGTGTTTAACTACTAAGTAATGCCTTCGAAATATAAACGCAAACCATTGAAACGGGGGGAGGGGGGAATGCCATATCTTACTGCCACATACTTTTATTATGGGGAGAAACACCACTATGTATTAGGTTGTGATATCATATGGAATTGATACTTTTCATCTGTCCTCCAAACCACAGGTGGTGAAATGTAAAAACTTAATAAATGTATCTGAACTCAAGAATAAAAATATTATATGCTGCAGTTTATCACACGTCATATATGGTGGCTGCATTCATTTTATTTTTTAAGTGGTTGTAAAGGCAGAAGATTTTTTTTTTTTATCTTAATGCATTCGACACAATATTTAAAGGATTATTTCATTTTTATTGTTTCACTTTAAGCATTATTAAAATCACTGCTCCCGAAAAAAAAAATGTTTAAAACTTTTTTTTTTGCATTGATAGATATCCTCTGGGGAAGGACCCGGGCCCCCAAACACTTTTAATGGCAATAACTTGCATATAAGCCTTTAAAATGAGCACTTTTGGTTTTTCATGTTAGTGTCCCATAGACTTTAACAGCGTTTCGCGGCTTTCATATTTGCCGCGAAAGCCGCATATTGTTCGCTGTTCGGCAAACATTGGGCTCATCCCTACTCCGCATCAGTGAGCAAAGAAAGGTCCATAAATAGATAAGTGAGTTTGGGATGGAGGAACTTGACTGGTCTGCACAGAGTCCTAACCTCAACCCGATAGAACACCTTTGGGATGAATTCGAGCGGACAGACTGCAAGTCAGGCCTTCTCCTCCACATCAGTGCCTGACCTCACAAATGCGCTTCTGGAAGAATGTTCAAACATTCCCTTAGACACACTCCTAAACCTTGTGGACAGCCTTCCCAGAAGAGTTGAAGCCGTTATAGCCCCCTGTTGTTCCGATATTTTGGACTGCAGTGTGGCTGATAGGATAGGTGAGTAAGTGGGGGAATGCAATATTATTCCCTTGCCTTCTCCAATTTCCCTTTTTTTTACCATCTATATACTCTTTAAAGAATATCTGGTTGGACAGGATTCGGATTGGCCCCTGCGTCAGGATGTCTCTTCTGCATTTATTTTAAAATTGTTTTGGATGCTAAAATTTACCTATCTAGTGATTAGGATGTAAGTATATGTATTGTACTATCAAATGGCATTAAAATCGTGACACTTACCTGTCCAGCGCGCCCGCGATGTCGGCACCCGAAGCCGATCTTTAGTTCCTCTGTCGTGTGCTGCCGCCGCCATCTTGGGTATGGGAATCAGGAAATGGAGCCTTTCGGCTTCATTTCCCGGTTCCCTACTGCGCATGCGCGAATCGCGCTGCGCAATAAGGACGGTCCCCGCTGCCTCTGGGATCTGTGTGTTTGGGGTGTACTGTACAGGTATCTGCACCCCCCTCCCCCCTGAAAGGTGCCAATTGTGGCGCCGGAGGGGGGGAGGGTTCCGATGAGCGGAGGTCCACTTTAGGGTGGACCTCCGCTTTAAAACAATTTTAGTTGTAATTTTCCCTTGTCTAAATCTTTTAGATATGGTGTTACCTGAAAAAAGCCCTGATGAAGGAGAATACGACGCATTTCTGAAACGTCGTTGGGTTTGGGTTACTCCATTACACCTATCCATGATTTTTTTGTGTATTGTTATGCATCCTTGATTATTTATATGGTTCTGTGATATTGTAACTATGTATTTCTTTATATAATAATTTTTTTTTATATATTTTTCTACGTATGTGAATATGGTAGTACCTATAAAGTCCCACATCTTGGGTCTTTCTCCATTTTTCTAGCTGTAAAGGGTGGGCCAACTCATTGAACCCTACGGACTAAGACTGGGAGGCCATTAAAGTTCATGTGTGTGTAAAGACAGGAGTCACAATACTTTTGGTAATATAGTGTAGTTCATTTGGTACAAGTTTGCCCAAACAAACTATATAAAGTAAATAAAAAAACTTGAGTTCAGCTTTAGGACTCGACGAATGTAGTCCTTTCTGTGCACTGCCACATGACCTGGAACTGATGCAATACAAGACCTGTTTTTTCAAGCCGTGGAATTTTACATCTTTGGAACCCCAACTTTTCCTCCATGACATCTCACTATTTTTCAGATGCAGACCTACATTTTGAGTCTGCTTTACTTGAATGCGGGTTTTGTGTATTACATTGATTAAATTTTTTCTTTTTGTTATCAGTGGATGATAAAGATGAAATATCTGCAAAACAGATTGATCTTTCTGATCTCAATTATCTAACTTGCCACTTGTTAAAAGAAAGAATAACTGGAGACAGTTCAGAAGTGACAGAACCAACATAAATACTCATTAAAGTAAACGTCTGAATGACTTTACATTTCTACGCCCTTTAAACCCGTCTATTAATTTCTTCTACAGACAGAAATCAGGGAAATTTTTCAAGAGACCTCAAGGTCAGTCTTATTGTAATAAGTTTGTTTCCTGAAGAATGCTTTACACAGAGTCCATTACTGATCTGTGATTATCTCGCCTAAGAAGGATTATTGTGGAACACTTAACAATGGCCACTTCTCTAAAATGTTCCTTTTACAATAATGGTGCCTTTCAATGAGAGAAAGTGAAAATGTGTCCTTCCTAAGTGTGATGACAGTGTTCGAAGGATTAGGAAGTGCGACCTTAATAATAATACGTCATGGCAGAGTAATCATCCTAAACAATGTAGTGGCAATATAAGACGCATAGGTTTCTTTTCGAGAACATGATGTACAAACTTTTCAGCAGTGCATATTTTTTACATGGAATAAAAGATATGTATTAATATAAATTTGGGTTCCTTCTTTGCCAATATTGCTAGCAAAAGTTCAGCTCTTCTCAAACCTAAAATATATCTTAAAGGGCTTTCAGACCATCTCCAGATTTTTCTAGATTAATTTCTATAGACACATACACCATATCACCAAAAGCATTGGGACACCTGCCTTTACACGTACATGGACTTTAATTGCATCTCAGTCTTAGTCCGTAGGGTTCAATAGTGAGTTGGCCTACCCATTGCAGCTATAATAGCTTCAACTCTTCTGGGAAGGCTGTCCAGAAGGTTTAGGCGTGTCTATGGCAATATTTTACCATTGTTCCAGAAGCGCATTTCTGAGGTCAGGCACTGATGTTTGATGGGAAGGCCTGGCTCGTAATCGTCACTCTATTTCATCATAAAGGTGTTCTATTAGGTTGCAGGCCAGTCAAGTTCCTCCACCCCAAACTCGCTCATCCATGTCTTTATGGACCTTGCTTTGTGTACTGGTGCGCAGTCATGTTGAAACAGGAAGGGGCCATCCCCAAACTGTTCCCACAAAGCTCGGAGCCTGAAATTGTCCAAAATGTCTTGGTATACTGACGCCTTAAGGGTTCCCTTCATTGGAACTAAGGGGCCAAGCCAACCCCTGAAAGACAACCCCCTCACCATAATCCCCCTCCACTAAATGATTTGGAGGGGTGGCCCAATACTTTTGGCAATATAGTATGATGAGCGAATTTGGGGTGGAGGAACCTTATTGTCCTGCACCCGGCAGAACATCTTTGGGATGAATTGTGGAGACAGCGAACCAGGCCTTCTTGTCCAACATCAGTGCCTGACCCCACAAATGCGCTTCTGGAAGAATATTTAAACATTCCCATAGACACATTCCTAAACCTTGTGGACAGCCTTCCCAGAAAAGTTGAAGCTGTTATAGCTGTAAAGGGTGGTCCAACTCAATATTGAACTCTACGGACCAATACCGGGATGCCATTACAGTTCCTTTGTGTGTAAAGGCAGGCATCTCAATGCTTTCGACAATATAGTGTATATCATACAGAGCTTGCAGATCAGCTTTCCCTGCAATACTTATCTTTTCCCTGATACCCTTGAATGTCTGTTCTCTTTTGGGTTGAACAACATTCAGCGCTATTCCACTACTTTCTGTGATTCCATGGAATAACACTAAAAGAATATATAGGGGCGGGGGTGTAGATTCTGAAATTGAGCCCAACTCTAGTCACAACTATTTTTTTAGTTTTAGACTTAAGCTGGCTATACTGTACATGGATGAAATCTTGGCCGGTTCAGCATGTACCAGCTGAGTCTTGACTCATGCACGGACAGGCTGAATGTCCTGAAGTAGATCGATGGATCGACTTCAGTACAACCAGCGTGTCGTTTTATTGGGCAAGTGATTACTGCCAGTGGCTTTAGCTTCTAGCAGGATTTATTGTGTTTTTGCCGGCTAGTTAGGCTTCCCATCCCTCCAGCACAATAGCACCGCAGGAGTTGTTCCCTCCATCAACACAGTCAGTGTTGATGGCGGAATCAAGTGCTTTTCATTCCTGCAGCCCCTACAGCTTGCCTCCATCTAAATGCTTTTTCTTGTTATTGCATTCTCTGACCATGCTGTGTGGATTTCACCTCATATCCTGATCATTTGACAGCAGGAAAAGAAGCAAAGTTTCAGGATATCACTGGAATAGGAAGATTTTAACCCTTCCCCATTTTACTAGAAAGATGAATAAAAAAAAGATCACAGATGATCTAGCCCTTCCTTACTCAATCCAAAAATCAACCCAAAACTAGAAAAAAAAAGCTCCCCTATAAGGGTATTGGGTATTTACGCTTCCATATTACACAAATGATTGAATAAGTGGTAATTGGCTATTGCTAATGTTTCCAACAGCTCTAAATTCTAATCATTCTACTTATCCATTAGATTTTATTTTATTTTTTCTTAACATGATCTATTAAAAAAAAAAAAAAAAATGTTTTTCATTAATGCTTTTTGTACTAAAGAGGACAAACAATAAAGTAAAAATTATGACTTAGAATCAGATTGAGGATTGCAGATAAAAGTACCTGCTTTGGGAAAATCAAAGCAGCGTTTTCAATCAGCAAGCAATGCTTTCAGCACAAATGTACTCAATTATCTTCAGCCCATATTAACTTTTCAAAGCTGAACAGACAACCTGCAGCAAAAAAGTGCAGCAGTTTCAAGTCATATACAGTACGTTCTCTTTTTTATCCTGTTTCTGTTACTTGCTTACTCATTTTCTATCTACTATAAAACTACCTTAAACAGGGCCGCTGATAAGCCAGTACAGCCAGCCCTCCTGTACTAGGCCCGGAACCCATCAGTTCAAAAGGAGGGTCCAGGCACCTGCCAAGCAGACGGGCCTGCTGTACTACCTTTTCACCAACACCCCTTGTGTCTTCCCCTGCAGTGATGCCAGCTTTTCCTACTCTCCCTCTACAGCTACACAGCAGGGGGATTTTCTAGTCTCTGTGCCCTTCTAATCCACCACTCAGATAATTCCCATCCCTCTACTATTCAGGCCCCCCTGTAAACCCCGATTTCACTTACTATCCAGGCTCCCATGTGTGTCCTTTCCCATACAGCGCTGCTGGCTTCTCTCCTCTTCTTTCCCTCCCGATGGCAGCTTCTGAGAGCACACAAGGGGGTCATTTCAGGATGGAGACCTCATTCACACACAGAACTTTGCTTATTACCTCAATACAGTTTTATCTTTTAGATTTAGCAGGAATTTTGGGTCCACTAATAATGATTTCAGTGTCTGTACCATTGACCCCCAAAGGAGCGGCTGATTTGATGGGCTTATCATTACCTTCTTGACCTCGTGTATGTCTAGGGGTTTCCTCAGGTAGATGACCAAAAGAATTGTAGAAACTGACACTGGATCCAATTTTGGGATTTTTATTTCCAAAAAAGATGCAGACAAAACACAATCTCTCAATGAGGGGTAGAGGGTCTCTGCCACAGACTTGTTGTAGAACACTTGTAGAATAAAGTCTCTGCCACAGACTTGTTGTAGAACACTTATAGTAACTGATGGATGTAGACAAATTTAGAGAGCCCTCATACGGTACCAGTATCTTGCAGCCGGTCCAGCGATACCGTAAGAGTGTACAGGTAAGGTGCCATTGTTTCATCCCCAGTTATCCAGACCCTCTGGTCCCAGTTATCGTTTCTTGGTCTGAGTCGTCCGTCGAGATACAGGCTCTAATTGACTCTGGGGCTGCAGGCCTGTTCATCGATGCTGCCTTTGTATCTAAGCACTCAGTTTTCGATGCAGCTTCATGCCACTCCACTTGCCATTGAGACTCTTGATGGGAGACCTTTATAGCCTGCCCTTGTGACTCATGAGACATTTCCGTTGTCCATGGCTGTAGGGGCTCTTCATGAGATAATCCAATTCCAAGTTATTTCCTCACCTAAGTTTCCACTGGTTGTTGGTTATCCTTGGTTACAGAGGAACAACCCCTCTTTTGATTGGCTTTGTGCTGAGATTCTCTCCTGGTCGCTACAATGCAGCAAGACATGTTTCCAGAATGTGGCTAAAGTCCTATGCACCTCTTCACACTCCTCCCTGCCGGAGGTCAAGCAGGTAGTTTGCCTCCACACCAGTCATATGATTGCACAGTTGACCTTCAACCTGGATGGGTTGATCCTTTGTCAGTCTCGGAGGATAAGGCCATGGATAAATATGTTGCAGACGCACTTTCTCGAGGATTCATCTGCAAGTCCTCGTCTCCTGCTGGTGCTGGTTTCTTTGTTGTGAAGAAGAGTGGTGAACTGAGACCTTGTATTGATTATAGGGGCTTTCAATCATTTCACGATTAAGAATGCTTATCCAATTCCATTGATTGTGGAGTTATTTGACCGCCTCAAGGGAGCAACGGTTTTCATGAAGCTGGATTTGAGAGGAGCATACAGTCTCGTGAGGTTTAAGGAGGGAGACTAGTGGAAAACTGCGTTTAATACCAGAAGATGCCATTATGAGTACCTCATAATGCCATTTGGCCTTTGCAACGCTCCGGCAGTTTCCCAGGAATTTATCAATGATGTCCTCTGAGATTTGTTGCAGCTATGTGTGGTGGTTTATCTTAATGATATCCTCATGTCCCTAGATAACCACCACACAGATGTCTGTCGTGTGCTTCAAAAGCTGAGAGAGAACAATCTCTATAGTAAATAGGAGAAGTGTGAGTTCCATCATGAACAGGTTAAATTCCTGGATTATGTCATTTCCACTGGCGGTTTTTTGATGGACCCAGAGAAACTTTCAGCAATCCTACAGTGGCCCTGATCCGTGGGTATACGTCCTCTGCCACATTTTCTTGGCTTTGCCAATTATTATTGTAAGTTTATTTGTAACTTCTTGTCTCTGGTCAAGCCCCTGACTTATGACCAGAAAGGACGGTAACCCAAAGAGTTGGTCTTCGAATTCCATTAAGACCTTTGAGAGTCTCAAGGCTGCCTTTGTTTCTGCTCCTGTGTTGGCACATCCTGATCCTATGTTACCTTTTAACCCTTGAGGTTGATGCTTCTAAGACTGGAGTTGGGGCCCTTCTGTCTCAACGTCCTACCTCTGAGAGCACTATGCATCATTGTAGCTACTTTTCTAAGAAATTGTCACCTGTAGAATGCAAATATGAGATGGGGACAGAGTTGTTAGCGATTTTAGTCCTTAAAGAATGGAGCATCTCCTTGAAGGTACCACTCTGCCGGTGCTCATTCCTACTGACCATAAGAATCTTACATTCTTGTCTGAGGCTAAATGCCTCTCTCATTTGGGTGACAAAATTCTTGCCGCTCAGGTCCCCGCTCCTCCTGAGAAACCCTGTGACCGCTGTTTTGTCCTTGAGAGTCTCTGTACTGCCGTGATCCAGACTTACCATTCTCCCAAGGCTGCTGGCCACCCTGGGAAGAATCAACTCTTTTTGGGCCATTTCCCAACAATTCTGGTGGCCTAGTCTATGTGCTGATGTAGCCGCCTTTGTAGCTGCTTGTTCCTTATGTGCTTAGAGTAAGACACCACAACACCTTCTAGTGGGCCTCCTACAACCCATACCCAATAAAGAAAGGCCTTGGACCCACCTGTCCATGGATTTCAAAGTGAAGTTACCCAACTCTCAGGGCAAAACAGTTAACTTTATGGTAGTTGATCGGTTCTTGAAGATGTCTCATTGTATTCCACTTAAGAAGTTGCCTACATCTAAGAAACTGGCTTCCAATTTTGCTTGTCAGATCTTTCGCTTACATGGGCTACCCAAGTTGATCATCTCTGACTGGAGTAGTCAGTTTGTGTCCCGGTTCTGGTGAGCCTTTTGTGCACAGTTGGGAACTCAGCTTTTTTTTTTCTCCTCTGCATATCACCCGCAGTCTAATGGGGCCGCAGAATGAGTCAACCAGTCCTTGGAGCAGTTTCTATGTTGCTATATTCCTGACCATCTTAACAACTGATCAGACCTTTTACCTTGGGTGGAGTTTGCTCACAATAGTGCCTTGAATTCTGTTACCTGATTTTCCTCGTTTATGGCAAACTATGGTTTCCAACCTTCCATGTTGCCTGACTCATTTGTTCCCGTCTTCGTTCCACTTGAGCACAAGTGCAGGAGGCTTTGGGACATGCCAATGATAGATACAGACTCCATGCTGAGTGCAGACACCTTCCTACCAGCTTGGGGACAGGGTCTGGCTGTCATCTCGCAACCTGCGACTCCATGTTCCCTCACTGAAATTGACACCTCAGCTTATTGGGTCTTTCCATATTCTCCGCAGGATTAAGCTCAAATTAAGTTTAAGATTAAGTATTCTCCCAGTGGCTTAAGCTTTAGACCTTCCTTCTAATATGCACATCTCAAATGTATTCCATGTCTCCTTACTAAAATCTATGGTCTGCAACCACTTTACCACCTTGGTGCCACGTCCTCACCCAGTACAGGTTGAGAACCATGAGGAGTATGAAGTACAGTCCATTGTTGACTCCCGTAGGTTCTGTGGGCGCATACAGTACCTGGTTCATTGGAAAGGGTACGGTCCAGAGCAACACTCTTGGGTTTCATCCTCTGAAGTACATGCACCTGTCCTCCTTCGTGCTTTCCATAGGTGTTTTCCCCTCAAACCTGGTGGTTCACTGAGGGGGAGGGGTTGTTGAGGAGGGGTTACTGTCAGGGCTGGGCTCAGCCCTTTCTTCTCAGAGCAGGCCACTCAGCTGTCCGTTAATTGCCAGCTCCAATCTTTTCCACAGTGACTCACCTGATGATGATATCCTGTTCGTCAGTCCTGCTGATTACTTAAGCTGTTCGGTTCAGTCCCTCTCTGCCTTCGCCTTGGTCCTGCTTGCTGTTCCACTGCACTGATTCTCTGTTTTCCTGGCCTGTCCTGAAGTATGTTGATCTCTGGCTCTCTGATGTCCTGACTTGTCTAAATATCCATCCTGGTTACCGAACGCTGGCTATGATTTGACTACGTTGCTCTGTTTACCTTTTATTATTATTATTAAACAAGTGTGATTTTAACTGCACTTCTGTCTCAGTCTGATTCATGGTTTCTGACATTTGGCTAGATTGAGTTTGAGGAAGTGGTGAGACATCCAGACTGATCTTTTTATTTAATTAACTCTCCATAGGGGTTAAATAGCTTGTGTTTCTCTAGGGAGTTAAAAACGTACAAAGAAGGGAAGTGAAAACATATTTGATTTACTACAGATAATAAAACTGGGGGGACTCAAAAAACAAAAACTACTATATTAGAGCTAGTGACAGACTACATCATATACTGTATAATTCCACTTTAAGACCACCCAAAGTAAACTATTAAAGAAAATTGAGAATGCATAAGTGCAAGTCACTTAAAAATATAGGAGGATAGAAAATTGGAAATTAAGCATATATCTAAATGAAACAAACTCTTGGTACAGACCAGCCTTAATTACAAGAAGACTTGATTAAAAATTCCCTCACATTTGATCCAGGGCTTAACACTGAGAATAAGGAATTTCTGACATACTGTGTTCTCTCCTGATACATAGACCATTAGCCTTGAATTACCTTAATTAATCCGCAGCAACCGCATCCCCAAGAGAACGGATCCAAAACCTAATTTCTCTGTGGGCACAGAAAGCAGCCGACTTTTCTGGTGCATAATTCACATTTCTTTGACCAAGCGTATTTTTACAGCTTCATTTTTAATTTCTGATCTTACATTGTAATTTGCTCAGTATAATCAAAACATCCCTGAGCTTTTCCTATCAAAACAAACCGAGACTACTTTAATGTAAGAACTACTTAATGGGATTTATTGACACAGAGACTGTATGCCAAGGCTGGCAGCACTCAAGTCGGTCTTGGGATGTCTTAAAGGGGTTGTGACATGCAAATATATAATGTAACCACTTAAGGACCGGAAGGATTTACCCCCTTAATGACCAGGCCATTTTTTGCAATACGGCACTGCGTCGCTTTAACCAACAATTGCACGGTCCTGCAACATTGTACACAAACAAAATTGATGTCCTTTTTTCCCCACAAATAGAGCTAATGTCTCATATAAACTGCAACAGTTATACTGCTTTTGGCAGCACAAGGCAACCTTCTGACAAGAGGCATACAGGACATACACTGGAGCATCTGCCTCCTGATGCCTGCAAGCTGCAACATTTTTACACACTTGGATACAGGCTTAACCGATTCACATTTAAGGAATCTTTCTGTATATATATATATATATATATATATATATATATATATATATATATATATATATAAGAGGGCCAGTATGGTGGCCCGTAATTATGGGAGGAGCCCGGAGGGTATATAATCAGACCACCCACAACGGTCTGTGTCGGTTCCAGTGCAAGGTACTGCACATCAAGGGGCCGACTCTTCTCAGCTCCCTCATGGTCGACTATCTGTGCGTCCAATCGCAGGTGCACTTCGGCTTCTTCATTCGTGGTCTTCGTCGGCGGTTCCCGCTCATGGTCGCAGATAAGTAGTATCCGAATCTTTTCATCTCATGTGCAAACTTGCGGCTTATCATGCTTACTATTCTGCACCCCTTTCGCAAAACCTACCTCTGAGTTGTTGACACTCATGTCCCGACATCTTTCGGCACAGGCATAGTACATTCGTAAATTCCTTCTACCAAACATACAATTCATTCATAGATCCAAGCCTCCGAGTCGCTGTCGGTCGTTCTCCAATATCACTCGCCATAGGCTTCACTAGTTATAAGATTCATTGTTCTCATCCTTTTTTGAGATAAACAGGTCTGAGGGGGTTAGCTCGGTAGCGGGTGTGTGTGACCCCCTGGATGGGTTCACAACACAAAGTCAGGCACAGCAGACAGCGGTGTAGGTGCAAAAAAACAAAAGATCCGGTTTATTTAGGCTACATGCAATGATACATATAACAGCCAAACAAAATAAAACAAGAAAATAAATCCTGGTCAGCTTGACCTCTAACTACACACGTAGACTCCCTGTCTAACAACTGGGTGCAGCCTTGTGCTGCCCCAGTCCCTGTCTCTATTGTAGGGGTTTGCCACACAGGCGTTAACTCACCGCACAGATCTCAGACTCCCCAGTCTATACACACAAAACTGGTTCCAGGATGGAGCATCTCCCTATGCATGCTGGGGTTTTTTGTAGAGGTCTTAATGAGCCCACTTACTACAGCTGGGCTCATTAACTCTTCCCCTCTAATTGTAAAAGTCTGCATAAAGCCTGAATCTAGGACACACATATTTCCCATCCTGAATACAACCAGGTGATTTTACCTGCGTGCTGCCACATACCCCCCCCTCTTGTTTCAACCTTGGGGTTGTAACACAAGCAGCCAGACACGCATGTATCCGAGACAAAGCATCCACATTCCCCATTTTAACACCAGGGCGATGCTTAACTGTAAAGTTAAATTCCTGTAGGGCCAGGAACCACCTATTTACCCTTCTATTGGTCTCCTTGTTTTGAGCCATCCACTTTAAAGGAGCGTGATCAGTCACCAGGTCAAAGTGCCTACCTAGCAGATAGTACCGAAGGGAATCTAGAGCCCACTTCACTGCTAAACATTCTTTCTCAATCGTGGAGTAATTTACCTCATGGGACTTCAACTTCCTGCTGAGGTAAATGACTGGGTGCTCTTCCCCGTTCCAGACCTGGGATAACACTGCTCCTAACCCAACGTCTGATGCATCAGTTTGTACCACGAAGTCCTTAGAGAAGTCTGGTGAGTACAACACTGGCTGGCTACATAAGGCTGTTTTTAAGGACTGAAATGCTTCTTCAGCCTCTGGGGACCATTTAACCATAACCGACTCTTTCCCTTTTGTCAGGTTGGTGAGGGGCACAGCCTGAGAAGCAAAATGGGGAATGAATCGTCGATAATAGCCAGCGATTCCCAGAAAGGCTCGTACCTGTTTCTTGCTGTTGGGACGTGGCCAACTCTGTATGGCCTCGACTTTATTGACTTGGGGTTTTATCACCCCCCTCCCAATAGTGTACCCAAGATATTTGGCCTCCTCCTGTCCAATGGTACACTTCTTTGGATTGGCCGTAAACCCAGCTTCCCGGATAGAGTCTAGGACTGCTTGTACTTTTGGCAAATGTGAGACCCAGTCTGTGCTATGGATAATCACATCATCCAGGTAAGCTGCAGCATATTTCTGATGGGGCCTCAGAATCTTATCCATTTTCCGCTGGAATGTTGCCGGTGCATTCTGTAACCCAAACGGCATTCTCTTATATTGGAATGCCCCATCTGGGGTTACAAACGCAGTTTTCTCCTTGGCCGACTCAGCCAGGGGAATTTGCCAATACCCTTTGGTGAGATCAAGAGTTGTCATATATCGGGCTGTTCCCAGCCGGTCAATCAACTCATCTATACGTGGCATGGGGTAGGTGTCAAATTTTGTAACTTTATTTAATTGTCTAAAATCGTTACAAAACCGCCAGCTCCCATCAGGTTTGGGCACTAGTACAATAGGACTGGACCAGTCACTCTGGGACTCCTCTATTACACCCAATTCCAGCATCCTTTGAACCTCCCCACGTATTGCCTCCCATCGGGCCTCTGGTATTCTATAAGGTTTTAGTTTTACCCTTTCTCCTGGCGGGGTGATAATGTCATGCTCTACGCCAGATGTTTGTCCCGGAAGCTCAGAGAAAATCTCTTTGTTACGAAGTACAAACTCTTTAACCTCCTGTTGTTGGGGTTTCGATAAGGTGTCTGCTATTCCAACCTCAGGAACTAAGCAATCAGGCTGTACTTGTGACAAAGTCTCTGCGACTAGGGATTCCCTATCCCTCCAGGCTTTCAGCAGATTGACGTGATAGATCTGCTCCGGCTTTCGCCTTCCTGGCTGTCTAACCCTGTAGTTCACCTCACTAATTTTTTCAATTACTTCATATGGACCTTGCCATTTGGCCAGAAATTTGCTTTCAACCGTAGGGACTAGCACCAAGACCCTATCCCCCGGGGAAAAAGTACGGGTCTTGGCCCCACGGTTGTACACTCTCTGCTGTGCTAACTGCGCTTGGGTTAAATGTTCCTTTACAATTGGCATTACCTGTGCAATTCTATCTTGCATCAGGGCGACGTGCTCAATCACACTCCTGTGAGGAGAACTCTCATTTTCCCAAGTTTCCTTGGCGATATCCAGCAGCCCTCTTGGGTGTCTCCCATAGAGCAACTCGAAGGGTGAGAAACCCGTAGAGGATTGGGGTACCTCCCTAATGGCAAACATCAGATAGGGTATTAGACAATCCCAATTCTTTCCATCTCTATCCACCACCTTCTTTAACATTTGTTTTAGGGTTTTGTTGAATCTTTCAACCAACCCATCTGTTTGGGGGTGATACACAGATGTACGCAATTGCTTCACTTTGTACAACTTGCATAATTCTTTCATAACCCGGGACATAAAGGGTGTACCTTGGTCCGTAAGCAGTTCCTTACAAATACCCACGCGGCTAAAAACAAGGGATAGCTCTTTGGCTATGGTTTTGGCCGAGGTATTTCGGAGAGGAATTGCTTCCGGATAACGGGTGGCATAGTCCAATATAACCAAAATGTACTGATGCCCCCTAGCAGACTTCATTATCGGACCTACCAAATCCATTGCGATCCTCTCAAAGGGGACCTCAATGATAGGAAGAGGTACCAGTGGGTTACGGAAATGTGGCATAGGTGCCGACTTCTGACACACAGGGCAGGAGGAACAATACTTTTCTATTTCCTTCATGACCCCAGGCCAATAGAATCTCTGCAATACCCTCTCTCTGGTTTTCTCTGTCCCCAGATGACCTCCCAGAATGTGTCCATGAGCCAATTCTAACACCAACTTCCTGTAAGGTTTGGGTACTACAAGTTGCTCAATGGTTTCTTCTGCCCTTTGAGCCACTCGATATAGCAGGTCCCTTTCCATAGTGAAGTAAGGATAAGGGCAAGTCTTATCTGGGTTCACTAACTCGCCATCTACTTTCACCACATTTTCCCGTGCCTTTATTAGGGTGGGGTCTTTTAACTGTTCTGTGGCAAAATTTTCCCTGTGAACCTCAAGATCCGAAAACTCCACAGACTGCATGTTTTCATCTGAGGATGTTGGCTCCTCCCCAGTTTCTCGAGTTTCCCCCGCCAATACCGACAAGGGAAATTCAGGAGAGTCCTCACCACTCCCAGAGGAATTCTGGTCATCTTCCTGGTTTATAGGGGCACCAATGGGGGCCTCAGGACAATCCCAGAGTTCCCAGAATTTTGGAAAATCCCTTCCCACAATAGCATCATGTGGTAACTGAGACACTAACCCCACCTGATGAGAGAGGTTACCTTTGGGGGTCTCAAAAAACACTGAAGTTACAGGATACTCTCGGGTGTCCCCATGCACACAAATAACAGCCACCCTGTTCTTCCCAGAGACCTCTGTAGTAACTAATTCAGCTTTTATCAATGTTACCAGGCTACCTGAATCTAGCAACACATCAACATGTCTACCATTAATACACATTTTACATAAATGTTTCTCAGGTCCCCGAATGGCTGTGCATGCAACTGTCGCAAACAGCGACTGACGTCTCTCCCTTATAAAGTCACATTGCATAGGCTCATCCACAACTGGGCAATTGGCTGCAATATGTCCCTCTTGCCGGAAGCGGTAGCAAATAATTTTTTTCGCTGCCTCTTGCAGCATGGGCTTCCTGGGCTGCTCCCGCCAGACCTTAGGTAGAACTCCCACCCTCTCACTCTTTCCACCCTCACCCCTTGGAGTCATCTTACCCGCCACTGGGGATGATCTGGTCTTAGGGGGGAAAGTCTGTGAGTCCCTGGAAGAGGTGGTCAAGTTCTCTGTAGCCAAGTACCTCTCAACCAGATCCACAAGTTTATCTGCATTTTCTGGGTCTCCATGGCTTACCCATTTTTGGATGGCAGTAGGAAGAGCTCTCAGGAAACGATCCATAACCACACGTTCCACAATGTTTGGTGCGGTCAAAATCTCTGGCTGCAGCCACTTCCTGCTCAGGAGAATGAGATCATACATTTGAGACCTGGGAGGTTTTCCAACCTGAAAAGTCCAGTTATGCACACGCTGAGCCCGGACTGCCAGGGTGACACCCAGCCGTGCCAATATTTCTGCTTTTAGCACCACATAGTCTTTTGCTTGGTCAGGCTCTAGGTCATAATAAGCTTTCTGCGATTCCCCAGTTAACAGAGGGGCCACCAGTCCAGCCCATTGCTCCTTAGGCCACTTTTCCCTTTCAGCAGTCCTTTCAAATGTGGTCAAAAACACCTCCGGATCATCCTCTCCAGTCATTTTTGTCAGTAAACGGCTCACACCAAAGGATGCGGTATTATTGTACCCACTTGCTTCATTGGTCTGCGGACGTTGCTGTATCAATGTCTCTATTTGCTGTTGAAAATTCTGCTCTTGCTTCTGCAACAGGTCTATGAAGCGGGCTTCAGATCGCTGCTGGGCTTGTTGCTGAGCTTCCAAACTCTGCTGCAAAGTTGCATTTGTCTGCTGCTGATTTGCATTTTCCTGCTGCTGGGCTTGTTGTTGAGCTGCAAGGCTCTTTTGTAAAGCCGCATTTGTTTGCTGCTGATTTGCATTTGCTTGCTGCTGATTTGCATTTGCTAGAGCCAGCTGTCTCAGTATCTCCTCCATGCTGGCCTTTTAAAAAAAAATTGAAAAAAAAACTGCCAAAATTCTCCACCAACTGTGAGGGGGTTAGCTCGGTAGCGGGTGTGTGTGACCCCCTGGATGGGTTCACAACACAAAGTCAGGCACAGCAGACAGCGGTGTAGGTGCAAAAAAACAAAAGATCCGGTTTATTTAGGCTACATGCAATGATACATATAACAGCCAAACAAAATAAAACAAGAAAATAAATCCTGGTCAGCTTGACCTCTAACTACACACGTAGACTCCCTGTCTAACAACTGGGTGCAGCCTTGTGCTGCCCCAGTCCCTGTCTCTATTGTAGGGGTTTGCCACACAGGCGTTAACTCACCGCACAGATCTCAGACTCCCCAGTCTATACACACAAAACTGGTTCCAGGATGGAGCATCTCCCTATGCATGCTGGGGTTTTTTGTAGAGGTCTTAATGAGCCCACTTACTACAGCTGGGCTCATTAACTCTTCCCCTCTAATTGTAAAAGTCTGCATAAAGCCTGAATCTAGGACACACATATTTCCCATCCTGAATACAACCAGGTGATTTTACCTGCGTGCTGCCACACAGGTATTGTTTGTATGGGTTTCTGTGGCTGATTGAGGTGTAATTAAACCCACCTGATGTCTTTCCTGCACTTGACTAGCCTGGGGGAATGGGTGGTTGATAGGTGTTTGGTTTCACAGTAAGGAATGGCATACACTCTACAACCAATTCGTATCAGATACTCCTTACTGCCAATTTACCGTATATCAGATTCAACTCATAAATTTTTTAAGCTGATTCGTGTCAAATGCATTGCACAGGCTGACCCTGCCAACTCACTGCGTGTCCACGTAGTTGTACCTTTGAGATCGGTCGTATATCTTCATCGATTGTCCCACGCTCGGACCGCTACACACTCGCTGTTGCAGGTAGGACTTTGTTGTTACCGCTCCTCTAAACTCTAGTAGTTACGTTATCATGTTCATTTTGCAAAAATATGCCTCTCAGTCGCATCTACGGAGGATTCGAGTCTAGTCGCAGCATCGGCGCAATGATTCCAGTCCTTGCCAAACGCAACTCTAACAACCAAGCCGAATCCTGTTGCATCTCCGACTCAAATGAGTCAAATCTTTCGCAGACTATTCCATAGCTATAACCCAGTTCAAACTAGTCACATCGACTGTACGAATTCAGCAGTACTTACGTTTGAATTTCTCAGTCTATCCATACATGATCATACACAATTCTCTCCACCAATTTGCTCAGTGTTGCGCACGGTCATTCCTACATATTCACATTTCCTCTATAAACCTTTTCTTTCGCCTTTCAACAAAGCTCCTTGCAATCGCTGCAAGCATCAATGCAATGGCTCAAATACGGCCACTCATCTCCAGTAGCAACACGGCTGCTCTCCTCATTCCTACACACTTATAATTTAATTTATAGATTCAAATAAAGCTGCTTTCTTGCAATCGCTGCAAGCATCTCTGCAATAGCTTAATACGGCCACTCATCTCCAGTAGCAACACAGCTGCTCACCTCATTCATCCATTCATTCATTCTCACCTCATAATTCAAATAAAGCCGCTTCCTTGCAATCGCTGCAAGCATTTCAGCAAGTGGCTCAAACTGCCACTCATCGTCTCCAGTAGCAACACGGCTGCTCATCATTTTCTCTGTCGCTTTCCCCATTTTAGGCCAGTTAGAACACCAGTCAGTCCACCCTGCACCAGGTTTGGACAGTATCTCCCAAAAAAAAAAAAAAAACCCCATTGTCGAGGGCTTGCATCTTCACCAGGGGGCCAGCTTTGCCCTAAAGAGCTCTTTGCAATCCCCCTTGTCAAAACGAAATTCTCATGTCACCTTACTACAGGCTCCCAGTCAACTCAGTTCTCGACCCCAACCAGTCGACTTCACAACTAGTGCATAAAGTCAGGTGTTTAGTTCAATGGGATTCCCCCTTTTCTCTTAAACACTCTTTCACTACATATTTTCACTTCACATACAGAATTTGACCTGCTCCTGAGGCATTAGCAACTGTCACATACTTCTGTGCACTTCACTCTGTTTTCGAAGCACAAGCCTTCAATACGCAGACAAGGTCGCCTAATCTTCATACTTGCTGGCAGTGCAAGCATTAGTAGACCAAACCCACGTCAATTAACTACAGATCGCAACATTCCTACTTAGTATACCAGACTTCAGCTACCCACCCCAGTCCGCCCTGGGGGGCTCTGGTTCATTAGTCTGTGCCGAGCACAGACTGACACCCGAGCTATCGGTTACCTAGCCAGTCACCTCCTGGCTCACCTCGGTTGTCACGCATTCTTTTGAGTTTTCTAAAGTCACACTCAACAGCGCTCGAGCGCAACCCAACTGTCACTATGGCTGTTGTTCCTTGTCCTATTCTTCTTGTTTCCTTCCGCCTTTCATCTTATCTACCCAACGCAACTATCCCCTCCTACCTTTGCAACTTACCTCAAACATACGCACCCCCCCCTTGCTTTTAGTTGATGCCATGTCGCAGGTAGACAGTGAGGACTTTGCCTCAGCCCTGCCATCACCCTTTACGGGCTCAGCAAGCGGCGGTTTACAGTCTCACAAGAGCTTGGACCAATAAAAAAAAAAAACTCATAGCAGAACGGTGTCGCAGGAGTAAATCCTACCCTGCGGCAGCCAGGAAACCAAGCCTTTAGGCTACCGTTTCCACCGCCAGTGGCACCCCTTCCAGGCACCACTTCAGTCTATCTTCTTTGCGACTACTCAGCGGCACTCCTGGGTAACCACACTGTCAACAGCAGTCGCCAAAGTCCAAGCAGAGTGACAGCCCTGGAGGTACGCCCAGCCGTGCCCCTACCAGCTCCAGTCACCACCGTCATTCCCGTACCTTCACTTACAGATACACCCAACTTCTGCACCATCGTCTTCCCTGCATACCTTGTCCTAGCAGGGCATCTAGGAGGACATCTTGGATGACAACGACGTTAACTTAGCATCCCTCCTCATAGCAGTACACAACTTGGCCTAGAACAAGTCATATTCGCGGGGAGATGTCTCCGTCATCCTGAAGGCCAGAGACCCTTTACTTAATCGCAATCTCACTGTCACAGAGTTTGTGCTGGCCTTGGGGACAGTCAGAGACACGTTAGGCAGAGCAAGCCCAACAGGACACAGACAACCAAGCCACAGCCAGTATTATGAATAAAGGAGGTCCTAGTAGCCTGCCATCGTGGCCTTCCTGCGCAGGCTGGTGCCACTATCCCCACAGCACCAATCTAACGTCCACATCCCAGACAAACGCAATAATCTGGCCGACGCACTACCCGTTAACTTTGCTTCATTTTTTTTTGCAGGAACCTGGAACCGACCCGACCATGTCTCTTATCCCACACTGGTCGTAGCTAACCTCGGATTCAAACAACACTTTCACGACGCTACCTGCCTTATTAATCTTTCACTATCTCACAACACCCTGAAGGCCTACCGGGCAGCCTAGAGGTTCTATGTCAGGTTACTAGCCTCAAACCCCAGAGCAATACCAAGAGTTCTCCATCACATCCTGATCTTCATATTATGCCACCACACACAGTTGGCATTGTCACACAATACCTTAGACCCCACTCAGCTGACATCCAGTATTTCATCCCCTTATGAGATCCTAACAAACCGTCTTGTTTGCCGCCCATACGGTCAAGACCATGTTGTGTGGTATTCACAGGCAATGACCCCAAATCAGTATCAAATGGCTACCCGTCACCAGCGCCATATTCCGAGACGTGTCTTTCATCCTGTCACATTCCCCTTTGGCTAAATTCAGCCTGGTCATTCAAGCAGCCATCTACCTGGCTTTCTACAGCTTCTTATGCCCCAGTGAATACTGTCACCATCCCAGTTGTAAAGTGTTACGTAGACGCCACCTCACACGCCATCAGACTTCATCTTGCTCCTCAGGGCAAAACACGGTCCAGGGGTTGACATAAAACCTTTCCAAACTCTCAAAGCCTGGTGCCCCGTGTCCATCCTAGATCAATTTTTGGCCCATATGTTTGATCCCTCGCAGGACAGCCCATTACTACCGTTCCCGATTAGTACCCCAGGCAGCAACCAGTTCATTAGTCACGTCAGGTTCCTTTTGAGCAAATTAGGCCAGGACCTTGGTCATTTTCTTGGACATTCTTTTGCATTGGAGCAGCATCAGCAGCCTCACGAAACGGGGTCCCAGTCCACGCGATCAAAGATGGGCAGGCGGGAATTCACCTGCTTTACTCGATACATCTCCAATCCACAAGTGGAAATGTCCTGAGCCTTCAGCAACTTTGCCCCGTAGTGTCTTGTTGTACATAAATTAACAATTACCTCCCTACACCAAGTCTTTTGCGGCCTTCTCTTGGCATATCGCCCAGCAGAGCAGGGCTCACCGCCCAGCTCACCAGGGCTTACCTTACAGCAGACCAAGGGCACAATTCAGGTCTATTTTATGTTGTTAGTCTTGTGACATGTTTATGTGTTCTTTCATATCTCTTAGAGCGGAGGGCTCCGACCATATATATATATATATATATATATATATATATATATATATATATATATAAACATATGAACCACATTCCTCTACACTGCATAGAGCGCTGGGACATGGGCAGCTTTAAAGCTAAGGAGTAACCATCACGTAACATGCAACACATCTCCCAACTTGCCACTCCCCTCTATGTTGGTCCACTATATATTTTGTGCAGACCTTTCTTGTTGTCATTCAAGGCTCTGATGACACCCTAGAAATGCATCAACCCCCTTTATTGAACACTTGTCCTTGTATCTGCATGTCTAATTTCAAAAAACTTTTAATGTGAATATGTTGTAAACCTGTTTTTATGAATACATAGATACTTTTTATATGCTTTTATCATTTTTGTATGTGAATAAATTGCATATTTATTTTTTGATGAAAGCGCCAGATCATGCACCTTCCACCTTTTTCCTTCACCTGGCCAGAGGGAGATTATAATGTCCAGCGTGAGCCCTGAACACCGCACCAGACCCCCGGCGGCTCGTACCAAACCCCAATACTGCCTCCCACAGCCCAGCCATGTCATGGAAGAGGAAGGAGAGAAACAAACTCAAATTACTGTCAGCATACTTTCACCATCCCTGAGGTGGAGGAGGGTGCCGGCTCCCTCCTCCACACTAAACGCCAGTCACTACTCGGATCTTCCAGATGCAGTGACTTGGAACCATGCAAGTACTGGGGGTATCTCTCCCAGAAATTTCTTTCCACTACAGAGCCCACCATACACAAGCCCAGTAAAAGTCAGGATGAGGCTGGACACAACTGCTGCAGACACAGGGATAAATCCTGGAATTTCCCCAGTGAATGTGGTGTATCTGGATTTTGCAAAAGCATTTGATATAGTTCCCCATAAACGTTTACTATACAAAATAAGGTCCATTGGCATGGACCATAGGGTGAGTACATGAATTGAAAACTGGCTACAAGGGCAAGTTCAGAGGGTGGTGATAAATGGGGAGTACTCAGAATGGTCAGAGGTGGGTAGTGGAGTCCCCCAGGGTTCTGTGCTGGGACCTATCTTATTTATTTTGTTCATAAATGACCTGGAGGATGGGGCAAACAGTTCAATCTCTGTATTTGCAGTTGATACTAAGCTAAGCAGGGCAATAACTTCTCTGCAGGATGTGGAAACCTTGCAAAAACATCTGAACAAATAAATGGGGTGGGCAACTACATGTCAAATGAGGTTTAACCACTTTCAGACCGGACCATTTTGCTGGTCAATGACCAGAGGTCTTTTTACAATTTGGCACTGCGCTGCTTTAACTGGTAATTGCGCAGTCATGCAATGTTGTACCCAAACAAAATTTGCGTTCTTTTTTTCCCACAAATAGAGCTTTCTTTTAAAGGTATTTGACTGACTCTGCGATTTTTATTTTTTGTGATATAAACGTAAAAAGACCGCAAATTTTGAAAAAAAAGGATATTTTCTACTTTTTGTTATTAGAAAAATCCAATAAACTCAATTTTTGTCATACATTTAGGCCAAAATGTATTCAGCCACATGTCTTTGGTAAAAAAAAAAAGTCAATAACTGTATATTTATTGGTTTGCGCAAAAGTTGTCACATCTACAAACTAAGGTACATTTTCTGGAATTTATGCAGTTTTTAGTTTACGACTGCCTATCTCATTTCTTGAGGTGATAAAATGGCAGGGCAGTACAAAATCCCCCAAATGACCCCATTTTGGAAAGTAGACACCCTAAGGAAATTAATAAGAGGCATGTTGAGCCCATTGAATATTTTATTTTTTTGCCTCAAGCGATTGAATAACGACAAATTTTTTTTTACACAAAGTTGTCACTAAATTATATATTGCTCACACATGCCATGGTTATATGTGGAATTGTACCCCAAAATACATTCTGCTGCTTCTCCTGAGTACGGGGATACCACATGTGGTCGACTTTTTGGAAGCCTAGCCACGTACGGGGCCCCAAAAGCCAAGCACCGCCTTCAGGATTTCTAATGGCATACATTTGTAATTTCACTCCTCACTACCTATCACAGTTTTGAAGGCCATAAAATGCCAAGATGGCACAAAACACCCACAAATGACCCCATTTTAGAAAGTAGACACCCCAAGCTATTTGCTGAGAGGCATGTTGAATCCATGGAATATTTTATATTTTGCCACAAGTTGCGGGAAAATTACAAACTTTATTTATTTTTCACAAAGTTGTCACTAAATGATATATTGCTCACACATGCTATGGGCATATGTGAAATGACACCCCAAAATAAATTTTGCTGCTTCTCCTGAGTACAGGGATACCACATGTGTGGGACTTTTTGGGAGCCTAGCCGCGTACGGGGCCCCAAAAACCACGCACCGCCTTCAGGCTTTCTAAGGGCGTAAATTTTTGATTTCACTCCTCACTACCTATTACAGTTTTGAAGGCCATAAAATGCCAAGATGGCACAAAACCCCCACAAATGACCCCATTTTAGAAAGTAGACACCCCAAGCTATTTACTGAGAGGCATGTTGAGTCCATGGAATATTTTATATTTTGCCACAAGTTGCGGGAAAATTACAAACTTTTATTTATTTTTATTTTTTTTTCACAAAGTTGTCACTAAATGATATATTTCTCACACATGCCATGGACATATGTGAAATGACACCCCAAAATAAATTCTGCTGCTTCTCCTGCGTACGGGGATACCACATGTGTGGGACTTTTTGGGAGCCTAGCCACGTACGGGGCCCCGAAAACCAAGCACCGCCTTCAGGATTTCTAAGGGTGTAAATTTTTGATTTCACTCCTCACTACCTATCGCAGTTTTGAAGGCCATAAAATGCCAAGATGGCACAAACCCCCCCCCCCCCCCCAAATGACCCCATTTTGGAAAGTAGACACCCCTAAATTTAGGGGTACACTAGTGAGACTCACAGGTAAAAAAGCACCTAGGCTGTCAGCGACTGTATCAAAACGCTACAAAAAAAACTGTTAGCGATCGCAGGGATCAGGCCTGACTCTGTGAACACTGCAGTTATGTGTGTTGTGTTTTGTAAGTGACAGTGATCGATCGATACTGCACTTGGGTGGGCTGGGCTGGGCTTGGCGGAGGGGCTAAATGCAGGTGCTAGCAGATATCTGGGCTGATCCCGCTAACAATGCGTTTTGGGAAACCTAAACTGCTGGCGACGCTAATATAGATCTGATCAGATACTATATTACTAAGGGAGGTGTATGCTTTGCGCGTGGGTGTTAGCGGTACTGGCACTAACCTGACGCTGCCTGGGGCAACGCAGACCTTATCTGACCCTCAAACTTATATCACCCACCGGGTGATCAGGGGGTTAAACCTTTATTAGGTAATAAATGGCGGGTGCCCTGAAACTATAAAAAAATAACTAATCAACCAGCGTCACCTGTAACAGTTATATGGTGATCACTGGTGAAAGGGTTAACTAGGGGGCAATCAGGGGGCTTTATGCGGTAGTATATGGGGGTCCCTGGCGCTATAAAAAGCTGCGGCGAACCTAAATACCTACCTGCCTAACTAGCGTCACCTGTGACACTAATACAGGGATCAGAAAAACGATCGCTTATTAGGCTGGGTTCACACTGGAGCGATGCGGGAACGCCACAAATCCGCTGCGTTTTCCCGCATCGCATGCCTCCCGGCGGAAGTTCACAGTGCCCTGTGCGAACTGCAGGGAGTGTCAGTGAAATGTTAATGACACCCCCAGATCAGTTTGCATATCGCAGTGCGATCTGCAAACTCGGACAGGAATCGGATCGCATGGTGTGAACACCCATGCGATCCGATTCTGCTGCGGACCAAAAAAAGGGTCCCATGCTAGTTTGCGGCGGGTGTGATGCGAATTCAGCCATACTATCTGTATGGCTGAACTCGCATCGCACAGAGATCGGATGTGATTTGCATCCGTTCTCATAAACCGCTGCAATGTGAACCCAGCCTTAGTGACACTGGCGACGGGGGTAGATCACAGGGTTAAACCTTTATTGGGGGGGTTAGGGGGGTACCCTAGAGCTAAAGGGGGCTAACCCTAACTGCCCTAACAGTTATTGCAGTCACAAATGACACCAATGCAATAATAAAAAAATAAAAAAAATGCAATTGGTGTCACTGTGACTGGGGGTGCAGGAGTGATTGGGGGGGTGATCGGGGGGTGAAGGGGGGGTGAAAGTGTGCCTGGCGTGTTCTACTGTATAGTGTAGTGTTGGTGCAACTCACCGAACCTCTCTCCTTGGTGCCGGAACGAAAAATACCGACACGGAGGAGAGATTACATCACTTCCTCTGCCTGTGTTTACATTACAGGAGAGGAAGTGATGCAATGCTGCAATTCCATTCGTCAGGAGCGATCGCCATGAATGAATGGCCGCCCCCTCATCCCGGATCGCTGCTGCACGGAATCCGACCGCCGCTGGCACCGGGGGGGGGGGGGGGCGATCGGGCCCCCCACCCGCGGGAAGGCAGGGATGTACATGTACGCCCATATGTCTGCCTGTGCCATTCTGTCGACGTACATCGTCGCGTGGCGGTCGGCAAGTGGTTAATGTAGAAAATTGTAAAATAATGCATTTGAGTGGCAAAAACATGAATGCAATCTATAAACTGGGGAGAGAACCTCTGAGCTAGGGATGAGCTTCGTGTTCGAGTCGAACATACGTTCGACTCGAACATCGGCTGTTCGCCCGTTCGGCGAATTCCGAACGTTATGGGCCATTCGTGCCAAATTCGTGTGGCGCTCACGGCCCATAATGCACTGCGATGGCGCAGTGCATTGCTGGCTCATGATTGGCCAAGCATGCACTGTGACCCCGCATGCTTGGCCAATCACAGCGCCGGCAGCGAGGAGAGCCATGATTGGCCACAGGCAGGATGCCTGTGGCCAATCATAGCTCAGGCTGTGTAGTACACGCCCCACACTATATAAGGCCATCAGCGCAGCGGCATTGTGTAGTGTGTTGGCGTCTGAAGCAGTTAGTGGGTGTTCTGTGTACCTTCAACACAGTATACACCGATCGTTATCGGCCGATTTTTCGATCTTGCTCTACTGTAGTGATTGTTGTCTGCTTGCCCTGACCGCAGTATACATCGCTATATTCACCTCACCTATATAGCTAGCGATATATCTATCTTTTATAATAGAGCTTGCAGTCAGTGTTAGGAGCTTGTGTGTGCTGTCTGCGTGCTCTGTACCCAGTACACACCGCTATATCCACCTACATAGCTCTTCTCTATTTGAGCCATCTGCAGAAGTTATTGGAAGTTGTGTGTGCCTCCAGCACAGCACAGTATACATCTGTATTTACCCTTTATTGTTGGTGTTCTATAATAAAGGCATCTACAGGAGTTAGTGGGTGTTGTGTGCCTCCAGCACAATATACACCTGTATCTACGCTTTATTGCTGTTCTCTAATAGAGCCATCTGCAGGGCTTAGTGGGTGCTGTGTGCCTCCAGTACAGTATACCCATTTATCTCTGGTGTTCTATAATAAAGGCATCTGCAGGAGTTAGTGGGTGTTGTGTGCCTCCAGCACAATATACACCAGTATCTACCCTTTATTGCTGTTCTCTAATAGAGCCATCTGCAGGGCTTAGTGGGTGTTGTGTGCCTCCAGTACAGTATACCCATTTATCTCTGGTGTTCTATAATAAAGGCATCTGCAGGAGTTAGTGGGTGTTGTGTGCCTCCAGCACAATATACACCAGTATCTACCCTTTATTGCTGTTCTCTAATAGAGCCATCTGCAGGGCTTAGTGGGTGTTGTGTGCCCCCAGTACAGTATACCCCTTTATCTCTGGTGTTCTATAATAAAGGCATCTGCAGGAGTTAGTGGGTGTTGTGTGCCTCCAGCACAATATACACCTGTATCTACCCTTTATTGCTGTTCTCTAATAGAGCCATCTGCAGGGCTTAGTGGGTGTTGTGTGCCTCCAGTACAGTATACCCCTTTATCTACCCTTTATTGCTGGTCTTCTATAATAAAGGCATCTGCAGGAGTTAGTGGGTGTTGTGTGCCTCCAGCACAATATACACTACCCAACTGCTGTTTTACCCAACTCCCTTCAGGCCATTACCATGTCTGGAAGGCCAGCAAGGAGAGGCAGACAGGTGCGAGCCGATAAAAGAGGGCAAGCAGGCTCTGTGTCTAGAGACAACAGTGCTGGTCGTGGACGCGGTGCATTGTCATCAGCACGTGGCCATGGGACATGCTTGTCCTTCTTTTCTGCAGCTGGACATGTTGAGCCGCAACATGCCAACGACTTGGTAGAGTGGATGACCAAGCCTTCTTCATCCTCCTCATCCTCTCTCACCCAGTCTCAGGGTACTAGCAAAGCAGCTGCCAATGCATCGTCTTCCCTTGTCTCAATGTCATCATCAGTGACTCCTTCCCTAGACCCACCACGTCCTCCTGAGGAGTCTCCTAAACTCTTTGAGCACAGTGTTGGGTACATGCTCCAGGAGGATGCCCAGTGTTTTGTAGGCTCTGATGATGATACTCAGCTAGAGGAAGGCAGTAGCGTGAATGCAGAGAGAGGGGATGCTCAAGGAGGACAGCAATCTGGCAGTCATGTTCCACAAGCTGCAGCATACTGCCAGGTTTGCTACAGCGATGAAGAGGGAACTGACTCCACATGGGTGCCTGGTAGGAGAGAGGAGGAGGAGAAGGAGGAGGAGGCACATGTCCAACGAGGCAGGATGCCCTCCGGGGGCCAGCTTAGGGGCAGCACACCGACTGAATCACACCGCAGAGCTCCGCCTGTGCAGGGCACTGCCTCTGTGCGTTATTCTAAAAGTTCTTTGGTGTGGGCCTTTTTTGAGACGAGTGCATCAGATCGCACCGCTGCTATTTGCAACATATGTCTCCAGCATATCTCGCGTGGCCAAAACATCAGCCGCTTGGGCACCACATGCTTGACCAGACATATGTTGACCTGCCATGCAGCTCGTTGGCAAGCGTACCTCAAAGACCCACACCAAAGAACAAAACGGACCTCTCCTTGCTCCTCATCAGCTGGCATCTCCAACCCCACTAGACCTTCAGTCCTCTCTGAAACCTGCTCTGAGAGGAATAAAGGTGTAGAATTAGGTGTGTCACAGCCAAGTGCTTCCGGGCACTCTGCTAGCAGTACACCCACATCCGATTATAGCAGGCAAATGTCCCTGCCCCAGCTGCTGGACCGGCGAAAGAAGTTCACTCCCAGCCATCCACATGCCCAGCGGTTGAATGCTAGCTTGGCTAAATTGCTAGCACTTCAACTGCTGCCTTTTCAGTTGGTAGACTCGGCCCCCTTCCGTGAGTTTGTACAATGTGCGGTTCCTCAGTGGCAGGTCCCCAAACGCCACTTTTTCTCACGGAAGGCGATTCCGGCTCTCTACCGGCATGTGGAAGGCAATGTCCTTGCCTCGCTGGACAGGGCGGTCAGCGGTAAGGTGCATATTACCGCTGACTCATGGTCCAGCAGGCATGGACAGGGACGTTACCTGTCTTTCACGGCCCATTGGGTCACTCTTCTGGCAGCTGGGAAGGATGCAGGACAAGGTGCAGTAGTGTTGGAGGTTGTTCCGCCACCACGCCTCCAAAATGCTACTATTGGTTGTGACACACCTCTCTCCTCCATCCCCTCCTCTTCTTCTTCCTCCATGGCCTCTTCCAGTGCTCTGTCCTCAGAACCAGAGGTGCTCCGTAGGCGTTCCAGGGGCTACGCAAGTACGCAGGCACAACAATGCCATGCCATGCTTGCGCTGGTTTGTTTGGGGGACAGGAGCCACACTGGGGCAGATGTTTTGTCAGCTTTGCAGGGGCAGGCCGAGAGGTGGTTGACGCCACGCCAGCTTAAGCCAGGAATGGTGGTTTGCGACAATGGCACCAACCTCCTCTCCGCCCTCTGACAGGGACAACTGACCCATGTGCCCTGTGTAGCTCACGTCCTAAACCTGGTGGTGCAGCGGTTCTTGGGCAGGTACCCCGGCTTACAGGATGTCCTGAAGCAGGCCAGGAAAGTCTGTGTGCATTTCCGCCGATCATTTAATGCCTGTGCTCGGCTGGCTGAGCTCCAAAAGGAGTTGAACCTGCCCAAGAACTGCCTTATATGTGACATGCCCACCAGGTGGAACTCAACGTTGGCCATGCGGCAGCGGCTGCACACGCAGCAGAGGGCCATCAATGAGTACCTGTGCGACTACGGCACCAGGACAGGGTCAGGGGAGCTCGGTTTTTTCTCACCACGCCAGTGGGGCATGATCAGGGATGCATGCACGGTCCTGTCACCGTTTGAGGAGGCCACAAGGATGGTGAGCAGTGACAGTGCATGCATCAGTGACACTGTACCTCTTGTCCACCTCTTGGAGCATACGCTGCGTGGAATAATGGACAGGGCACTTGAGGCAGAACAGAGGCAGGAAGAGGAGGACTTCCTTGCCTCTCAAGGCCCCCTTTATCCAGACAGTGTTCCTGCTGTGCCACCCATCACACAGGAAGAGGATGAGGAGGAGGAAGAGGAGGAGGAGGATGATTGTGTCAGCACAGAGGTGGAGTCTGGCACTCAGCATCAGCAGCAGCAGCAGTCTTGTAGGGATGATTTAACGTCCCAAGAAACCCGTGGACTTGTACGTGGCTGGGAGGAGGCAGCTGCGGATCATGTTGTCCTTAGTGACCCAGAGGACTCCGGACCGAATGCCTCAGCTAACCTACGCTGCATGGCCTCCCTGATCCTGCAAAGCCTGCGGAAGGATCCTCCTATTCTTCGGATCAAGAAGAGGGACCATTACTGGCTGGCCACTCTCCTTGATCCACGGTACAAGGGTAAGGTTGCCGACCTTATCTTGCCATCGCAGAGGGAGCAGAGAATGAGACATCTCCGGGAGGCCTTGCAGAAAGGTCTGTGCAACGCGTTCCTAGAGACTGGGAGGTTACAAACTCCTGGTCCTGGAAAACGTGTTGCTGAGGCATCGGTCAGAAGGAGCGGTGGAGAAGGTGGCCGTCTGACTGATGCTTTCAGACAATTTTTTAGTCCGCAGCCCCAAGGTATGATCGGTTCCAGCAACCATCGCCAGCGTCTGATTTACATGGTGCAGGAATACCTAGGCAAGGTCAGACTTAGACACCTTTCCCACCGAAAATCCTCTGGCTTACTGGGTCTTGAGGATGGATCACTGGCCAGAGCTTTCACAGTATGCAATTGAGCTACTGGCCTGTCCTGCATCCAGCGTTCTTTCGGAACGCACCTTCAGTGCTGCTGGTGGCTTTGTTACCGATCACAGGGTGCGCCTGTCCACCGAATCAGTTGATCGACTGACCTTAATCAAGATGAATCAGTCTTGGATCACCCACAGCTACCAAGCACCTGAAGCTGATGTAACCGAAAATTTTTTAGGGGAAATATCACATCCCTTCAAGACTGCCTATACTGATGCTGAGCGACTGTCCTGTTATGTTGATTGTCTATCCTCTTCCTCCTCCGCTGATATGTTGGAAGAACATTTCTGGTTCTGGGTGATGCTATCAGCCCAATTTTTCTGCCCCTGTTTAACAGGGGCGTTTAATTACAATTTTTGATGCAATGCTTTGCAGCAGGGCTAATTCCTGCAATAAAACTAGAGTATATGGGAGAGGTTGCAGTGTGGTGGCACCAGCACCAGTGCCTAAGGCCCAATTTTTCTGCCCCTGTTTAACAGGGACATGTAATTACAATTTTTGATATAATATTTCACAGGAGGGCCCGTTCCTGTGCCCACCCAGAGTAACTGTGAGGACTTATAGTATTGTGGCACCAGCACCACAATCACCAAAGGTCAATTTTTCTACCACTGTTCAACAATGGCATGTAATTACAATTCTTGATATAATCGTTCACAGCAGGGCGCTCCAGCGCCCACCAAGAGTCACTTTGTGGCAAAACCAACACCTTGTTCCGCCATTTCTGCAGAGCATATAGGGCAGGCCCCTACTTTCAAACATCCAACTTACAAACATCTCCTACTTGCAAACGGAAGGAGACAACAGCAAGTGAGATGAAAAAAGATGGACGACAAAACAAATTATACAGGGGTGATAACCCTTCCCTATGTTTTCCAAAAAGCTTAAAAATAGTTTTTTTGACTGGAGCTACACTTTAAAAATGTACCAGTTGAAAATTACAAACAGATTCAACTTAACACAACAAACCTACACAGTCCCTGTCTTGTTTGCACCGCCTGTATACTGCTGTTCTGAGTATATAGGGTCTGGGGGCCACACGCATTTCCTTTTTTTAATATGGGTACGGGGTTCCCCTTAATATGCGTACAAGACCCAAAGGGGCTGGTAATGGGCAGGGAGGGCTACCCATGCCATTTTTCTCAATGATTTTCAACCATATTGCAGGAACCAGATATAACATTAAAACCGCAAGCAGTTTTAAATGATGTTATTTCCGTTTAATGTCATTTTGTGCAGGGACTGTTCTAAACACGGGAAACACGTGGCACTTCACAGGCATACTACAGACACCCCCCAGGCACCATATTTAAAGGAATATTTCACTTTTTTTCACTTTAATCGTCATTAAAATCAGTGCCATTTTTAAAAACATTTTAGGCATTGACCCATGTCCCCTGGGGCAGGAGCCAGGTCCCCAAACCCTTTTTAGGACAGTATCTTGCATATTAGCCGTTAAAATTAGTACTTTTATTTCCGAACGTTTGAGTCCCATAGACTTCAATGGGGTTCTAACGTTCGTGTGAACCGAACCGGGGGGTGTTCAGCTCATCCCTACTCTGAGCAATCTAGGATGGAAAAGGACCTGGGAGTCCTAGTAGATGATAGGCTCAGCAATGGCATGCAATTTCAAGCTGCTGCTAACAAAGCAAACAGAATATTGACATGCATTAAAAAGGGATGAACTCCAGAGATAAAATGATAATTCTCCCGCTCTACAAGACTCTGGTCCAGCCTCACCTAGAGTATGCTGTCCAGTTCTGGGCACCAGTCCACAGGAAGGATGTACTGGAAATGGAGCGAGTACAAATATGGGCAACTAAGCTAATAAAGGGTCTGGAGGATATTAGTTATGAGGAAAGGTTGCGAGCACTGAACGTATTCTTGATGAAGACGAAACGCTTGAAAGGGGATATGATTTCAATTTATAAATACTGTACTGGTATATAGTCCCTTATCATTCCCTCCAAGAACTTGCATACTATTGATGCTAGGGTAACTGGTCTGTAATTCCCAGGGATGTATTTTGGGCCCTTTTTAAATATTGGTGTTAAATTGACTTTTCTCCAATGTGTGGGTACCATTCCAATCAGTAGAATAGAAAATAGAAACAATGGTCTGGCAATTACTTGACTGAGTTCCCTAAGTACCCTCGGGTGCAAGCCATCCGGTCCCGGTGATTTATTAATGTTAAGTTTCCCAAGTCTAGTAATTCTGTCTTCTGTTAGCCATGAGGGTGCTTCCTGTGATGTGTCATGAGGATGAACACTGCAGTTTTGGTTACTGAAGCCCTAATTGTATTCTTACATTTCTTGTTACATTCTTTATAAAGTTTGAATGCTGATGATGATCCCTCAACCCTGTATTTTTTGAAGGCCTTCTCTTTTGCATGCATTTTTACATTGGCGTTCAGCCATCTAGAACTTTTGTTCGCTCTTTTAAATGTATTACCCAGTGGGATGCACTGGCTAATGCCCTTTTTTAATATGCTCTTAAAGTGAACTCATCTCTCCCCGATGTTCTTTCTTCCTAAGAGTTTATCCAAATGTATATCTTCTAGCAAGGTTCGTAGTTTAGGGAAGTTGGCTCTTTTGAAATTCGGGGTCTTTGAATTTCCCTTACGTTTCCTATTTGTGTGAATTATACTGAAGCCAATTGACCTGTGATCGTGGTTTCCTAAATTTCCCCATCTGTGATCAGGTCTGTATTATTGGTAATCAGTAGATCTAGTAACACTTTATTTCTAGTTGCTGTGGAACTAGCGAGCTTTAGACGAATACATGGTTCCTTTCTGCCAGTCTAGGATATAACATCCTGACTTCTAATCAGCCAGTAGTGGAAACATTGCTAAAAGAGATGATCCTGTCTCTTCACCATTTCCTACATGTAGAATTTACTACCTTCACTCAAAAATTTACAGCTGACATCTCCATGCTGGGAGACAGGGTTAATCAAGTAGAAAATGTGATAACTGACATTACCATTACTGTCAATGACCTTGTAGATGCAAGATGATGAGAGTTTGGAGGAAAGGAAATGGTTCCATGCTAAAATAGCTAACCTGGAAGATCGCTCCAGGTGTAAAAATTTAAAACTAAGAGGGTTACCCGATTTTGTGCTCTCTCATGACCTCATGCAATATGCCAAGGATTTTTTTCACTTCATACTGCCAGAACTTACCCCGTTAGATGGACCAAATACATCACATACCCAAACCATCATTTTTACCTGACGATGTCCCCCCGGGACGTACTTATGCGGGTATACTTTTTCTCTACGAAGAAGACACGTGTATTGGATAAACCCCCGGGACCTATCCAATTTTTTCCCTAGACCTCAACACTCAACACTATCACCAAGATACTCTGCAACAATAATATAGCGAATAAATGAAAACACCCCACCAAATTTAGTGTGGAACATGAGGGAACAACCTACACCAGCACCTCCTTGGAGAAAGGCCTTTCTTTGCTTGGAGAGTGGGGCATCATCCCAATCCAACCTCCTCATTCTAGAGCTTGTGACACTCTGGATAAAGTTCCCCTTCCCTCAAATCCCAAACTAGCACCCATCCCAGAAATTGCTGATCTAATGACAAAAGCAGTGCTCACATCCATAGCTACACACAATCTCCCTCTGTGGCTATCCAGCCACCATGCTAGTTCAATTTGGACAGTTTTTCCCCAACCTGATCGATGCAGCCCCTTCTGTTTTACTGTGGCTGCCTAATTCTGGCTGTTTTCTTTGGCAATTTTGTTAATGCTTCTCTTGTTCCTCCCCCTATGCATGTGGAATATACTGTAAGCTTAAAGGAGTTGTAAAGTCTCATGGTTTTTCACCTTAATGCATTCTATGCATTAAGGTGAAAAACCTTCTGTGCTGCAGCTGCCCCTCCCAGAGCCCCTCTTTTTCTTACCTGAGCCCGATCATTCCAGCAATGAGCACAAGCACAGCAGCTCCAGCCACTGTCTCGGGTCCTCATTGGATAGATAAATAGCAGCTTTAGCCATTGGATCCCCCTGCTGTCAATCAAATCCAGTGACAAGGGAGCCAGGGGTGGGGGTGAGTCCTGCTGTCTGTGCCAATGGATGCTTCGACTAAGGCTGTTGTCACTTCAGGTAACCAACCGCTATATGGACTACAGAGTTGTCGGGACAATACTTTTACTTGTTAGCCATTGGATCCCCTGTTGTCAATCAAATCCAGTGACACAGGAGCCAGGGGTGGGGCAGAGTCCCGCTGTCTGTGCCAATGGACGCAGCAGCAGGACTCTGGAACGCGCCTGCACAAGTGCCCCCATGGAATTCTGCTCTCTGTTGGGGCACTCAGTGAAGAGGAGGAGCCAGGAGCACTGCCGGGGACCCCAGAAAAGGAGGATCTGGGCCGCTCTGTGCAAAATCCTTGCACAAAAGGAGGTAAGTATAACATGTTATAAAAAACAAAAAAGAAAAAACAAACCTTTACAGTCACTTTAAGAATCATCTCTACCATGATATTCGTGGACATCGCTGGTACCTCTCCTGCAACACACCGGTCACAGAACATGCCTGCTGGCTCGGCCACAACATGTCTCAGCTTATATGCAAGTACTGTCTCTTCTTCATCTGAACACTTTCTTAGGTGGCGATTAAAATACTGGCACAAATGCAAAGGGACTGAACCACATGCAAAACGTACATCTCTATGGCAGACTGTTCAACAAACACGCTGCAATATCATTTGCATCCAAGAGACTAATTTTAAAGAATTTAACATGCCCCCGTGGTCCCACAAAAACCTTCCACACATTTTTTTTGCCTGCAGCCAAGAGAAAAAGCGCGATATCCGAGTGGCTATTAACATGTCAACTGACTTCCTGTTACATTAAAAAAATCTCTGATCCCAATGGCCAGTACAGTACTAAATCCTGCTTTGTACAATCTCAGGATCTAAATACACCTTGGCCTGTCTATATGCCCATAATACATGCCAAATCTACTTTCTGAATTAACTCATGAAGAAAATAAACAAGCACAGACAAGGGTAGTTGATCATCTGTGGAGACTTCAACAAAGTCCCTGACCAGACTCTGGATACCACCAATTTGTCTCACGGACATCCCTCACCTATGCTAAAAAATATATATATAATGTTTGGGGGTTCTAAGAAATTTTCTAGCAAAAAATACAGATTTTCACTTGTAAACAGCAAATGTCAGAAAAAGGCCTGATCAGCAAGTGTTTAAAAAGTGTCACACACACACACAGAAAAGGGACCTTCAATATTACAGGATCATACAGCTCTACCTCCAGTAATGTTGTGTACCTCATCTAATGCAAAAGATGTAACCAAGGATCTTGCGTTGGTGAAACAGAGCAGAAATTACAAAAATGAATGAATTTACAAAGTATTAACTCGGGGGGCTGAATACAAATGCACGCCAGACTTTTCACATATTTGTAAAAAATTTGGAAAACCATTTATCATTTTCCTTCCACTTTACAATTATGTGCCATTTTGTGTTGGTCAATCACATAAAATCCTAATAAAATAGATTTAGGCCTCGCCATTGTCGACCAAAGAAGTTGAGTGCACATGCTCAGCGTTATATCCAGAGGTTGTCTTTGGGAAATAGACGTATGAGGGCTGCCAGCATTGCTGCAGAGGTTGAAGGGGTGGGGGGGGGGGGGGGGGGTCAGCCTGTCCATGCTCAGACCATACGCCACACACTGAATCAAATTTGTCTGCATGGCTGTCGTCCTAGTAGAAAGCCTCTTCTAAAGATGATGCACAAGAAAGCCTGCAAACAGTTTGCTGAAGACAAGGAGACTAAGGACATGGATTACTGGAACCATGCCCTGTGGTCTGATGAGAGCAACATGAACTTATTAGGTTCAAATGCTGTCAAGCGTGTGTGGTGGCAGCCAGGTGAGGAGTACAAAGACAAGTGTGTCTTGCTTACAATCAAGCATGGTGATGGAAGTGTAAGGGTCTGGGGCTGCATGAGTGCTGAGGGTACTGGGGAGCTACAGTTCCTTGAGGGAACCATGAATGCCAACATGTACCATGACATACTGAAGCGGCGCACAATCCCCTCCCTTCAGAGACTGGGCCGCAGGGCAGTATTCCAATATAACGACCCCAAACACACCTCCAAGACGACCACTGCCTTGCTAAAGAAGCTGAGGGTAAGGGTGATGGACTGGCCAAGCATGTCTCCAGACCTAAATCCTATGAAGCATCTGTGGGGAGCGCAAGGTCTCTAACATCCACCAGCTCTGTGATGTCATTATGGAGGAGTGGAAGAAGACACTAGTGGCAACCTGTGAAGCTCCAGTGAATTCCATGCCTAAGAGGGTTAAGGCAGTGCTGGAAAATAATGGTGGCCACACAAAATATTGACACTTTGGGCTCAATTTGAACATTTGCACTTAGGGGTGTACTCACTTTTTGCCAGCAGTTAAACATTAATGGCTGTATGTTGAGTTATTTTGAGGTGACAGCAAATTGACACTGTTATATAAGCCGTACACTCACTACTTTACATTGTAGCAAAGTGTAATTTCTCCAGTGTTGTCATATAAAAAGATATAATAGGATATTTACAAAAATGTGAAGGGTCTACTCACTTTTGTGAGATACTGTGATATAACTAAAGGTTTGTTGGCCAAGGTATGTCTTTTTGCCGATGAGAAAAAGGTGTGTAATAGGGTTGCTATCCTTCGATGTGTCTGTAACATGGAACCGGATTTGGCACTGCTGGAAGATTGGTCAAAGCAGTGGAGAGTGCAGTTCAATGTTTCTAAAAGTAAAATAATGTGCCTAGGGAAAAAGAATCTCTTGAGACAGTTCAATATTGGGGTACAGTGTTAGCACTATGGAGGAGATTTCAGATTATTGCAAAATGAGCAAACAGTGTGACCAGACAGTGGAAAAAGTGAATAGAATTTGAGGATGCATCACTAGAGGGATCACCAGCAGGAGGAAGGAGGTCCTGATTCCTCAATATAGATCTTTATATTACTAGAGGGATCACCAGCAGGATTCAGAATGTTCTGATTCCTCTATATAGATAATTTTATCACTAGAGGGATCCCCAGCAGGAGGAAGGAGGTTCTAATTCCCCTACATAGATCTTTTATGTCACTAGAGGGATCCCCAGCAGGAGGAAGGAGGTTCTGATTCATCTATATAGATCTTTAGTGAGACCTCATTTATAATATTGTGTCCAGTTCTGGAGACCTCACTTACAGAAAGCTTTTGATAAAAAAGAACAAGACAGGTAACAAAAATGGTTAAAGGTTTTGGGTTTAAAACATATCAAGAGTGACTTCAGGAACTTAATATGTACAGTCTGGAGGAAAGAAGGGAAAGGGGAGACATGTTCAAAACCTTTAAATACATCATGGAGGTGAATAAGGTTCAGGAGGGCAGCTTTTTTAATATGAAACCAAAATCAAGAGCACAAGGATATGACCTCAAACTAACTGGTGGAAAGTTCAGAACTAATCTCATGCCTGGTAGACAGGATCGGACTTTCCGACAACAAAATAGTGGAATTTTGTTCCAAGGGTGTTGGCTCAGACTTGTCTTGCATACACATGGCCAACAATTACGAATGTAGTAAAGTACTAGACGTGCAACGTGGTTTTCCAGCTCTTTAGTGCCACACTTTGGGCTCCTTCTGCTAATTTTGCTTTTCAGTTAGTTTCTGAACAGCCGTTCGTCAACCGGACATGTTGTAGAATCGGAGGCGATAACGTGATATTTATTATTGGCCCTGGAGTTATTGCTTTGACATTATTTTTTTGGTTGAATAATGATTTGATTTGGTATATTTTTGGATGCATAGATTTTTATTTGTTTTCTTTTTTTAATGCACAATAAAAAAATTGTGAAGAATAATACTTGGCTATTTGTTTTACTTCAAATCACATTTTGGGAGTAGGCAGTTTGAAAAATACAATGTAAAATTGATAAGGGACACCAACATAGTTGTATCTTTTTTCTTAAAAACTATGGGATAATGGTGTTTAATTTAAAAAAAAAAAAACATAATATTATTCTTGATATCACTAGAAAAAATTTTATGTGAAAAAGTGAAAATTTGTTTGCAATAACTCCATCAGTATCAGTAGCAAAGCAGCTTCATTATTATCCCATTAAAGAAGAGAATTGTGCGCTTCATTTGGAGATTTCATAACTTGCCACGTCACGAATGTTAATTCTCTATTACAAACGTTGACCGACCGCTTCTGCTTCCGAGCATGCATGTTTGTACTTTGGCCTTTTGTCCGACGGACTTACATAGTTAGTAAGGTTGAACAAAGACACCAGTCCATCCAGTTCAACCTGAGTGAGTGTCTACAATTGGCCCTATCCCTGTACATTGCACACTCACCCTACAATACACGCTGCGCTTCGGGGATGAATGTGGCCGTGCGAGGCTTTATGCCTACGTCCATTCTGATTGGCTAATTATGCAGCCATGCAGAGGTGTGGAGCGCGCTGACTGCCTCATTACACATAGGGGGATGGTTCATTAGGATAATACACACCCTCCCTATTTCGTAAGTAAAGAAGTAACCAATCAGATGGTCACTAATTTATATTTAAAACACACCAGCTGCTGGGACATTTGAGTGCCATCCATACGCTCCACACAGAGGAATGCTTTGCCGCTTGTAAGTACTCTTATCTGATAATCTAATGGAAGGAGGTGAATATATGTATTTGGGGATAAAACGAACCACTGAATCTGTCTTATAGGTAATAGGTGGTTGGACTGCAACCTCCAGCTTCTCTCCTTTGTTTACTCCCTGGGGATGGGACAAGCCAATTCTGGGTGCAAGTCAGATATATGCTAATTCAGCCTTACATACATATGAAGGTGGACTTGAGGTACCCAGGCAGCTATCTTGTTTTCCATTTAAGGATTCAAATAAAGATAACCCCTCTCCTTGTTGTAGAATTCGTGAGTATGAGACTATATGGTTTTACCTATATTTATCCACTACTGGCTTTACAGGCCGATCCAGGCTGCACGGCATTCCAACTATGGCTCTCTATTTAGATGCCACCGAGGGCCTTTTTTTCTCTTTGTTTTTCTCTTTGTTTTCCTGCCTTTTCCCGCTGAGACGCGGAAGTTGCACCACACTTATGGTGGTTATGATATTTCTCTACATATTGTGAGTTTCTTCTGTGGACACTTCCTTACCTTTAAACAGCTGCCTGCAGTTTCCTTCCTTCACTATATATATATATTTTTTTCTATATAGGAACACATGTTCACATTGGAAATAGGCTTGGAATTTGATATAATAATAATCCAGATTTTTATATATTCCTCTATGTCTACCATTTCAGGTCTAATGCATTTGGAAGGAATCTGCAGGATACTATATACTTACATGACACCTTGCTATTACTCAAATCATTCTTCAGATATATTTATATTTTTAAGCGACAGGCATCTTGACCTTCGAGTATATACCTCATTAGGTAAAGCTTTCCAGATAAACCGCCTGTTTGGCCATGGGGGGGAGGGGGGGTCCTCTTTTCCTTTTCTCTCTCTTCTCCTCTCCCCCTCTTTCCCCCCCCTCTTTTTTTCCCCTCCCTTCCCTTTCCTTTTTTTCTGCCTGGTATAAAAAGCTTATATGTTTTTAATTCCATTGTATTATATTATAGATTGCTATATCATTATATCATTGAGTTTTTTCACCCCTGATGAAGGTTCTGAGTTATCAGCAACTGGAAACGCGTCGGGTGTGGGTGATATAGGACAAGCATTTTTATCAATCATATTTTGTCTTGTTTATGTGACTGTTTATTTGTCGATACACCAGGAGGACATTGTTTAGCCCACATGTCCCTCTGGTGATGACATGTACATTTTGTAATTTATTTATTTATTTTTATTTTTGTTGCCACATCAGTGTTTTTATACCAGAGACTAGATTCAGCTTGCCGCTCATTCGTGTCTCGTTCACAATTCCACATCACCGTGGCTTATTTAATTTCATAAATTTTCTCTAAGATTCCTTGTGATCGCATAACAATTTCGTAACATTTAAGAAATACAAACAAGAAAAGGAAAGTGAACAAAATGGTAAGAGACCTCCCCACCCCTGGTGTTCTCAAAATATGCACTGTGACTATACCTATTACCCTGGCATCTTATACCTAAATTAAATTTTCCTCCCCCAGCTCCCCACCCAATCCCCCCTCCTCCCCCCTCCATCCCCAAAGGATCGCATCGTACACTCAATTTAAATATAGCCTCCTCACTCCTCTCTCCAGTTCTATAACAGTATCATTTTCTAGTTGACAAACAGAGCCATGAAGAGGCCAACAGGGAAGTCCTAAAGAAAAAAAAAAAAGGAAGGGCCCACCCTTCATGTAACGGAGTCACAGCCAAAGGGAAAAAGACACAAGACACTCGTTGGGAAAGTCAGTTTTCCGTGGCAAAAGCTAATGCAGCCCGTCTACCTATGATAGAATCCCCAACTTCCACAGACTGGACCCCCATAAACTCATAAACTTCTTGTTATTACCCTGTTTGATGAAAAAGACCCTTTCATTGCCAATTGTCATTTTTATGTTTGCCAGCCAAGTTTCAACTGACGGGCCTGAATGTGAATGCCATTGTTGAGCAATTAACTTCCTTGCTTGGAAGAGACATCTAATCACTGGTATTTTAATAACGTTGGGAACTGTAAATCCCTCAGGTATAGTCAGGAGACAAGTCCTGACCATTGCTTTCAATGTTAAATTAAAGATTCTATTAATCTGATCTATAACCTGCGTCCAATACCTAAATAATTTCGGGCACCTCCAAAACATGTGGATGAAGTCGCCAGTCAAGCCGCATCTAGGACAGTGGTCGTTATTTCTCCAGCCTAATTTGAACATTTTCTTAGGGGTATGATATACCCGATAAAAAAAGAAAAGGTGGGAAGCTTTCTGGGAAGGGGAGATGGAGACTCTAGTTCCGTAATCGATTATCCGATCCCAGTCGGAATTGGACAGTGGACCCACGTCATTCTCCCAGCTTTTCCTACTTTTGAGCAAGGCTTCATGATCTAACATTTTATCCCCTAATCTAACGTACATATAGGAAATCAGTCCCTTAAGCGTGTCCTGGGACATAATTTGTGATAGCACAGGGATCTGGATCCACTGAACCTTTTGAGGTCCAAATTGTGACTGGACTGCATGTCTAACCTGAAGATATTTATAAAACGAACGGTTCGACAACGAGAACTCCAGTTATAAACTATTGAATGATTTAATATCTGAACCCTGAAATATTTAGATTAATTGGTTTATACCTTGGTTCACCCATTCTCTGACTCTTTCAACTTTAGCTAATTCGGCCAAGTTTCTATTATTCCATAAAGGGGCCAATACAGATACCCCCTGGTATCTTAGTATAACCTTGGCTGTTTTCCAGAGTTTAACAATCTGGTTGATTGTTGGGCAGCTTATACCAAACGAGTTAGCCTCGAGGGCCTCGATAAGTGTATTATGTGGGCATCCTAACATTAACAGGCTGTGACGAGGCATACCCTCGCTTGATATTCCTGCTCCTGCTAGGTGCTGCAACTGTGCCGTCAGATAATAAAGTCTGAGATGTGGAACCGCCATCCCCCCTTCCTCCAACGGTAGCTGCAACGTCCGTAGACTGATCCTAGGTGGCCCCTTTCTCCATATAAAATCTCTAAACAGAGATTCTATTTTCTTAAACCACCTCAAACCAATCCATATCGGGGAGTTATGGAGAAAATATAGAATTTGGGGGAGCCACACCATCTTGACCAAGTTACAACGTCCCGCCATCGATAAGGGGAGGCGGCTCCAAATATCCGCCTTATATTTGAGCTTCAGCAGGAGAGGGGCTAAGTTATCTTCCAGATATTCATTTACATCCCTTGCCATCCAAACCCCCAAATACTTAAATTTCTCCACCACCTTCAAGTTATAGGTATCTCGTAATACATCAGTGACCCCCGCGTCTATCGGAAGTAGTGCAGATTTATCCCAGTTGATAGTCAATCCAGATATTTGGCCGAATTCCCTAATCATTCTCATAGCCGCTTTTAGCGAGGTTTGGACCTCTCCTAAAAAGAGCAAAATATCATTGGCAAATAATGCAATCTTTTCCTCCATCTGGCCTCTCCTAAATCCCTGAATGTCAGGGTTAGCCCTAATAGCTATGGCCAATGGCTCCATTGCCAGGACGAAAAGTAGAGGGGAAAGGGGACAACCCTGCCTCGTACCTCGTTCCAGTTGGAGCACATCGGTGTACTCATTGTTAATTTTTATTTTTGCACTTGGATTAGTATAGAGCATCTTTGTCCATTTGATAAAAGTCGGCCCAAACCCAAATCTAACAAGGGCCTCAAACAAATATTCCCACTCAAGGCAATCGAAAGCCTTAGCTGCATCCAGGGCTAATATGGCCCTGGAGCCTCCATTGTCTGCCGGGATCTGGATATTCAAATGGGCTCTACGTATGTTAATACTGGTAGACCTGTTCGGGATGAATCCCGACTGGTCAGGATGGATGAGCTTATGAATACACTTTTTCAAGCGTGTTGCCAGTATTTTCGCTAAGATCTTTACATTAGAACATAACAGCGAAATCGGGCGATACGAAGCAGGATCCATAGGGTCTTTTCCCTCCTTGGGGACAACCACTATGGTAGCTTCCAACATTGAGGAAGGCAATGTCCCCATCGCCAGAGCCAGTCAATGCCTCCAGCAATTCTGGCAACAAAACCTCGCCATATTTCTTATAAACCTCAATAGGTATCCCATCAGGTCCTGGTGATTTTAGATTGGGCATCTCCGCCACGGCTTTACGAAGTTCATCAATAGTTATTGGAGCCTCCATTGTCATAGAATCTTCTACTGATAAAGTTGGTATGCTTATATTTCCCATAAAAGCAACCATCGTTCCCCCCTCTCCCCCCCTCTGAGATTTATATAGAGAGCAATAGTAATGGTGGAATATATTTTTAATAATAGTAGATTCAGAAGTGATCTTCCCCTGTGATGTCCTAACCGCTAATACCATTGAAGGGGCAGTGTTTGTTTTAACCAATAGAAACAGTAAACGGCCCACTTTTTCTCCCTCCCCAAAATTCACTTGTCTCTGAAATATACATCTATTATCTATATTTCTCCTGAAAGTCATCTTGTACTCTTGCTGCTTTTCTAACCATACCTTCTGAGTGAATGGGGTTGGATTGATAATATACTGCTGTTCTGCCCCTTGCACAGTCTTCCTAGCCTCCTCCTCCGGGTTCTTCATCTCAGCTTTGTTTCCAGCAATTTGCTGGATAAAGAGTCCCCTTAAAAAAGCTTTTAGTGAATCCCAGACAGCTCCCGCCGATGCAGTACCCGCATTAATATGAATAAAGTATTTCAGTTCAGATATTAATCGCTCTGAATCGTCTAATATCTCTAACCACAAAGGATCAATTTTCCATTGCCCAAAGTACTGCTTTTTCCCCACAATAAGCGTCAATGTTAAAGGGGAATGGTCTGATATCCCCCTTGGGCCATATTGTACTGCCTCCACCAAGGCCAAAGCTTGGCTGTTCACCAGGGCCATATCGAGTCTAGATAGAGTGAAAAAAGACATTGAAAAACAGGAGTATTGTCGCTCTAGCGGGTTCCGAGTACGCCACGAGTCGCATAAACCCACTTCATGTAGAAAGCGAGATAGTCTTGTCTCGTTCCCCGCTGTTGCTGAGATTACCGTTGGAAATCTATCTAAGGACTTGTCCAGAACTTCATTAAAATCCCCCACTGCTATTACGGGGATATCAGGTTTATCTATTGTAAATAATATTAACTCGTGTAGAATCTCCAACTTAAATGGAGGTGGAACATATATATTTGCTATCACATATGGGTTATTTTCAATATGGCAATATAAAAAAATATAACGACCCTTTGTGTCTATGCGACTATTATAACAGGAAAACAAAACCTCCCTATCAATCAAAATGCTCACCCCTCTTGCATATGAAGAGAACACCGAATGGAATTGAGTTTGGAATTTCCGGCCACAGAGGAGCGGAGGAGCGGAACCATCTCAGCAGTCAGATGTGTCTCCTGCAAGCAGAGCAATCCAGGCCCTATGCCCTCTAGTGCTGATAATACCACAGCTCTCTTGGTCGGATCTCCCAAACCCCGGACATTCCACGACATTACCCTAATTCTTTTTGCCTGCATCTCATCTTATCAACCTATATAACGGTTAAAACAAAAAAAAAAAAGAAAAAGGAAAAAAACAAGAGACCTTCCCTTTCCCACACAATTGCAATCGTGCCATTCCCGAATACATAAATTAGATTGTTATCCCCCCAGTTTTGATACCTTCTCCCACCTCCTCCCAGGAGGTAGATCCTCAATCTTGTGTATACATATATTAGTGCAGTATTTTCCAACCTTCCCTCCCTATCCCTCCCAGATCCTAAAATTAGAACCACCCCCCTCCCCCCTCCTATCTTGCCCTACAGGTCTCCCCCCTAGGGGTTGACCCGTGACCTTCTTACACCCCATCCACCACTTACTTGCGCTATTTCTAGTTAGTGCTTCAATCAAAAACCAAACCCAAAGCGAGGGGCACAAATGCACCCCTCCACACTCCCCCATATGCATTCTTTTAACCTCAATCCCTCACAGAACAACCCCCCCCCCCACTCCTTTTTATACGTAAAATAAACGTTCAAATAATTATTGATATCTCATGCCCTATCTTCACCCCCCCTCAGCCCCACACAGCAAATTGTAAACAATAAAATTATTAAATCATGAAAAACAACCCAGTTATATAGGTCTATAACTCTTTTTTGTTTTCTTCTAGCCATTGGGCTGCCTCCCTCGGTGTATTAAAAAAAAGCGTCCTACCGAGTGCTATTACCCTCAGGCGAGCTGGGTAGAGGAGAGCGTAATCTATCTTGTACTTAATCATACTACGCTTGACTGAAATGAATTTGGCTCTTCGCTTCTGGAGATCCAGCAAGAAATCAGGATATAAAGAGACCCTAGCTCCCTCAAATCTAATGTTGCCCTTCTCCCTGACTTCTCGCAATAAGGACACTTTGTCATTGTAATTAAGGACTTTGATCAATATGGGCCTAGGATGATCCCCCCTATGGGGAACTTTGGCAGGGGCTCGGTGTGCACGTTCTATTGCGAATAAGGGTCTAAAAGCAGCAACCCCAAAAAGATCCCGAAACCACCCCTCCAAAAAACCTATTAAATTAGTGCCCTCGCAATGCTCGGGGAGGCCTATCACCCTAATGTTGTTTCTTCGGTTTCTATTCTCCATCTCATCCAACTTAGCCGCTTGACTGTTGATCATTTTTTTAAGGGATTCGACTTCATGCTTTACAGGGCTCAACTCGTCCTTGATCACGCTTACACGTTCCTCAAGATCGGAGGTCCTTAATAAAATCCTATTTAATTCTTGTCTCATAGATAGTAATTCCTCTTTAATACATCTCAACTGACTGTCAAAGCTGGATATTGAGACTTTACATTCTTTAATCGCATTCAATATGTCTCTTAGTGTAGGCTCCCCCTCCAGTGTAGCAGGTATAGATGTGTAGATAGTAGCTGGCGTATCGATCGCTTCCGTATTTATTGTGGCCATTACAGTTTTTCCTCCCCCTGATCCCTTAGTACCATCAGATTTGGAAACTGATGGAGTGGGGGGGGGGGGGGGTTAGTCGCAGCATGTCCTTGGCTCTTTCTATCGCCAGACAAGTTCTTAGAGTCTTTATTCTGTAGAATATTTTGTTGGCTACTCGTCTTTGAAGGTGAAACCAGGCCCGGGTGTGCATATCGCTCTAGTTTTGCGGCCGTAGTCAAAGCCATATGATTGGCTTTATCCTTAGCCGAACTAGTGATTTGGGACCCCTCCACGGGAGGTTGCTCTTCAGGAGATCTTTTCCTGGACATGATTGACTTTAAATTGGTTGTAAACCCTTACAAACCACTTTGACCTACAGGTAAGCCTAGATTAAGGCTTACCTGTAGGTCCAAGAAATATCTCCTAAACCTGTATGGTTTAGGAGATATTTTCCCAAAAACAAGCACTGCTGTCTATGGCGCATGCGCCGTAGACAGCGGCGCGCAGGCGCACTGAGCGCGGCATTCTCAACGACGGAGCTGCCGCGCGAGTCGGCTCCCGTGCGCATGCGCGGGAGTGACGTCATCGCGGCTTCGCCGAATGACAGCGGCGGAGCTGCGAGACCCCACCAAGAAGATGGATGTGGCAGACTACAAGGGACAGCGGCGACTTCGCTGGCTCCTGTGTCAGGTAAGTGACACATAATGGACTACTATGCGATGATAGTAGTCCATTATGCTTTGCCTTTGCAGGGAATGAAAGAGGAAGTAAACTCATCAGGGTTTACTTCCTCTTTAAATAGCAACTAGAATTTTTCCCTCTAAAGGATCAATAGACCACCGTGTCACTCCCGCCCCAAGGTATCCGGGAGTAACCAAATCCTACAAAGAGCTCCCTGTAGGGGGAGGGGGTAGAAAACGGTAAGCTGGGTCGTAGCTCCAATGATATTTCAAGCAGGGAAGCTCTTAGCACTATTTAACCGTAAAGTACAAACAATATATAAAGCTGTTAAATGGAGAGCGACATATGCGACTCCGTAATATCTAAACGTAAATCTTTAGAAAGCGGCATAAGGGGGAACAGCAGTACAAAAGTGCATTACCCAATGGGCAAGTGCGCAGGGAGACAGCCACTTTAAGAGAAATATATAGAAGTAATCCCCGATCACTTAAACCCCAGGCAAGATAACTCAAGCAGCAAGGAGCTAATATTATATAAGCAATACAGTCAAATCAAGCGGTGCAGTCCGAAGAGAGAGGGAAAAAAAAAAGGAAAATACCAGTGAGATAGCACTGAAGTCTATGCCCTCAAACAATTTGATTCTACTCTCCTGCATGTATATATATATATATATATATATATATATATATATATATATATATATATATTGTTTAGTCAATTAAAGCAGGGCAAGAAACTTCATCAATATATAGTATAAAAATCAAAACGAGACCACACCGCACGTCCAAAGGAGGTTCTCTCTGATCCCTCTGGTTTGTCCTCAGCAAGACTGGAATGCCGACCGGCAGGTCTCATAGCAAAAGTTTTTACCTCTGCAGCATGGAACGACAGCAGCTTGAGGAAACCTCCTATCTTGGAAGCAGCAGCGAATGGTGTTGCAGGACGCCGATGCTGTCCGAGATCTCGCGATATCCTCTGCGAGATTCACAGCCCCTTCTCCGCCAAACACCGGCGGGGCCACACTCCAGTCCAACGGGATCCGGAACCCCGGAAGCAGCGAATCCCGCACAGGCAAGCGGCGTCCGCACAGGCAAGTCGGCCACTCAAAAAAACGAGACGGAGGGGGCCCTCACCCAGCGTCGAGTAGCCCAGGTGAGAAAGGCTCAGAGCGGCAGGCTCAGACTAGGCATGGTGGAGAGGGGGAGAGCTACACCATGCTCTCACTCCTCAATCATTCTCACTAGCATTCACGTCCGGTCACGCCCCCCCCGATTTACGATAGAGGTCTCCCTCTTACACATTTTGTAATTTATAATAAAAATTGTATATTGCTTTGTATACTTGTGTCCGGTGTTGATGGTCATTTAAAATCCCACCCATTTAGGGGGAAGCTCTTCTTTGCAAAGTCTATTGGGATTGGACCACTTCGCCGATATTTGACCCATTTGCAGTTCCTTTCTCTGTTTATTGCACACTCACATGGGTCCCTACCCTCAAGGAGCCCACAATCCAAGGTCCCCATTGATATACTAGGGCCAATTTAGGACAGAAGCCAATTAACCTACCTTTGGAGATTGGGAGGAAACAGGAGTACCTGGAGGAAACCCATGCAGGCACTGGGAGAACATGCAAAGTCCAGGCAGGTAGAGTTGTGGCTGGGATTCGAACCAGTAACCTTTTTTACTTCTAGGTGAGAGTGCTAACCACTACACCAATGTGCCGCCCAAACTTGTGTACACACGATCGGAAAGTCCAATAACACACATTTGTTGGAGGAAAATTTGAGAGCATGCTAGCCAACATTTTTTGGCGGAAAGTCCGACAACAAAAGTCTGATGGAGCGTACACACAGTTGGACTTACCGCCAAAAAGCTCACAACCAACATTTCCCGTCGAAAAATCCGATCATGTGTATGGGGCATTAGAAAATATTATTCTACTGCAAGGGTAGTTGATGCTTGGCATAAACTGCCAGCAAAGCTTCAAACATGCTTGGGACAGACATAGATCTATACTAAGACAAAAAAGTTAAATAAATTGGCAGACTTAATGTACTACTCTGCCTTTTTCTGTCGTTACTTTTCTATGTTTCTACATGTGGGCAGAAACCTTAGTCTCTGTCTGTGTTTCTGCTGCATCCACGTGTGAAGGTGGTCTTGCTGTTTAGCTGCACCAGTATTAGACTGACAGACCCAGGGATTGTGGAATATGTAGTTTCTTTACAGAAGTGCCACTTCGTAGGCTGGTTTCATGAACACAGACACAGACTGTACACAGACTGTACGATCAGTTCTGCCTGTCAGTTTTTCAGCTGGACCAGGTCAGACCCTCCATAGCTCCCTATGGATTGGCAGATGTCAACAGATATGTGTCCCCTGACACCCACTGGCATCCGATCTGATCCTTTCTGCCAAAAACAGTGGATCAGTTTGGATGATAGTTGGATGGAAGCAGACAAGCGGTCCATTTCCACCTGACAGCCCCATAAAGAACATCAGTGCTGGGTCAATGTCTGCTATGCATAGCAGGGTTGGACGCAGACCTGTCATCTGCCTGCTCAATGGGGAGATGCCCTGCTGAGCAAGCAGGTGAGGTCTATGGAAATCGCCAGTGTGAAAACTAGCCTTAGACTACAGATAGAAGTCATACGTTAACCTGTGCGGTGCCATTCTGCATGCCTCATGTTTCTACACAAACAGAACCTTCTGACACCAGAATGTGAAGATTTTCACTGCTATTGGCTGTGTGTACAGGGCAACAAAAACACCATGAAAATGCAAGGGCAATGCACATCTGCAGGTAAAAAACAAAGTGCTGGTAGGATGCTTGTAATGTCTTCAAGGCTGTTCAATCCTCATGACTATGTGGCAACACCTTATCTGCAGATTCTCTTAAAAGATCAAAAGGTGACCTTTTACTATTTAGGTCTTTGCTGAACATGCATGCTGGCACACAATAGTGCTTCCACTGAATCGTTGCCATTGAGAACGATGGATGGTGAAAGACTAGCCCACTCTCACTTAAACAGCCTATACCTTCAAAGCCCACCCCAATCTCAGATGCTGTATGAGTGAAAAATTTGATTCCTTCTTTATTTTTTTTCATAGAAAACAAAACCGTTGGTGATTGGTTGCTCAGAAAAACCACACTGGAAAATCTTTGCAGATGTTAATGAGTACTACAATCTCTTGGACGTATCGGTTATCTCTCTGTAAATCCCTACAAAGTGCTATTATCAGGGGCAACACTCCAATCTTTCGTGACAGTTGCCTTCTTAGGACCCTGCATGGCCTTCCAAAAGCTCTGCAACACAATGAAAAAGAGTGAATGGAGTTAAAAAATTTTTAAAAAAGTATAAAAACTGTGAAATGAACTCAGCAAGAAATATGTCACAAAGCAGGCTGAGTGCGGTTGTTTGCAGGCTTAGATGAGAGACTGCCTTCAAAACGGTGGCGGAGAAGACGCAGAGCGGACTATAGATAGGCCACAGATGAAAGCATGCCATCTTCTTTTATCAGATAAAATGAGAGATAAGAGAGGTTATATGCTCCCTTTTAAACGACTAAGTTACCTTGCAGTTTTGATGGCTGAATGGTCTATAATTACAAAGAAGACTTTTTTTTATTTTTTTTTTAACATACAGCCTTTATTGGTCAAGTACAGCTCAGCAATAGTGATTCTGTGGCCTCAATGTCAGCAACTTTGTCTTCTCTTTAATGGGTAGCAAAACGTTGTACTTATTACAATCAACAGCGGCTTCGGAAATAGCCAGTAATATACACATTAAGGCGATTAAATGTGATTATCCCGATCCTGGTCTGTATATTCAGTTTGTGACATCCTGCGTGACAACCCCAGTGCCAATATAAATGAATGGGGACTGCAATTTTGGAATCTACAGAGGATACTCTCTTTGTTTCATTTGGTGCACGAGTTTAACCGTTTCGGCACTAAAGCATTTTTTTCTTTTTTTGCACACATTGTAAAAGTATGCATGTTTGGCAATAAAATGACTTCAACTCTCAGAACATTATGTATTTTTTTTTTTTAAAACAGAGGTCCTGTCAAATAAAAAGATAGCATTTGCAATGTTTTATGCCACACAATTTGTGCACAACTGTTTATTAAACACATATTTTCATATAAAATAAAATGGTACAAATACACACACACACACACACACACAATATACCACAAATTTTTTGGCAAAATATAAAAAATGAGGTCGCATCGAGCAAAAGATACCAAACATGCCAAAGTCCTAAAACTGTATTGCAAAAAAAAATGTGCTACCCAAAAATCTTAATTTGCGATGCTTTAACCACTTGCCTACTGGGCACTTAAACCCTCTTCCTACACAGGACAATTTTTAGCGCTGTTGCACTTTGAATGACAATTGCGCAGTCAAGCAACACTGGACCCAAATAAAATTGTTATTTTTTTTCACACAAATAACACAAATTCTTTTGGTGGTATTTAATCACTACTGGGGTTTTTGTTTTTTGATAAACAAAGAAAGACCAAAAATTTTGGGAAAAAAACACAAAAAACTGTTTTCATAATTTGTTATAAAACAGTTTTCATAGTTTGTTATAAAATTTTGCAAACAGGTAATTGTTCTCCTTCATTGATGTGTGCTGATGAGGCTGCACTGATAAGGCGGCACTTATAGGCAGCACTGATTGGCATTGATGGGTGGCACTGGTGGGCACAGATGAGACGGTGGCTCTCTGGGTTTGGGACCGATGTCCCTCTATTAGAAGCCGGTGATCAGGGTGTTTTTCTCTTCTCACGCTGTTAGCATGGGGGAAAGAAAATAGCAGATTACCGACTCTGTTTAAATCACGTGATCAGATGTCATTGGCTGACATCTGAGCACATTGTAAGGCGTTGTAATCGGCCCATTACACTGCTCTGTGATCAGCCAAGTTTCACTGACTCGCTGATCACAGAGCTGGGCGCACAGGCAGCTAATACACGGGAGGACATACATGGACACCCTCCCGGCAATTGAAGCCCACGCTGTAGCCGTCTTTTGGGTATAGCGTGGGCGCTAAGGGGTTATAAGCCTTTACAATTCATCAAATTTGTGTTAAATGTAAGCTATGATGCTAGAATTATTGCTCTCACTTCGTCATTCTCGGCGATAACTCACAAGTATGGTGCAAGTGTGTTTTACCTACAAGTGCACGTTTTCACTTGCAGCTTCTGATTGTGTGTCTGGTTCAGAAGTGGCTTGACACAAGGAATGCAACAGTTGTGGCCCATGTCCTGGATATGTCTGTGCATAGTGGCTCTTGAAGCACTGACACCAGCTGTAATCCACTCCTTGTGAATCTCCCCCAAATTCTTGAATGCCCTTTGTTTCACAATCCTCTCAAGGATGGGGTTATCTCTTTTGCTTGTGCACTTTTTTCTTCCACACGTTTTACTTCCACTCAACTGTCCATTAATATGCTTGGATACAACACTCTGTGAACAGCCACCTTCTTTATCAATGACCTTGAGGGACTTGGCCTGCTTGAGGAGGGTGTCAATGACAGTCTTATGGACAACTGTCACGTCAGCAGTCTTCTCCATGATTCTGTAACCCACTGAACCAGACTAAGACCATTTAAAGGCTCAGGAAACCTTTACAGGGTTTTGAGTTAATTAGCTGATTAGAGTGAGTGACCACGAGCAGGGGCGTTGCTAGGTCTGCAAAAGATCTGGGGCTAGAGCCCATAGCAGCTGTCATCAACCTTTTTGCATGCCCGTGGGAAGCTGGAGACCGGTGGTAAGCAATTTTTCTCAGCGATGGCTGGTGCTGGCGCTTCAATCATCACGGCACTAGGGTTGATATGGTGTCAGGGTGATTGAAGTGAATTATTTCCATTGTTACATTGTAATATATAATGAAGAGGTTCAACTCACCATACTGCAGAATCAGTGGGAGCCCTGAGCGTGTCACTTGCCACATCTCCTGCCACCAGATGCAACGTGTCACTTGCCACCGTCGCCTGTCACCAGATGCAGCATGTTACTTGCCACCGTCACCTGCCATTAGATGTGGATTTTTACTTGCCACGTCACCTGCCACCAGATGTGGATTGTCAATTGCCACTTTCACCTGCCACCATTTGCAGTTTGTCACTTGCAACATCTCCTGCCACCATTTGCAAATTGTCTCTTGCCACGTCTCCTGGCATCATTTGCAGATTGTCACATCTTCTGCCATAATTTTTTAGATTGCCACATCACTGGCCACCAGATGTGGATTGTCACTTGCCATGCCAGCCAGTGCCACCAAATGTGCATTGATGGCAGGCTGACAGCACTGGTCCATTTAGTGAGAGAAGGAGAGCGGTGATGTGGGGAGGGCAGTGAGAGATGATGTCATCCCACTGCACTTCCAACATTGAAACAAGGTAGTCTGGCTGCAAAGTGGAGCTCCACGATGACAGGAAGCACATGACCTCCCCTCCACCGTGCTGTGAGGGCGGAAGAGCGCTGATGTGTGGCGGGCAGAGAGAGATTAGGTCATCTATCTGCTGCTCCCCGCACATCACTCCCAAATTGAAGAGGCCCGGCTGTGAAGAGCGCTGATGTGGAGTGGGCGGAGAGAGATGTCATCTCTACTCATCTGCCCTCTCGCTTCTCTCCTCCGCCTCTCTCATGCAGCCAGCCCACCTGTAGGGTCCACTGGTTAGGCAGGGACCCTACAGCAAGAGACTCGGGGCTATGGGCCCCAGATTCCGGGCTATAGCCCCAATAGCTACCCCCTAGCAATGCCCTTGACCACGAGTCTACAATATTGAACTTTTTCACAATATTCTAATTTTCTGAGATACTGAATTTTGGGTTTTCACTAGCTGTAAAGCCATAATCATCAAAATAAAAAGAAAGAAATGCTTGAAATATATCACTCTGTGTATAATGAATCTATATAATACATAGGAGTTTCACTTTTTGAATTGAATTACTAAAAAAAATTACCTTTTTGATTATATTCTAATTTTTTTGTATGTCCAAATAGCCAAACTGGTTAAAAAACAAATGAATCTATACAGATTGCTTATGGATCCTGAGGGATTAGGGTAGATTTAATGACGACAAAGAGATTGTTCCCTTTCTAAGGGAATTTACCCTCAACTTAGTTAAGAGACCGGTCATTTACAATCTACCTTCATCCAATCATGTGCAAGCAAAAATACCTTTTTTTTTTTGCAAGTGATTGGGTATCCTTTGCAAAGTAGATATTCACCAGATTAAGTAAGCTAAGGCAAAATTCCCCTGCAAAGTGCAAATTCCCTAGCAAAAGAACTGCTAAGGACTGCTTATTTGTTTTGAGTAAACCATAACAGTATTTACAATCATGGCTTATTAAGCTGTTTTATTCCTTTTTGACACCTACAAACTGCTACTGTCTATTAGCCTTGATTCAGTTAGGTTTATTATATGTATGGTAAGAATGCTAAACCTTATCTGTGAACATCACATGCTAGTAAATGATGTCAACAGTACAGCCAATATGGCTAGTAAATTGGGCAAATATTTGCTTTACCAATTAACTGGAGTGGGTTGTTTCCTGCCCTGCATAATGTGTTTGTCTTTTGTGCTTACAGCAGAAACACGTCAGGGGCCATGAAGTTACCTTTAATCTATAAAAATCACAAGCATTAATGTAAGGGTCAGATTTAAAGAATCTCATTATTTCAGCAGGAAAGACATTGAGAATTTAAATGCTGGATATACACTGTAGGAATTTCTACTGTTTCCTAAAGAAATGGCCAAAATTCAGCCAGTGGGTGGCGCTGTCAGCTGCCTCCTGCCTGACATTCCTAAACTGAAAAAACTGAAGGAGCCAAGTGGAAAATTATTGTCCAAAAAGGGACTGCATCCAATCAGAAGCAGCAGCTGTTTGAGTATTTTGACAACTTTCTAAAGGGAAAAAACTGCATCTAAATTTTGATAACTAATAAAAACCAATGTAAGATAAGATAAATCCAACAGTGATATAAGCTGTGACTCTACTGTGTGATATAAGCACAGTTAAACATAATCATACATAAGCAGAGTTGCGCTGACAATTAGCACTTATTAGTGTAGCAAACACAATGAAAATAATTAATAACATGTATTAAAAAGTTCCAAGAATAAAAGTCCAAAAAGATAATTGCCAAGGTAAAATTCTCTTCATATTTGACCCAAGTTGGAAAACATGCAGTCACCATCCATCACCATGTGCAAAAGTCCGCAGAAGACATCGCCACCTTGGAATGGTAAAAAATGTCTGCTTACCAACTTTAATGGACCTTTACTCAAAAAAAAGAAAAGTGTAAGGCAACCCGCACTTCTGGGACTCGTGGTATGCGATGGCGTCAGGGCGGAGGGTCGTGCCGATGTTATCTCGTACCATGAGTCCCGGAAGTGCGGGTTGCCTTACACTAAGCTGGCAATACAGTTTTAGCATGTTTATTCTACATGAATGTAACTCAAATTCTACCCTTTTAATAAAGTACTTTTAGGATTTTACACTATGTGGAGCATTTTCTGTTTTGGGTATGATAATATGGTGAATACGGTCGGATGACTTCCACTGTGGCCCAAAGGAACCCCGCAGGAACATCTCTGAGAGGCCCTGGCTGGGTATACAGCCAAAAGCACTACTGACCCTTCTTGAGTAAAGGTCCATTATAGTTGGTAATTAGGCATTTTTTACCGTTACAAGGTGGCAGTGTCTTCTGTGGACTTTAACACATGGTGATGGATGGTGACTGCGTGTTTTCCTACTTGGGCCATATATGTGTTTAGCGCCGGCTCCTGACGAGCATGCGCTATATATTTTTGAAAATGTATATTGCGTTATCTTCCTATAAACTTGCAGTAACGTACTGAACTATACTGCGTTAAATGCTGTATATTGCAGTGCATTACATGCCGTTTAACGCAGTACATTTCTGTGCGTTAGTGCACGCTTAAGGTTGTATATTTCAGTGCGTTACTGCAAGTTTAATGCCGTATATTTTGGTGCATTATCTTCCGTTTAATGCAGTATAGTTCAATGCGTTATTGCAAGTGTAAAGCCGTATATATTTCAGTGCATTACATGCCGTTTAACACAGTATATTTCTGTGCGTTACTACACACCTAACGCAGTATAGTTCAGTGTGTTACTGCAAGTTTAGTGCCGTATTTGTCACAGTATACTGCAGTGCATTAGTGCAGTTTTACTGCAGTATATTATAGTACATCAGTGGAGTGTGTCTGTGTAGCGAGTACTCAAGTTAAAGTGCACCAAAAACCACTTTCCATTGATTAAAGTGCATCCACATACACATTTTCACATCTATATTACATTTTGTTATAAGGAGCCCCCCCCCCCCCATCATGTCTGGGAGGACAACAAGGAGCAGACGTCCCCATGGCACTGTGAGGGGGCCAGCAGCGTATGTGTCCACAAAGGTGGACGTGGTCAGTCCTTAGAAAGGGCACCATTTCCTCTGTTTAGTGATGTTGCCTGTGCTATCCAGCCACAGCATGCAGATGAGGTAGTGGACTGGCTTAATAAACCATCCTCATCCTTTGTCACCCGAGCATAGACTGGTGCACAGTCCACTGCAGCTGCCAGAGTGGCTAAACCTGCCTCCTTGTTCACATCTATTCTTGCCATAGGAATAAACAAGGCCAAGGATAAATCCAAGGGTAAAACCAAGCTCAACTTACAGACCAGCCCGCAGACAACCAAATAACCTGTCTAACAGTATGCATTAAAAGCAGGGGCTTAGTCTGCACACATTTGCAAATGTATGCGCAGGAGTGCCATTCTGCCGCCGTCAAACAACGGCGGGCGGTCCGCAAGCGGTTCAACTTCCTCACACTGAAAAGTTTTTTTTCTATGCTAGAATCACCAGTAAGGTATTTGTTAATCGCTATCATATCGCCTCTCAAGCGTCTCTTCTCCTGGGAGACTAAGCTAAATGCCTCATGCACACTGGCTATTTTTTTGATTTTTTTAAAGCTGCTGTTTTTGGCTACAGTCGTTTAATTTCAATTAATTCTCCAGCATGTTATCCTATGCGTCCATGCACACATAGGTTCTTATTTGGCTGTAAAAAAAAACAGCAAAACTACTGGGTTCTGAGAGGAGTTTTTCAACTGTAGGTACCCTCTAACATCAAAAAAGCCAATAAACACAGATAAATGTTCAAAAACACGGCTTTTTTTTAAACATTTTTATCCAATACTAATAGCAGAGATGTGGTTGCTGTCTAAGAAATGCGGAAAAAAAAGCTATTGCAAAAACGCTGAAAAACTCACTACAAAGCTACTGGCATTTTTATAACATTTTTAGAACGTCCAGTGTGCATGAGGCTTAATGCTTCTAGTCTTTCGCTCCAGTTCCAGCACATCCAGTATTCTTGAGGACTGGGGCCCAGAACCTGACGGCTTACTCAAGATGCGGTCGGATAAGAGACTTTGTAAAGTGGTAGAATTATCATTTTATCTCTGGAATGAATCCCCTTTTTTATGCATGCTAATATTCGGCTTGATTTGCTTGCAGCAGCTTGGCATTGCATGCCATTGCTGAGCCTGCCATCTACTAGGACCCCCAGATCTTTTCCATCCTGGATTCCCCCAATGGTTCCCTCCCTAGCGAGTAACTTGCATTCGTATTTTTAGCCCCCAGATGCAGTACTTTGCATTAAACCTCATTTGCCATGTAGTTGCCCAACCCATTATTTTATTGGGGTCCTCCTATAAGGTTTACACATTTTACTGTGGTGTTATTGCCCTGCTTAGCTTTGTATCATCTGCAAACAATGTGATTGAGCTATTTATACTGACCTCTATATCATTTATGAATAATCATAATCGAGGAATAAAAATAAAACCAATGATAATAACGGGTAACCACAACAGAAACACAGACCATAGAACGAAAAGTCACCCCTTTATTTGTAAGTCACTTATGTGAAGTCCATCTACAGTATATCTACCAGTCCATCTAACACCACCCTCTCCAGACAGTGCTGCTGTTAGAGGATGTCTCTGTTGCTCAACCATAAATAGAGTCATCACCCTAAAGCCCCGTACCAAAGGCCAAACATCGGGGGACTTCGGTCCGTTAGAAAAAAAAAAGCTGTCCGCATAAAGCAATGTGTGTATGTCGGCCGGTCTAACATTAGTCAGCCATTTGGTCAACTTCTGTTGGACATGCATGCTGGAACACCAGCAGCCGAGCATCTCCCAATTAGCACTCTCAGCTAATAGCAGAGCGTTCTGGTGGGGAGGGGAAACACAACAGCTCAGCGGGGGAGATCGCTGTACCAACGTTGGATAGTTAGTACAGTGGCTCCAACCGCAGCGGTCAGTTTTTAGTTTTTTTTTGTAACTATTAGCCCTTGTACACACGGTCTGACATTCCGACAACAAAACCGTCGGATTTTGTCCGAAACTTGTGTTGCATACACACGGTCGGACAAAGTTGTCGGAAAATCCGATCGTACGTAACGTGACGATGTTATTTCGTTACAACGGGACTATGTTCAGGCTAGTAGCCAATAGCTTTGGTCTAGGAATTTGATTTGAGCATGCGTGGCACTTTGTCCGATCAGAATTCTCTACACACAATCGGACAAAGTCCGATCGTATCATGTTGTCGGAAAGTTTTATAGCCCAGCTCTTAGCCCTTGTACACACGGTCGGAGATTCCGACGGAGTGTTTCCGATCGGAGCGTTTTGTCGAATATTCCGACTGTGTGTGGTCTGCATTGGACTTTTCCAACTTGCCGGTAAAATTTTCCGTCAAAATGCTCCGATTGGACATACTCCGATCATGTGTAGCCTACTCCGACGGACAAGGTACCACGCATGCTCACAATCAAATTCGGACACAGAAGCACTCGCTCAGGTAAAACTACTGCTCGTAATCGATATAGCACATTCGTCACTCTGCAATTCTTTCCTGAAGCGCATTCTCTTGTTCTTTACAATGCTGCAAGAATGAACTTCTTTTGATGCTCATAGTCACACACACTTCTCCCGAACGTATTACCTGAGTCTTTTTTACTCATTTCAGCAATACAATTTTTTTAAATCGTCACATCTACACAATTTTTGTTTTGTTTTGTTTTTTGGGTGAATTTTGTGTTTTGTTTTTTTAATAAACATCTCTTTTTTTGACAGTTTGCTCATCTTTGCATTTTTTGGGGTGTGTTTTGTGTGTCAACTTACCACATTATTATCTTTTTTTATATTTTCTTTTTCTTTTTTAATCTACAGGAGGTTGTTTAGTGTTGGTACCCCTTGTTATTCATTTCACTTTGTATTTTTGAAATGTACCTGCCTGCTCACAAATAAACTGGCCTTTTTGAAGTAAAACACATATGCAAGTATTTCTTCAAACAAAAAAAACCTTTATTTAGGTGTCAGTAACAGATAAAGAGGGAGGCAGCGATGGAGAAACTGGGGAGATTAGCGAAGCCTTTGGCCCCCAGGGCACATATCAACTATTTAAACACAAAACTTGGTGGCCTGAGGAGTACATATCTGAGGGAGAGAAGTCTGGTCCTGAAGTCCAAGAAACCCGGAACAGCAGCAGATGACATCTATGTTCCCAGGCTGTGGTACTACAACAGGCTGCATCTTCTGTCAGACCAGACTGAACCCAGGTCATCACTCTCTGGTCTTCCTTCCACGCTTCCTTCCAGGCTGTGGCTGTGGTGCTGGAGGTGTGGCAGAAGGAGGAGGAGGAGGAGGAGCAGGGGCATGGGCCAAACCACACAATTGTGTTGTTTGTGTAATTTGGCCCAACAGACCCTTGTTGAGGGTGTGTATAATTATCTCCTCACACAAGAGCTTTTGCCCCTCCTTCATTTTCTCCAGTTTGCACGCAGCCAAGGCGGCAAAGGCCTCTTGATAGGTGGGTTTGGCTTGGAGGGCAGCTGAAGCCTCCCCGATCAGCCTCAGAGCCGACTCCTCCACATTCCCCCCCTTTCTCGCCCTTTTGCGTGGAAGGCGGAGGGGAGGGACCTGGCATTCTGTCAGGCTCCTCCGCCCACCCACTGCCTGGCTGCCGCTTACCCCTGCCTCCTCCTGGCTGCCACTTTCCACAGCCACCTCCTGGCTGCTGCATTCCACACCCTCCTCCTGGCTTATGTCTTCCTGTGTATGAAAAAGGGACATAGTTTTAGTTTTTGGTTCATCAAACACGCACACAATTTTCACATCAAGACTGTTGCAAATTGTTAACCAATAGAAAAGATTATCATTCTGTGCCCATGATTTTTCTTTCTTGTCCCAAAGGTTTTGGCCACTACTGATTGATATGTGAAACACTTTCTAAAATCAGCAATTAGTGAGCAAAAATCAAGTTAACATCATTCATTTTTACTCCCAAAATATGTACAACAATACTATACCTGGCTCAAGCTGGGCTCCCCCAGTTCGTCCTGAGTGGAAGGCCCAGGTTAGGCGTCGGAAGACTCAGCGGGTGTGGAATGTAGCATAGGACGTGTGGAAGGAAGGGTAGAGAGGGATTCTCTGACCTCAGCCTGGTCTGACAGAAACTGCATCCTGTTATAATACCACAGCCTGGGGACATAAACGTCATCTGCTGAAGCTCCAGATTGCATGGACTGCAGCACCTTCTTCCTCTCCTTCAGATATGTACTCCTCAGGCCACCAATTTTAAATAGTGGATGTCTGCCTTGGGGACCACCGGCTTCACAAACTCAACCAGTTTCTCCATTGCTGCCTGCCTCTTTTGTCTGTTACTATAATGAGGGTGCGTTGCTTGCCACAGGCAGGGCAGCTCCCTGTATTTATCGATGAACAGAGGGAGGAAACTGTGATCGTTGAAACCGTCCATAATGTCTGCAAGACACAACACAAGACAAACCCTAATGTCAGGCTAAACTCCACTAATGCAGGCCTCAATCTAGAAGCAGTATAGCCTAGTGATGTACCAAGTTCAAAATTGTACCTTCGTTTGCACGATCGTCGCGTCAACTTCTCCCTCTGTTCACAGATCGTACGGACAACACACGTGTGTTGCGTTTTATATACAGTGCACATGCGTGAAACTCTGCCCGCCCCTGACGTTCTTTCTAGACTATTCCCCGCCCCTTTTCTTTCAGCGCAGTGGGGAGAGCACATGGCAGAGAGAATGCAGGTGCGCAATCATATTTCCACTAACGAGGAGGAGGGTGAGGAAAGCCTGGAGCCTGAAACGTCCCGATCCAGGAAGAGAAGATTTAAGGCCTCAAATATGTCTTTTGTAGAGATGTTGGAGATGGTGGACATATTGAACAGGACCGACTATGATGGGAAGTATGGACCTTACCCAAACCCAAATATCAGAAAGGCCAAGATCATGACTAAAGTTGTGAAGAGTCTTCAGAAGTATTTTGGGGTACGCCGATCCATGGATCAACTGAGAAAACGCTGGTCAGACCTGAAACTGAGGGAGCACGATCAGTACAGAAGGATCAAGCGCGTTCTTCAAAAAAGTAAGTAGTTGTCGTGTGTTCATATTATTATTCTTGCTTGCATACTGCTCCATGTGCTTTGATTTCATGTTGTACAGTTAAAAATGGCCACTTTCAAGTTCATGGTTTCATTCGTTCGTAAGAAACATCGTTCTGCAGGTAAGTATTCCAGCTTAACAAAGTGTCCACAATAATGTTCTCACCTTTGAACTGGGCCAAAAAACACAATTGTACAACACTTCCAAGCAATGTTTCAGATTCCTATTTCTGCCCTCTGTGTACTAATTATTCCTTTTTTACATTCTCATAGGGGAGAGAAGACTCGGGAAGTCTGAGGACACCAGGGACCCCACCCCTCCCAAAGAAGGCAAAATTCCAAAACCAGAAGCAGAGAATCAGGAGGAGGAGGAGGAAGGAGAGATCGTTGAAGTTGGACAAATTGTCACCACAACAGGTGAGTGTCGGAGAACACAGCTTCCGGTAAGCTCATCAATGTATGTCGTCATATTTATAATACATGGTGTGTTTTTTTGCTTTGTTTTGTAGGTGATGTGGAAGAAGAATCACATTTTACCAGTGAAAGTGCCCAGATCCTGATTGGGGAGATAATGGGGTGCAATCAGGATTTCGAAAATATACAGCAAAACATCAACGATGTTAAAAATAAAATGAAGAACATCATTGATGTTTTGGGGAGAGTGTGAAGCACCCCAAACTAGCTAGGGTTTTATTTTTTTGCTTTTAAACAACAACTTTTGTCTTTTATAAAAATCCAAATTTGGAAGATGCACAGAGTGTGTCAACATGCCCTATCTCCCATCATGGGGGATCAATGTACGTGTTTTGTGGAAAGTGGCTGAGATGAAGGGGTTGCAGCCCCAAAACATGTACATTGATCCCCCATGATGGGAGATAGCACATGTTGACACACTGTGTGTATCTTCCAAATTTGGCTTTTCCAGGGGTGACACCCCATCTGATGAAGGCAATATCAGCCCAGTTTGTACATACTCATGTCTGATATTGTCTTCACTTTTCAAAGTTGAACTTTGTAAGTTCCTGTGTTCTGTATGTTACGCTTTGATACATGCCTGTTTACACAAAAACACCAAGTTACAAAAAAATTACCTTAAATAATGTTTTTGATACACCCAATTTGTTGGTTTGTTGTAAAACCCTTTTCTAAACGCACATGTGAATGTGCTTTGATTAAAAAGTGAAATTATCAACAATGTGTGGTTTTCTTTTTCAATGCGCAAAAGCAGGATTTGTAGTAAAATTGTTGTTTTCGGTGACAATGGGTGTTATTTACTAAAGGCAACTCCACTTTGCACTCCAAGTGCAGTTTCAGGTGCACTTTTTCAGTGCATTTGTAGTGCATAGTGGATGTGCCTTTAGTAAATAACACCCACAGTGATGTGTTCATTTTCACAATCATGCCATTTTCCTGAGCCCACATATTTCTGTCATGGTGCTGAAAATGAGCAAGATTTTGGTCAGTAATGCACTACATACATTAGTTAACAAAAACAAGGTGTGTGTGTAGCAGACACACAACATAATAAGCTTATCTGAAGAAGAGACTGTCCCCTCATCTCGCTCAGAACTTGGGTTTGCACTGTTGTAGAAAAAGGCACAACAAGAAAAAACATAAATTTACCTAGGAGACACATAAAACCAAGCCAAGCAGTAAATGAAAACAAATATTGGAGTTTCAAAGAAAAAAGTATTCCAAAAATGCCGCTCAGACATTGTCTGGCATATCAATGGCCCCCCTACCCACAAAGTACTCCATGTATTGGTTTCTAACCTCACGGGCGCTTTGGGGGGGGGGGGCAAGCCAGGACGAGCAGCTTCAAGGCCCGTGAGGTTCTCATTTTCAAGCAAGTCTGCTTCTTGGACAACTGAGGCCGCATAGTTTGCAGAATGTCTTTTTAGGAAATCGTGCAGAATACAGCAGGCCAGCACAATGTGATTGATTTTGTATTCCGCCATGTGGATAGGCGTTAAAAAAAGGCGGAACTGGCTGGCCAGTATTCCAAAAGTGTTCTCCACCACTCTTCTGGCTCTGGACAGCCAGAAATTTAAAATCCTCTGGTCCGGGGTGAGGGTCCTCATCGGGAAAGGCCACATCAGATGGTTTGCCAGGGCAAACGCCTCATCCGCGACGAAGACGAACAGGAGTCCTTCCTGATTCTCTTCTGGGGGTGGCAAGCCCAGATTGCCACTCTGGAGACGCCAGTAGAACTCTGTCCATGAGAACACTCCACCATCCGACATCCGGCCATTTTGCCCCACGTCCACATACAAGAAGTCATAGGTCGCAGACACCACCGCCAACATCACAATACTATTAAACCCCTTGTAGTTAAAATAGTACGACCCCGAGTTGGGTGGTGGGACAATGCGGACGTGTTTCCTATTAATTGCACCTCCACAATTGGGAAAGTCCCAATGACTGGCAATGTGGGAGGCCACAGTCTGCCATTCCTGTGGCATTGAAGGACACTGTGGAGTGAAACAAGACCAAAAATTAGTAATTTTGCAAATCAACATTGCAAGCAGATTAGACACCAACATTTTTGGCCAAGATCAGTATAACATTTTGGGAACCGAGTATTTAAAGCCTAAAGTATAAGGTTCCCTTATCAGAGTCATCACCCCCCCCACCCCCCCCCCCCCCCCCCCATCTGATGGGCCCTTGCTAAAAATGAGGGTGGGGGGTTGTTTTGGACAGGTAACCCTCTCCACCTGATTGAAAGCTGAATGCCTAAATAATGTGTGATACTTTGGGAAGCCCCTCCTTACTTACACTATTGGCAGCCCACCGGACAGGTAAGAAGTGTCATAATACCAAAAAGAAAACAAAATGGAAGCACATTTTCACATTCTGCCATTACATATCAAGATAATAATAGGGGGAAAAAATGATAGCATTTGAAAGTATTGAGGCAGGCCTTTGCACTACATGCTTTGGTGAAATCATCCATAAATGTGACCATCAAAAAGGTAGATATAGTGTGTATTGGGTTTGGTAAAGTCAGCAGATAGAAGATTGCTAGCAGCTGAGCTAGCAGTTGGGGGGAGGGGGTTCCTAATGAGTTTGGCACAACCAAAAAAAAAAAGTCACTCTGCATGAATTGAAGCACACACATAACATTTGTAGACATTTTAGGGGGTGTTTAGGGGAAAGCAATACTATGGAGCTGACAAAAGACATTGGTAAGTGACTAGACTATAGTTTTATGGGCCAAGAAGAGCATGGTGGGGAAGTTAGTGAAGCAAATATGCATGAGGACAAAGGGGCAGAGCATATGAATTAGAGCATATTGCAATGATGATAATTAGGGAATGAGGAAAGAAATGCAATACATTAAATACATAGAATGTGATATTAAAGGATAAAACTTACCTTCATATAGTCCTTCTGCAGGACCTGAATGATGGCAGAACAGGTCTCTGGAAAAATGATCCCCAGAGCCTGGGGGGAGATGCCTGTAGAGAACTTGAGGTCCTGAAGGCTTCTCCCTGTCGCCAAGTAGCGTAACGTGGCGATGAGCTTCTGCTCCGGAGTGATGGCTTGCCGCATGCAGGTATCCTGCCTGGTGATATAAGGGGTCAGCAAAGCCAGCAGACGGTGAAAAACGGGGTCCGTCATCCAGAGATAATTCCTGAAATCATCAGGATTATTCTCGCGGATCTCATGGAGCAAAGGCATGTGCGAGAACTGGTCACGCTGGCGCAACCAATTCTTGGCCCACAAACGCCTCCCCTCCCTGTTCATGGACTGGGCTTGTGTCAAAGTAACAACCCCAACACGTAGCCCCTTCACAGCACAAACTCTACGCGAGTACGTAGACGAAACATGGTTTCAAAATGGTCGGCTGGTCAGAACGGACAACAGAAAGCACTGATAAACAGCAATGCCTGAAAGAACGACCTGAATAGCAGAAGCAAGCAGACAATAAGGCCGCGTACACACGCGGGGACTGTTCGCTCAACTTTGTCCGCTGAACAGTGTTTTGGCGGACAGTCCGCTCGTGTGTGGGCTTTCAGCGGACAGTTTCAGCGGACAGTCTGCTGAACAAAGTTTTTCGGAAATTCCGAAAAACTGTCCGCTGAAACTTTGTTTCAGCGAACAGTCCCCTCGTGTGTAGGCTTGTTCGTCAAACTAAGTTCCGCGCATGCTCAGAAAGGATTTACACGCCGAAGTTTGCATTGCAGTGTATAGGACGTCGTTTTCTAGTCCCGTCGTATGTGCCGTTCACGTCATCGCGCACGGTTTCAGCGGACTGTTCGTTCGTCGTGTGTGGGCAAGTCCGTCCATGCTAATTTTGAGCGGACTGTCCGCTGAAACTGTTTGACGGACAAAGTTGAGCGAACAGTCCCCGTGTGTGTACGCGGCCTAAGAAATGCAAATCAAAGCGTACTATACCAAGATATAGTCCACAATGAGAAACGAATGCTTACTGACTACACGCACTGATTATCAGATACTCAAAGACAAGCAGAAACTGAAGAGCAGTAGTGAACTGAAGCACAAATCTGAAAATCGCAAATCGTCTCTCACCAAACTTTTACTAACACGCGATGCACACAAGATCAGCAGAAGGAGCCCAAAGGGTGCCGGACGTGGTGCTGAACTTCCCTTTTCTAGTCCTGTCGTACGCGGCTTACGTCACCGCGTTCTTGGCAACTGGAAATTAGGACAACTTAGTCCGACCGTGTGTATGCAACATCACTTCCGGACCTCGTCCGGAATTAATCCGTCGGAATAACTCAGACGGATTTGTTTGTCGGAATCTCCGACCGTGTGTACAAGGGCTAAAACTTTGTCCGTCGGATATTCCGACGGAAACAGTCCGATGGAGCCCACACACAGTCGGATTATCCGACAACACGGAATGTCCGACCGTGTGTACAAGGGCTTAGAGTGCACCAGGCTTAAGAAATGTGTCACTGGCCAGATCACAAGGTGAAGATAAAGGGACCAAAAAAAAAAACAACTAAAAACAGAAAATGATTGCAGTCACCATAGCCTATGATTAGTAAGTTGCAATATATACCATTTTTATTTTCGGGTTTAAATATGCTTTACGTTTAGCATTGTGTTTAGATGTAAGGCAAGGGTGACACGCATCTGCTTTTGAAATTCTTTTAACAGATGGAAGAGGCAGCCGTACATTGCAAGAAACCACATTCATCTCAGTGCACAGTCTAATTATTTATCAGACAAATCCTAATTAAATAAATTGTCAAAGGTTTTCCTGCAGTACAATATGACAGACAATGTTAGTGTAGTGTTCGAGGTTATCACTGCAGAAAGAATTGATAATAACCTGCGTAGACCTGGCAGAGTTCCTGAAAACTCACATCATTGTCAAGTGCACTACTGTTAGCACTCCACTTATTAATTATAAGTTGTGTGACCAGGGGCTACTGCCAATTTCTTCATAATAAAAGTGGCCATGCATGAAAAGGGGCAGCCAAACACTGGTGGCCCCCAAAGGCCACATAACCTAGTGCCCATAGCTCCTAAATTCAATGCCGTTAGCAAAATGTCCGTTTCATTATCTTCGTTAACTCTTATGCCCCGTACACACGATAGGATTTTCCAACAAAACCGTGGATTTTTTTCCGAAGGATGTTGGCTCAAACTTGTCTTGCATACACACGGTCACACAAATGTTGTTGTACGACGAGCCAAGAAAAAAAGTTCAGTAGCCAGTGCAGCTCTTTTGCTTGATTCTGAGCATGCATGGACTTTTGTGCATCGGACTTATGTACACACGCTCAGAATTTCCGACAACAAGCTTTGTTGTTCGGAAATTTTGAGAACCTGCTCTCAAACATTTGTTGGCGGAAATTCCGACAACAAATATTCTATGGAGCATACACACGGTCGGACTTCCCGACAACAAACTCACATCCAACATTTGTTGTCGGAAAATCCTATCGTGTGAACAGGGCATTATATGTAAACGTAGGCATAAAGTACTTGGCCCCATCTCCGGAAAACTACCCTAACAGGAGCAGTATTATCAAAAACAGAGACTCTCCTTTTCACACAGGAAACAGTGAAATAAGTGGTAGACCACACTACACCCACAGAACTATTCAAGGTCAGACAAATGTCCCCCATCCATTGTTTTCAAGGAGGTGTTTTCCTAACTATGGTCATTCTAAAGACAAACAATAAGACACACAATGCTACGCATAATTGAGTACACCCAAACAGATTTTTACTTTCCTTTCATTTTCTCCATTTTCTATGGGACTCTCAATATTTTCTATGGGACTCTCTACTACAAAATACTCCCACAAATGCGGGCCATTGACTGCAATCAAGATTTGTTAACTTGCACACACAAATAAAGTATTTTTCCTAATAAATTCATTCAAGACCATGTTTCAAAAATTAATATACCCCAATAAAAAAACTTAGGAGCAAAACAAAATTTTTGACAACAAAATCCTAATTAGCAAGAATTCAACTACAGGTGAGTCATTTATTAATTAAACAGGTGTGCAGCAGATAGTTGATTATAAAAGGGTGTTACGTAACAAAGAAAACTCCTCCCATTTCATGCCATCACCAATGGCACCACATGGAAGAGAAATGTCACACAAGGCTTGAGAAAGAAAATCATTTCTTTACACAAGAAAACACAAAATATAAAAAAAGATGGAACTGCAACCATCTCACAGAGACGCCCAGGCTGTCCACGGAATTTAAAACCTCGCCAGGAGTGTCTTCTAAAGAGAAGGGTTGAAGAAAATCACCATGCAAGTTCACTGCAGTTAGCTAAAGAAGTAGAAAGCCAAACTAGAGTCATTGTTTCCCCGTGACACTATACAGTGTACACTGCAGAGGAATGGCATGCATGGGTGTTGTCCAGGAAGAAAGACATTCCTAAAGCCTATGCACAAAAAAGCACACCTAGAATTTGACAGGGCCCACCCTGAAAAAGAAGAAGACTACTGGTACTCTGGAGTGATGAGACCAAGATACATTTTTGTTGCAACTGATAGCTTCAAAACTGTATGGTGTCGCAAAGGGGAGGAGTACAAAGAAAAAATACATGGCGCCTACAGTGAAACATGGGGGTGGCTGTGTCCTTTTGTTGGGCTTCATGAGTGCTGCTGGTGTCAGGGATCTGCATTTCACTGATGTTATCATGAATTAACAGATGTACTCCTCTATATTAAAAGAGAAGATGCTACCATCGCTCTGTGCCCTGGTGGTCCTGCATTTTTCCAACATGACAATGATCCAAAGACCACTGTTGCATTTCTGAAGAACAACAAGGTCAAAGCGATTTAGTGGCAAAGTACACTATATTACCAAAAGTTTTGGGACACCTGACTTTACACACACATGATATTTAATGGCCCCCCAGTCTTAGTCCATAGGGTTCAATATAGAGTTGGCCCACCCCTTGAAGCTATAATGGCTTCTACTCTTCTGGGAAGGCTGTCCACAAGGTTTATGAGTGTGTCAATGGGAATGTTTGACCATTCTTCCAGAAGCGCATTTGTGAGGTCAGGCACTGATGTGGACAAGAAGGCCTGGCTTGCAGTCTCTGCTCTAATTCATCCCAAAGGTGTTCTATCAGGTTGAGATCAGGACTTTGTGCAGGCCAGTCAAGTTCCTCCACCCCAAACTCACTCATTCATGTATTTATAGACCTTGCTTTGTGCACTGGTCCTAATCATTTGGTGAAGGGGGTATTATGGTGTGGTGTTGTTCTTCAGGGGTTGGAATTGGCCTCTTAGTTCCAGTGAAGGGAACGCTTAAGCTGTCAGCATACTAAAACATTTTGGACAATTTCATGCTCCCAACTTTGTGGGAACAGTTTGGGGATGGCCCCTATATGTTTAAACATGGCTGCACACTAGTGGACAAAGCAAGGTCCATAAAGACATGGAGGAGTGAGTTTAGGGTGGAGGAACATGACTGGCCTCCACAGAGCCCTGACCTCAACCCAACAGAACACCTTTGAGATGAATTAGAGCAGAGACTTCAAGCCAGGCCTTCTCGTCCAACATCAGTGACTGACCTTACAAATGTGCTTCTGGAAGAATGGTCTAACACTCCCAAACCTTGTGGACAGCCTTCCCAAAAGAGTGAAAGTCATAATAGCTGCAAAAGGTGGGCCAACTCAACATTGAACCCTACGGACTAAGATTGGGATGCCATTAAAGTTCATGTGAGTTTAGAGGCAGACATCCCAATACTTTTGGTAATATATTGTATATCTCCTGATCTGAACCCAATGGTACACCTATGGGGAATTCTGAAGAGACACGTTGAGAATCACTCTCCATCCAGCATCCGGGCTCTAGAAGAGGTCATTCTTGAAGAATGGAAAAAGATAGATATTGCAATATGTTGCCAACTTGTTCATTCCATGCCTAGAAGTCATGGTGCTGTCGCTACAAATTATGGAGGTCATACAAAATACTAGATGTAGTAGTTTTTGTTGTGTGGTGTATTTATTTTTGCATCAACTAATTTGAGTAAAACTGAAGATTTTGTAATCTAAGTTATATTATTAACCATACTTTTGTGTAATGAGCTAAACAAATGTTCTATAAAACTCAGTTGAGTTATTGATTAAAAACATACTTTTCAAAAGAGGTGTACTCATTTATGCTGAGCACTATCATATCATTGTATACACATTCTTTCCTAGGTGCAAGAATTGTGCAGACATAAATTGTCATAATTGAGGGAAAGGTCACCTCCACCAATTTTCTGAGCTATGAATGAGAAGAGATGTTAATCATAAGAATAAACAAGTGACAGAGAATACTGAAGGAAGAAAATATACTAAATCTAAGTCATCAGCCTTGCATCGCTTTTTTTGTGTAACTTTGTTGGTCCATCATTTTTTCTCTTGCAGAAGCCAGGAATGGATTATTTTTGTACACTGTATGGGCTTTAGCCGATGTACGGCCAAAAATTAATTGCCAGGAGAAAGGGGAAATTGTTTCTTTTTTTCGAAAATTAGACCTACAAAATCTTTTCTACCAACCATACTTTCTAGCAATTTTATTTTTGAGTTTAGTTCTGCTTTAAGCTGGCCTTTGTTATCTGACGCCATTGGAAGTACATGCACAATCCAAGCGTCTCTCAATGTCTGCAGGTGGAAGTTCTTACGTCAAAAATAAATAAATATTCTGGTCACACAAGTGTCTCCGCTTAGGCAACAAAGAGTGATGGTAAAGCAGTGGCTTCCCAGGGAGTAGTCAGAGGCAGCTTATCTTTGGAAATAAAGATCAGACAAGGTTCTTCAAAATGTCACAAAAAACAGAAAGTAAAAAAGAAAACGTATCAACACCCACATGTTACCTCCTCATATTTTATGAAACATGACATATGAAATACAACAACATCAAGAAAATCTGTGTTAATCCCCCCTCCCCCCTCCCTATCAGAACTGTCACCATCCCCCCACGTTCCCCACCCAATCAACTCCTGCACCCAAAAACCTCTAAAACCCTCCTTATCTCTCTATTAATGCCACCCTGCCAATAGGAGCTAGGGCAAAGATGACCCTACTAAAAAAAACAAAAAACAGATGGAACCCCTTAATGGTACCTGCAGGCTAGGTGGGCCTATGGCTCGTGAGAATCTATGGACCTGAGAACCTCCAGGAACATTGTATTAGGTAGCAGTGCACCTTAAAGCCACAATGGGGGAATACAGTGCACACCAAAATACCAAGTGGTCCCAATGGGGTTACCACATAGTATGAGATCCTGGGCTGTATGTAGCAGTCCTTATAGCACAGTATGCCAGTGAGACAACCTCTGAGTCTGTTAAATAGCTGTGGTGTCAGCAATATTATGTTCAGCAATCAGATCAGTCCACCGTCTCTTGTATAATAAATGGACATAGTAGGGATCAAAATTTCAAGTCCTGAGCTACCAGCCAGGTCTTAAGGGTTACATGCCATCAGTTGCCCCACCCAACCCCTACCTTACCCTGCCCCCAATTCTGCCCCTAAACACAACCTCATAAATTATTTCATGAAATGATACTGAAATGTTTTATGCAGACTTAAATTATAAAAATATATACAAACAACTTTATCTGTGCCCAACAATTCTACTTCACCTGTGTCCATCAATGCAGCCTCACCTGTGCCCACTAATTCAGCCTGCCTATGCCCACCAATGCAGCCTGCCTGTACCCATCAATGCAGCATGCTTGTGTCCACCAATGCAGCATACCCGTGCCCACCAATGCAGCATGTCCATGCCCACCAATGCAGCATGCCTGTATTCACCAATGCAGCCTGCCTGTGTTCACCAATGCATCATGCCTGTGCCCACCAATGCAGCCTACCTGTGCCCACCAATGCAGCATGAGCCTCTGCAGGGAAAAAGAGGAGAGGAAGAGGATTTCCGGCTGGATGATCAGAGTGCTGAGGAACATCACTGGAACAGCTTTCATTTCAATTGCTGTGTGTTTCCACCACTCGCCGTCACATACAGCCCCACCTCCTGGCTGGGGAACTTTGATACACGTTCCGGGATTGGACGGGTTATCTATCTATCAAAGTCCCAGGAGGTGGGGATGAGACAGCGAGTGTGGGGAACACACAGCAATCAAAATTAAAGCTGTTCCAGTGATGTTCCCCACGCTCTGATCATCTGGCTAGCTCTCTCTTCATCTCCGCGATCGCTGGGAGAAGGACTCCCATTAAATCCCGCCTGCCGGTGGTACTTGTCCCCCCACTCCCAGGCAGACCATCCTCGCCAGCCCTCATTTTCCACTCGCAAAATGCCAGTAGGCGAGAGGTAAATTTGAGGGCTGGGCATAGGATTCGTCAAACTGGCATGGTGGAGAATAATGGCTAATCAAATGATTCCAAATCACTGAGATCACATGCAGCCTGATGCCTATTTCTCCAAAAGTCCAAATATTGACATCTAATTACACACAGGTGGACTCTTTTTAATAATTAGGTGACTTCTAAAGGCCATTGGTTCCACTGGATTTTAGTTATGGGGTATCAGAGTAAAGGGGACTGAATACAATACAATACAATCACAATGCACACCACACTTTTCAGATATTTGTAAACAATTTGGAAAACCATTTATCATTTTCCTTCCACTTCACACTTATGTGCCGCTTTGTGTTGGTCGATCACATAAAATCCCCAACAAAATATATTTACATTTTTGGTTGTAAAATTACAAAATGTAGAAAATTTCAAGGGGTATGAATCAAGGCACTGTAGACGCTCTTGCCTTCTAAATGACGAAATCCCCACACAATTCAGTATTTTCAGATCTGTAGCTATCATCAGACTAATCCACAGTTATATTTATTCTTCTATATGACACCACCGGTTTCATATTGTACAGTCGGCACTGTTTACTCCTCGTTAATTAATTAGTTATGTCCATTGTATGCAGGCTGTGTGCATCACACTGACAGAAAAAGGTTCTGACCTAAGAGAGATTTCTGGCTTGAGCATCTGGAATAAACATATGTGATTTGCTGCTTACATTCATCTACGTTCACAAACTGACCTCTCGTAATTTTTATTTCATAGATTAACCAGTCATGCGACTGAAAGCCTTTCACCATTTAGGAAGGTTTTACAAGGCATTTGGAAGGATTTGTCAGTTACCATATGCTCTAGTGCAAATTACTTACTTTTGGAAGCTCAGCATGCTTGAGTTTTAACCTTTTTGCAGTTTCTATTTTAAAGGGACTTAGTCTTTTTTTTTATTTCTTTTTTTTTTTTAACACAGATTCATTTTCAACTGGTGACTTAAAGAGGAAGTAAACCCTAATGGGTTTACTTCCTTTTTGATTCCCTGCAAAGGCAAAGCACAATGGACTACTATGCATCGCATAGTAGTCCATTATGTGTCACTTACCTGACACAGGAGCCAGTGAAGTCACCGCTGTCCCCTATAGTCTGGAGCATCCATCTTCTCGGTGGGTCTCACTGCTCCGCCACTGTCATTCGACGAAGCCGCGATGATGTCACTCCTGCGCAAACGTACGGGAGACACCATTCGCGGCATATCGCTGTTGACAGCGGGGCGCTCAGTGCACCTGCGCGCCGCTGTCTACGGCGCATGCGCCGTAGACAGAGGTGCCTGTCTTTCGGCAAATATCTCCTAAACCGTGTAGGTTTAGGAGATATTTCTTGGACCTACAGGTAAGCCTAGATTAAGTGTAAAGAAATGAGGAATAGGGCAGGGGGGATTTTTTATACGGTACACATTATAACAATATGATACGTACAATAGATTAAAAATTAATATTTATTCAATATACATTAAAAAATATTTAAAATAATATGCGAAAATTATACAGACAGTTGTATGCGCATAATTAATTGACCGGAGGAATCCCAATGGTAGATGTTGATAGAATAATTGCACTTGTACCCAACATGTTTCGCACTGAGCTTCTTCAGGGGAAACGTGCAACTAACAACAAATTTATAAAAAGAAAAAGAAAAACATATTTAGACTAAACACAAAACAATGTCTATTCAAGGGTATATTTTTTAACATTCCAGTAAATAAACAAATATATCTATATATATCGATAACATAGATGTGTAGATCAATTAGATGCGGCGCTTACCCACAGCCACCCAAGACATGAGTACTCGGGATCCACCAATGATGGAAAAAACTGCACCAAACAAGCCAAACACCAGGCCCCCCCGGCCTCGTGGAGGACACAGATGGGGGTAAGACAGCACTGAAATGGATAAACAGAATACACTATGAGTATTTAAAAGGAATAGATTTACTGGCATAAGAGCTACAATTGGGTGATTGCGAAAATAACCTCAATTTTATGAGGAAAAGGGGACAAAAGCCTCAAGTGTTAATTTATATAATTGATACTCTTAGACAGAAAAACTGTATATAAATTTGCTGGGAATATTAACTGTAATTAAAAAAAAATGTCTAACATGAATCTGTAATATCCTAAAAAGCAAAAGGGTAATGTGATGTAATATAAGATAATTGCCTTGTACCTTTAATAGTGAATGTTATATCCGTTCTCCCTAATAAGCCAGCTGAGCAAGTTATAACAGCAAGTTATGGCCAAGGAAACAATCAGCCTGATACGGCTGAGAAAAGCAGAGCTACGCTGCCCCAAAGTGATTTCTTGTCCTAGGGACAAACATAAGATTAAAGTCAAGCCAAAAAAAATATTTTTTTTTATTTTTTATTTTTTTCAGGAATGAATGAGATGTAGGTATGAGATGCAGAGATACAAAGTATCAGTTACCTAGAAATTGAAGAGAGAAACGAGCTCCGTCGTACAGCCACTAGTATGAGCAAGCATACTAGCAGAGTGAAGTATTGTGCTGCTTATATGTCCTCCATCCATTGAGCCGGCGTCTGACGTCACCGGCTCGATGCGGACACTATGGGACAAGCACTGCGCATGCGCCGAGTTCACCGCTCCGAGCCCGTGACTACAATACCCATAACACCGCTGGGCTAACGAAGTTGGTGTGCAGCCCAAATTGGCTGACGTCAGCTAACAGCGGCGGAATGATCGTGTCGGATCTCCGCCGTGGCGGAGAGCCGAGACGAATGTAGAGGGGCCTGGTTAACAGGCGAACAAGTCCCAAATGAGGGATTGCTACGCGAAGCCTAGACCATAAACGGGCACCCCCGAAATATAAATATCGAGAGCACCCTGGGTGTCCTTATGCACTCCAAACAGATGTGGCCAGGGGATCAAGGGTCAAGCCCGAATGGTGCAGATGTAGTTTGGTTGGGAATAGATTCCCAAAAATAGATGAGAATAAACAACAAGACGCTGCATTCTGGACTTAGGATCACGAACATCTGTAGGGATCCCAAGACAGGAAAATCCGCAAACCAAGACCATTGATCATACACATTAGGATCGACATACATATATTATAATGAAATATACTTCATATAGACTAGTTTTATTATATATGTGTTTTAGTTCAACCTGTGTAAACATATCATTAAGTTTAGAAATTTTACAATAAGATGTAAAAAAAAAAAAAGGGAATAAAGAAAGGTAACCCCCCCCCCACAACAAAAAGACCACAGCATCACAAACATCCATCAGCGGAAAAAGCAATGGGAATTATAAAGGTTATTAGGTCCGAAAAACAGGTACCCTGATGTCCTTATAGAAATGATCTGTAGCTAATATTTTCATTGAAGCCAGGGTGCTGAGTAGCCTTCAGGGTAAAGATCCACTTGGCTTCAGTCTGCAGAAGAAATTTATCTACAGAACCACCCCGTGAATTTAAAGGAATATGTGCCAAAGCAGAGAAACTGATCCAATTTGGGTCAAAAGAATGATGGATTCCAATGTGTCTACTAATGTCCGAAACTATTTTTTTATTTAAAATGGGTTTGATATGATCTTTAATACGTATTGAAAACATTTGTTTAGTTTTCCCGATATAGAAGCCTCCGCAGCGGCATTGCGCTAAGTATACAATGCCAGTGGTGGAACATGTGACATGAAATTTAGGAAAAAAACAGGTTCCATTGGGCAATTTGATTTTCCCAGAGTTATTAATATATGGGCACATTTCACAGTTGCCACATGAATACGTGCCTAGTTGTGTTGGTCTGGGAGATGATGAATTATCGATAAAATGGCTTCTGACTAAGCGATCCTTAAGAGATCGAGATCTCTTAAAAGTAATTGCTGGAAAATCACTTATATATTGCTGTATAGTGGGATCGGCCTGTAATAAAGGCCAAAATTTTTGGACTATAGCCCGAAAGTTTTGGTGTTGATTTGAGTATTGCGTAACGATGCGAACTGTGTCTACAGTATTTGACATTTTATTAGAAAAGAGTAGAGCAGTTCTGTCTTTTTCTTTTACTTTGTTATAGGATCTTTTTAAAGATGCATGGCTGTATCCACGTGTTCGAAGTCGTTTATATAAATCTTTTGCTGCGATTTGAAAGTCATGATTGTTGCTGCTGTTACGTTTAATTCTCAGGTACTGACTGTAAGGAATACTCTTTATTAGAGGTTCCGGGTGGGAGCTAGTAGCATGTAGAATAGTATTTCCAGCGGTGGGTTTTCTATATAGGGCAGAATGAAGATCACCTAGAGAATCAATTTTAATTGTCAGATCTAAAAATTCAATGGATTCTTGACTATGTTTGAGTGTAAATTTGAGTGTAAATTTTAAATTGAAAGGATTTATCGAAAGTAAATCAAAGAATTGAATCAACTCAGATTCAGACCCAGACCAAAAAAATAGGACATCGTCGATGTACCTGTACCATGATATGACATTGTCCAGAAAAGGAGCAAGGTCGTCACGCGAAAAAATTTCTTTTTCCCATCCCCCCAGGTACAGGTTGGCATACGATGGGGCACACTTGGTCCCCATCGCAACCCCCTGCACCTGGAGGTAATGGGAATTATTAAATTGAAATACGTTGTGTCTCAAGATGAAATCTAATAGTTTGATGACAAATTTGTTGTAAGCGAAAAAGCTTGAACCTCTCTCTTCCAAGTATGATCGTATAGTTTGTATGCCTCTATGATGTGGGATAGCATTATATAAGCACTCCACATCTATAGAGACTAACCACGATTTGGGAGGTAAGGAAATACCCTCAAGAGTTTTCAGAAGGTCAATTGTGTCCTTGATATAGGAGGAGAGTGAGATGACATGAGGAGCAAGATAATTGTCAACAAGACAACTGGCATTTTCAGTTAAGCTTTCACAGCTGGAAACAATAGGATGTCCTGGGGGATCAACCAGGGATTTGTGCACCTTGGGAAGGGCATAGAAAGTTGGAATTTTGGGGTCCTTGATGTTAAGGAAATCCCAAGTGTTTTTATCAATGGTGCCAGATTGATACGCTCCAAGAATGATCTTACGATATTTTAAATCAAAATGCATAATTAAAGAAACAGAAATGGGCCGGTACCAATTAGAATTGTTGAGAATCTTAAGACACATAGTACGATATTGCGAAATATCCATAATTACAATATTTCCGCCCTTGTCTGCGGGCTTGATGACAATATTGGAATTTAATTGAAGTTGTTTTAATGCTTTGGATTGATCCTGTGTTAGATTCTGTGTTTTACTTGATGGAAAGTTGCTTTGTGTAATGGCCTTACATACTTGTTGCGTAAAAGCCCAGATATTGGGATTAGTATTGAGAAGAGGAAAGTTTTTTGATTTTGGTTTGAAAGTCTGCAATGGGGGGAAGGACACGGATTTCACTGACAGACTAACAGGGGCAATAGCCCCCTGATCCTCGGAGGACCCATGACCTTCATCCCAAAGCTCCATTAGGTTGGATAGAGCTTGTAGTTCAGCAGCGTTGGTATCAATAGAGGGGTTACATGCTCGTGAATCAATTGGTGTATTTGATTTGTGAAAAATAGTTCTAAATAATAATTTGCGTGCAAACAAATGTATGTCTTTAATAAGAGTAAACTTGTCAGAGTTGGAATCTGGACAGAAGGTAAGACCTAATTTTAGAACATCGCTCTCATTATCAGTGAGAGGATGCGATGACAAATGAATGATGGACAATTTCATGTCTACATTGGATTCCCGATCAATAACAGAATCATGAATTAAGCAAGAGGCTGGGGAGGATCCTTCCCTAAAAAAAATTGGGGCTAATCGGACATCCGCCGGTAGGGGAGCACCACCGGGTGAAATTATGATATTGTGATCCATACTGGGTGTGGGTGGAGGGGGTGGTGCCAGAATAGTGGAAGATGGGGTGAGGGTAGTGGAGAGGGTAGTGTTGGCAGATGTGGAGGTGGCATGTGAGGAAGGTAGTGCTGAATGATGGAACATGGTGAGAGGACGGGCTATAAGTTACAGAGGAGAACTAGAGCTAGTATCGTTGCTCTTAATCTACGGATCGTGGAGATACCTCACATGTGCGGTTTGAACAATGTTTTCATATGCGGGCGCTACTCACATATGCGTTCACTTCTGCACACGAGCCCGGCGGGATGGGGCACGTTTAAAAATGTTCTTTTTTTTTCTTATATATTTTACCTTTTATTTTTACACTGTTCTTTTAAAAAAATAAAATAAAAAAAATGGTGTCACTTTGTAAACATCCCTTTTAATAGAAAGAAAGCATGACCTCTTAAATATGAGCCCTGGGGTCAAAAAGACCTCAGACCTCATATTTACACAAAAATATATTTTACAAAAAACAATAAAAAAAATTGTAATTTGAAAAAATTAATAAAATGTCCCTTTAAGACCATAGACTGGGCGAAAGTGAAGTTTTGATGCCGCTTCCATCCTCCAATGGTATGGAGATGGGTGGGGGCCATCTTCCTCTCACTCATCTCCATACCCAGGAAGGAGAAACATTCTATCGCGGAGCGGTAGCAGCGGAGGGCACCGGAGAGCGGCGGGGACCCTCTCCCACTGCTGATAAAAGTGATCCCGCAGCACATCCACCACAGAGACCACTATTATCGGAAACCAGACGCCCGCTGAAGAAGAGGATACCGGGGTTATGGCAGCTAGCTGCTGCCATAATAACGTTATTCCTATTCAAAGTTAGGATGTATATCGGTGGTCAGCAAGCAGTTAAGGGATCCATATACAGGCATGGGTTAAAAAAAAAAAAAAAAGAAGTAATTTACAGAGAACATTCCAATGGACACAGCAGAGGCTGATTTATGAATGCATCATAGGGCTTAAAGGTCCTTCAGGTGTCTGATTTTGGTTCTGGCAAAAGGTAGCAGCCCCATATGTGTAAATCAATTATCCAAATAGAATGTAATGTCTACTACTTCTTTCTGTCCCTTGTCCCGTTACTATTGTTACTGTCTGGGTTCTCAGGGAAGAAGCCTAGTGACTGAAAAACGTAAGAAACCATGATAATACAGTACAAGAGAATCCACAGTAATATTAACATTCTGTATTTGCCAAAGAATATTTATACTGCATGTTTTCTACACCTTTTAGGTAAGCTTTTTATGCTTGATCAAGTTTTCATTTAAAATCGTACTTTCTTGTTATAAAGATTTATAGGCTCTGCTATATCTACCGTTACTAAGTATGGACTAAATACGTTTTTTTTTTTTTTTTTTACTTTATAACTCCATGCATGTGTGACAGACTCCTATCTGGAACAGCCCTGAACACACATGAGGATTGAAATGATACAGTGAATATCACATAATCTTCTTGGAAACACATATGGCAGAACATTATGTTGAAATAATCTCTGAATATAATCCAATGTGTAAAGATTTATAATTATAAATTTACCCAAATCTGATTTTACACTCTAGGAACTTTGAAGACTTAACTCAGAAGGTCAGGTCAAACATCCAAAAAGAGAAAAAGCCACATAAGACAACCAGAAACATTACAGGCCACTAAAACTGTTATTTAGTCATATTAATGAACTATCATAACAATAAGACATCACATTTAAAGATGATCTTAAACAATGCCCCCAGGTACTGTAGAAAGTAGCTAGTGCAATGAGGAGGACAGGAGGAACCACGACTCAAGGTGGGAGACCTGCTATGCTGCACACCCAAAAGTGACAGAGCAGCGGCGCCCAAAACTTCCCAAGAGAACAAATAAATTGCTGCCCACCAAACAGGTAAGTATACAACTTATTATTATGTAGAACTTCAGCTGGCACACTGATGGTTAATCTGACGGTTTGAAATCGTACGAGTTCAGCTGAACTCTCACAATTTCACAGCCGCATTTCAGTGCGAGTTTGGGGGTGATTTGAAAGACATCTGTGCAGGTTCACCAAAAGTAGTGCAGGAACTACGAAAACGCAAAGTCAGCATTTCACAGATTTGGAAGGTGTTCTTGCCAGCAAAAGGCTCCGATTTGACAATCGCATGTCAAATTGGCCCAATGTGAATAGGGGCTTAGTAAGACTTTAGCAATAGCCCTTTACAGGCAGGAACCCTAGGCCCCTTTAAGTATGCAGCAAAAATTCAGTGTCTTGTGGCTACTGATCCCAGCACCACCTCCTCAGGCACTGCCAATCCACCTGGCTGCAGCTGCACCATTCACTAGCCCTCCTGGATACTTCTTCATAGTCCTCCCAGAGTGCTTCACTCAGCAGCCCACCCAGCTGACTCATCAGGAGATCTCCTGGATGTGCTGACTCTCTCCCGCTGTCCTCAAACTTGCTCCTGTGCACCCAGAAAAGGATTCCTCTGTGTGTTGTAAAGGGTCCCTCCAGCACCCAAGCCCCAGGCCTGAGGTCACCCCTCAAATAGGGGGTACCCTCAATGGCACTCCATCTCCCTCTTCCACCCGACTGCCCCTTGCCAGCCCACTTGGACGGGGATTGGCTGAGGCCCTCATCAATACTCCAGCAGCTCCTCCTTGACTCCACCCTCTACTTTTTGAAGCTTCTCCAAAGGTTCAGAGAGCAGGGGGACTTGCCAGAGGTGCTGGTTGCCGAGTCATCCAGCCTCCCTGAGTCACTTAGTCCTGACCCAAATTGAACCCAGGCCTGGCTTTCAGCCAGGCAAATTTACCTACTCTAACAATTATGTACACTAGCACCTAGTTAGAGGTTGCTACACATGCTAGGCAGGCAAAAGAATGACTGTGGTAGCTATTTTATAAAATTTATATTAGCAAAAGCAAAACATAAGAGCTAATAACACCTTCCATTATTTTGGAAGGTTACAGAGTTTGCCCTTCACAGTAAAAACAGATCCATGTGTGACACTTGTTCTTTTTATTGCGTCAGAAATTGTCCCATATTCTAAATAATTTTCTAACGACCTGTTATCAACTTCTTATCTTTGGGGACCTATAGATATCCAACCTAATGCACATGTCTACTATACTTAACACCAAGCAATACCCAGTATAAGAGAAACCAGGGGGCAGGTTCATGTTAAGTATACAGTATACTCTATAAGTACCATCCCCATACCTTTCAACTTTTTGAGAAGGAAACGAGTGACACCTATTAGAAAAAGTATGTAGGCACAGGACACACCCCTGCCACTCCCCCTTAAAGGAGAATTATACAAGAAAAATGATTAGTTAAAACCACAAGTGCTTTTTTAAACCACCATTATTCCTTTATACTAGCTTTTGACATTTACAAATGCAACCATTTAGAAATTGGATAAAAGGTTTAGCTTTTTAAAAGATAAATGGTGCATTTTATATACAACTATATAAATCAGACCAAAATGAGGGACAAAGGAGGAGGAAAGAGGGACAGAGGAACATTGTTCCAAATCAGGGACAATCCCTCGAAAATCAGAGACAGTTGGGGGCTTTGCATCCCTACAATGTCCAAGCAAGGCAAACTCTAAGGAATATCTAATATCCCCTCCATTCACCAAAATTAAGAGGTGGGGAGAAGTTAAAAAAATTGGACCCAGTGTATTTTATAGAGATAAAAGCCATATATAAAAGATAGAGTAACAATTTTATTAGAAAAGTTAAAAAACATTCAGCACATATATATAGTGTGCCCATCAATTAACTCATAATCAACTATATCATCCCACAGAATATAATGGTTTAAATATGGCACCTTTGATCAACGTGTTTCATTATTAGTTTGCTTCCTCAAGATCCACACCATAATCTGTGTGTAGTTAATGGCCCACTCCATCCCAGGAATACAGCTGTTTGCCACTAACAACATCATGAAGGTGTAAAGGAATGCTTTGTATGACATGTTACATGAGGAGAAGAAATTCCAAAAGTAAACCCCAATGTGTAAACAGAAATAAGAAACAGGCCACTAATATGATGAGTCAATCTCTGGGTCTCCTGTATGGAGCACTATGCATCCCCTCTGCATACTTAGCCCACACGTAACTTTCCTCTTATCCCGCCAAGAAAGTCTTCCACCTCATGTCTTTATGGGCCTTGCTTTGTGCACTGGTTCAAATCATTGGATGGAGGGGGGATTATGGTCTGGGGTTGTTTTTTTAGGGGTTTGGCTTGACTCCTTAGTTCCCATAGAATGTGGGTTACATAGGCACTCTAAACTTTAAAAATTCCCTTTTACATCCTTGTAAATAATCACCTTATACTTGTTCTAACAATTTGAAAAATAGAGAGCCATCTTCCTCCAGCATACCACGCAAGAAAGATGTGGAAAATACAATTTGTTTCTCTTCATGCAAGGAGGGCACAATAAATACATTTGTAAAAAGGAGTGCCATCTTCCTCCAGTATACCATAGTTTTTCTTTTGGGTTATAGAGACTTCCATGGACTGGGGATTTTTTTGTAGAAATAAGTGGAAAGTTATATCACGTTGATGTCATGAGTGGCAAACATCTGTGTTCTCGGGATGGAGTGGGCCACTACCTACACAATTGCAAAATGAGCTGATCAAAGGTGGAATATATAAACTAATATATTCTGTAGGATGATATAATTGATATGTCCACTGATGGCCACACTATATATTTGCTGAATGCTTTTTTAACTTTTGTAATAAAGTTGTTACTCCATCTTTTATACACTATACTCTCAAAAGTATTGGGACACCTGCCTTTACACGCACACGAAGTTTAATGACATCCCAGTCTTAGTCCGTAGGGTTCAATATTGCGTTGGCTCACCCTTTGCAGCTATAACAGCTTCAACTCTTCTTGGAAGGCTGTCCACAATGTTTAGGAGTGTGTCTTTGGAAATGTTTGACCATTCTTCCAAAAGCATATTTGCGAGGTCAGGCACTGATGTTGTTTGAGAAGGCCTGGCTCTCAGTCTCTGATCTATTTCAACCCAAAGGTATTCAGCTGGGTTGAGGTCAGGACTCTGTGCGGGCCAGTAAGTTCTTCCACCCCAAATTTGCTCATCCATGACTTTATGGATCTTGCTTTGTGCACTGGTGCCCAGTTATGTTGAAAAAAAGGAAGGAGCCATCCTCAAACCTTCCCACAAAGTTGGAAGTATGAAATTTCCCTAAATGTCTTGGTAAGCTGACGCCTTAAGAGCTCCTGGAAGTAAGGGGCCAAGACAAGCCCCCGATAAAACAACCCCGCACCCTAATCCCCCCTCCAAATTATTGGGCACCAATGCACAAAACAAGGTCCATAAAGATATAGATGAGCTTGTCTGGGGCTTGGCATGACCTCAACCCGATAGACACCTTTTGGGTTGAATTAGAGTAGAGACTCCGAGCCAGGCATTCTCATGCAAATCAGTGCCTGAAATGCGCTTTTTGGAAGAATGGTCAAACGTTCACATAGACACACTCCTAAACCTTGTGGACAGAATTCCCTGAAAAGTTGAAGCTGTTATAGCTGCAAATGGTGGGCCAACTCAATATTGAACCCTATGGACTATGACTGGGATGCCATTAAAGTTCATGTGCATGCAAAGGCAGGCATCCCAATACTTTTGACGTATATGGCTTTTGTCTCTATAAGGTACTCTTACTGTTACATTTTTTTTTCTTGTTCAATATTTTTATAGAAGTTTACATGAAGAACAGAAAAAAGAAAGGAAGGAAGGAAGGAAGTGAACAGTGACCATTCAGCTAACCTTTAATCTGTTGTTCAAACATTTTATTAGGCAAAGGGAAACAGTATATGACATAGAAACTGAGGGGGAGAACTCGCTCCAGGAGCAAAGATAGTTCATGGAATATAGCTCAAATCATGGAACCAGTAGTGATGCAGCCCAAGGTGTGGAGATATTGGTAGCAGTTAAAGGTACAGTGCAATCAAAACCATTAAATTATGCAACATATAGCCAATATAAAGTGAGTCAGTGGTGAGGCACAGATTTGAAACCAGCAGTGGGCTGCTTTCACAAGAGAGCATTAGTTATGGCAAGTGTTGGGAATGAGGTGGAAAATGCGTCAGGTTAAGTACGGGTAACTAGGAGTATCGGACCATGGTCCTACAGGTAGACATATGGATCCTGGGGGGAGAGCCCATTGAGGTGAATGAGCCATATGAGAAACAGAGAAGAAGAAGAAGTGATAAAGAGGGGGGAAGAGGGAGCAGAAGAGAGGAGAGGAGTCACCGGGGGAGGAGGAGGGGTCCAATGTCTGTATATACTTAGGAGGGAAGTGACCTAGGGGCAGAGTAGAGAGCTGTCAAAATCAAGGGGGAGAAACAGTTCAAATTTTTATTTTTTTTGCTCAATGTAATTTTATTGGTTTTCAAAAAAAAATTCTATAGAACATGGATATCAACGTATAGGTCACACTACAGAACATTGAGCATCAGAAAAACAAGGGGTTCGATCATCCAGGTGGGTGCTATGTATTTAGTGTACAGAGTGAGCCCTCCACTCCAGACACCCCCATTGAGATCAAACTCCAGAGTGAAATGGGCTCATCCCTGCCTTTCATCATGCTAACTCTTCAAGGGGCTTCCATAATGTAGATGCTTAGGTTTCATCTCCCTTTGGGGGATTATTCTCGTGGGACCCCTTGGTCCTGGATGAAATTCTAACCCTGGCTGAGATTAGGACCTTTCTAGGTCCTATGACCCTTGTGGTGTGATCGTGAACAGATATTGTGGAGTGTAGAATACACTAAAGCATGGGTGCTCAACCTCTGACCCTCCAGCTGTTGCAAAACTACAAGTTCCATGAGGCATTGCAAGCCACTGACAGTTACAAGCTTGACTCCCAAAGGCAGAGGTATGATGGGAATTGTAGTTTTGCAACAGCTGGAGGGCCACAGGTTGAGCACCCATGCACTAAAGGAATAGAGAGGAGAGTAGGAAGAGGATAGGCAAGAGAAGAGAGATTTGCCAAGTTCAATATTTTTAACCTCTCCCCACCACAGCATACATCCTACCTACCTAATCCCAAAGCTTTTTTTTTTTGCTGCATTTATTTTAAAAATGCACACACCTAATAAATACACAAATAAAATTTGCATATCTTCATTCACCTAATATATCACCATAAAATACTGTAGATACAGTGGTGTGAAAAAGTGTTTGCCCCCTTCCTCATTTCCTGTTCCTTTGCATGTTTGTCGCACTTAAGTGTTTCGGAACATCAAACCAATTTAAACAATAGTCAAGGACAACACAAGTAAACACAAAATGCAATTTGTAAATTAAGGTGTTTATTATTAAAGGTGAAAAAAAATCCAAACCATCATGGCCCTGTGTGAAAAAGTGATTGCCCCCCCTTGTTAAAACATACTATAACTGTGGTTGTCCACACCTGAGTTCAATTTCTATAGCCACACCCAGGCCTGATTATTGCCACACCTGTTCACAATCAAGGCATCACTTAAATAGGAGCTGCTTGACACAGTAAGGTCCACCAGAAGATCCTTAAAAGCTACACATCATGCCGAGACCCAAAGAAATTCAGGAACAATTGAGAAAGAAAGTAATTGAGATCTATCAGTCTGGAAAGGGTTATAAAGCCATTTCCAAAGCTTTGGGAATCCAGCGAACCACAGTGAGAGCCATTATCCACAAATGGCGAAGACATGAAACAGTGGTGAACCTTCCCAGGAGTGGCCGGCCGCCCAAAATTACCCCAAGAGCGCAGCGACGACTCATCCAAGAGGTCACAAAATACCCCACAACAACGTCCAAGGAACTGCAGGCCTCACTTGCCTCAGTTAAGGTCAGCGTTCATGCCTCCACCATCAGGAAAAGACTGGGCAAAAATGGCCTGCATGGCAGAGTTCCAAGGAGAAAACCACTGCTGAGCAAAAAGAACATCAAAGCTCGTCTCAATTTCTCCACAACACATCTTGATGATCCCCAAGACTTTTGGGACAACATTCTGTGGACCGATGAGACAAAAGTGGAACTCTTTGGAAGGTGTGTGTCCAAGTATATCTGGCGTAGAAGGAACACTGCATTTCATAAAAATAACATTATACCAACAGTAAAATATGGTGGTGGTAGTGTGATGGTCTGGGGCTGTTTTGCTGCTTCAGGACCTGGAAGACTTGCCGTGATAAAAGGAACTATGAATTCTGCTGTCTACCAAGAGATCCTGAAGGAGAATGTCCGACCATCTGTTCGTGTACTCAAGCTGAAACGAACTTGGGTTCTGCAGCAGGACAATGATCCTAAACACACCAGCAAGTCCACCACCAAATGGCTGAAGAAAAACAAAATGAAGACTTTGGAGTGGCCTAGCCAAAGTCCTGACCTGAATCCTATTGAGATGTTGTGGTATGACCTTAAAAAGGCCGTTCATGCTCGAAAACCCTCTAATGTAACTGAATTAGGACAATTCTGCAAAGATGAGTGGGCCAAAATTCCTCCAGGACGCTGTAAAAGCCTCATTGCACGTTATCGCAAAAGCTTGGTTGCAGTTGTTGCTGCTAAGGGTGGCCCAACCAGTTATTAGGTTTAGGGGGCAATCACTTTTTCACACAGGGCCATGATGGTTTGGATTTTTTTTCACCTTTAATAATAAACACCTTCATTTACAAATTGCATTTTGTGTTTACTTGTGTTGTCCTTGACTATTGTTTAAATTGGTTTGATGTTCCGAAACACTTAAGTGTGACAAATATGCAAAGGAACAGGAAATGAGGAAGGGGGCAAACACTTTTTCACACCACTGTACCTATGATCACAGTATGCTATCCAAAAAACTGGAAATCCTAATAATTTGAAAACAGAGCAGAGTACAAACAATGTATTCTTGGTATTTGATTTGGGGATAATTTGCACATCAACAACTTCACCGGTTTCAGCAATAGAAATTACTGACAAATTTGTGTTTAGACTAGACGTCTTCAAGGCTTCCATCTTTAATGAAAAAAACAAAACAATAAAAAAAAACACAAGATGACAACATAGAACAAAGTCTTTCCAGCTCTATTCCATACAGAAGGATTATCTGGACACAGCGGATCGGTTTTATGTATTTCTGATTAAAGGAGAAAGGCACCAGTCAACACATGCTTTAGAGCCTACAAACTCCCAGACTTGTTAAGCTTGAGTTGTTCTGTGTATTACACCAGCTGTTAATTCACACATGAAGGATATCCATATTTTCTTGGGCTGTCAAGAAACCATATGTAAAATGATGGCGCTCTGAAAATATTTGTACAAACCTGAACCCCATGTCTGATTAATGCCAAGAAAATCCTAGCGAGGCATCAAGTAAATACAATCTGAATAACAACACTTGTAAGTAGATACATCAGGTAGGTTTATGAGAACAGATCACAAGAGAATATGTACAGAAGTTTGTTGTTTTTATATTAGCAGTATAAACAATGATATGAACAATAGTTTATTAATATAGAAGAGTAGGTCACGTTGACGCCTCATAAAGTATACATTATTTTACAACATTCTTTATCAAGTTGAAATAAAAATTTTATGTGATAAAAATTCCAGTGTGAAGTGGAACTAGCTGTCAATACAATAGTATTCCTAATTTTTTATTTTTATATATTTCTAACCCCAGAAGTATCTTTCAAATGGAGTTGGCATAGTCATCTGGATGAGTTATACCAACTCATATGCAAAGGAGTATTTACTTTATCACTAACCTTTAGACAGAAGATACTAGTGTGTGGATGGTGTGTACACTATATTACCAAAAGTATTGGGACACCTGCCTTTACACGCACATGAACTTTAATGGCATCCCAGTCTTATTCTGTAGGGTTCAATATTGAATTGGCCCACCCTTTGCTGCTATAACAGCTTCAACTCTTCTGGGAAGGCCGTCCACAAGGTTTAAGAGTGTGTCTATAGCAGGGGTCTCAAACTGGTGGCCCTCCAGCTGTAGCGGAACTACAAGTCCCATCATGCCGCTGCCTGAGGGAGTCATGCTTGTAACTGTCCGCCTTGCAAAGCCTCATGGGAGTTGTAGTTTTTTAACAGCTGGAGGGCAACCAGTTTGAGACCTCTGGTCTATAGGAAAGTTTGACTATTCTTCCTGAAGCACATTTGTGAGGTCAGGCACTGTTGTTGGACATGAAGACCTGGCTCTCAGTCTCCGCTCTGATTAATCTCAAAAGGTGTTCTAGCGGGTTGAGGTCAGGACTCTGTGCAAGCCCATGAAAGTAAAGTAAACCCTTCTATCGTTTTCAGTCAAGGAAGCTGCCATCTTGGCCTCTAATAATTCTTCAACTGCCACAATGCTGCACATGTGATCAGTTACAACACCAGCCATTGGATGGTTTGAAAGTTTGGTTGAGAGCACAACCAATGTGAAAGTTAGCATTTCTGGCATGCCGGGAATGTAAGTGTTTTTTGAAACTGTGTTTACTTCCGCTTTAAGGCATCAGCATACCAAGACATTTTGGACAGTTTCATGCTCCCAACTTTGTGGGAACAGTTTGGGGATGGCCCCTTTCTGTTCTAACATGACTGTGCACCAGTGCACAAACAAGGTCCATAAAGACATGGATAAGCGAGCTTGGGGTGTAGGAATTTGACTGGCCTGCACCCGTGGGATGAATTAGAGCGGAGACTGCAAGCCAGGCCTTCTTGTCCATATTAGTGCCTGACCTCACAAATGCGCTTCTGGAAGAATGGTCAGCCTTTCCAGAGAAATTGAATCTGGCTTCCATATGATTTGGTATAACGCATCCTGACGACTATGCCAAGTCCATTTGAAAGATATCATTGGAGTTAGAATATATAAAAAGAAAAGAAAAATAGAAATTCTATTCCTATTCTAGGAATTCCATTAAAGTTCATGAGCGTGGAAAGGCAGGTGTCCCAATACTTTTGGTAATATAGTGTATGTGCCACCTAGGTTTTTCTACCCAACACATGGTGAGAGGCTCCAGAGTTTAAGACTGGTTTGGAAAAACCAACCTTTATGTGTTCTCAGAATCCTAATACTTTTGTGTCTGGGTCTTGGGTGCTTCAGGGTTTTGTAGAGTTTTGGGTGGGGGGAAAAAAAGCCTCCATTCCTAGATCTTACCAGATAGGAAGACCTCATGATTAATCTCAGAGTTGTACAGCCTTTTTTTATATTTGAGCTGAGCTGACTGATGCTCAAGGCTCACTTGGTGTCCTTGTCATATGCATGGTTTATTGCTGGCATTACCAGTTAAGCCTGGCCTTTACTTTAGCCAATAAAGTTGTTAGTCTGTTAAATTGTGCTTTCTTTGGCAGAAATAATTCCTTACAGTGACAGCCATGCTTCCAGCCTCTACTTCAAAAGCTTGATCAATGAAGCAGGAACAAGAAATTAGGCTAGGATCATATAAGTCTTTATGTAATTACTGCAGGTATAGTGGGAGAAGTGATGCAAGGTCAATCTATGAACACAAATTATGGCTGGATATTGATTGGTTATTTGTATGGTAATCTTCTGCATTGGGTAGGATACCCATAGATTACCAAAGATGAGGAATTGATAATTACAGATTATAAGCACATTATTTAGACTTTGAGACAATTTGAAAAATCCACAATATGGTTCTGTTTTAAAGGAGAGTATATTCCCAAGTTATACAGAAAATGACTGCCAAAATAACACTCTGCTTTGTCCATTCAGGCCAAAGTAACATATCAGCATCCTCCCACCTTTCCATGTCCCCATGTAGGGCACAACAACTGGTTTGGCTTAATCAGCCCCCTTTGCAGCAACACATACTCAGTTTTACTTTATTCTTTTGCTACATCATTCAGTTATAGGGAGGGAACAAAGATACTTGGTACTTCCGGGTATGGAGGATCATATGACAGAGATGGGCTAATTGTCAAGCACCATGACTGTTACATGGGGGGAGTCTGATCCTTGCTATTTAAAGCAGGGTAAGGTTATTAAAAACATATCCCAAGCTTTGGACATCTCATGGAGTAATGTTCAATCCATAATCTGTAAATGAAGAGTATGGCATAACTGCAAACCTACCAAAACATGGCCATCCACCTAAACTGACAGGCCGGTCAAGAAGAGCATTAAACAGAATAGCAACCAAGAGGCCCATGGCAACTCTGAAGGAGCTGCAGAGATCCACAGCTCAGGTGGGAGAATCTGTCCACAGGACAACTATTTCCCAAATCTGTCCTTTATAGAAGAGTGGCAAGAAGAAAGCCATTGCTGAAAGAAAGCCACAAGAATCACTGTTTGCAAGAAACTATGTGGGCGACACATCAAACATGTGGAAGAAGGTGCTCTTGTCAGATGAGACCAAAATTGAAAGTTTTGGCCTAAAAGCAAAACACTTTGTGTGGCTTAAAACTAACACTGCACATCACCCTGAACACACACTTTTCCCACCGTGAAACATGGTGGTGGCAGCATCACGTAGTGGGGATGCTTTTCTTCTGCAGGGACAGGGAAGCTGGTCAGAGTTGATGGGAAGGTGAATGGAGCCAAATACAGGGAAATCTTAGAAGAAAACCTGTTAAAGTCTGCAAAAGACTTGAGACTGGGGCAGAGATTCACCTTCCAGCAGGACAACAACCCTAAAAATACAGCCAGAACTACAATGGAATGGTTTAGATCAGGGATATGCAATTAGCGGACCTGCAGCTGTTGCAGAACTACAAGTCCTATGAGGCATAGCAAGATTGACAACCACAAGCATGACACCCAGAGGCAGAGGCATGATGGGACTTGTAGTCTTGCAACAGCTGGAGGTCCGCTAATTGCATATCCCTGGTTTAGATCAAAGCATATTCATGAGTTAGAATGGCCTAGTCAAAGTCCAGACCTAAATCCAATTGAGAATCTGTGGCAAGACTTGAAAATTGCTGTTCACAGACACTCTCCATCCAATCTGACAAAGTGTGAACTATTTTGCAAAGAAGAATGGCCAAAAAACATAATTCTCTAGATGTGCAAAGCTGGTAGAGACATCCAACAGACAGTGAAAGTCGGTTCTACAAAGTATTGGCTCAGGGGGGCTGAATACAAATGTACCCCACACTTATCACATATTTATTTGTAAAAAAAAAATTGAAAACCATTTATCATTTTCCTTCCACTTCACAATTATGTGCTACTTTGTGTTGATCCATCACATAAAATCCCAATAAAATACATTTACGTTTTTGGTTGTAACATGACAAAATGTGGACAATTTCAAGGGGTGTGAAAACTTTTTCAAGGCACTGTATATTGAACTTGGAAAGGGGAAAAAGTTAGGGGGGGGGGGGGCTTGCACTTTATTGGATGACAGAAGTCAGCAGAACTTTCCCTTATTCCCTTGCAATTTTGCTTGCAAAGTGAACTGCTTATTTGCCTTTAGTAAACCAACCCCAGTGAAAGCCCTGTTTTCCCCGAAACTTGTCTGAAACTTGTGTTGCATACACACGGTCGGACAAAGTTTCGGAATATCTGATCGTTCGGAACGTGATGACGTTATTTCGTTACGATGGGACTACGTTCAGGCTAGTAGCCAATAGCTTTGGTCTAGGAATTTGATCTGAGCATGCGTGGCACTTTGTCCGATCGGAATTCTCTACAAACGATTGGACAAAGTCTGATCGGATCATGTTGTCGGAAAATTTTATAACCCAGCTCTAAAACTTTGTCGGTCGGATATTCCGACGGAAACAGTCCGATGGAGCCCACACACGGTCGAATTATCCGACAACGCGATCCGATTGGACATTTTCCGTCAGAATGTCCGACCGTGTGTACAAGGGCAAAGAGGTAAAAGAGAACGAAGAAGGGAAAGAGGTTGCAGAGTGGTGCATAAAAATAATAGGAAAGTTGGGAAGAAGACACAGAGAAAGAAGAGCGGTAGGGAGTGGAGGACGCAGATAGAGAAGAAGGGAAGAGATGAGCCATAATTTAGGCATTAGGTTAGACAAAAGTACTGTAAATTTACATTTCATTGGGTTAAAGCCAATAGTGACAGCCTGAAAACCTGACAATAAATCACAACATGGCTCCCGGGCTAATTGTATAATGCACTTCGGTCATATCAATGTAATCATATTTCATGGCAGGCAACTATTAAAGATTATTTAGTACAGTGCAATTAGCTGGTAGGCCGTAGGTGGTAATATTTGTACAGATACTGTATCCAATGTTACATCTCTGCTGAAACTAGCCATTAACTATCTGCCCAAAGATAGTGTATGCTTGTGTTTGTCTTTATTAAGGATGGGAAAGTAAATGGAAAGGTGAAGTCTGAGGAAAGGTCAGCATCATATAGCGTATAACATAGAAGTATAATATTAAAGCTATAACAAAAGGAGGCTCACAGAAAAGCTTTGATCCTGTTATATAAGGTCAGGCTTTTGAAATAATACTTGCATTATTGCATTCTACAGGTATAAGAATAAGCAGCATGGTCAGCCTGATTGTTCATGGCTGGCTTTGTTAGTTCCAGACATATACTGTACAATGTGATGGAGATTGAAAGCACAACCCCAATAAACTCTTGTACTTTGCATTCACGTATCGCTGCAAAGTAATGTCTCCTACATTGCAAAGCTTAAAGATTCAAACTCACCAGATAGCCACAAGACCTCATGCACATAGGAAGGGGGGTTTTTCTTTCCTCCTCGGAAATCTTTGCTCCAGGGGAGGAAAAAGCAGCATTAAAAACACACCTAAAGCCGCGTTTTGCAAACTCAAGTGCCTGGGCGTTCATTCATACAATTGCCCAAAAGATTCATTTATCCTATCCATTGTAATGAATGATTGTACATTCAAGCAGTAAACGTGCCTAGCTGTTAAGTGCGTTTAGGCAAGTTTTAGGCATTTTTTTTTGAGGCAAAACACCCCTACCTCTAAATGGCTCTGTGTTCAAACACCTAAAGTATTAGAAATTGTGTTTTTGACGCCCAGAGTGCATAAGGCCTAAAAACATGACCAAAAAGTCAGACCCCTGTACTATGCTGAACTATTCATATGGATTTAGTGCACCACAAGCACTCGCCGACCTCCCACAGTGTATACTGTACGTCATGAATTTGATGTTAAATACCAGTATTATAGCAGCAGCTATCTGCCGTAACATAGTTACATAGTTAGTAAGGTTGAATAAAGACACCAGTCCATCCAGTTCAACCCGAGTGAGTGTCTACAATTGTCCCTATCCCTGTACATCGCACACTCACATTGGTCCCTAACCTCAAGGATCCAACAATACAAGGCCCCCATTCATATACTAGGGCCATTTTTTTAACAGAAGCCAATTAACCTACCTGCATGTCTTTGGAGTATGGGAGGAAACCGGAGTAAACCCACACAGGCACAGAGAGAACATACAAACTCCAGGCAGTTAGTGTCGTGGTTTTTACTGCTAGGCGAGAGTGCTAACCGCTACACCACTGTGCCGCATAACCACATAACCCCGGTATTGTTTTTTACTGTGGGTGATTTGGCGTCATATAAAATTTGTCTCACAGGCGGGTTCGCTGCAGGAACACTTTTAGAGGCGAAAGAGGGATGCCCCCTCACCACTACCCAGTAGTTTCCGAGTTTACTGAAGGGATCAGTAAATCCGGATGGGGGCGTGCGCTGGGCAGGAAGTAGAGTGAGGGAAAGATGGCCTCCTTGGAGGACCAGAGAAACCTCTAATGTCACTTCTGGTTCTCGGGCATACACAAATGATTTTTTTTTTTAACCACTTAAATAGTATTACATATTTACATAGTAGGTGAGGTCGAAGAAAGACACAAGTCCATCAAGTCTGACCTATGTGTATGATTATATGTCAGTATTACATTGTATATCCCTGTATGTTGCGGTCATTCGGGTGCTTATCTAATAGTTTCTTGAAACTATTGATGCTTCCCTCTGAGACCACCGCCTGTGGAAGGGAATTCCACATCCTTGCCGCTTTTACAGGAAAGAACCCTCTATGAAGTTTAAGGTTAAACCTCTTTTCTTTTAATTTTAATGAGTAGTCACGAGTCTTGTTAAACTCCCTTCCACAAAAAAGTTTTATACCTATTGTGGGGTCACCAGTAAGGTATTTGTATATTGAAATCATATCCCCTCTCAGGCGTCTCTTCTCCAGAGAGAATAAGTTCAGTGCTCACAACCTTTCCTCATAACTAAGATCCTCCAGACCCTTTATTAGCTTTGTTGCCTTCTTTGCGTTCCGCTTTCAGATAAAAGTGGTCTCTGGTGCAGATTCGCCACAAGATCACTTTTATCGGGGGCAGGAAAGGCCCCCCTCCTCTGCGCTCTGGTGGTCTCCGCCGCTTACTGGAGCTGACGGTAGCGGCAGAGTCAACCATGTCTTTTCCCCTGTTTGGCTGGCTGCCGAGTGAGGGGAAGATGGCCCCCACTCGGCTCCATAGCATTGACTGGTGGAAGTGACATCAAACCTCACTTTCCCCCAATGCGCTTAAAAGGAAAAAAAAAATTTTCAAATTACTTTTTATTTTTTTTTATTTTTTTATTGCATTTTAGTGTAAATATGATATCTGAGGTCATTTTGACCCCAGATCTCATATTTAAAAGGTCCTGTAATGCTTTTTTTTTTTTATGACAAGGGATGTTTACATTCCTTGTAATAGGAATAAAAGTGACACACATTTCTTTTTTTTTACAAGGACAGTGTCAAAATAAAAAATAAAAAAGTAAAATAAATAAGACTTTTTTTGTGCCCCATCCTGCCGATCTCCCATGCAGAAGCGACCGCATAAGAAAACGCTGCGATCTTTAGAGCGAGTGCAATAATTTTCGCCCTAGTCCTCTTCTGTAACTCAAAACTGGTAACCTGTAAAAAATTTTAAACATCGCCTATGGAGAGTTTTAAGGGTAAAAGTTTGTCGCCATTCCACAAGCGGGCACAATTTTGAAGCGTGACATGTTGGGTATCAATTTACTTGGCGTAACATTAACTTTCATGATATAAAAAAAAAAAATTAGGCTAACTTTAAAATGTATTTTTTCCAAAAAAAGTGTGCTTGTAAGACTGCTGCGCAAATACGGTGTGACAGAAAGTACTGCAACGGCCGCCATTTTATTCACTAGGGTGTTAGGGAAAAAAAAAATATATATATATATATATAATGTTTGGGGGTTCTAAGTAATTTTCTATCAAAAAAAATAAATTTTAACTTTGTAAACACTTGTAAAGTCTGAGAAATAGTGATTGTAAAGGATCGTTTTCTATTTTTAAAAAAATAACAAACATGTCATACTTACCTCCACTGTGCAGCTTGTTCTGCACAGAGTGGGCCCCGAACATCCCCTTCCGGCTCCTCCCCACATCAGATAACCCCCTGGGAGAAGCCCTCTTGCAGGGGGTTACCTTGCGGGTGCGCTCCCGAGTCCAGCATTTGCGTCCACAGACACGAATGCTGGACTCAGCCCCGCCCCCGACACCCGCGTCATTGGATTTGATTGACAGCAGGAGGAGCCAATGCCTGCGCTGCTATTAATCTGAGCCAGGACCCCGTGGAGAGAAGGACAGTGCGTCCCCAATGAAGGGGTTCAGATAAGTAAAACGGGGGGGCTGGGGGGGCAGGTGACTGCCAGATGTTTTTTCACCTGGATGCATTAAGGTGAAAAAACAAGAGGGTTTACAACCCCTTTAAATGGTTAAAGTCAAAATGTAAAATAAAAAAAGGTGAACTAACACCATACACCCTCCTGACCCCCCATTAATTGCTGTACTTATCGCCATGGGTGATACGCTGTCAGTGGTAATGGTCCAGAGACTTGAAAACCCAATTATTCTCCCTAGTCTTTCTGCAGGGCTTCCAGGACAGATTAGAGCGATTCTAATTGATCAATGACGGCACAGAGAATCACTTTGATCTGTCCCAGAAGCCCTGCAGAAAGAATAGGGAGAAAAACAGGGATTTCAAATCCCTTGTCTGCTACACCAGTAGTAATGGGCACTGACAGCCTACCACCCACGGCTCTAAGTACAATGTGGACAAGGAAATGGGGGGGGGGGGGGAGGATGTAGGGTGGCATTTCACCTTTAATTTTTTTTTCTGAAAAGTGGAACCTACACGTTAAGGCCTGATTCACACCTATGCAGGTTCCAGTTTGCATATTCCAATTGCATTTTGTGTTTTCCAATACGCATTTTTGACTATGGAACCAAAAACCAGAAAAAAGTCCCTGGCCCTTTCCATAAAGTTCACAGATGTGAACTACATCCATAGGAAACCATGCTAAATGGACTGTAGTGTGTTTCTGCAATACTGAAAATGCACAAAAAAATGCATCGGTGTGAACCAGGCCTTAAATGAGAAAACAGGCATGCTAATTAGTAGACATGGGCGCCATCAAAAAATGTGTTTTGTTCCGTTTCATGCGGAAAAAAAAAAATATTACGGAATTCGTATAAGAAATTTCAATTTGGATTTATACGAAATACGAATTTTCGTTAAAATAACGAAAGTTCGTTGCTGTGTTGACAGTCACAATTCTGTTAATTTGGACCCGAAATTCGTTAAAGAAATGTCATATTTCATATAAAATTCATAAGCATCGAAATTCCCATAGGGTTCCCACCATCGCTGTGCTGTGCTGACTTCCTGGGGTTTTAACTTTTAGGTTTGTTAACTTTTCGTAATGATTACAAATTTTCGTTATGAATTTGGATTCAAAATTCGTAAACGAAATTTCGGACGGAATTCGTATGCATAAAAATGTGTATTTCGGATTCGTACGAATTTCCAGAAATTCGTACAAATTTTCGATTCGTACGAAACTAATCGCACATGTCTACTAATTAGAACTCTTTTTAAATGTTCATAAAAGCCTTGAATTAAAACGCAACTCAAAAGTCAAAATAGCTTTCTTCTTGCCTTCAACAGAGTTGTTAAAGTAGAACTAAAGGCACAACTTTCTTTTTCATTTTGGATAGAGTAAGGGAGGGTTGTAACCCTTGTCAAGTTTTTTTTTTCCCATCTGTGTCTCCTCATGGGGGAGCGTTCCCCTCACTTCCTGTCCAATAGCGTAAAAAGAGTGAGAGAATCCATGATTGTCACCAGAACTAGGGTTTGCATCAAAAGATTACCCTTCTGTTCCTGTTCTGGGTTCAACCCAAAATTTAGGATTGTCTTTCACGCCCAATGATAATATTAAACATAATGATTAAAAGGGGGCACAGACAGCAATAAAAACCAGACAGTGATTCCAATCCCTCTCCACTCTTTCCAAGACAAAAAAAATAAATTATGGTTAGAACCTAAGTCAGAATTGCATTGCTGTTTTTGATTCCCTTCCACTTTTTATCCTCGTCACATCAGAAAAAGAAATATAGGAACAAGGATTAGACAGTAGGAGAGCTCAAATGGCAAGAAAAACCTCACCGAAATTCTAACCTCTCTGGACTCTTCTAATGAAAATATTTTTGATACGGTCTCAGTTCTTATTGGAGATATTTCTCATCACTTCCTGTCATAAGCCCTTTCAATGGGTGCTAACCCTTCTCTGCATGCTTCTCATTTCGAGACTGAAAAGGAGATCCCAGAAAACCAAGAAAATCTTTAAAGTGGATCTTCAGCCTAAATTACACGTTGCCTTGCATCTACCCCTCCGCTGCTTTTTTTTCTCTTTGTTTAAATGTATTTTTCCATTGACTTGCACACTCTGCCTCCTGGGATATGTACTTCACATATCCCAGGAGGCTTAGAAAAGAGGAGGGGATCGGTGCCTAGTGGCATGTCATTGAAGAACCATCGACTGAACCTGAAAGAGCCAGGAGCTTCCAGACGACTTCACCAAAGATGATGGTGGTGTGGGACTGATCGGGGGAAGAAGCAGATCTCAGAAGGACAACGCTGGATCTTCTGAACAAGTGAGGAACTTAGCTGTGCAGGACTGACAGCAAGGTAAGCAGAGGGTGAAAAAAATGAGGGGGGGCAGTGGCATTGGAAGGGGGGCTGAGGGGGGCTAGAGCCCCAAGAGGGTCCCCAAAAAGCCCACGGGTCTTGGGCATGCACAGTTCTGTTATTATCCCCGATCTGACCCCAAGCACGGCCGAGTGCCATAGCAGGTCCCACCTTCTGGAGCCCGCAGCACCCATGAAGGATGCCCCGCTGGTCCAAGGCCAGGACCGCAGGACGTGTGACTTCCATCATAGGTGCTGCAGGCTCCAGAAGGCTGGAATTACAATGCAGCTGCCACGCCACAGTGAGAAGATCCCCGCTCAGACAGGCGTCTCTCCTCTCCTGGAGTGCCTGCTGTCTACTCTGCTGTGATGGGCGTGCCGCAAACTACGACCGAGCTGCAGGAGGAGGTCACGTCACCTGAAGTCTAGTCAGGTGGGTCAGTGTGTGTCAGGTAGGTCAGTGTGGGTCAGTGTATGTCATTTAGGTCAGTGTATGTCAGGTAGGTCAGTATGTCAGGTAGGTCAGTGTATGTCGTGTATGTCAGGTAGGTCAGTGTATGTCAAGTAGGTCAGTGTATATCAGGCTCCAGAAGGTGGGAATTACAATGGGGCCGCCGCTCCACTGTGAGAAGATCCCCGCTTGGATGGGCGGCTCTCCTCTCCTGTCCTGAAGTGCCTGCTGTCTACTCTACTGTGATGGGCGTGCCGCACACTACAACCGAGCTGCAGGAGGAGGTCACGTCACCTGAAGTCTGGTCAGGTAGGTCAGTGTGGGTCAGTGTATGTCAGGTAGGTCAGTGTGGGTCAGTATATGTCAGGTAGGTCAGTATATATCAGGTAGGTCAGTGTGTGTCAGGTAGGTCAGTGCGCATCAGGTAGGTCGGTGTAGGTCAGGTAGATGAGTGTAATGGTCAGTGCGCGTCAGGTAGGTAACACCCGCCTGTCCCAGGCTCGGACTTTGGGCTGAAGCCCCTGGTCTTTTGCCAACTAGCAATGCCCCTGGGGGGGGGGGGGCAGAGTAAACAGAGTAAATATACGCTTTAAGCTGCTCATACACTAGTGAATTTCCAAACAGACATTTGTAGAAACATTCATATTAAAAATCGGATCAATACATTTGATGACTTGATGCCATTCAAACGTACTTGAACATTTTATTTGCCTTTAACGCTTAATTTTGGAACAAATGGCCTTTCCTGAACAAAAACTTCACAGAAATTAGAAAACGTTTCCATGGTGCTCTTTCGAATATATCACTGCAGTCAAAAACAAACAATTTGACACCAATAATGATTAGAAAATGTTATAAATATTCTAAAAACTAACATTTCCTTACGAAATTCTACTAGTCTATGGGTGACATTAGTTTGAAAAAGTATACATTTTCAGATTAAAAATCTGCGTGATGGTTTGTTTAAATATATGGTATAATCGAAATATATACAGCATATACAATATAGTGTTAAACATAATCTATTCCGTTAATTAACCTAAATCAATGCTAACAGTTTGTTAGCTCCTGACAAATTTAGATTTTTCATCAACAAAATCCACGTATAGTGATGGCCGAACGGTTCGCCCGGCGGTCGTTTCGCGGCGAATTTCTGACTTTCGCCGTCCGCGGGTTCGAACGCCTTTTTCCGTCGTTCGCCCCGGCGGACTTACGTGTTTAATGTATACAAGAACTTTAACCTTTCGTGACACGTTTATCATGTGTTACAGGACAACCAATTGAGACATGACAGCTCATGGACACTTGGACATTCCCCCTAACCTATAAATACACCCGATCCGGTGGCCATTTTACATTCTTTCTTCTGTCACTGTAGGGAAAGGATCCTGTGTGGAGTAGGGACAGAGAAAACGCTAGCTATTTGGTACACAAAAGTTCTTTTCAGGACTGGTATAGGTGTTAGGTCAGCAGCCTGAGTTTCTTTTGTCAGTTTAGATAAAGGGACAGAGCGCTGTATGCTGCTATTTTAGGGACAGCTCAGCCAGATTAGTCTTTCTTCATCATCATCATCATCATCATCATTAGCTGTTACTATCAGGTCCACAAAAGAGCTGTTCCAGCTAATCGTTCCAGCCTACTCTTTTTTGCCAATTTGTATAGGGACAGGCAGGAAGCAGTGTGTCAGGCAGTGAGGATAATTTTAAAGACTTGCTGTTACTATTAGTTCCACAAAGGTTCTTTTCAGGACTGGTATCAGTGGTACGGTAATAGGCTTGTACACGTATAATATTCTTTCTTCCAAATATAGAAAGAATATTATACTTGACTGCTGCCCTTCTGCTGCAGTCTGCTAATCATTCACAACTCACTTGTTCCACAAAAGTTCTTATAAGGACTGGTAACTTGGTCTGTCTAGGGTGCTACGGTACATAGGCTTGGGTGCGGTACAGTCTGCTGTTCTGTAAGGACCGCTATCGGTCCACAATAGATAGGGTTGCCGTGCACTACTGCTGACCGCTGCCCTATACTGCAGCAGTCCTTCAGCGGTATAGGGACTGACGCACAGTCTGCTAAACACTAATACACAACCTGCTTGGTCCACAAAAGTTCTTATAAGGACTGGTAACTTGGTATAGGGTGCTACGGTACATAGGCCTGAGTGCGTTACAGTCTGCTGTTCTGTAAGGACCGCTATCGGTCCACAATACATAGGGTTGACGTGCACTACTGCTGACCGCTGCCCTATACTGCAGCAGTCCTTCAGCGGTATAGGGACTGACGCACAGTCTGCTAAACACTAACACACAACCTGCTTGGTCCACAAAAGTTCTTATAAGGACTGGTAACTTGGTATAGGGTGCTACGGTACATAGGCCTGAGTGCGTTACAGTCTGCTGTTCTGTAAGGACCGCTATCGGTCCACAATACATAGGGTTGCCGTGCACTACTGCTGACCGCTGCCCTATACTGCAGCAGTCCTTCATTGGTATAGGGACTGACGTACAGTCTGCTAATCACTAACACACAACCTGCTTGGTCCACAAAAGTTCTTATAAGGACTGGTAACTTGGTATAGGGTGCTACGGTACATAGGCCTGAGTGCGTTACAGTCTGCTGTTCTGTAAGGACCGCTATCGGTCCACAATACATAGGGTTGCCGTGCACTACTGCTGACCGCTGCCCTATACTGCAGCAGTCCTTCAGCGGTATAGGGACTGACGCACAGTCTGCTAAACACTAACACACAACCTGCTTGGTCCACAAAAGTTCTTATAAGGACTGGTAACTTGGTATAGGGTGCTACGGTACATAGGCCTGAGTGCAGTACAGTCTGCTGTTCTGTAAGGACCGCTATCGGTCCACAATACATAGGGTTGCCGTGCACTACTGCTGACCGCTGCCCTATACTGCAGCAGTCCTTCATTGGTATAGGGACTGACGTACAGTCTGCTAATCACTAACACACAACCTGCTTGGTCCACAAAAGTTCTTATAAGGACTGGTAACTTGGTATAGGGTGCTACGGTACATAGGCCTGAGTGCGTTACAGTCTGCTGTTCTGTAAGGACCGCTATCGGTCCACAATACATAGGGTTGCCGTGCACTACTGCTGACCGCTGCCCTATACTGCAGCAGTCCTTCATTGGTATAGGGACTGACGTACAGTCTGCTAATCACTAACACACAACCTGCTTGGTCCACAAAAGTTCTTATAAGGACTGGTAACTTGGTATAGGGTGCTACGGTACATAGGCCTGAGTGCGTTACAGTCTGCTGTTCTGTAAGGACCGCTATCGGTCCACAATACATAGGGTTGCCGTGCACTACTGCTGACCGCTGCCCTATACTGCAGCAGTCCTTCAGCGGTATAGGGACTGACGCACAGTCTGCTAAACACTAACACACAACCTGCTTGGTCCACAAAAGTTCTTATAAGGACTGGTAACTTGGTATAGGGTGCTACGGTACATAGGCCTGAGTGCAGTACAGTCTGCTGTTCTGTAAGGACCGCTATCGGTCCACAATACATAGGGTTGCCGTGCACTACTGCTGACCGCTGCCCTATACTGCAGCAGTCCTTCAGCGGTATAGGGACTGACGCACAGTCTGCTAAACACTAACACACAACCTGCTTGGTCCACAAAAGTTCTTATAAGGACTGGTAACTTGGTATAGGGTGCTACGGTACATAGGCCTGAGTGCAGTACAGTCTGCTGTTCTGTAAGGACCGCTATCGGTCCACAATACATAGGGTTGCCGTGCACTACTGCTGACCGCTGCCCTATACTGCAGCAGTCCTTCAGCGGTATAGGGACTGACGCACAGTCTGCTAAACACTAACACACAACCTGCTTGGTCCACAAAAGTTCTTATAAGGACTGGTAACTTGGTATAGGGTGCTACGGTACATAGGCCTGAGTGCAGTACAGTCTGCTGTTCTGTAAGGACCGCTATCGGTCCACAATACATAGGGTTGCCGTGCACTACTGCTGACCGCTGCCCTATACTGCAGCAGTCCTTCAGCGGTATAGGGACTGACGCACAGTCTGCTAAACACTAACACACAACCTGCTTGGTCCACAAAAGTTCTTATAAGGACTGGTAACTTGGTATAGGGTGCTACGGTACATAGGCCTGAGTGCGTTACAGTCTGCTGTTCTGTAAGGACCGCTATCGGTCCACAATACATAGGGTTGACGTGCACTACTGCTGACCGCTGCCCTATACTGCAGCAGTCCTTCAGCGGTATAGGGACTGACGCACAGTCTGCTAAACACTAACACACAACCTGCTTGGTCCACAAAAGTTCTTATAAGGACTGGTAACTTGGTATAGGGTGCTACGGTACATAGGCCTGAGTGCGTTACAGTCTGCTGTTCTGTAAGGACCGCTATCGGTCCACAATACATAGGGTTGCCGTGCACTACTGCTGACCGCTGCCCTATACTGCAGCAGTCCTTCATTGGTATAGGGACTGACGTACAGTCTGCTAATCACTAACACACAACCTGCTTGGTCCACAAAAGTTCTTATAAGGACTGGTAACTTGGTATAGGGTGCTACGGTACATAGGCCTGAGTGCGTTACAGTCTGCTGTTCTGTAAGGACCGCTATCGGTCCACAATACATAGGGTTGCCGTGCACTACTGCTGACCGCTGCCCTATACTGCAGCAGTCCTTCAGCGGTATAGGGACTGACGCACAGTCTGCTAAACACTAACACACAACCTGCTTGGTCCACAAAAGTTCTTATAAGGACTGGTAACTTGGTATAGGGTGCTACGGTACATAGGCCTGAGTGCGTTACAGTCTGCTGTTCTGTAAGGACCGCTATCGGTCCACAATACATAGGGTTGCCGTGCACTACTGCTGACCGCTGCCCTATACTGCAGCAGTCCTTCAGCGGTATAGGGACTGACGTACAGTCTGCTAATCACTAACACACAACCTGCTTGGTCCACAAAAGTTTTTATAAGGACTGGTAACTTGGTATAGGGTGCTACGGTACATAGGCCTGAGTGCAGTACAGTCTGCTGTTCTGTAAGGACCGCTATCGGTCCACAATACATAGGGTTGACGTGCACTACTGCTGACCGCTGCCCTATACTGCAGCAGTCCTTCATTGGTATAGGGACTGACGTACAGTCTGCTAATCACTAACACACAACCTGCTTGGTCCACAAAAGTTCTTATAAGGACTGGTAACTTGGTATAGGGTGCTACGGTACATAGGCCTGAGTGCAGTACAGTCTGCTGTTCTGTAAGGACCGCTATCGGTCCACAATACATAGGGTTGACGTGCACTACTGCTGACCGCTGCCCTATACTGCAGCAGTCCTTCATTGGTATAGGGACTGACGTACAGTCTGCTAATCACTAACACACAACCTGCTTGGTCCACAAAAGTTCTTATAAGGACTGGTAACTTGGTATAGGGTGCTACGGTACATAGGCCTGAGTGCAGTACAGTCTGCTGTTCTGTAAGGACCGCTATCGGTCCACAATACATAGGGTTGCCGTGCACTACTGCTGACCGCTGCCCTATACTGCAGCAGTCCTTCATTGGTATAGGGACTGACGTACAGTCTGCTAATCACTAACACACAACCTGCTTGGTCCACAAAAGTTTTTATAAGGACTGGTAACTTGGTATAGGGTGCTACGGTACATAGGCCTGAGTGCAGTACAGTCTGCTGTTCTGTAAGGACCGCTATCGGTCCACAATACATAGGGTTGACGTGCACTACTGCTGACCGCTGCCCTATACTGCAGCAGTCCTTCAGCGGTATAGGGACTAAGAGTTTTGTCACAGGGTGATTTAAAAAATGACAGGCAGAGGAAGAGGCAGGCCCTTCCGCAGGGGTGGTAGGGGTAGGGCAGGAGCAACAGCCTTGAGCCAAAGTGGGAAGTTGCAGAAGGTGCGTTCAATTACTTTAAAGGACGCACCAGACTTGGTTGAGTGGCTCACTCAGCCTTATTCTTCTGCACCCTCCTCATCCTCTCGATCTGCACCCTCTTCTTCACTCTCTGCTATGTGCACCCCCAAAGACACTACCACCAACAACACCACCACCACCACATACCTTCCGCTTGAGTGCAAATGGGGGCCTTCATGCTCCAGTGTTTTAATAGGGACCCCCGTATAAAAAGCATGAGGGTCAAGGACCAGTACTGGGTGGCAACGTACTTAGATCCCCGGTACAAACACAAAATGGCGGAAATGTTACCGCCGTCGCAGAGGGCTGTCAGAATGCAGCACTTCCAGGCCTTGCTTCGAGAAATGCTGCATTCTGCTTTTGCGTGCGCTGGCAGAGGAGCAATTCCCACTCCCAGAGAAGGATTTGCGGGTACCAATCCAACAGCGCCTGCAAGAAGAGGCCGGTTTGAAGATGTGTTGGTGACTTCGGATATGAGGTCATTCTTTCAGCCGACCCATCGACAGGTGTCATCCGGATCCAGCATCAGGGAACGCCTAGACCGTCAGGTGTCCGACTACATTGGGTTAACGGCCGATGTGGACGCTCTGAGGAGTGATGAACCCCTAGACTACTGGGTGGGCAGGCTTGACCTCTGGCCAGAGCTTGCCCAATTTGCAATCGAACTGTTGGCTTGCCCCTCATCCAGTGTCCTGTCCGAAAGGACGTTCAGCGCAGCAGGGGGGATTGTGACCGATAAGCGTACTCGCCTAGCTCACGACAGTGTTAACTACCTCACATTTCTAAAAATGAATGAGGCATGGATCTCGGAGGAATTCAACACATGTGATCAGTAGACCATGTATATGTCTATAAACAATTTTTGGAATCAAGCACACAGACCTTCTTAATTCATTTGGCTCACTTCCCTGACCCAAAAAAGCACACCGTACTATATGCCCCTACCCTCCTCTTTGAAGAGGTTGAGCGGTGTCATATTTCTACTGGGGCTGCTTATTATGAGGGGTTCCCACCATCCCTGTGCTGTGCTGACTTCCTCCTGGGTGTTCTTATTATGAGGGGCTCCCACCATCCCTGTGCTGTGCTGACTTCCTCCTGGGGGTTCTTATTATGAGGGGCTCCCACCATCCCTGTGCTGTGCTGACTTCCTCCTGGGGGTTCTTATTATGAGGGGATCACACCATCCCTGTGCTGTGCTGACTTCCTCCTGGGGCTGCTTACGGTGCTGCTGTCAGCGCTGTATGTCACGGAGCTGCTGTCAGCGCTGTATGTCACGGAGCTGCTGTCAGCGCTGTATGTCACGGAGCTGCTGTCAGCGCTGTATGTCACGGAGCTGCTGTCAGCGCTGTATGTCACGGAGCTGCTGTCAGCGCTGTATGTCACGGAGCTGCTGTCAGCGCTGTATGTCACGGAGCTGCTGTCAGCGCTGTATGTCACGGTGCTGCTGTCAGCGCTGTATGTCACGGAGCTGCTGTCAGCGCTGTATGTCACGGAGCTGCTGTCAGTGCTGTATGTCACGGAGCTGCTGTCAGCGCTGTATGTCACGGAGCTGCTGTCAGCGCTGTATGTCACGGAGCTGCTGTCAGCGCTGTATGTCACGGTGCTGCTGTCAGCGCTGTATGTCACGGAGCTGCTGTCAGCGCTGTATGTCACGGAGCTGCTGTCAGTGCTGTATGTCACGGAGCTGCTGTCAGCGCTGTATGTCACGGAGCTGCTGTCAGCGCTGTATGTCACGGAGCTGCTGTCAGCGCTGTATGTCACGGTGCTGCTGTCAGCGCTGTATGTCACGGAGCTGCTGTCAGCGCTGTATGTCACGGAGCTGCTGTCAGCGCTGTATGTCACGGAGCTGCTGTCAGCGCTGTATGTCACGGAGCTGCTGTCAGCGCTGTATGTCACGGAGCTGCTGTCAGCGCTGTATGTCACGGTGCTGATGTCAGTGCTCTGTATTACGGTGCTGCTGTCAGTGCTCTGTATCTCCTGCACCCTCTTGTTTGCCTACCCTGGTCCCTGACCTTCCCTCTCCTCCATTGCCTTCATTAGCTCCATAGTCCTGAATTGTCAGAACAATTTCCCAAATAAAAAAAAAATGCTTGTAGTTATCGATCCCAAATTCACCTCATACATGTATTATGCTATTGTCCAGGTGGTGGGACTACGTGCTACCCCCTAATAATTACCCCGTGGCCGCAAATTCGACCTAAAGGTTTGCGAAATTCGCCTCCCATTGAAGTCAATGGAGCCCGCGGCGAACGGTCGTTTTCGCGAACGTTTGTGCCCGTTCGCGTTTCGCGTTCGCGAAACGTCCCGTCGGAAGTTCGTCCATCACTATCCACGTAGATACTGATGGACAACATGTTTAAAATGTAAATTTTGGAAATGATGCTCCAAAGACATGAGATCCACTAAAGTATTCTTTATTCTGGGCCATCTGAGGATTTGTTTATCTACACCATGGACGGTAATGAAAATGTATTCTTCCTTGGATCATTGCTGCAAAAGTACACTATATTACCAAAAGTATTTGGACGCCTGCCTTTACACACATATGAACTTTAAAGGCATCCCAGTCTTAGTCCGTAGGGTTCAATATTGAGTTGCAGCTGTAACAGCTCCAACTCTTCTGGGAAGGCCGTCCACAATGTTTAGGAGTGTGTCTATGGGGATGTTTGGCCATTCTTCCAGAAGTGTATTTGTAAGGTCAAACACTGACGTGGATGAGAAGGCTAGGCTCACAGTCTCCTTTCTAATTCATCCTAAAGGGGTTGTATCGGGTTGAGGTAAGGACACTGTGCAGGCCAGTCTAGTTCCTTCAGCCCAAACGCGCTCATTCATGTCTTTATGGACCTTGCTTTGTTCACTGGTGGCCATCCCCAAACTGTTCCCCCAAGTTGGGAGCATGAAATTGTCCAAAATGTCTTGGTATGCTGACACCTTAAGTTTTCCCTTCACTGGAACTAAGGGGCCAAGCCCAACCCCTGAAAAACAACCCCCCACTATAATCCCCCCTCCACCAAATGAATTGGAAGACTGGTCAAACATACCACTAAACCTTGTGGATAGCCCTCCCAGAAGAGTTGAAGCTGTTATAGCTGCAAAGGGTGGGCCAACTCAATATTGAACCCTACAGATTAAGACTGGGTTGTCATTAAAGTTTATGTGCGTGTAAAGGCAGGTGTCCCAATACTTTTGGTAATCGAGTGTATTCGTTTGTCTCTTTCAACTGGCAGGGTGAGACTTTCTGCCCTTAATGTTGTTATTAATACTCGTCAGAATGACTAGTAAAAGAATTGTAGTCTTGTGCCTGTATTAGGAACAAATATATTTTCATGTGGTTTTAAAGGATTATCCTTCTCATTCCATACATTAAGATTTAATGACCAGTACATGTAAATGTAAAAACTCAACGTGAGAAAATAATTTTTTAATGCAATGAAGCTGATGTAATCTAATGAGAAATTGCACCCAGCTGAGAGGCTGAGAAAAGAATTTTAATTCTGGACATTAGAGCTTTTTAATTATTTCATGGAGCTAACCTGTTTATAATATGCATATAGGTCATTGCACTTTCGAAATTAATGTTCTTGATGTTGGGGGGGGGGGGGGGCGTGGCTTGGCACTGAAAGAGAATGGCTGCCTGAACTACAATCTGTCTGATCCAGCGAGAGATGATGGCTGATGAGGCCGCCAGTCCCTTCTACAGACCAGCCACCGATACAAACAGCGAGTCCGACCTCCGAAAAGGAGCCACAGCAGACAGATACACCCGCAGAGCCCAGACCACATCCAAGGAATGCAAAGCCATCTCTTTAGGGTGTGACGGCCGAGGATATAAGGACGGAAGCACAATGTCCTCCTTTAGATGAAAGGCCGAAACAACCTTTGGGAGAAACAAAGGCTGCGTACGCAGCACCACCTTATCCTTGTGGAGGATCAAGTAGGTAGACTTGCAAGACAAGGCCGCCAACTCAGAAACCCTCCTGGCAGATGTAAAGGCCACTAGAAAGACTACTTTCTGAGAGAGTGTCAATAAGGGAATCTCCCTAATGTTTTCATACAGCAGTTTTTGAAGCGCCAAGAACACCAGATTCAAATCCCACGGAGGTAGCGGTGGTCGAACCGGAGGGGCCACATGTTGATCCCCCTGACCAAACGTACTCACCAATGAATAAGTCGCCAAGGGACACTGAAAAAAAAAAAAAAAGACAGCCAAAGCTGATATCTACCCCTTAATGGTGCTTAATGCAAGTTTCTGATCCACTACTTTCCGCAAAAACAGCAGAATCCTGGAAACTGAATATGTACGTGGACGCCACCCCATCTCCTCACACATGGAGATGTAGGCCTTCCACGTGCAATGATAAATCTTCAGAGAAGATAAATTCTGTGCCCTCAACATCGTGGATATTACCGAATCTGACAGACCTCAGTCCCTTAGCACCTGGCTTTGCCGTTAAAGCAGGATGAAGTATTGGACCTTGCCACAGAAGGTCCTCTCGCATCAGCAGTCGCCAAGGAACATCCGCCACCATTCGTACTATGTCGGCGTACCATGGACACCAAGGCCAATCTGGGACAATCAGAATTACCGGAATCCCCTCGGCCTCCACTCTGTGAAGCAGACGTGGCAGAAGTTTCAGTGGGGGGAAGGCATAAATCAGCCGATAATGCCCCCATGGAGCCACCAATGTGTCTGTCGCATTCGCCCAGGGATCCTTTGACCTGACCACAAACCTCTGTACCTTTCCGATTGAGTCGAGAAGCCAGTAGATCCACATATGGCGTGCCCCACCTTAGGTAAAGGAGCTGAAATATATCTGGATGTAACGACCATTCCCCTTGGTCTAGCATCTGACGACTTAGGTAGTCCGCTTGCCAGTTTTCTATGCCCGGAATGTACAAGGCCGACAGAGCCGGCACGCACCGCTCTGCCCAACGCAGGATGGGAGTAACCTCCAGTGCTGCAACCAAGCTCCTTGTTCCTCCTTGATGGTTGACATACACCACCGCTGTGGCGTTGTCCGACTGGATCCTGACCAGATGTCCCTGCAGCCACTGTGACCATGTGGAGAGGCACCGCCTGATCACCCAAAGTTGCAGTACGTTGATCAGCATGCAGGATTCTTCCTGGGTCCACCGACCCTGGGCTGACTGTACACCCCAAACTCTCCACTAGGGATGAGCTTCGTGTTCGAGTCGAACATACGTTCGACTCGAACATCAGCTGTTCGCCCGTTCGGCGAATTCCAAACGTTACGGGCCATTCATGCCAAATTCGTGTGGCGCTCACGGCCCACAATGCACTGCGTCATCGCAGTGCATTGCTGGCTCATGATTGGCCAAGCATGCACTGTGACCCCGCATGCTTGGCTAATCACAGCACCAGCAGCGAGGAGAGCCATGCTTGGCCACAGGCAGGATGCCTGTGGCCAATCATAGCTCAGGCTGTGTAGTACACGCCTAACACTATATAAGGCCGCCAGCGCGGCGGCCTAGTGTAGTGTGTTGGCGTCTGAAGCAGTTAGTGGGTGTTCTGTGTACCTTCAACACAGTACACACCGATCGTTATCGGCCGATTTTCGATCTTGCTCCTCTGTAGTGGTTGTTGTCTGTGTGCCCTGACCGCAGTATACACCGCTATATTCACCTCACCTATATAGCTAGTGATCTATCTTTTATAATAGCAGTCAGTAGTGTTAGGAGCTTGTGCGTGCTGTCTGCGTGCTCTGTACCCAGTACACACCGCTATATCCACCTACATAGCTCTTCTCTATTTGAGCCCACTTGCCATCTGCAGGAGTTATTGGAAGTTGTGTGTGCCTCCAGCACAGCACAGTATACATCTGTATATACCCCTTTATCTCTGGTGTTCTATAATAAAGGCATCTGCAGGAGTTAGTGGGTTTTTTGTGCCTCCAGCACAATATACACCTGTATCTACCCTTTATTGCTGTTCTCTAATAGAGCCATCTGCAGGGCTTAGTGGGTGTTGTGTGACTCAATTACAGTATACCCCTTTATCTCTGGTGTTCTATAATAAAGGCATCTGCAGGAGTTAGTGGGTGTTGTGTGCCTCCAGCACAATATAAACTACCCAACTGCTGTTTTACCCAACTCCCTTCAGGCCATTACCATGTCTGGAAGGCCAGCAAGGAGAGGCAGACAGGCGCGAGCCGATAAAAGAGGGCAAGCAGGCTCTGTGTCTAGAGACAACAGTGCTGGTCGTGGACGCGGTGCATTGTCATCAGCACGTGGCCATGGGACACGCTTGTCCTTCTTTTCAGCAGCTGGACATGTTGAACCGCAACATGTCAACGACTTGGTAGAGTGGATGACCAAGCCCTCTTCATCCTCCTCATCCTCTCTCACCCAATCTCAGGGTACTAGCAAAGCAGCTGCCAACGCATCGTCTTCCCTCCTCTCAATGTCATCATCAGTGACTCCTTCCCTAGACCCACCACGTCCTCCTGAGGAGTCTCCTGAACTCTTTGAGCAGAGTGTTGGGTACATGCTCCAGGAGGATGCCCAGTGTTTTGTAGGCTCTGATGATGACACTCAGCTAGAGGAAGGCAGTAGCGTGAGCGCAGAGAGAGGGGATGCTCAAGAAGGACAGCAATCTAGCAGTCATGTTCCACAAGCTGCAGCATACTGCCAGGTTTGCTACAGCGATGAAGAGGGAGGGGATAATGAGGGCACTGACTCCACGTGGGTGCCTGGTAGGAGAGAGGAGGAGGAGGAGGCACATGTCCAAGGAGGCAGGATGCCCTCCGGGGGCCAGCTTAGGGGCAGCACACCGACTTAATCACACTGCAGAGCTCCGCCTGTGCAGGGCGCTGCCTCTGCGCGTTATTCTAAAAGTTCTTTGGTGTGGGCCTTTTTTGAGACGAGCACATTAGATCGCACCGCTGCTATTTGCAACATATGTCTCAAGCGTATCTCGCGTGGCCAAAACATCAGCCGCTTGGGCACCACATGCTTGACCAGACATGCAGCTCGTTGGCAAGCGTACCTCAAAGACCCACAACAAAGAACAAAGCGGACCTCTCCTTGCTCCTCAACAGCTGGCATCTCCAACCCCACTAGACCTTCAGTCCTCTCTGAAACCTGCTCTGAGAGGAATGAAGGTGTAGAATTAGGTGTGTCACAGCCAAGTGCTTCCGGGCACTCTGCTAGCAGTACACCCACGTCCGATTATAGCAGGCAAATGTCCCTGCCCCAGCTGCTGGACCAGCGAAAGAAGTTCACTCCCAGCCATCCACATGCCCAGCGGTTGAATTCTAGCTTGGCTAAATTGCTAGCACTTCAACTGCTGCCTTTTCAGTTGGTAGACTCGGCCCCCTTCCGTAAGTTTGTACAATGTGCGGTTCCTCAGTGGCAGGTCCCCAAATGCCACTTTTTCTCATGGAAGGCGATTCCGGCTCTCTACCGGCATGTGGAAGGCAATGTCCTTGCCTCGCTGGACAGGGCAGTCAGCGGTAAGGTGCATATTACCGCTGACTCATGGTCCAGCAGGCATGGACAGGGACGTTACCTGTCTTTCACGGCCCATTGGGTCACTCTTGTGGCAGCTGGGAAGGATGCAGGACAAGGTGCAGTAGTGTTGGAGGTTGTTCCGCCATCACGCCTCCAAAATGCTACTATTGGTTCTGAGTCACCTCTCTCCTCCACCCCCTCCTCTTCTTCTTCCTCCATGGCCTCTTCCAGTGCTCTGTCCTCAGAACCAGCGGTGCTCCGTAGGCGTTCCAGGGGCTATGCAAGTACGCAGGCAAAACAATGCCATGCCATGCTTGCGCTGGTTTGTTTGGGGGACAGGAGCCACACTGGGGCGGATGTTTTGTCAGCTCTGCAGGGGCAGGCCGAGAGGTGGTTGATGCCACGCCAGGTTAAGCCAGGAATGGTGGTTTGCGACAATGGCACCAACCTCCTCTCCGCCCTCCGACAGGGACAACTGACCCATGTGCCCTGTGTAGCTCACGTCCTTAACCTGGTGGTGCAGTGGTTCTTGGGCAGGTACCCCGGCTTACAGGATGTCCTGAAGCAGGCCAGGAAAGTCTGTGTGCATTTCCGCCGATCATTTAATGCCTGTGCTCGGCTGGCTGAGCTCCAAAAAGAAGTTGAACCTGCCCAAGAACCGCCTTATATGTGACATGCCCACCAGGTGGAACTCAACGTTGGCCATGCTGCAGCGGCTGCACAGGCAGCAGAGGGCCATCAATGAGTACCTGTGCGACTACGGCACCAGGACAGGGTCAGGGGAGCTCGTTTTTTTCTCACCACGCCAGTGGGGCATGATCAGGGATGCATGCACTGTCCTGTCACCGTTTGAGGAGGCCACAAGGATGGTGAGCAGTGACAGTGCATGCATTAGTGACACTGTACCTCTTGTCCACCTCTTGGAGCATACGCTGCGTGGAATAATGGACAGGGCACTTGAGGCAGAACAGAGGCAGGAAGAGGAGGACTTCCTTGCCTCTCAAGGCCCCCTTTATCCAGACAGTGTTCCTGCTGTGCCACCCATCACACAGGAAGAGGATGAGGAGGAGGATGATTGTGTTAGCATGGAGGTGGAGGCTGGCACTCAGCATCAGCAGCAGCAGCAGCAGCAGTCTTGTAGGGATGATTTACAGTCCCAAGAAACACGTGGACTTGTACATGGCTGGGAGGAGGTAGCTGCGGATCATGTTGTCCTTAGTGACCCAGAGGACTCCGGACCGAATGCCTCAGCTAACCTACGCTGCATGGCCTCCCTGATCCTGCAAAGCCTGCGGAAGGATCCTCATATTCTTCGGATCAAGGAGAGGGACCATTACTGGCTGGCCACTCTCCTTGATCCACGGTACAAGGGTAAGGTTGCCGACCTTATCTTGCCATCGCAGAGGGAGCAGAGGATGAGACATCTCTGGGAGGTCTTGCAGAAAGGTCTGTGCAACGCGTTCCTAGAGACTGGGAGGTTACAATCTCCTGGTCCTGGACAACGTGTTGCTGAGGCATCGGTCAGAAGGAGCGGTGGAGAAGGTGGCCATCTGACTGATGCTTTCAGACAATTTTTTAGTCCGCAGCCCCAAAGTATGATCAGTTCCAGCAACCATCGCCAGCGTCTGATTTACATGGTGCAGGAATACCTAGGGGCAAGGTCAGATTTGGACACCTTTCCCACTGAAAATCCTCTGGCTTACTGGGTCTTGAGGATGGATCACTGGCCAGAGCTTACACAGTATGCAATTGAGCTACTGGCCTGTCCTGCATCCAGCGTTCTTTCGGAACGTACCTTCAGTGCTGCTGGTGGCTTCGTTACCGGTCACAGGGTGCGCCTGTCCACCGAATCAGTTGATCGACCGACCTTCATCAAGATGAATCAGTCTTGGATCACTCACAGCTACCAAGCACCTGAAGCTGATGAAACCGAATAATTTTTTTTGAAATATCACATCCCTTCAAGACTGCCTATGCTGATGCTGAGTGACTGTCCTGTTATGTTGATTGTCTATCCTCTTCCTCCTCCGCTGATATGTTGGAAGAACATTTCTGGCTCTGGGTGATGCCATCAGCCCAATTTTTCTGCCCCTGTTTAACAGGGGCGTTTAATTAAAAATTTTTATGCAATGCTTTGCAGCAGGGCTAATTCCTGCAATAAAAATAGAGTATATGGGAGAGGTTGCAGTGTGGTGGCACCAGCACCAGTGTCTAAGGCCGCGTACACACGGGCGGACTGTATGGCCAACTTAGTCCGTCAGACAATCCGCCAGACAGTCCGTCCTACTTTCGAATGAACGGACTTGACCACACACGATGAACAAACAGTCCGTTGAAAGCTTGCGCGATGACGTGTACAGCACGTACGACGGGACTAGAAATCGGAAGTCCAATACACCGCAATGCAACCTTTCGCCGTGTAAATCCTTTCTGAGCATGTGCCATACTTAGTCCGTCCAACTAGCCTACTCACGAGCGGACTGTCCGCTGAAACCAAAGTTGGACGGACAATATTACGGAAATTCCGAAATACTTAGTCCGCCAGACTGCACGCTGAAAAAGTCAGCTGAAGCCCACACACGAGCGGACTGTCCGCTGAAATGTGTTACGGCGGACTAAGTTGGACGGACAGTCCTCTCGTGTGTACGCGGCCTAAGGCCCAATTTTTCTGCCCTTGTTTAACAGGGGCGTTTAATTACAATTTTTGATGCAATGCTTTGCAGCAGGGCTAATTCCTGCAATAAAAATAGAGTATATGGGAGAGGTTGCAGTGTGGGGGCACCAGCACCAGTGCCTAAGGCCCAATTTTTCTGCCCCTGTTTAACAGGGGCGTTTAATTACAATTTTTGATGCAATGCTTTGCAGCAGGGCTAATTCCTGCAATAAAACTAGAGTATATGGGAGAGGTTGCAGTGTGGTGTCACCAGCACCAGTGCCTAAGGCCCAATTTTTCTGCCCCTGTTTAACAGGGGCGTTTAATTACAATTTTTGATGCAATGCTTTGCAGCAGGGCTAATTCCTGCAATAAAACAAGAGTATATGGGAGAGGTTGCAGTGTCGTGGCACCAGCACCAGTGCCTAAGGCCCAATTTTTCTGCCCCTGTTTAACAGGGACATGTAATTACAATTCTTGATATAATATTTCACAGGAGGGCCCGTTCCTGTGCCCACCCAGAGTAACTGTGAGGACTTATAGTGTTGTGGCACCAGCACCACAACCACCAAAGGTCAATTTTTCTACCACTGTTCAACAATGGAATGTAATTACAATTCTTGATATACCGTAATCGTTCACAGCAGGGCGCTCCAGCGCCCACCAAGAGTCACTTTCAGGGCTTACAATGTTGTGGCAAAACCAACACCTTGTTCCGCCATTTCTGCAGAGCATATAGGGCAGGCCCCTACTTTCAAACATCCAACTTACAAACATCTCCTACTTGCAAACGGAAGGAGACAACAGCAAGTGAGATGAAAAAAGATGGACGACAAAACAAATTATACAGGGGTGATAACCCTTCCCTATGTTTTCCAAAAAGCTTAAAAATCGTTTTTTTGACTGGAGCTACACTTTAAAAATGTACCAGTTGAAAATTACAAACAGATTCAACTTAACACAACAAACCTACACAGTCCCTGTCTTGTTTGCACCGCCTGTATACTGCTGTTCTGAGTATATAGGGCCTGGGGGCCACACGCATTTTCTTTTTTTAATATGAGACGGGGTTCCCCTTAATATGCGTACAAGACCCAAAGGGGCTGGTAATGGGCAGGGAGGGCTATCCATGCCATTTTCCTCAATGATTTTCAACCATATTGCAGGAACCAGATATAACATTAAAACCGCAAGCAGTTTTAAATTATGTTATTTCCGTTTAATGTCATTTTGTGCAGGGACTGTTCTAAACACGGGAAACACGTGGCACTTCACAGGCATACTACAGACACCCCCCAGGCACCTTATTTAAAGGAATATTTCACTTTTTTTTTTCACTTTAATCGTCATTAAAATCAGTGCTCCCGCCAAAACGGCCATTTTTAAAAACATTTTAGGCATTGACCCATGTCCCCTGGGGCAGGAGCCAGGTCCCCAAACCCTTTTTAGGACAGTATCTTGCATATTAGCCGTTAAAATTAGCACTTTTAATTTCGAACGTTCGAGTCCCATAGACTTCAATGGGGTTCTAAAGTTCGTACGAATTTGGGGTCCGTTCGAAAGTTCTGGTGCAAACCGAACCGGGGGGTGTTCGGCTCATCCCTACTCTCCACCAACCGGTCAGGCTGGCGTCCATTGTTTTCACCGAGGAAGGAACAACTTCCCGGCCCAAAGAGCCGGCGACCTCAGCCACCAGAGCAGGGAGTCTCTGACTAGCTGGCTCACTCGAATTTGACAACCCAGGGACAACGGAGATTTAGCCCATCTTGATAGGATCTCCTTTTACAAGACTCAAGTGTGGAATTGAGCATACGGTACCGCCTTGAAAGTGGCTACCATGAGACCCATGACTCACATGCAAAAACGCAGCAACGACCACCTGCGGGACATCAAAAACTTCACCACAGCTTGAAGAGTCTGCAGCTTGTCCGAAGGAAGAAATACTTTCGCCTCTGAGGAGTCCAGAAGAAGGCCCAGGTACTCCAGGTATTGAGTCGGCACCAACACCGACTTCTGTAGGTTCAGTACCCAACCAAACTCCCGAAGAGTTTGCATGGCGATTGCAACATCCTCCCTTAATTCTGAGCGGAAGCTGCCCTCAGAAGGAGGTCGTCCAGGTAACCCACGATTGCGATCCCTCACTGCCTTAGTAAAGCCAAAATTGGGGCTAGCACCTTGGTGAAGATCCTCGGTGCCGATGCCAGGCCAAAAGGGAGAGCTACAAAGTGATAGTGCTTGTCTCCGACCGCAAATTGAAGAAACTATATATGCTTGATGCATATATGCGTCCTTGATGTCCAGGGATGCCCCCAAATCCCCCTGATGGATTGCAGCAGCCACTAAGTGAACTGATTCCATCCAGAATCTTTATACTTTCACAAAGCTGTCGAGGGCCTTGAGGTCCAGGACCGGATGGACCCCTTCCTTCTTTGGGACTACAAACAGATAGGAGTAGAATCCCTGAAACCTTTTCGGCGTCGGTACAGGTACTATCACCCCGCGCAGAAGCAGGTCCTGTACTGCCCCAAACAGGACCTCCCGACGAGCCGGAAGAAGATGAAGGTTGGAGGGAAAAAATATGTTTGGCGGACAAGAAAGAAACTATCTTTTACCCTGAGGAAACCAGTTTGCGGACCCACTGGTCAGAAATTGGGGAGGTCCACCGGGCTGCAAACTCCCGAGAGTCGGGCGGGGGCAAACCTTCATGCGGAAACAGATTTGCTTGCAGGTTTGTTTGGCTTGTGAAACCAGGGACACTCTTGTCCCTCAGCAGGCACCTTGTCAGACTGGGAATGCTTACCTGCCGACCCGGGCAGACGAACAATCCACTTCTGAGAGTAAAAGGAGGGCCCTTGCCTATGGCGTGGCTCCTTCTCTTTTCTGGACTGTAGGAGTAACGTACTCTTACCCCCAGTAAAATTCTTAATAATGTCATCCAGCAAGGCTCCAAATAGCCTCTCTCCCTGGAAGGGAAAGTCCGCCATTGTTTTCTTAGATGCCTGGTCCACCAACCAGCATTTCAGCCAAATCAGACATTGCTGATACTGAGCCTTTAGAGAGCAAGGGGGCAGTATCTAAGGCTGCATAACACAGATATACTTAAGGCCCTACACCAACTGGTCAGCCACCTCCACGCAGACCGGGGAAGCCTGTTGCTTCTCCAATTCACGGTGCAACAATTTAGCCCATTCAGTAAGCGTCTGCGACACCAGGGCCGTGGCTAACACTGGCCACAGTGCTGACCCCACCACAGTAAACATGGACTGGGCAACCGCCTCGGCCCTTCTGTCGGCAAGGTCCTTGAAAGCAGGAGTCCCTTCCATCGGAATCGTGGTTACCTTATTTAACCTGGATACCGGAGGGGGGTCAACAATCTACCCTCAAGGGGTAGCGCATGCGTTTTGGGACTGAAAAGGCCCGCTGAGGTTTTCCCCACTCCTTGTAAATAAACTTATCAAAATAAGTTGGGTAAGGAAACACCTTAGCCGCGCGGACCGGCTAGTGGGACCCGAAAGGGACCACAACCTCTGTAGATGCCCCCGCCGTATCCTCCATTTTTAGGGTATCCTGCACCGCTGTAATAAGTGCTCTTACAAGCGCCTGTTCCCTTTGCTGACCCAGACAAGGAGTCATCTTCACTGTCTGAACGGTCCTGGTCCGCATCCTCTGATACATCAGAACAGGGGCCGCCTGTCACAGCGGGGCCAAGTGTGAATGAGAGCTTTCCCCAGAAGATGGTGGGGGGAGGGGGCATTTTTTAGCCCCCTTGCGCCCACACGCCACTTCCACCCTGGCAATAAAGGCCTCCAGGACCGCCAACAGTGCGTCCATAGGCACCGCTAGTGCAGGGGAATCAGTTGCAATAACAGGGATGTCTGAGGAAGAAGCGCCAGCTTTTGACACCATGCTGATCCACACTCACCTGTCCCCACTTATGGACCTAAGGTAAGTCACACAAAAAGTCCACCCTCCTAGCTCCCACAGACTGAGGGACCCCCGCAGGACTCGCCAGCCTGACCCAGGTAGAGCGCTGTGCTGCTGCAGTCCACTCTCCCCAGTGTCATCCACGAGGTGTCTGTGTGGAAAGCGCGCTGTTCTAGAAGGAAACAAGCACCCAGCGCTAGAGGCAAAACTACCTGAGGCTACTAGAAAATGTCCGCCAGCCGCCTCGGAAAAAACGTCTGAGGGTGCCAAACTACTAGAAAATGGCTGAAAGGCAAAAAACTGGCTGAGGCTACAAAAAAATAGCCGCGGCCCAAGTAAAATGGCCACGGAGCACGCAGCAGCCTCCTCACATGTCTCACACAGCACAAACACACCACCGTGGCCCAGAAACAGGGAAGAGGACGAGCGGGCCCCCAACACCCAGCGCAGCCCCCTGCCAGGACCCAAAGACCCCCCCCCGGGCCAGGTACGTGCACCGTAACCCCATGTGCCCAGTCAAACAGTGGCCCATAGCATGGTGAGAAGGGAAGGGACAGGGAGAGAAGAAAGAGTGAGAGACCCCCTAGTCGACCTCCCAGGGAATTCCCAGCTGCTCCATCCTGCCGAGACAGGTGGAACCATACTAACCCCTTCTGTCGGGATTGCTGGACACCATCTCCACCACAGACCCATCACCCAAGCAGTACAGGGGTGGCTGCCGGCCCCGGCACACTGACACAGACAGCAGTAGCCTGGTCATATGTGTGCCCCAGAGCATATAGCTCACCGGCCGTCCCTGGATTAGACGTGGCATGTCATGGCCGACCCAGCACGTAGCTAGGGCCTGCTCACGCTCAATGGTCAGGCTGGGGAGACTACCAGGATCTATATTATCCAGCCTGTCACCCAGCCCGGCTGTTGATTGTAGATCACAGGAATCAAAAATGCAGAAAAAAGAAAAAAAAAATCCCAGGACCGATGGTCCCACCGGGAGCCAGATCCTTCTCCTACACTAGGCAGAAAAAACTGAGCTGCTGGATGCAGTGTAAGGGGTTATAGCCAGTAGGACCGCCCCCCAGGCGGTACTGTGCAAGTGTTGCTGTTTTTCAAATTAGCATCACTGAAGGGAACAGATTGGCATCACCGATATAGGTGACATGAATAGGTGGCACGGATAGGCAGCACTAACATCACTAATGGGCACAGATTGGCATTACTGCTGGGCACTGTTGGGGCTGCACTGATAATCAGGGCACTCTTTTATCGGTGCAGAACCCCCCTGCGAGGAAATGGTACTGATTGGCTCTCCTCTCCCCACACTCTGTCAGTGTTAGGTGAGGAGAGATGACAACCAGCATTTCCTTGTTTACATGTGATCGACTGTGATTGGACAGAGCTGATCACATGGGTTAAGAGCCGCTTCATTGGTAATTTACTGAGATTGGGGTTGCGCCATGTCCCAGTGGCATAGACTGGGGAGGGGTCATATGACATCGTCCCAGAACAACGGAGCTTCCTGCCCGCCATCATTTGTCTATATGGCGGGTGGGGGTAGTTAAAGTCCTTTACATTTTCCTTCTTTTTTTATCTAAAGAGGGACCCGAGAAGAGGAGGATCCGGCTGCACTGTGCAAACCAACTGCACAGAGGAGGTAAGTATAAGATGTTTGTTATTTTAAAAAAAAATATCAATCCTTTACGACAATTTTAAGCTGGGTCATCATTCCCTGATCTCAGAATAATATGAAATCCTAAATGCATATCTTTTCTGATCCAATAAGAATGCAACAATACTGTCTCCAGGAAGACGGGAGCGCTCACTATCAGACGCCTTGTTTCCTCTCTTCAAAGAAAAGAAAAGAAAATAATTAAATCTTTCCGCCCAGAATCTATATATAAAAGGAAAATCTTTGCGATTCCCTCTTTTATCTTTTCTGCAGCAGCCACTGAACTGAAACTTGTAAAATGTCAGTGACGTTTCCTTGGTTCTGACCCCTGACATTGTCACTTTGAATGTCCAGAAATAACTTGTGTGTGTCAAAATGGATAATGTCACTGGAGTAACTGTGGAGGAGCAGCGTGACAGCTCAGGAATAAAAAAATAAAAACGTTCAGCTTCTCCACCGCACAGGAGGGAGATGGAAAACCCAACAATTTCTCGCTGACTTCTAAGGAAGCACGACAAATGAGAATGTTAATTGCACAGTCTCTGTTTAATCACTTCTGTTGATTATGCAGAACTCTCTCATCAACTTTCTTCAATAAACACACACAGCACATAAAAAGGAACGTGCCACAGAAACCAGCTATAAAATCATAATGATTAATTACTCACAATAAATAGGGGGAGAGGTATTTTTTTTTTTTTCAAGGAATCCTTTAAGTTACAAATTAAATTAGTATTCCAAATGCTGTTTTTTTTTGTTTTTGTTTTTTTAGCTTTCTTGGGCAGTGATGATTAAAGCAACTGACAAAGTGCTGAGATGGAAACACAGATACTGTTTATAGGATACAAATAAATCGTCAATAACCACTGTAACTCACAAAAGTGAGTACACCCCTCATATTTTTGTAAATATTTTCTTCTATCTTTTCATGTGACAACACTGAAGAAATGACACTTTGCTACAATGTAAAGTAATGAGCGTACAGCTTGTATAACAGTGTACATTTGCTGTCCCTTCAAAATAACTCAACACACAGCCATTAATGTCTGAACCGCTGGCAACAAAAGTGAGTACACCTCTAAGTGAAAATGTCCAAATTGGGCCCAATTAGCCATTTTCCCTCCCCGGTGTCATGTGACTCGTTAGTGTTACAAGGTCTCAGGTGTGAATGGGCAGCAGGTGGGTTAGATTTGGTGTTATCGCTCTCACTCTCTCATACTAGTCACTCGAAGTTCAACATGGCACCTCATGGCAAAGAACTCTCTGAGGAGCTGAAAAAAATGAATTGTTGCTCTACATAAAGATGTCCTAGGCCAGTGGTCATCAACCCTGTACTCAGGGCCCAGGGTTGAGGACCACTGTTCTAGGCTATAAGAATATTGCCAAGACCCTGAAACTGAGCAGCAGCATGGTGGCCAAGACCATACAGTGGTTTAAAAGGACAGGTTCCATTCAGAACAGGCCTCGCCATGGTCAACCAAAGAAGTTGAGTTCACGTGCTCAGCATCATATCCGGAGGTTGTCTTTGGGAAATAGACATATGAGTGTTGTCAGCATTGCTGCAGAGGTTGAAGGGGTGGGAGGTCAACCTGTCAGTGCTCCAACCATGAGGTGCCATGTTCAACATGGCACCTTATGGCAAAGAACTCTCTGAGGAGCTGGAAAAAAGAATTGTTGCTCTACATAAAGATGTCCTAGGCCAGTGGTCATCAACCCTGTACTCAGGGCACACTAACAGGCCAGGTTTGCAAGATAACTGAAATACATCACAGGTGATATAATTTGCTGCTCAGTGATTGCAGTATTCTAGTCTGCATTTCCCCAAGGCAATACATAAAACCTGGACTGTTAGGGGGCCTTGAGGACAGGGTTGATGAACACTGTTCTAGGCTATAAGCAGATTGCCAAGACCCTGAAACTGAGCTGCAGCACGGTGGCCAAGACCATACAGCGGTTTAACAGGACAGGTTCCACTCAGAACAGGCCTCGCCATGGTCAACCAAAGAAGTTGAGTTCACGTGCTCAGTGTCATATCCGGAGGTTGTCTTTGGGAAATAGACGTATGAGTGTTGCCAGCATTGCTGCAGAGGTTGAAGGGGTGGGGGGTCAGCCTGTCAGTGCTCAGACCATACGCCGCACACTGCATCAAATTGGTCTGCATGGCTGTCATCCCAGAAGGAAGCCTCTTCTAAAGATGATACACAAAAAGCCCACAGTTTACTGAAGACAAGCAGATAAGGACATGGATTACTGGAACCATGTCCTGTGGTCTGATGAGACCAAGATAAACGTATTTGTTCAGATGGTGTCAAACGTGTGTGACGGCAACCAGGTAAGCAGTACAAACACAAGTGTGTCTTGACTACAGTCAAGCATGGTGATGGGAGTGTCATGGTCTGGGATTGCATGAGTGTTGCTGGCACTGGGGAGCTACAGTTCATTGAGGGAACCATGAATGCCAGCATGTACTGTGACATACTGTAGCCGAGCATGATCCCCTCCCTTCAGAGACTGGGCCGCAGGGCAGTATTCCAACATGATAACGACCCCAAACACACCTCCAAGATGACCACTGCCTTGCTAAAGAAGCTGAGGGTAAAGGTGATGGACTGGTCAAGCATGTCTCCAGACCAACCCTATTGAGCCTCTGTGGAGCATCCTCAAATGGAAGGTGGAGGAGCGCAAAGTCTCTAACATCCACCAGCTCCATGATGTTGTCAAGGAGGAGTGGATGAGGACTTCAGTGGCAACCTGTGAAGCTCTCGTGAACTCCATGCCCAAGAGGGTGAAGGCAGTGCTGGAAAATAATGGTGTCCACACAAAATATTGAAATTTTGGGCCCAATTTGGACATTTTTACTTAGGGGTGTACTCACTTTTGTTGCCAGTGGTTTAGACATTAATGGCTGTGTGTTGAGTTATTTTGAGGGGACAGCAAATTTACACTGTTATACAAGCTGTACACTCACTACTTTACATTGTCATTTACAGTGTAATTTCTTCAGTGTTGTCACATGAAAAGATAGAATAAAATATTTACAAAAATGTGAGGGGTGTACTCACTTTTGTGAGATACTGTGATATAACTAAAGATTTGTTGGGCAAGGTATGTATTTTTGCAGATGAGACAAAGGTTGCTCGTGAGATGTTTTAGGTGTGTTATGGAACACTATAGGCTCTATGAGTTTTTTTTTTTTTTTTTTACTAAAGGTAAATAGACTGTGCACTTTGCAAAGACTACCCAATCATGTGTAAGCAAAAAAAAAAAACAGCATTTTTTGCTTGCACGTGATTAGATGATGGAAGTCAGCAGAGTTTCTGCTCATTTACTAAGCTCCGGAGCTACTGCACCTTGCAAAGTGCACAGTCTTTTTTCCTTCAGTAAATCAACCCCTAGGTATAACGAAATAAAGCTGCATTACAGTGCCTTGAAAAAGTATTCATACCCATTGAAACTTTCCACAGTTTGTCATGTTACAACCAAAAACACCAATGTATTTTCGATGAGATGTTCAAACCTAAGTCTGCTTTAAACATCTCCACAACTTTATCCCTGACACACCAGACATGGTGTCTTCCCCGGCCTTCATGATGCTGTATTTTCACTAAGGTTTCTAACAAACCTCTGGGGGCTTCACAGAAAATCGGTATTTATACTGAAATTAAATTACATACAGGTAGACTCTATTTGCTAATTAGGAGACTTCTGAAGGCAATTGGTTCCACTAGATCTTAGTTAGAGGTATCAGAGCAAAGGGGGCTGAATACAAATTCACGCCACATTTTTCACATATTTATTTGTAAAAAAAAAAAAAATTGAAAACCATTTATAATTTTCCTTTCACTTAACAATTACTGTATGTGCCACTTTGTGTTGGTCTATCACATAAAATCCCAATAAAATATATTTATGTTTTTAGTTGTAATATGACAAAATGTGGAAAATGTCAAGGGGTATGAATACTTTTTCAAGACACTGTAAACCCAAGCTTTTATTATATTACAATTTACCAATTCTTAGATAACTGCAGTAGTTTTCTTCTTTAGACTTTCTTTCTCCTGTTTTCACTTAGTGAGCTGGCTAGTAAGCTGGCTGTCTGTAAGTACACTATATTACCAAAAGTATTGGGAGGCCTGCCTTTATACACATATGAACTTTAAAGGCATCCAAGTCTTAGTCCATAGGGTTCAATATTGGGTTGGCCCATCCTTTGCAGCTAGAACAGCTATAACTCTTCTGGGAAGGCTGTCCACGAGGATTAGGCATGTGTCTATGGGAATGATTGACCATTGTAACAGAGCCTGATGTGTAGGAGACCTCTCTTACAGCCCTGGCTCTAGGGCCACCGGAGTTGGGACAGTGGTCGCGAGAGCGCAGTGAGTTAGAAGTGCCTGCAGAATTCCTTGTTGATGGTAGAGATGTGCAGCTGATGGGTTGCCAAACCAGGCTGGGTGGTGAGCAGCAAGTGGCAGCAGAAGCAGCAGGTGTGGATGCACAGTGGGTACAGGAAAGCGTCTCCAGGTACTGGATGGAGCAGGATGGAGCAAGACTAAAACAGGGTCAGACAAGCTGGGTCAGATATGGCATAAGCAGAGATTGATCAGTAGACAGGCAGAGGTTGGCAGCAGGATATCAGGCAGAATAGCAAGTATAGCAAAGATAAAGTAACCCGGGGTCAGAACCCGGAGATCCTGGATTTTTTTCTCCTCTCTGGTTGACTGTTGGGGAGTGAGGATGACTACCTTCTCTCCTGAACTGTGGATCTGCCGCTGGGGAAGAAGAACTGTCACCTTCTCACCCTGGGCCTCCAGAAATGCCACGGTTGTGGGGCAGAGGTCTTGGACCCTCTGTCTGGTTGCCAGTGCTTCAGCTGAATACGTCTGTTGTAATTCCACAGATGCTGCTGGCAGGAAATCCCATGTCCCCCTTAGTGGTGTGGGAGAAAGGCCAGCTGCCTCTTCTCTCGGGAAGGCTAAAGTTGCTGTTGGTGCTGGCCAAAACTCAGTGATGTTCAGCCCTAATGCCAGCTCTTCTGCTGGAGGCTCATCATGTTGTTCCACCTCAGCAGAAAAGTCTATTAAATCCCCAGTCTCTGAAACTAGTGGTGGGGAAAAGATTCCCCATCAATTTCCCCTGGAATCCTGGAGTCACTGAAGGTGCTAGGCCAGTGCTGTGTATGGGCACTGCAGCGGGGGCTTTGATCTCAGGTGATTATTACATAATGAGCTAGTATACTGTGCATACTAGCTCATTATGCCTTTGTCTTGCAGGTCGTTTTTTTGTTGTTTTTTTGCTGTCCACAGGCACATTTGGGCTACATACCAGTAGAGGGTTCTGTAGCTCTCATCCAGCTGCATCTCTGCCTGGATAAGCCTTAAATCAGCCGTCCGCTCCTTGTGCGGTTGTTTCTACAATACCAGCAGTCGCACTTCGTACTGCGACCAGTACCTTTCCTGAATGGAGGAGAGAATTTTTCTCTGGTTGCGCTGCTCACTAACTAGTGCTTCCTACCAGAGTTGCTGGTGGACAGAATCATACCATCCTAGCAGGTCCTGCATGGGCACTGGTCCCATGTGCCATATCCACATCTCTCCCAGCCTTCTTCAGAATTCTTATTCTATGGTGGCTAGTATCTGTACCTCTCCTTTTCTACTATCCGGACTTATGATCCCGGTGGTGGATTGGATGTCCCAGACTGCAGGAAGCATCCCTCTGCTGCCACCAAATATGACAGAACCGCTTTGGCACCCCGCTTGGGTACTTCTTTCTGCCAAACAGTGCCTCATGCCCTCCAAACCATTCCAAGCAGCCTGAGAGCAAATATCAGCCCTTTTTACCCCAAACATCATACACAGACAAAATGTTAAACTCAAAAGAAACATCTGTTTATTGAACAGAAATACCCTTGAAAAGTAGGTCCGTTACAACGGGGTCAGTTGGTCAGTTCATGTAACATTTTCCCGAAACATCAAACAATAGTTTAGATAACAAGGTAGATAGAGATGACACAAGGCTAATCCTATCATAGATATCTCCAAGAGTTAGCCAAGTTAGCCAACAGACAAATCAATTAACAATTAACAATGGGAGAGATCTACTTAAAAATGAACACATAATAAACCGTGATCTCACCTCATCTCAGAGTATCCAGCAACAGTATTCAAGAAGACCCAGGGCTGTCCAAATCTCATTGACCTGCTTTCTTTTCATATACATCTGTTCACTGAGTTTTAAGTTGGCAGAGACCATCATGGCTATCTTGACTGTTAACTGTAATAATGTCCATTATATAACAGGATATCTTCCTAAATGCTTGTAGCTCCCTCAAATGCCAGGGCCCATAGTCAGTGGGTAGGATGCTTGCCCCTAGTCCTCTCCAAAAGCCTCTGTCCTGGTTGGGTCTGCCACGCAGCCATTCATCCTGTACAATCTGTAAATTATTTTTCACAGATTTTCAAGGCAGGGAGCTGCAGTTACATACAAAATACGAGCTCCAAGAGCTGATTGGAGGGATGGGGCACACCCCACTTCACATAGCACACAGAAGAAGAGCTGAAGCTGCCAATCACAGGCTGTGTGCTGGAGATGTAAGACAAAAACAATTCCATAGCTCATCTCACCAACCAGTCTGCTGACCAACCAAATTAACCTAACTGTCTGTTAAAAGCAGGAATTTAGTTAGCGCACATATGCAAACGCATGTGAAAGCTGCAAGGCCACGTCACGCCACCCCCGTGTGGCTTGCGGTCCTAAAAATACAAATTTATAAGTGTCTCCATAGTGGAAGCACATGCATGGAATGGATAGATGTGGGACAGGCGAGCCTGGAGACTGCCCTAGCCCCCTTAAAGGAACAGGAGCACACTGGACACCCAGCAATTAGAGAGAAATGACACTTAGTGCTTTGGAGAGAGGCACTAAAAAACACTAAACACTATAAAAATGTGTGCTTTTTCATATTTCATGTCTGAGGTTTACAACTACTTTAAGGCTCGGCTCATACTGTACATCACATGTAAAATGCACAGGAACCACGACGCATTCCTGTGCAATTCACAAGTGATTCAGTATGGTGTGATTTGAGCCCATTCATTTTGAATGATCTCAGATCATACCGTGTTACGCCAAAGAAGTGCATACGCCTTTTTTGGAGCTGCACCGAACCAGATTCACGGTCGTTTTGTACTCTTTGAACCAGTGCAGGCAAACGCATTGTATTTGTGACTTGCTTTTGTGGTGTTAACTTTGTATTGACACCCGCAGCAGATTGCAAGGGCAGCGTGTTTGCACTGCAAGTCTGAACCCAGCCTAGGGCTTAAAGTGGTTCTAAAGTCAGAAGATTTTTTTTGCTTAAAGCAGAGTTCCACTGATTTTTTTTATTTATTTTTTTAAGTCAGCAGCTACAAATACTACTGCAGCTGCTCACTTTTAAAATAGGGACACTTACCTGTCCATGGTGACCACGATGTCGGCAACCGAGGCCGATCTATCCCTCGGCTGTCGGGTGCTGCCGCCACCATCCTCGGTAAGGGAATTAGGAAGTGAAGCCTTGCAGCTTCCCTTCCTAGTTCCCTATTGCGCATGCGTGATTCGCGCTGCGCATTCCCACTGGTCCCTGCTGTGTTCGGGGACCCGTGTGTCGAAGGCTGTTAATGATAACAACGAATGCATTTCAGGGGCCAAATACAACAGATATGCACTGTGCTTAATTGCTTGAAATAGTTTAAGAAGGGCTGGTTAAGCCAGTGTTAGTGAATACAGCATAACAGTAGCATATTCATTGGCTGGAGTTCCTTTTTTGTCTGCTATATTAGTATGCATGGTTTCCGAATCATTGAAAAAAATAAAAATACATTTCTGCATTTGAAATGCAAGAGTGGATATCAGAAAAAGAGCAGCTGAAAGTTGCAAATCACACCTGCTATTGGTGCTGTTTTTGGGACCAGGCAACCATTCAGGATCTGACATCACTGGATCACTATGTAGCAGGGGTAGACTGACAACTCATGGGGCCCCCAGGCAATAGGAGATTATGCGGCCCCCGGGCAATAGAAGATTATGGGGCCACCGGGCAATAAGAGATTATGGGGCCCCCGGCAATAGGAGATTATGGGGCCCCCGGGCAATAGGAGATTATGGGGCCCCCGGGCAATAGGAGATTATGGGGCCACACAGTATACACACACACAGTATACACACAGACACACAATATACACACACAGTATACACACAGAGAATACATATACACACACTGAAAAGGTACTGGAGAGGCGGGGCAGCTATAATCTTGGTATTTTTTAAAATACACAGATTTTTACATACTGTCCCTGGTTTTATTGAGGCTGGCAACCCTGATGGGGCCCCTTAGTGGCACGGGGCCCTCGGGCAGTGCCTAGTGCCCAAATGGTCAGTCCGCCCCTGCTTTGTAGTGATGTCTGTTCAAATTACCGCTTGAGCACAATCAGCCCCCACATGACTGATTGGATGTATATCATTTACATCAATGTGTTGTAGACCCCGTCACTTCTTGTTACCGAAAAGCCTGAGAAAAGCAAGTCAGTTCTAGCTTACAGGAAGACAAAATAGAGAGTGCGCAGATATTATATATTCAATGCATAAATTAAGAGATCATAAACAACTTAATTTAATTCCATTCATAATGGTTTGTTTAAAGTGGAAGTAAACTCTTTTTTTTTTGCACTTGTACCTACAGGTAAGCCTAAAATAAGGCTTACCTCTCAACATTTTAACCACCTCGCGTCCGCCCTATAGCCGAATGACGGCCGTAGAGCAGGCGCTTTCGTCCGGGTGGCCGTCCCTGGACGTCCTAATGTTTACTTCCGCAATGCGCACCGCCGCGGGCGCGCATCGGGGAAGTTCTGTGTTTGCCGTGTCCCCCGGGGACAGGCAAACACAGATCGCTGTAAACGGGCAATCACAGCGGCCGTTTACAGCGAGATCGGCGTGTCCAATGGGAGATGATCTCATATGTAAACATATGAGATCATCTCTCAGCGCCGCTCTCCCTCCTCACACAGACAGCTTGTGAGAGGGGAGAGATGAACGGCTGCAGCGGCAGCTGTTCTGCTTTGCTTTGCTTTGATACAAAAAAAAAAAGTGCCATCCTCCCCCAGCAGTGCCATCCTGCCCCAGTGCCATCCGCCCCAGTGCCATCCGCCCCAGTGCCATCAGCCCCAGTGCTACCTGCCCCCAGTGCCATCCACCCCAGTGCTACCTGCCCCCAGTGCCACCTGTTGTCAGTGCCATTTGTCCCCAGTGCCATCTGTCATCAGTGCCACGTATAAGTGCCATCTGTCATCAGTGCCACGTGTCATCAGTGCCACATAGTGCCATCTGTCATCAGTGCCACGTATTAGTGCCATCTGTCATCAGTGCCACGTATCAGTGCCATTTGTCATCAGTGCCACCTGTCAGTGTCACATGCCATCTGTTGTCAGTGTCACGTGTCATCAATGCCACTTATCAGTGCCATCTGTCATCAGTGCCACGCGTCATCTGTGCCATGTATTAGTGCCATCTGTCATCGGTGGCACGTATTAGTGCCACGTATTAGTGCCATCTGTCATCAGTGCCACGTATTAGTGTCACGTGTCTTCAGTGCCACGTATTAGTGCCACGTGTCATCAGTGCCACGTATAAGTGCCACGTGTCATCAGTGCCACATATTAGTGCCATCTGTCATCAGTGCCACATATTAGTGCCATCTGTCATCAGTGCCACGTGTCATCAGTGCCACGTATAAGTGTCATCATTGCCACGTATCAGTGCCATCTGTCATCAGTGTCACGTGTCATTGTCCTGGTGCTTCAAAAGTGTAATAAATAGTCAACAAGTTAGATGTGTAATTTATGTTCCTAGAACACATGATGGCGCTACCTGCATGTTGGGCCTCTCTATGTGGCCAGGCTGTGAAAAAGTCCCACACATGTGGTATCGTAATACTCAGGAGGAGTAGCAGAATTTTTTGGGAGGTGTCATTTGTGGTATACACATGCCATGTGAGAGAAATAACCTATTACAATGACAATTTTGTGGAGAAAACAAAAAATGAAAAATCTTAATTTTGCAAAGAATTGTGGGAAAAAAATGACAACATCAAAAAGCTCACTATGCCTCTTACTAAATACCTTGGAATGTCTACTTTCCAAAAAGGGGTCATTTGGGGAATATTTGTTTTATTTTCTTTCCTGACTTGTTCGGGTCACAAGAAGCGAGATAGGCCACCAGTACATCAGATGTGATCAATTTTGTGCGATTCACACCACAGCTTGTAGGCTCTCTAACTTTCACAAAGACCAAATACAGTGGTGTGAAAAAGTGTTTGCCCCCTTCCTCATTTCCTGTTCCTTTGCATGTTCGTCACACTTAAGTGTTTCGGAACATCAAACCAATTTAAACAATAGTCAAGGACAACACAAGTAAACACAAAATGCAATTTGTAAATGAAGGTGTTTATTATTAAAGGTGAAAAAAAATCCAAACCATCATGGCCCTGTGTGAAAAAGTGATTGCCCCCCTTGTTAAAACATACTATAACTCTGGTTGTCCACACCTGAGTTCAATTTCTCTAGCCACACCCAGGCCTGATTATTGCCACACCTGTTCACAATCAAGGCATCACTTAAATAGGAGCTGCTTGACACAGTAAGGTCCACCAGAAGATCCTTAAAAGCTACACATCATGCCGAGACCCAAAGAAATTCAGGAACAATTGAGAAAGAAAGTAATTGAGATCTATCAGTCTGGAAAGGGTTATAAAGCCATTTCCAAAGCTTTGGGAATCCAGCGAACCACAGTGAGAGCCATTATCCACAAATGGCGAAGACATGGAACAGTGGTGAACCTTCCCAGGAGTGGCCGGCCGCCCAAAATTACCCCAAGAGCGCAGCGACGACTCATCCAAGAGGTCACAAAAGACCCCACAACAACGTCCAAGGAACTGCAGGCCTCACTTGCCTCAGTTAAGGTCAGCGTTCATGCCTCCACCATCAGGAAAAGACTGGGCAAAAATGGCCTGCATGGCAGAGTTCCAAGGAGAAAACCACTGCTGAGCAAAAAGAACATCAAAGCTCGTCTCAATTTCTCCACAACACATCTTGATGATCCCCAAGACTTTTGGGACAACATTCTGTGGACCGATGAGACAAAAGTGGAACTCTTTGGAAGGTGTGTGTCCAAGTATATCTGGCGTAGAAGGAACACTGCATTTCATAAAAAGAACATTATACCAACAGTAAAATATGGTGGTGGTAGTGTGATGGTCTGGGGCTGTTTTGCTGCTTCAGGACCTGGAAGACTTGCCGTGATAAAAGGAACTATGAATTCTGCTGTCTACCAAGAGATCCTGAAGGAGAATGTCCGACCATCTGTTCGTGTACTCAAGCTGAAACGAACTTGGGTTCTGCAGCAGGACAATGATCCTAAACACACCAGCAAGTCCACCACCGAATGGCTGAAGAAAAACAAAATGAAGACTTTGGAGTGGCCTAGCCAAAGTCCTGACCTGAATTCTATTGAGATGTTGTGGTATGACCTTAAAAAGGCCGTTCATGCTCGAAAACCCTCTAATGTAACTGAATTAGGACAATTCTGCAAAGATGAGTGGGCCAAAATTCCTCCAGGACGCTGTAAAAGCCTCATTGCACGTTATCGCAAACGCTTGGTTGCAGTTGTTGCTGCTAAGGGTGGCCCAACCAGTTATTAGGTTTAGGGGGGAATCACTTTTTCACACAGGGCCATGATGGTTTGGATTTTTTTTCACCTTTAATAATAAACACCTTCATTTACAAATTGCATTTTGTGTTTACTTGTGTTGTCCTTGACTATTGTTTAAATTGGTTTGATGTTCCGAAACACTTAAGTGTGACAAACATGCAAAGGAACAGGAAATGAGGAAGGGGGGCAAACACTTTTTCACACCACTGTAATATCAACTAATTTGGGTTATTTTTACCAAAGATATGTAGCAGTATAAATTATGGCCAAAATTTATGAAGAAAAATTAATAATTTGTATAATTCTGTCACAGAAACAAAGAAATATGCGTTTTTTTTCAAAATTTTCGGTCTTTTTTCATTTATAGCGCAAAAAATAAAAACCCCAGAGGTGATCAAATACCACCAACAGAAAGCTCTATTTGTGGGAAAAAAAGGACAAAAAATTCATTTGGGTACAGTGTTGCATGACTAAGTAATTGTCATTCAAAGTGTGAGAGCACCAAAAGCTGAAAATTGGTCTGGGCAGGAAGGGTGTTTAAGTGCCCAGTAAGCAAGTGGTTAAGATAGGAATGAGGGACACCTACTAGCAAACGTATGTAGGCATAGGACACGCCCCCTGCCACACCCCCTTAAAGGAGAATTAACCAAATAAAAAAAAGGTTCATTAAATTCACAAGAGCTTTTTTTTTTTACCACTATTATTCCTTTATATTGGCTTTAAAAATGTACAAATTAGAATACAATTCAGAATTTGGATGAAAGGTTTAGCACTGGGAAACACTTTTTTAAAGATAAAAAGTGCATTTTATATACAACTATATAGATCAGACCAAAATAAGGGGCAAATGAGGGGGGGAAGAGGGACAGAGGGGCATTGCTCCAAATCAGGGACAGTCCCGTGAAATCAGGGACAGTCCCGTGAAATCAGGGACAGGCGCGTGAAATCAGGGACAGGCCCGTGAAATCAGGGTCCGTTGGGAGCTATGTAATAAGGCTTACCTGTAGGTACAGTGAATTTCTTCTAAACTTGCACAGTTTAGGGGATATTCACACTACATGCAGCCAGTGACATTACTGATGCATGCGCTCTGAAGGTTGGGATACCCATGCTGTCCCTTCAGAGCTCTGTGCCACGGCCATGACACCCACGAGCAGGAGTGACTTCATCGTGGCTCAGCCAATCAGGTGGCTGGAGCACTCAAATCCAGAAGGAAAACCGGGTAAAGATGGAATCTTGTCAGCGGTGACAGTGCGACACTGGAGAGATTCGTTCTAAGGTAAGTATTTCATAATGCGCTAGTATGAGACGCAAACTAGCACATTATGCCTTGTCTTGCAGAGTTATTTTGCTGTTTTTTTTTTTCTTTTTGTTAAAAAGGTGTAGCTTATTCCTGCTTTAAGGAAGCTTAAAGCAGAACTTCAGGCATTTTTTCATCTTTCCATATATTAAATCCTCTGCCCTTGTTGTTTTAAATTGGTTTAAATTATGCAAGCTGTCCTTAAACAATGGAGCATCCTAGAGCTAGATCCTAAGGTAACAAATATCATACCCGATGCCCCCCAAGTCACTTTCAGAAAAGCTAAAACGCTCAAAAATTCGATAGCACCAAGTAAACTAAAATCCCATCCAAAAGTACATGCCACAGATATCCGTTCTTATTTTGATCACAGGACCGGCATATTTGAGTGTCGAAAAAAAGTTTGTCTTACTTGTCAGTTCATCTCCCACAGAAAATCAAGCTTTTCCGACAAAGAGGGTCGGATGTTTACAATTAAAGGGGTTGTAAACACTCATGGTTTTTCACCTTAATGCATTCTAAGCATTAAGGTGAAACACCTCCTGCCATGTACCAGCCCCCCAGTGCCCCCCCTTATACTTACCTGAACTCTGGCCAAGAACAAACACACCAGTTCTAGTTGGCGTCTTGTGTCCTGATTGGATAGATTGATAGCAGTGCAGCCATTAGCTCCTGCTGCTGTCAATCAAATCCAATGACATGGGCATCAGGGGCAGAGCCGGTTCCAGCTTTCTGGGTCTATGGACACAGAAGTTGGACCCAGGAGCATGCCCGCATGGGTATCCCCAAGGAGATTGCTTCTCCTAGGTGGTTTCCCAATGTGAGGAGGAGCCACTAGCGCCCTTAAGGGACCCCAGAAGAGGAGGATCGAGGCTACTCTGTGCAAAATGAACTACACAGTGGAGGCACGTATGATATGTTAGTTAAAAAAAAAAAAAAAACATGAGGGTTTAGTAACCCTTTAAGCAGTTCATCACTTGCTTGTCTGAATTTGTGATATATGTGCTTCAGTGCCCATGTAACCTATTATATGTCGGTCGTACAGTCGTACATTATGTAAACGTGTGGGCGAGCATAGAAGGTTTATCAAGAGTGGATGTGATGAGCACAGCATCCCTCAACATTTTTTGTTACAACATAACGTGGACATCAAATGTCTTGAGGTCATGGCGATTGAATACATTTCATGCAGGACCCTAAATGATAATGAGAAATTTTCCTTACTTTGCAAAAAGGAGGCCTTTTGGATTTTTAGATTAGATACCTTGTCCCCTAATGGGTTAAATGAAGAATTAAAGACAAATAATCTAATATAAATATCCTACACCCTCCCCTTTGAACACCAAGTTATGAACATTACACTTGAGCCATCATAAGGCATCTGCATCCACTACCACTATTTTTATATTTTAGCAGCACATGCAAGTGCATGGACTCTCACGGTAGGAAGATACAGGCCAATCTAATAATTATTTGGTCTTACACAATTGTTTATATTTATATTTTTGTATTTTTTTTATATTTTACAACATTTCTAATTTAATATATACACATACTATATTCTATACTTTGCATATAGTTCTAGATATTATTTAAAGAAGAAGAAATATGTTCAATGAGGTTTGAATATTTTGTTTAAAAAAAAAAAAAAAAATGATATTTTCTATACATTGTCATCCATAAGTAAATGGTTATTATAAATGGAGCTAAAACTGCAGGGCCCTTTTTCGCAGAGGGAAGAGTCTGAGATGTGTCTACAGCCAATCACACTGCCCCATGCTTTGTGAGTTTTCTGGTCCTTTGCCTTTTTATTCACCGTTGGTCTGTCCCGTCGCATGACGACACGGCACAGGAGTGCAAAACATGTTGTCACAGTGACGGGACCACTCTATCAGCTTGCCACCCAGATGTCCTCTGCTTCATTCTCTCCACTAGCCTCCACTCTGTTCTTCTGGTACAGCGAGTGAAGTCATAGCTAGCAGCCGCTCCTGCTTGGTGTCACTGCAGGAAGACCTGTCACAGCTCTCTGTGGCTGTTTCTCTCCCTGGCAATGCTCCCTGTGACAGCCGCCTTCTACCTGCCTTTGAGCCATCAATCCAGTCCAGCCATTGCACATATATGCTGGAACTGGCAGGCAAGACACATCCAGGACTCCTCCATCTGAGCGCATGGAAGCATTTTTAGCCATAGCTCACAACTGTCCCTGATTTCGAGGGGCTGTCCCTGATTTGGAACAAAGTCCCTCTGTCCCTCTTTCCTCCTCATTTGTCCCTCATTTTGGTCTGATCTTATAATAAAATGCTCTATTTTTCCTTCAAAAAAAGCTTCCCATTGCTAAACTTTTCATTCAAATTCAAAATTTGAGTATTTGTGAATTTCAAAATATCAAGGAATAGTAGTGGTAAAAAAAATAAAAAAAAGTCCTGGCTACTGGCTAAAGTGGAATATATATTGACATCAGTGGGTTGCACAACCTTTTATGCAATGTTTTAGGCCCCTTTCACGCGGGCGGACCATTCAGATCCACCTGTCAGTTTTTTAGGCGGACCTGAATGGACGCTCAATACAGGTCTATGGGGCGACAGATGTCAACGGGGACATGTCCGCTAGTGTGACGGATGGAAACCCTACTTTTCCATCCATCTGGCAGATTGTATCTGATAAAAATGAACTCTACAGTCAGTCTTCATCTGATCCCTTATAGAGAAGAGCGGTGCTCTGACAGGTCCGTCTCTGCACAGTGTGCAGAGACGGACCTGTCATTTGCTTGCTCAGCAGGGATCGACGGAGCGATCAGCTGCTGAGCAAAATGGAGCCCGTACACAGACACGTCCGTATGAAAGGGGCCTTAATCAAGACTGTGTTTTTTTACAATTAACTAGAACCGGTTTCATGGAATTTGAGAGTCTGACAGGTGTTTACTTTTACGCAGAATATCCATACAATTAAGACTACTATTACTTGGACCTGGGCGCTTTTGTGGAATTTCTTTGCAGCTCTCGTGTCACTCCTTCCCAGGAGTAGGGATGAGCCCAATGTTCGAGTCAAACATTGGGTGTTCGCTTGTTAGCCGAATAGCGAACAATTTCGGGTGTTCATGGCAAATTCGAAAGCCGCAAAACACCCTTTAAAAGTCTATGGGAGAAATCAAAAGGGCTAATTTTAAAGGCTTATATTCATGGTATTGTCATAAAAAGTGTTTGGGGACCTGGGTCCTGCCCCAGGGGACATGTATCAATCCAAAAAAACGTTTTAGAAACAGACAATTTTTCAGGATCAGTGATTTTAATAATGCTTTAAGTGAAACAATAAAAGTGAAATATTCCTTTAAATTTCATACCTGGGGAGTGTCTATAGTATGCCTGTACAGTGGCACGTTTCTTGTGTTTAGAACAGTCCGAGAGCAAATGCCATTTCAAAAGGAAAAAGGGAATTTAAAAGTACTCACAGCTATAATGAATTGTCGGTCCGGCAATATACATAAAATTTCATTGATAAAAACGTCATGAGATTCCCCCACAGGGGACCCCCAAACCAAAATTTAAAACAATAATGTGTGGGGGTCCCCCCAATTTCCATACCAGGCCCTTCAGGCCTGGTATGGATATTAAGGGGAACCCTGCGCCAAATTTTTTTTTTAAATGGCGCGGGGGTCCCCCCTCAAAATCCATACCAGAGCCTTCAGGTCTGGTATGCATTTTAAGGGGAACCCCACACCAAAAATCTAAAAAAAATGGTGTGGGGTCCTACCAAAAATCGATACCAGACCCTTACCTGAGCATGCAACCTGGCAGGCCGCATACCCTCAACATGGAGAAGGTGCTTTGGGGTAGCCTCCCCCAAAGCACCTTGTCCCCATGTTGATGGGAAGAAGGGCCTCATCCCCACAACCCTTGCCCGGTTGGTTGGCAATACAAACAAGTTTTTTTATATAATTGGAAAGTGTTTGAGCTTCTATGTGTATTTTATTCCCATTCCCATTGTGATTATTTTATCCTTACCTTCTATTCAGGGAACACTTATCAGACAGAGAAGGTAATAAAGGTCTTCAATGAGGGCATAGAGAACATTTAAAATCTGACAGAGGCTCTAAAGCCTCATACAGATGATCGGACTTTGTACAAACTTTCCCGTGGATTTTTGTACAAGGGGCATCAGCTGAGAACTTGTATTGCATACACACTGCAGAACTTTTTCAGCCAACTTTCACCAAATCAGGTGTTTTTTCTGCTCTTTACCGCCACCTTTGGTCAACTTCTGTATTGTTGTCTGATCTTTTGCACTGGTTCTGAGCATGCGTGTTTGTACTTTGTACAAAAGTCCTATGGTTTTCTGTACACACGATCAGACTTTGCTCCATCTGACTTTTGTTGCCAGAAAGTTTGTCCGTTCGCACAGCAAACGATGAAAAGTCAGATGAAAACTGAAAAAGTTTGTCCGATGGAGCGTACACACGGTCGGATGTTGCCTTAAAACAGCTAATTTGAATGTTTGTTGTCAAAAAGTCTGATCGTGTGTATGGGCCTTAATTCTTACTTGTGCTATATGGAATGAAAATAAAAGGTTGAGGTTAGGCTATTTAATAAACAGTGTAAAAAGTTAAATGCAGTTGTGGAAACCCATTAAAAAAATGAATCACTTAATCCAGCCCAAGGTTTGTAATTGGTTATTATAGATACTGAGGTGTGGACGTTACTTATAGTATTATTTTACTGAATAAGGCTGGTGGTGGAATGAGAAAGTCTCTGGACTGTCAGAATTCTCAGTTTCCTTGATAGAAGGTGAGCTCTTTATTGTCAGCATGAATTCAGCAATAATAACAATAATATTAATTTATATGTGTGCGCACTGCGCTAATGAAAAACACCTAACTGTGCTGCCACTTATTATTCAATAAACATGCAAATGAGGTGAAACAATTGTCAATGTAAAAATGAGAAAGTGACAAATAATTTCACCGTAGCACACTAAATTAATCTACAAAACCCCTAAATATTAGCATTGTGAAATGATCAATAGTGATGGACGAACTTCCGACGGGACGTTTCGCGAACGCGAAACGCGAACGGCCACAAACGTTCGCGAAAACGACCGTTCGCCGCGGGCTCCATTGACTTCAATGGGAGGCGAATTTCGCAAACCTTTAGGTCGAATTTGCGGCCACGGGGTAATTATTAGGGGGTAGCACGTAGTCCCACCACCTGGACAATAGCATAATACATGTATGAGGTGAATTTGGGATCGATAACTACAAGCATTTTTTTTTTATTTGGGAAATTGTTCTGACAATTCAGGACTATGGAGCTAATGAAGGCAATGGAGGAGAGGGAAGGTCAGGGACCAGGGTAGGCAAACAAGAGGGTGCAGGAGATACAGAGCACTGACAGCAGCACCGTAATACAGAGCACTGACATCAGCACCGTGACATACAGCGCTGACAGCAGCTCCGTGACATACAGCGCTGACAGCAGCTCCGTGACATACAGCGCTGACAGCAGCTCCGTGACATACAGCGCTGACAGCAGCTCCGTGACATACAGCGCTGACAGCAGCTCCGTGACATACAGCGCTGACAGCAGCACCGTGACATACAGCGCTGACAGCAGCTCCGTGACATACAGCGCTGACAGCAGCTCCGTGACATACAGCGCTGACAGCAGCTCCGTGACATACAGCACTGACAGCAGCTCCGTGACATACAGCGCTGACAGCAGCTCCGTGACATACAGCGCTGACAGCAGCACCGTGACATACAGCGCTGACAGCAGCTCCGTGACATACAGCGCTGACAGCAGCTCCGTGACATACAGCGCTGACAGCAGCTCCGTGACATACAGCACTGACAGCAGCTCCGTGACATACAGCGCTGACAGCAGCTCCGTGACATACAGCGCTGACAGCAGCACCGTGACATACAGCGCTGACAGCAGCTCCGTGACATACAGCGCTGACAGCAGCTCCGTGACATACAGCGCTGACAGCAGCTCCGTGACATACAGCGCTGACAGCAGCTCCGTGACATACAGCGCTGACAGCAGCACCGTAAGCAGCCCCAGGAGGAAGTCAGCACAGCACAGGGATGGTGTGATCCCCTCATAATAAGAACCCCCAGGAGGAAGTCAGCACAGCACAGGGATGGTGGGAGCCCCTCATAATAAGAACACCCAGGAGGAAGTCAGCACAGCACAGGGATGGTGGGAACCCCTCATAATAAGCAGCCCCAGTAGAAATATGACACCGCTCAACCTCTTCAAAGAGGAGGGTAGGGGCATATAGTACGGTGTGCTTTTTTGGGTCAGGGAAGTGAGCCAAATGAATTAAGAAGGTCTGTGTGCTTGATTCCAAAAATTGTTTATAGACATATACATGGTCTACTGATCACATGTGTTGAATTCCTCCGAGATCCATGCCTCATTCATTTTTAGAAATGTGAGGTAGTTAACACTGTCGTGAGCTAGGCGAGTACGCTTATCGGTCACAATCCCCCCTGCTGCGCTGAACGTCCTTTCGGACAGGACACTGGATGAGGGGCAAGCCAACAGTTCGATTGCAAATTGGGCAAGCTCTGGCCAGAGGTCAAGCCTGCCCACCCAGTAGTCTAGGGGTTCATCACTCCTCAGAGCGTCCACATCGGCCGTTAACCCAATGTAGTCGGACACCTGACGGTCTAGGCGTTCCCTGATGCTGGATCCGGATGACACCTGTCGATGGGTCGGCTGAAAGAATGACCTCATATCCGAAGTCACCAACACATCTTCAAACCGGCCTCTTCTTGCAGGCGCTGTTGGATTGGTACCCGCAAATCCTTCTCTGGGAGTGGGAATTGCTCCTCTGCCAGCGCACGCAAAAGCAGAATGCAGCATTTCTCGAAGCAAGGCCTGGAAGTGCTGCATTCTGACAGCCCTCTGCGACGGCGGTAACATTTCCGCCATTTTGTGTTTGTACCGGGGATCTAAGTACGTTGCCACCCAGTACTGGTCCTTGACCCTCATGCTTTTTATACGGGGGTCCCTATTAAAACACTGGAGCATGAAGGCCCCCATTTGCACTCAAGCGGAAGGTATGTGGTGGTGGTGGTGTTGTTGGTGGTAGTGTCTTTGGGGGTGCACATAGCAGAGAGTGAAGAAGAGGGTGCAGATCGAGAGGATGAGGAGGGTGCAGAAGAATAAGGCTGAGTGAGCCACTCAACCAAGTCTGGTGCGTCCTTTAAAGTAATTGAACGCACCTTCTGCAACTTCCCACTTTGGCTCAAGGCTGTTGCTCCTGCCCTACCCCTACCACCCCTGCGGAAGGGCCTGCCTCTTCCTCTGCCTGTCATTTTTTAAATCACCCTGTGACAAAACTCTTAGTCCCTATACCGCTGAAGGACTGCTGCAGTATAGGGCAGCGGTCAGCAGTAGTGCACGTCAACCCTATGTATTGTGGACCGATAGCGGTCCTTACAGAACAGCAGACTGTACTGCACTCAGGCCTATGTACCGTAGCACCCTATACCAAGTTACCAGTCCTTATAAAAACTTTTGTGGACCAAGCAGGTTGTGTGTTAGTGTTTAGCAGACTGTGCGTCAGTCCCTATACCGCTGAAGGACTGCTGCAGTATAGGGCAGCGGTCAGCAGTAGTGCACGGCAACCCTATGTATTGTGGACCGATAGCGGTCCTTACAGAACAGCAGACTGTAACGCACTCAGGCCTATGTACCGTAGCACCCTATACCAAGTTACCAGTCCTTATAAGAACTTTTGTGGACCAAGCAGGTTGTGTGTTAGTGATTAGCAGACTGTACGTCAGTCCCTATACCAATGAAGGACTGCTGCAGTATAGGGCAGCGGTCAGCAGTAGTGCACGGCAACCCTATGTATTGTGGACCGATAGCGGTCCTTACAGAACAGCAGACTGTACTGCACTCAGGCCTATGTACCGTAGCACCCTATACCAAGTTACCAGTCCTTATAAGAACTTTTGTGGACCAAGCAGGTTGTGTGTTAGTGTTTAGCAGACTGTGCGTCAGTCCCTATACCGCTGAAGGACTGCTGCAGTATAGGGCAGCGGTCAGCAGTAGTGCACGGCAACCCTATGTATTGTGGACCGATAGCAGTCCTTACAGAACAGCAGACTGTACTGCACTCAGGCCTATGTACCGTAGCACCCTATACCAAGTTACCAGTCCTTATAAGAACTTTTGTGGACCAAGCAGGTTGTGTGTTAGTGTTTAGCAGACTGTGCGTCAGTCCCTATACCGCTGAAGGACTGCTGCAGTATAGGGCAGCGGTCAGCAGTAGTGCACGTCAACCCTATGTATTGTGGACCGATAGCGGTCCTTACAGAACAGCAGACTGTAACGCACTCAGGCCTATGTACCGTAGCACCCTATACCAAGTTACCAGTCCTTATAAGAACTTTTGTGGACCAAGCAGGTTGTGTGTTAGTGTTTAGCAGACTGTGCGTCAGTCCCTATACCGCTGAAGGACTGCTGCAGTATAGGGCAGCGGTCAGCAGTAGTGCACGTCAACCCTATGTATTGTGGACCGATAGCGGTCCTTACAGAACAGCAGACTGTAACGCACTCAGGCCTATGTACCGTAGCACCCTATACCAAGTTACCAGTCCTTATAAGAACTTTTGTGGACCAAGCAGGTTGTGTATTAGTGTTTAGCAGACTGTGCGTCAGTCCCTATACCGCTGAAGGACTGCTGCAGTATAGGGCAGCGGTCAGCAGTAGTGCACGGCAACCCTATGTATTGTGGACCGATAGCGGTCCTTACAGAACAGCAGACTGTACCGCACCCAAGCCTATGTACCGTAGCACCCTAGACAGACCAAGTTACCAGTCCTGATAAAGAGCTTTGTGGAACAAGTGAGTTGTGAATGATTAGCAGACTGCAGCAGAAGGGCAGCAGTCAAGTATAATATTCTTTCTATATTTGGAAGAAAGAATATTATACGTGTACAAGCCTATTACCGTACCACTGATACCAGTCCTGAAAAGAACCTTTGTGGAACTAATAGTAACAGCAAGTCTTTAAAATTATCCTCACTGCCTGACACACTGCTTCCTGCCTGTCCCTATACAAATTGGCAAAAAAGAGTAGGCTGGAACGATTAGCTGGAACAGCTCTTTTGTGGACCTGATAGTAACAGCTAATGATGATGATGATGATGATGATGAAGAAAGACTAATCTGGCTGAGCTGTCCCTAAAATAGCAGCATACAGCGCTCTGTCCCTTTATCTAAACTGACAAAAGAAACTCAGGCTGCTGACCTAACACCTATACCAGTCCTGAAAAGAACTTTTGTGTACCAAATAGCTAGCGTTTTCTCTGTCCCTACTCCACACAGGATCCTTTCCCTACAGTGACAGAAGAAAGAATGTAAAATGGCCACCGGATCGGGTGTATTTATAGGTTAGGGGGAATGTCCAAGTGTCCATGAGCTGTCATGTCTCAATTGGTTGTCCTGTAACACATGATAAACGTGTCACGAAAGGTTAAAGTTCTTGTATACATTAAACACGTAAGTCCGCCGGGGCGAACGACGGAAAAAGGCGTTCGAACCCGCGGACGGCGAAAGTCGGAAATTCGCCGCGAAACGACCGCCGGGCGAAACGTTCGTCCATCACTAATGATCAACATAAAACACCCATACATAATGAAGTGTCCATATAGCATATCCAAAATATATATATGCTCCAACATATGAAAATCAATATGGTAATTCAGTCCAATTTAAAGTGATGAAAAAAATAGTGAAACAAAATCTCGTTGATCCACCAAAATCCTTCACCAAAGGCATGTGTCTATTCCACTCCCTTTAGAATAAAGTTCACCAGATGCTGTTGCCATTCATTCTCTTGTCTGGCAAATATCACCTTAGTAGATATCATTAAAGAGGCTCTTTTAAATGCCAATCTCCATCTAGATTAATAAAGACACTCTCCCCATATGGAGATAGAAATTGAGACAGAGCCTCCAATAGTGTAAAAACACCTTAAGGTAATCGGTTTATTAAAATGAATGCACTTACATCATAAAAGATTCAAAATCGCCTTGTTAAAATTCCAAACATGCCAGGTGACTCAGTGTTGCGATTTCCTCAGAGCTTCCTTCGTACACATGGATCAGCACTTCCCTGTAGCCACGTTCCAACGCGTTTTGTCACTTCAGACACTAGCTGCACCAGATTTTGCGCTCTCCAGTTTTAGGAAATCAACCCCAAAGTATCTTCCATATGAAATACCAACTCCTTAAAGTTTGGGGGTTATCAGATTTTCAGTGTTGTAAGATAAGTTTGCAGGCCTGGAACAGAGCCCTAGACACTGCTTTTCCAGTGTGATCAGATAAGACAACTCCTTCTAAAATACAAGTGCACAGTGGTGTGAAAGGCACCATTAATCCTGTCCCCAACTTGAATCTAGTATCTATGGAACTTAGAACAGCCCCATTACAAGTGTATTCAATTTCCTGAATTTTCATGTTCTCCAAGACACCTACAACAAATAGGGTCTGGCAGTGAGCCCATTTTATACAGTGGCCCCGAACCTGCTCTTCTGGGGTCCCTTGGTGTCTGTCTCGACTTCCTCCCGCAGGTGCTTCTCATGTTCATGCAAGCTCCCTCGCATGGTGAGAAGCATCTGCGGGCGCGCTCTCGTGATATAGCCGCTCGCTATATCCCCCGGCAGTGGATGTGATTGACAGCAGCGCTAGCCAATGGCTGCACTGCTTTCCATCCATCCACTCCAGCCAATTAGCGGCCAGGCTGAACGGTGGAAAGGACGTCGGGGGACGAGCGCGGGACTTTCGAGGGGTGAGGTAAGTAAAAAGGGGGGGCTGGGGGCGCAGGCAGTGTCAGATGTTTTTTCACCTTAATGTATAGAATGCATTAAGGTGAAAAAACATTTACATTTACAACCCCTTTAATAGGGGTGTGATGTACACGCATTCGAATGTAATTGAGGGAGTTTTGGGAGGTGTTCAAAGAACTCTAATGGGCCGATTGTAAGGCCTCTTAATTTTTACTATAATTTAAAACTCCCATATCTGCCTCCCACTTCTCCAGGACTTTGCATGGGTAGTCTTTAGGGATGGGCGAACGGTTGGGCCCGAACTTTCGTTGTCCGGACGTTCGGAGAACAGCCGAGCAAACGGGTCATTTGACCATTTGTTTGCCCCCCCCCCCCAAACCAACCACAACACATTGCAGCTCTGAACAGTGCATTGCAAGCCCTGATTGGTTATATCTTTCACTGCTTCAGCCAATCAGGGCACAGAGCACTGTCAGAATCATGATTGGACACTGTCGTCATGATTATATTCAATCAGGGCTCACTCCCGCCCCACAGTATAAAAATATTCTTTCAATGGCAGCCATTTTCAGTGCTATTTAGACGTGGAAAGAGATAGAACAGGGCTCTGTTCAGTGCTATTAGTTAGTGAGCTGTGCTATTTTGCTTCAATTGTCAGTGTAGAATATTAGTTTACTGTAAGTCTAGGGATAGTGTGAGTGTAGTGAGGAGGACCATCATTCAGCTTTGCATAGTGTGCAGCTTGAGTAGGGACAACTCAGATAGTTTCACTGTAGTGTAGTGAGACCGTGTCAGTAATCTTGACATTAGTGTATAGCTAGAGTGGGGACAGTTCAGATAACGTCAGTGTAGTGACAGTTGAAAACCGTCTATTTGATTGCGTTACTCTTGTGTTCACTGGACAAGGCACAAAGGGAAATCTCCCCAGTGGACACAGATGACAAAATAAAGCCTCATATGGGTTTTACTTATTCCCCACTCTGTTGAAAATGAAAAAAAAAAAGATTTTGGCTTTAGATATACTTTTATATGTTCAACAGAAGCCAGTTGTTAGACTGGCTTCTGTTAAACAAACCTGATGGAAAAACCAGCATTCGCTCAGCTTCTGAAGCCAATGACTGCATCAGTGATCAATGTGTTCTGACATATTTCTGTGCATCACTGTACATTTGGCGCACTAAATTGCAGTATATTGTATCCACGGAGTGTGTCTATGTAGTGTGAGTACTATAATTAAAGTGCACCAAACACCTCTTTACAATAAATTAAGTGCATCTACGTACAGATTTAAACGTCTTCTTTACATTTGCTTATAGGCACCGCCCACTCCCTCCCAATAAAGTCTGGGAGGAAATGAGGAGAGGCAGACGTTCCCTTGGCACTGTAACGGGGCAACAATTGTGTCCACATGCAAAGGTGGACGTGGTGGTCAGTCCTCAGGCCGGGCATCATTTCCTCTGTTTAGTGAGTTTGCCCATGCTATCCAGCCACAACATGCAGAGGAGGTGGTGGACTGGCTTACTAAACCTTTCTTATCCTCCTCATCCTCTGTCATGCAAGCAGAGACAAGTGTGCAGTCCCCTGCAGTTGCCAGAGTGGATAAATCTGCTTCCTTGTCCACATCTATTCCTGCCATAGCCAAAACATCAGCTATTGAGGAGTCAGCTGAGTTATTTGACCACAGCATCAGTCACTTGCTCCTTGATGATGCCCAGCCATTACTGGATTCAGATGTTGGTTCTCAGGTTGAGGATTAGGGATGAGCTTCAAGCTCAACTCGAACATTGCCTGTTTGCCCGTTCACTGAACAGCGAACAATTTGGGATGTTCGCGGCAAATTCGAAAAGCCGCGGAACACTCTGTAAAAGTCTATGGGAGAAATCTAAAGTGCTAATTTTAAAGGTTTATATGCAAGTTATTGTCATAAAAAGTGTTTGGGGACCTGGGTCCTGTCCCAGGGGACATGTATCAATGCAAACATGTTTTTTTAAAAACGTCCCTTTTTCCGGGAGCAGTGATTTTAATAATGCTTAAAGTGAAACAATAAAAGTGAAATATTCCTTTAAATTTCGTACCTAGGGTGTGTTTATAGTAGGCCTGTGAAGAGGCGCATGTTTCCCGTGCTTAGAACTGTCCCTGCACAAAGTGTAATTTCTGAAGGAAAAAAGTTATTTAAAAGCACTCGAGGCTATAATGAATTGTTGGCTCTCGGTCATTGAAAGTCATTGATAAAAAAAAAAAATGCGTGGGGGTCCCCCCAAATCCAATTACCAGGCCCTTCAGGTCTGGTATGGATATTAAGGGGAACCCTGCGTCAAAATTTAAAAAAAATGACGTGGGGGTCCCCCCCAAATCTGGTATGGATTTTAAGAGGAACTCCAAGCCAAATTTAAACAAAAAATGGTGTGGAGTTCCCCCCAAAAATCCATACCACATAACCTGGCAGGCTGCAGGAAAAGAGGGGGGATGAGAGAGCACCCCCCCCGAACCGTACCAGGCCACATGCCCCCAACATGAGGAGGATACTTTGGGGGTCTGTGACCCCTCAAAACACCATGTCCCCATGTTGATGGGGACAAGGGCCTCATCCCCATAACCCTTGCTTGGAGTTTGTGGGGGTCTCCGGGCAGGGGGCTTATTGGAATCTGGTAGACAAATTGGCATACATGTTCCCCAAGCCGCAGCGTAATACCAAGTTGTCTACAGTGGAAATAATGAAGATGGAGGAGATGATGATGATCATCATGATGAGGTCACTGATGCGACTTGGGTGCCAGATAGAGCAGAGGAGGAAACTGAAGGCGAGTCGGCACAACCCCAAGGAGGCCGACATCAAGAAAGAGTAGAGAGCAGCCACCCTATTCCATAGCATTCTGCAGCTGTTCTCTCCTGGCCCACTCCCAAAAGCTCAGCTGTCTGGGCTTTTTTCAGCACATATGCAGCTGATCACACTGTTGCTATCTGCAAACTGTCTCTCAGGCACATCAAATGTGGCAAAAACACCAACCATTTGGGTACCACATGCTTATCAAGGTATTTAACGCCCAACCACTCAGCCCATTGGCAAGAGCACCTAAAAGCCACACAAAAGGGGCACAAATCTGTCCCTCCTCCTCCTTACCCACTTCAGTCTGCCCCTGCAATACTGAGTCATTACCTTTCAGCAGCCTCTACTGACAGGGATGATGGTATAGCCCAGGGTATCCCAGGTCCTAGCAGCACATCTGCCAGAAGCACACCAGCAGTTGTAGACTGTAGCTGGCAAATTTCTCTGCCCCATCTGTTGCAGCAAAAAATAAATAAAAATACAGTCCCTGCCACCCACATGCTCAGCATCTGAATGCAAGCTTGTCAAAGCTGTTGGCTCTCCAACTTCTGCCTTTCAGCCTGGTGGATTTTGCCCCCTTTTGTGAATTTGCACAATGTGCTGTACCACAATGGCAGGCTCCCAGTTGCTACTACTACTTTTCATGTAAGGCCATTCCATCTCTCTACCATCACGTGGAAGGGAATTTTCTGGCATCATTGGGCAAGGCAGTCAGCCATAAAATCTGATGCCGATGTCACTGATTAAGTCTTTTTGGGAGGTGGAATCTCTGCAGGACTTCAAGGCTGCCTAGCTTTGAGGATGTTCAATCATTTCATCTGGAAGAATGTTTTTGGTATATGATTCATGGGCACAATTAACACCCAAAGACCAATTTTTCAGCACCTGTTTGGCAGGTGCATATCATTGCAATTTTTTACAGCAAGGCCAATTCTTGCTTTCATCAAGAGTACCTCTATAGGGTTACGGTGGAAAGACAACCGACACCCAAAGACCAATTTTTACGCACCTGTTACTTCTATCCAAAGTCAACATGACACCAGAATGTATCCAAAATAATCTCTAATCTTGTTCCCAGTGCACTACATTGTGGCCTCATCATGCAGTTGCTGAGTAAACTGGCTCCTCAGCTGTTGCTGAGTAAAATAAAGGCAGCTTGCAGGGAAAAAGTCATTTTGTTTGGCTTTATAAATGCAATTATTGCTGCAGCAGATTCTAGACATGGTACAGATCTGCCACTTAACAGGTAGACTAAGGGGACCCCCAGGCACTATATTGGAAGGAATTTTTCATTTTTATGCTTTCATTTTAAAAATTAAAAAATCACTGATCATTTAAAAATGAAGTTTTTTACAAACGTTCTTTTTTATTGATATATATCCCCAAGGGCAGGACCCGGACCCCTATAACCATTGTATGCCCAATTACTTGCATATAAGCCTCCAAAATGGGCACTTTTGATTTTTGACGTACGGGTCCCATTGACTTTGATTTTAATGAGGCTTGTTATTCAGGTCCAAACCTTTGTGCTGTTCAAAAGTTCTGGTTCGAACCGAAAAGCCCATCCCTGGTAGTCTTTCAAGTACGTATGACATAACAGATGGAAATAAAAAACCCTTAGTCAATGTAGTGTTTTGCATAAGATTAAAAATAGGTGTGGGGGAAAGATGCCAGGCATCAGGGGATCCAGAGCTGTCACTGCATGCTTAAATGGCAAATAAAAGATCTGCTTGCAGTCAGGCAAGCTATATTGAGATTGTAGGATAGAGAATATGGCTAGGGTGCTCTTAATAAAAATATGTGACAAGTGGGTAATCCCAAAGGCCTGCCATTTTGCACTGTATTGAAGCTTAGGCAATTCAGAATATGTATTATTTGATCAAATAGGACTAAAGCTCGTAAAACCTGACATATGTCGCAATGATTTGGATTTTAGCTACGTTTTATGTATCAGTTTATATGTGGGAAGAGTTTTACCAGGCCTGCAGCAATAAGATCCAAGGCCAGCAGGATGGACTGTGATTTAATGAGCTATAGGGGTCGGTTTACTAAAACTGGAGAGTGCAAAATCTGTTGCAGATGTCCATGATACCAAATCAGCTTCTAACTTCAGCTTGTTCAATTAAGATTTGACAAAAAAAAAAAAAGAAAAACTGGGAGCTGATTGGTTTCTATGCTGAGCTGCACCAGATTTCGCACTCTCCAATTTTAGTAGATCAACCCAATAGAGTAAGACAGTAAGGAGTCTTTAGCTGTCTTAGCCCTTGTACACACGGTCGGACATTCCGACAACCAAATCCGTCGGATTTTGTCTGACAGTTTTGTCTGAAACTGGTGTTGCATACACCGTCGGACAAAGTTGTCGAAAAATCCGATCGTTCAGAACGTGATGACGTTATTTCGTTACGATGGGACTACGTTCAGGCTAGTAGCCAATAGCTTTGGTCTAGGAATTTGATCTGAGCATGCGTGTTCCGATCGGCATTCTCTACAAACTTTGTCCGATCGGACCATGTTGTCGGAAAATTTCATAGCCCAGCTCTAAAACTTTGTCAGTCGGATACTCCGATGGAAACAGTCCGATGGAGCCCACACACGGTCGGATTATCCGACAACGCGGTCCAATCGGACATTCTCCGTCGGAATGTCCGACCGTGTGTACAAGGGCTTAGAGCTGTGCAGCTTGGCAGTATAACCAAGGGTTTGAGAGGACTACTCCCCCCATCTTTGGAACATTGGAGGTGTTCTATTTAAACTCCTGGGTGGTCACCTCCACCACAGAACCTTTCTAAAAACGGTGTTAATACGAAATATTTTCAGCAGAAGCACTACAGATGTGTTATGTATGAAGTACAGTAGCTGGGGCATAAAAATCATTTTAATGTGATCCATGGGGGACAGCCATAATTTCTTCCAAAGCCCTACTTTGTCTCAAAAGCTGGATAGTAGAGCCATTATATTTATTTGGCAGAAATCCAAGAGGTTGGGGAACTCACAATCGCAAGGTACTTAAATGAGGACGTAGTTAGCACAAGGCAGTAGGTAGCCAATGATGGGCTGCCTGTACTGTGCTATCTAGTAGACCAGTTAATATTAAAGCGGGGTTCCACCCTAAAGTGGAACTTCCGCTCATCGGAACCCCCCCCCCCCTCTGGTGTCACAGGTATTTGCACCCACTCCCGGGCATAGACTCCCACATGAGTCTATGCGGTTTCCTGTCCTGCCGCGCTGTCTGCTGGGACACACACGGGTCCCAGAGACAGGGCGGACCATTCCCATTGTGTTGCACGACTCGCACATGCGCAGTAGGAAACCGGAAAGTGAAGCCGCAACGCTTCACTTCCTGATTCCCTCACTGAGAATGGCGATCGGCCTCGGCTGCTGACATTGCTGAACCCTGGGACAGGTGAGTATCCATTTATTAAAAGTCAGTAGCTGTAGTATTTATAGCTGCTGGCTTTTAATAATTTTTTTGTAGGCGGAATCCCTCTTTAAGTCTTAAATACGTTTTGAACTTAGTAAAAATATCCATAGTTATTTAACCACTTGCCGACCGCCGCACGACGATATACGTCGGCAGAATGGCACGGGCAGGCATATGGGCGTATATATAAGTCCCTGCCTTCCCGCGGGTGGGGGGCCCGGTGCCTGCGGCGGTCGGCATTCGTTCGGGAGCGATCCGGGATGAGGGGGCAGCCATTCATTCATGGCCACCCCCTCGCGATCGCTCCCGACGAATAGAAATGCTCCACGACATCACTTCCTCTCCTCACAGGAGAGGAAGTGATGTAATCTCTCCTCCGTGACGGTATTTTTCGTTCCGGCACCGAGGAGAGAGGATCGGTGAGTTGCACCAACACACCACACGTACAGTAGAACATGCCAGGCACACTCACACCCCCCCTTTACCCCCCGATCACCCCCCCCCAAATACCCCTGCCCCCCCCCAGTCACAGTGACACCAATTGCATTATTTTTTTTTTTTTGCATTGGTGTCATTTGTGACTGTAATAACTGTTAGGGCAGTTAGGGTTAGCCCCCTTTAGTTCTAATGTGCCCCCCTAACCCCCCCAATAAAGGTTTAACCCCATGATCACCCCCCGTCGCCAGTGTCACTAAGGCTGGGTTCACATTGCAGCGGTTTATGAGAACGAATGTGATTCGCACCGCACTGCAGTGCAAATCACATCTGATCTCTGTGCGATTCGAGTTCAGCCATACAGATAGTATGGCTGAATTCGCGCCGCACCCGCCGCACCCGCCGCAAATTCGCACGGGACCCTTTTTTTGGTCCGCAGCAGAATCGGATCGCATGGGTGTTCACACCATGCGATCCGAGTTTGCAGATCGCACTGCGATATGCGAACTGATCTGGGGGTGTCATTAACATTTCACTGACACTCCCAGCAGTTCGCATAGGGCAGTGTGAACTGCCGCCGGGAGGCATGCGATGCGGTAACCCGCCGCGGATTCGTGGCGTTCCTGCATCGCTCCAGTGTGAACCCAGCCTAATAAGCAATCATTTTTCTGATCGCTGTATTAGTGTCACAGGTGACGCTAGTTAGGCAGGTAGGTATTTAGGTTCGCCGCAACTTTTTATAGCGCCAGGGACCCCCATATACTACCGCATAAAGCCCCCTGATTGCCCCCTAGTTAACCCTTTCACCAGTGATCACCATATAACTGTTACAGGTGACGCTGGTTGGTTAGTTATTTTTTTATAGTTTCAGGGCACCCGCCATTTATTACCTAATAAAGGTTTAACCCCCTGATCACCCGGCGGGTGTCATTTGTGACTGTAATAACTGTTAGGGCAGTTAGGGTTAGCCCCCTTTAGTTCTAAGGTACCCCCCTAACCCCCCCAATAAAGATTTAACCCCGTGATCACCCCCCGTCGCCAGTGTCACTAAGGCTGGGTTCACATTGCAGCGGTTTGAGAACGGACTGCAGTGCAAATCACATCCGATCTCTGTGCGATTCGAGTTCAGCCATACAGATAGTATACAGATAGTATGGCTGAATTCGTGTCGCACCCGCCGCAAACTCGCACGGGACCCTTTTTTTGGTCCGCAGCAGAATCGGATCGCATGGGTGTTCACACCATGCGATCCGAGTTTGCAGATCGCACTGCGATATGCGAACTGATCTGGGGGTGTCATTAACATTTCACTGACACTCCCAGCAGTTCGCATAGGGCAGTGTGAACTGCCGCCGGGAGGCATGTGATGCGGGAACCCGCCGCGGATTCGTGGCGTTCCCGCATCGCTCCAGTGTGAACCCAGCCTAATAAGCGATCGTTTTTCTGATCGCTGTATTAGTGTCACAGGTGACGCTAGTTAGGCAGGTAGGTATTTAGGTTCGCCGCAGCTTTTTATAGCGCCAGGGACCCCCATATACTACCGCATAAAGCCCCCTGATTGCCCCCTAGTTAACCCTTTCACCAGTGATCACCATATAACGGTTACAGGTGACGCTGGTTGGTTAGTTATTTTTTTATAGTTTCCGGGCACCCGCCATTTATTACCTAGTCTCACTAGTGTACCCCTAAATTTAGGGGTGTCTACTTTCCAAAATGGGGTCATTTGGGGGGCGTTTGTGCCATCTTGGCATTTTATGGCCTTCAAAACTGTAACGCCCTTAGAAAGCCTGAAGGCGGTGCTTGGTTTTCGGGGCCCCGTACGTGGCTAGGCTCCCAAAAAGTCCCACATATGTGGTATCCCCGTACTCAGGAGAAGCAGCAGAATTTATTTTGGGGTGTCATTTCACATATGCCCATGGCATGCGTGAGCAATATATCATTTAGTGACAACTTTGTGAAAAAAATAAATAAATAAAAAAAGTTTGTAATTTTCCCGCAACTTGTGGCAAAATATAAAATATTCCATGGACTCAACATGCCTCTCAGCAAATAGATTGGGGTGTCTACTTTCTAAAATGGGGTCATTTGTGGGGGTTTTGTGCCATCTTGGCATTTTATGGCCTTCAAAACTGTAATAGGTAGTGAGGAGTGAAGTCAAATATTTACGCCCTTAGAAAACCTGAAGGCGGTTCTTGGCTTTCGGGGCCCCGTACGCGGCTAGGCTCCCAAAAAATCCCACACATGTGGTATCCCCGTACTCAGGAGAAGCAGCAGAATTTATTTTGGGGTGTCATTTCACATATGCCCATAGCATGTGTGAGCAATATATCATTTAGTGAAAACTTTGTGTAAAAAAAAATAAAAATTTTTTAGCACCTCAAGAAATGAGATAGGCAGTCGTAAACTAAAAGCTGCGTAAATTCCAGAAAACGTACCTTAGTTTGTAGATGTGACAACTTTTGCGCAAACCAATAAATATACAGTTATTGACTTTTTTTTTACCAAAGACATGTGGCTGAATACATTTTGGCCTAAATGAATGACTAAAATTGAGTTTATTGGATTTTTCTAATAACAAAAAGTAGAAAATATCATTTTTTTTCAAAATTTGCTGTCTTTTTCCATTTATATCGCAAAAAATAAAAATCGCAGAGGCAATCAAATACCATCAAAAGAAAGCTCTATTTGTGGGAAGAAAAGGACGCAAATTTTGTTTGGGTACAACATTGCATGATCGCGCAATTACCAGTTAAAGCAGCGCAGTGCCAAATTGTAAAAAGACCTCTGGTCATTTACCAGCAAAATGGTCCGGTCTGAAAGTGGTTAAAGAATATATTTGTGTCCCCTGGAATCAGAAGCATATCATCTGCATAGAACATAATTTTTTCTTGTACCTCCCCATACCTAAACCCAAGACGTTATCAGCACCAATCATTGCTGCCAAATGTTGGCAAGGGCAAACAATAGTGGCAAGAGTGGATAGCCTTGTCTCATCCCTCTGCCCAGTGTAAAGGCAGGGGAGAGTCTCTCCCCTCACTTATATCTACCCGAGGAACATGGTAAAGCAATTTAACCCAGAATTAAGACACATGCCCAAAAAAAAACCAAATATTTCTAATGTAGGCCAAAGGTACTGCCATTTAACACTATCAAAATCCTTAATGGCATTGAAAGACAATGGAGTCTATTGTCCGGTGTCGTCAGCTGGGGTTTACATATTCAGAAATACAGTAATACCTCAGATTGCGAGAAACATGGTTAACACGCGTTTTGCAATACGAGCGATTATTTTTTTTAAATCCTGACTTCGTTTGTGAGCATTGTCTCACAAAATGTGCAGGATTCAAGCCTCTGTGGTGTGCAGTACCGAATATGGCCAGAGGTGCGGGGGCGCCTGTGACACTTGGAGCCTCCGAGTGTTTCCAAGTGCATCAGAGTGGTTTCCGAGTGTCTCTGGTGCCCCCCCAACCTCTGGCCACATGCGGTACGGCATACAATATTAGTCACTGTGGAACTAATTATCTAGTTTCCATCGACTTTTATAGGGAAACTCGCTTTGATATTCAAGTTCTTTGGATTACAAACATTCTTATGAAAAGAATTATGCTACGTAATCCAAGGTACCACTGTAGCCTGCTAAGATTAACAGCAGTTGATTTTGCAGCATAAAGCCCACTTTATCAGGGTATACTATACTGGTAATAACTTTATTAAAAAGTAATCCTAAAGTCAAATTTTTTTTTTCATTTGAAAATAACAAACATATTATACTCACCTCCTCTCTGCAGTGGTTTTGCACAGGGAAGCCCTGATCCTCCTCTTCTGGAGTCCCTCTTCAGTGCTTCTGGTCCTCCCTCCTGCCACAACAAGCAGCTTGCTATGGGGGCACCCGAGCCGAGTGACAGCTCTGTGTATGTACGTCTATGTACATTGTAAGGATTTTCACAGACTTTTTATGCCAATCCCTACCTTTTGTTCTTCTTAAAAATTAGATGTTTGACTGTGTCCATGTGCAAAATTAATGTGAAGTGATTTTATAATTATCAATCAGCTGTTGCACTCGCAGGGTTCTAATAAGGAAAGTGGCAGGGTCCGCATCCCTTTATATTTGTCTTTAAATTACATTTTTGTTGCAGAGGATCCCTGAAATTTGGCTTGTATCTTAGTGCCGACTTCTGGGAAAATCAATGAGCCGATCACACAAACAGGAAATTACATTTCTGGGGGTGATCTGTAGACCATCCGTGTACAGAACACCTCCAGGTAGCCATATTGCATTGTATTTTAACCACTTGCTTACTGGGCACTTAAACCCCCCTCAGTCCCAGACCAATTTTCAGCTTTCAGTGCTCTCACATTTTGAATGACAATTACTCAGTCATGCAACACTGTAACCAAATGATTTTTTTGTCCTTTTCTTCATACCAATAGAGCTTTCTTTTGGTGGTATTTGATCACCTCTCGGTTTTTTATTTTCTGCGCTATAAATGAAAAAAGACCGAAAATTTTGAAAAAAAATGAATTTTTCTTAGTTTCTGTGACAAAATTTAGCAAATTAGCAATTTTTCTTCATAAATTTTGGCCACAATTTATACTACTACACATCTTTGGTAAAAATAACCCAAATTTTTGCATATTATATGATCTGTGTGAAATTTATAGAGTCTACAAGCTATGGTGCAAATCATAAAGATTTGCAAAAAAAGATCACATCTGATGTACTAAGGCCTATCTCCATTCTTGAGACCCTAACAAGTCAGGAAAGTACAAATGCCCCCCAAATGACCCCTTTTTGGAAAGTAGACATTCCAATGTATTTAGTAAGAGGCATGGTTAGTTATTTTAAGTTGTCATTTTTTCCCATAATTCTTTGCAAAATTACGATTTTTTTTTTTTTTTTTTCACAAAATTTTCATTGTAATAGCTTATTTCTCCCACACGGAATGTGCATACCACAAATAACACCCCAAAATACGTTCTACTACTCCTCCTGAGTATAACGATACCAAATGTGTGAGACTTTTACACAGCCTGACCACATACAGAGGCCTAATTTTGAAGTAGCACCTTCAGGCATTCTAGGAGCATAAATTACACATTTCATTTCTCAACCACCTATTACTGCTGCTGAGGCGGCACAGATGGGCACTGCTGAGGCGGCAGATGGGCACTGATGGGTCGGCACAGATGTGCACTGATTTATTGCACGGATGTGCACTGATTTATTGCACGGATGTGCACTGCTGAGGTGGCAGATGGGCACTGCTGAGGCGGCAGATGGGCACTGCTGAGGCGGCAGATGGGCACTGCTGAGGCGGCAGAGATGGGCACTGCTGAATCGGCACAGATGGGCACTGCTGAGTCGGCAGATGGGCACTGATAGGTCGGCACAGATGTGCACTGATCTATTGCACGGATGTGCACTGATAAGGCAGCAGATGGGCACAGATGGGCACTGCTTAGGCGGCACAGATGGGCACTGCTTAGGCGGCACAGATGGGCACTGCTTAGGCGGCACAGATGGGCACTGCTGAGGCGGCACAGATGGGCACTGCTTAGGCGGCACAGATGGGCACTGCTGAGGCACAGATGGGCACAGATGGGCACCGATGGGTACAGATGGGCACTGGCGGGCACTGGCGGGCACTGGCGGGCACTGGTGGTGCACAGATGGAGTACTGGCGGTGCACAGGTGGGCACTGGCGGTGCACAGGTGGGCACAGGTGGGCACAGGTGGGCACAGGTGGGCACTGGCGGTGCACAGGTGGGCACAGGTGGGCACAGGTGGCCACAGGTGGGCACAGGTGGGCACAGGTGGGCACTGGCAGGGTAGATCTGAGCACTGGCAGGGCACTGGCAGGGTAGATATGGGCACTGGCAGGGTAGATCTGGGCACAGGTGGGTTTTTTTATCACTTTACTGTCTTTTTTAACTCACAAGCACCTTCGGTCTCCTCACACGCTATCGCTGTGTGAGGAGACACGTTCGGCAATGGGTGATGATCTCATTTGTTTACATTTGAGATCATCACCCATTGGAGGAGGCGATCGCGCTGTAAACGGCCGCTGTGATTGGCCGTTTACAGCGATCTGTGATTGGCTGTGTCCAGCGGACACGGCCAACACAGATTTTCCCCGATGCGCGCTCCCGGGAGCGCGCGGGGAACTCTTAAAGGGGACTACGTCAATAGACGTAGTCCCGGAAATTGAGATCCGCGCTATACACGTCATTTTACTATAGCGCGGATCTCAAGTGGTTAAAGAAAATGACAGTGCTTCTGATTGAAAACAAAGATAGCGAGCAAATTGTGCTGCAAACTTAAAAATGACTTGCTTAGCTATTGCTAGACTTTACAAGTTTGTTGCATAATTGCAGCAAGTCCGCATTGCAGGACTCCAAATTAACTTTCTTTGCCAACATTCTGCAAGTCTGCTGCAAGTTCAGGTTCAGTTATGTTGTGTAATAGTCATCCCACCATAGGGGGTCACTGTGACTGAATTTTCATGCTGTAGACTTGCAGAGCTCTTTCTGTAGACTCACCACTGCAACTTTGCTCATGCTAGAGACTTGCTACACAAATTTGCTACACATTGGAAAAGTGTCAACTAGAACTTGTGCTTCAAGTGCCATGCAAGTGTACAACTTGCCAGGGAAAATGTGCAAGTTAGGCCACTTTCACACGGATGTCTCCACCAAACAAACTCTGCTTGCTCAGTGGAGGATTGCTCCGCTGATCCCCCGCTGATCAGGCAGATGACAGGTCTGTCTCCACTCACTGTGCAGAGGGGAGACAGACCCAGTCCTACTCTCCTCTATTGGAAAATCGAGTGAAAAATGACCGTCTGTCCATTTTCATCTGATCCTGTCAGAGCTGATCCACCAGACAGATGTAAAATAGTACCAACATCATCTAGATTTTGCGGACAGGATCGGATCGGATATTTGCTCCATAGGGGAGAGTGCAAGGTCTGATCAAATCCGTCTAAAAAACTAACCTGATCAGAGAGCCTGTGAGAAGGAGCCTTAACAGACTTACAATTCAACACTGCCACAAATTTGTGGCACGTTATCCTTGCTATCTGGGAAGGAAAGGTGATTTTTAATAACATTCAATCACAATTGTTCTCTCCCTTTCCCCAACCTTGGCATACAATGGGTGGCTAGATCCTCTGGTCATAATGGTACTTCAAAATTATAATACATGTATAGGTATACTTTTTTCTTTAGATCAATTTTGATACAGTAATAGAATGGTAGCTCCTGAATAATTGGATCCATTCCATGAAACGCGTCGGGACATTAAGACCAGAGCATATCCATATCACTATTACAAAAGGAAGTGGAGTAGATGAGAAGAAGATGAAATTAATATGCAAAAGAAAGATAAACTGAAACTGCAGGGAGGATGCTTCTATAGGTTGGCGACTGACATTAAGGGAGCTTAACTTAATTTGATTAGTAGACTGTATTTATGCTGCTGGCAGGTGACCTGTCCGGAAAGAACCCCATGCCATCCCAATACAGATCCGGTATCTTTACATGCTGTTTGCCTGATGTAGAGTGGCGCACCGACGTGCCTGTACTATGTGAGTACCCTATAAAAGGGTTTTATGTGATTAATAAACTGTTAAAACTTTATTACACCCTCCAGTCCTTTTTTACTCAACCGAGGTATAGTGCTGATGGGCCCAGGAGTCTTGTTAAAATGGCAGTGCCCCAGTGGTGGTTCGCAGGCGTGTATTGACCAAGCTTAAGTGCAAAGTCACACGCTCAGAGGTGAGCGTTTAATACCTAGGGGGAGCACCCGAGTGTGAGCACTGTGGCTTGCTTTGGATTATCTACACAGCAGTTTCCAAATCGAATGGACTTTAGAAGCACTTTCGAATTGAAATAATCAGATGACACATATGTACATGGAAGCACTTTTTATTTATCTATATGTTTTAGTGGATTGTGTCCACTATATGCTTTTATGAACACTAGACATGTGCACACTGAAATATTTTGTTTTGGAATTTTGTTTTCGTCCGAAAAATATATGTAGTGGATGACATTTTGGATCAAATGTCACACGCCTGTAAATTTAGTTTTTGGCCTCAGAACAGTAAAGGTTCTGAGGGTTAATTGTGTAGGTAGGCCTTAACACCAGCCTGGCCAGGCTATGTTTGGAAGTTTTGCCTGGTCATGTGAACGATGAGGTGCACATGACAGATTAGAACCAGGTCTGGTTGGATGTTTAGGTATCGGCCTTCTCGAAGCCAATCAGTGGGCTTGCTGGGGAGTCTGGGAAGGGGTACTTAAAGGGGTGTGGGTCACATGTTCGGGGGTCCGGAGCTGTTCGAGAGACCCGTGTGGTCTGGTCTGGTTCCAGGTCCGGGGTAACCCAGTGAGGGCTCCCGGTCACGGGGGGGTTCGACATCCCGAAACATGTCCCTGTCAGTGGCCCCTGATAGACCTGCTTGGTCTGGGGTAGGGATCCGTCTGTTCCCAAGTCTCAGAACCTGTTGGTCCGAGGCTCAGTAACTGAAGGAGAATTCAAAGTGTCCGGGTGTGCTCTCGGCTTGGAGGGACACCGCAGCTCGTGGAAGTGACCGGGGGAGGACTCTTCGGAGGAGGACCGACAAGTGGCATCCTGAGAAGTGCCTGCTTACTGAGTTGAGAAGGACATTGACGAATTCACACTTTTCCAGTACCATTGAGGAGATGGGAAACGTTCCAGGTACAGAGGAAAAAGGTTCCTGTTCATCCCTTAGTTGATTGTTCAAGTTTTGAGTCAACGTGCTGACTGCCATGATCTCTGGCTAGAGATCTGTTCAGCCTTGAAGTGCCCAGCTGCGAGTGGTTACTCTCTGGGTGGAAATAGAGACTTTTCTAGACCTGAAGTTCAAGGTGTCTGAGTTCTTCACCCGTGCCCTCTGTTCCCTAAGAGACTGTGTTAATTGAAAGTTCTACTCAGTGTACAAGTCATTGGGTATCAACCCTGGGAACCCCTAGAAGTGGAAGAGCAGGCCAAGAGAAGGTAAACGGTAAGCCCATAAAGTCAAGGTCGCCCTGCAATGGATTATGGCCGATACATACATTTATTTAGTTACTCCCGAAATTTGTTTTTATTTATTTGTTTTTCATTAAAAATTGCATTAGTCCGAAAATCCACATGAATTAAGGTCGAATCTGTCATTGAAGGCTTATGGTGTCTGTTGAATGTTCAAAGAAGGTTAGACGGAGCAGCTAAACTGTATGACTCCGTATAGTTTAGCTGCTCCGTTGAATCTTCTTAGAACTTTCGACAGACACCATAAGCCAAAGATTTGAAGTTTTTATGTTTTTCGCTGCTTTGTCGAATCTTTGTCATTCATGTTGAATGTATATAGTTCAAACAGAAAATGGACTGGTGATAGTGATCACTGATCAGACAGGTAACAAGATAGGGTATATAGAATCTATATAGAATCTCAATCTACAATATAGAATCTATCATAATGAATCCCCCCCACAACACGCGCAGCCTCTGAGGCTATCACAACACTAGTTTCACTATCAAGTTCACAACACTAACACAATAGCAGCAGATTATTATGAAAAATTTAAGTTGAGCTGTAGCTTCCTTCACTATTGTTCTGCTGCTGTGCTTAGGCTTAATTGCAAAATAATTCAGGTTCTCTGATAAACGGACCACTAAGATTGACTGTCTTCTGAAATGATTCAGTGTGTGTGTCTCTCTCTGCTAGCAATCGTAAGTGAAAGTAAGTTGACTGTATGGGTATACTTAGCTCTAGCTATTTTACTGCTCCTCCTCTTTGGTTACAATCAGCCAATAACATTCATCATCATTATTTTTATTTTCTGTCCCCCACCCAATTCCAGCAGCAATCTTTTCTCTCTATGTCAAATCTTTTCTCTCTGTCGAATCTTTTCTCTCTATGTAGAATAATCTTGGACTAATAGAGTTAAGATTTGGCACATTCAACCACAGTTTCGATAGACACAGATTGTTATTGTCAACGTCATGTCAAATCTCCTATCTATATCCAACTGTTGTCACAACGAAAACGAAAATAAAACATTTGTTTATGTCGGGTCTTTCGTTTTTCGGATTCTGCACTTTCGTTATTATTTGTTAAAATGATAAGGAAAATACCTGAAATTCAGACGAAAACGAATGCACATGTCTAATGAACACTATATGCTTTTATGAACACAATGGGGGTTATTTACTAAAGGCAAATCCACTTTGCACTGAAAGTGCACTTGGAAGTGCAGTCACTCTAAATCTAAGGGTTAAATCTGAAATGAGGGGAAGCTCTGCTGATTTTATCATCTAATCATGTGCAAGCTAAAATGCTGTTTATTTTATTTGCATGTCCGCCTCGGATCTACAGCGACTGCACTTCCAAGTGCACTTTCAGTGCAAAGTGGATTTTCCATTAGTAAATAACCCCCTATATATGCTTTTATGAACACTATATGATTTTATGAACAGTAATTTTGATACAATCACCATATGGATGCACGTTACAGCATTTTGTACTAGTGTGATTATATTTTCATTTATATGTTCATTTTTAGTATTTATAGTATTTATAGTATTTATAATTATTTGTTGCACTATTGTCACTTTTTTACAATCACTAGTTACTGGATGCATCACGGTGTGCGATTCACACACATATTTTCACTTTGGTTATCACATATATATATAACGTGAAGAGTATATTTGAAAGCGCAGCGTATATATTTATTTCTGCTTTTATCTGCATGATTTTATGAGATGTGTTTAACGCTTGCAGCTGTTTCATGGTGCCATTTAGGCAAATCACAGGATCTTTTATATATACTTGTGTATTTATGCTTCTATTATGCTTTGGTTGTTATATGATAAGTGAATTTGATACGAGAGGTGCAAGGTTTGTTTGTTTTATTTTATTTTTTTGTTTTTTTTGTGCTTGTTTTTTTTCATTCCTTTTCTTATATATCATTTAATAACTTCAGATATTTAATGAACTTATTTGATATATTACGGTATGTTTGTATGTATAATTATAAAAATAAAAATAAAATAATTTGATAAAAAACAAAATGTCACGATGAATAAAATTGTATCATGGATCTATTATATAAAATGTTGTATGGCATGTTAGCATGTTTTTAAATTTAACTACAATAAAGAAATTACATTTTATAATAGATACGCCTCAAAAGTCCCATCCTTTACAATATGATACAAAGAAGCCTACAATTACAATATGACTTGTGTAGCAATTGTACAGTATAATTGTACAGCGGCACTACCCTTTAAACTAGCTATTTACCCAATACTGAATATTCTCTCTTTCAAAACGCTTTAAATGATTCTTAGGTTGTCATTTTTTATACATTTTCCCATAAATGTTCCTTTGTTACAATATTTTATAACGCAATGTACATAAAATCTTCATACAGAGTTATGGGCGCTTCTATACATGCAATATAACTTCATCTACATGTATTGACAAGGCTTTCTATCACCTGAATACCAATCTATATGTCATAAACCAGGTCATTATTCTAGTGGGAGTTATTCACCAGAAGTGATCATAAATCAGCCCAGGCATAAAATGCAGACTAATAGACTAATCGAAGTCAATAGGCAGCTGTTAGATCAGCAGAAACACACTGATAACTAAGCGACAAAAAAATCTACAATCACCATGTAGGTCTATAGTTTGACATTTATGTCTGGGTGATTACACAGAATTACGTACACATATTAGAACAGAAAAGCATTTAGAGCACCCATACACCATAACCAGGGCAGGACTTAGGGTGGTGGGGGCCCCTGGGCTTGAGTCCCTTTCGGGCCCTACCTTCTATACATTACCGTATTTATCAGCATATAAACACGCACTCCAAGTTTAGTAGGGAATTTTAAGGAAAAAATGTTTAGGAGTGAAGTTTAAGGAAAAAATGTACATTTAAATGCCTATCAATGCAGCCTTATCAGTGTCCATCTACAGCCTTGCCCATCCATCTGCAGCCTTGTCCAGTGTCATTGCAGCCTTGTCAGTGTAGCCTTGTCATTTGCAGACTTGCACCAGTGTTGTTTGCAGCCTTGTCATTGCAGTCTTGAAGTTTAAAAATGGCGCCACCAAGATACAGGACTCAGCGGCTCTCGGGTCCCCTCGGTGGCTCTCAGGTCCTCTCAGCGGCTCTCGTAGTCCCGAGCGGAGGCGAGTGTACTCAGCTCGGCTCACAGTCATGTCTAGTCCCTGTGTTATGTCCATCATAGGGCGGGACTGGGCGGGACTGAGTGGAGCCGAGCCAAGTACACTCGGCTATGTATCTCGGCTGGGCCTGCGGGGCCCCCTATTGGGCGGGGCCCATGAGCTTGAGCCCAGTCAAGCCCAATGATAAGTCCAGCCCTGACCATAAGAGACTGTTTGACCCAACTGATATATATCTTTATAGCTAAATTCTAGACAGATAAAAAAAAAGTCACAAACTAATACAGATTCCATGCATCCGGAAAGCATTCACTGCGCTTCACTTTTTCCAATTTTTTTTATGTTGCAGCCCTATTCCAAAATGTATCAAAGTCATTATTTTCCTCAAAATTCTATAAATAATACCCCATAATGGCAACGTGAAATAAGTTAGTTTGAAAACATCTTTGCAAATTTATTAAAAATAAAAAAAATCCCATGTACATAAGTCTTTACAGCCTTTGCCATGACACTCAGAATTGAGCTCAGGTGCATCCTGTTTCCACTGATCATCCTTGAAATGTTTCTACAACTTGATTGGAGTCCACTTGTTGTAAATTCTGTCGATTGGACATGATTTGGAAAAAGCAAACACCTATCAACACAAGGTCCCACAGTTAACAGTGCATGTCAGAGCACAAACTAAGCCATGGAGTCCAAGGAATTGTCTGTAGCCTTTTTTGACCAGGGTGGCCAGGCACCCAGGGGTGCCTTGAGGTTTCTTTAGGGGAGTCTTGGCAAAATGCCTAAAAATGCATCAGAAATTGTATACGAGCCAGTAGATGGATCAAAATAGAAAAAAAACCCGCGCGAAAAAAAATATATATATACTTAAAAAAAAAAAAACGTAAGAATATTCTATTGCTGCTCCCCTGAAAAGAGAGAATACAATTTTACATTTCTCAATTCAAGATATTAATAACATGTAGGGGGCGCTAATTAACAGAAAATTATTAATCACCACCGTGAACAATAACCTTCTTATTGATAATCAATAATTTGGCTACTTAATAATAGATAACATATGTGCAACTAGTTAAAGTGCATTCACCATCATGAATACAACACAACAAAAATAAAAAAAACACACTCATGTGATAACACCTGAGGTGACAACATTTGCTGCAATAACTACAATAAGAAAGTCCTTCAATTTAAATGATATCAAAAAAAGTTCTTCCATGAACATGATGTGATAGTCCACACAAAAAAAAAAAAATATATATATATATATATATATATATATATATATATATATATATATGTTAAATCTCTCGTGTAGAAAAATGTGGTCTCAACTTTGTACGTGATCCTTCACCACAGCCTTGATCATCCACACCAAATAAGTGATAGTATATGGTTCAGCTTACCAGATTGTAGTGACCACTTTACCGAAAAAGTAAGTCAACGTTCGCTTCTGCAGGATTGTGCCTGCTCACATGCCCTTGACCTGTAGAGAGATTCAGCCTTTCTCCTCTCAGACAAGTATGGTAGGTGCGGTATACAAAAAACAGATGGAGAGCCTCCATAGCGTAATACAGTTTTATTAAAAAATTTCAAATAATGTACAGCCAAATGTCTCCTTACTTGAAAAAGTGCCTTTCTACCGGCACTGGGGCTGCTGGCATTACTCTTGAGCGATACCGAAGGTATCCATGCTATCAGCTATTGGTCACAGTGTGGATTAATCATTTTTTGTTAATTAGCGCCCCCTACATGTTATTCAGATGGCTCAAGCCTACCTTTGAGTTACACAGGTTTTCATTATGCAGCATTACAACTTTCTAGACTTTGGCATCCTAACAACCAATGGCATCCTCAGTTAATAAGGAGGATGTCTGTTGCTCGAACAGAATCCTTGTTTGAAGCTCCTGTACCCCTCTCCCTCAGCACTGGGGTGACATTAGCTGACTGATGGAGAGAAATTGAGGTAGAACAGAAATATTGGAATAATAGTCAGTACCAGTGTGAAAAAGTGTATTTGCTTTGGAAGAATAAACCACCTCTAATGTTGGGTGTCCTACGTGTGGATTTTAGAATGGGGTGCCTCAAGACTGTTCATAATTCTAAAGGGTGCCTTGACTGAAAAAGTTTGAGAAACACTGCTGTAGACCTCCGAGGCAGGATTGTATCGCGGCACAGATCTGGGGAAGGGTACAGAAAAATATCTGCAGTATTTAAGGCCCTCCAAAGTGACCTCCATCATCCATAAATGGAAGAAGTTTGGAACCACCAGGACTCTTCCTAGAGGCCAAACTGAGCGATCGGGGAGAAGGGCCTTAGTCAGGGAGGTAACCAAAAACCTAATCGTCACTCTGACAGAGCTCCAGCGTTTCTCTGTGGAGAGAGAAGAACCTTCCAGAAAAACAACTATGTCTGCAGCACTCCACCAATCCGGCCTGTATGATAGAGTGGCCAGACGGAAGCCACTCCTCAGTAAAAGGAGCCTGCATGGAGTTTGCCAAAAGGCCCCTGGTCTGATGAAATAAAGATTGAACTTTGGCCTGAATGGCAAATGTCATGTCTGGAGGAAACCGGGCACCACCCACCTGTGTTCATTTGTGTGACTGGGAGCCAAGGAGAGGAGACAGAGGATCCCTTGAAGAGACATAGGCCCATCAAACACCACTGAGGGAAGTGCTCATCATAGAGGATACTAGCATTGGAGGAACAATAGATATAAAAATACCCATAGAGGGTCCAAGCGTATCTGACCTAACAAACGTATGTTTCCTAGGATCATTTCTTAAAGTGGTTGTATACCCCTTTAGCACATTTGTACCTACAGGTAAGCCTATAATACGGGGACAGTGACAGTTAATTATTATTTTTATTTATTTAGCCCTGATCACTTTATTGGTGTCACTGGCCCGTAAATCAATCCTATAATTTGTAGACAAGATAACATTTGAGCAAACTAATCAATATAAACTTATTGGGAATTTTTTACCAAAAAATATGTAGCAGAATACATATTGGCCTAAATTGATGAAGAAATTCAATATTTATATTTTGTTTTACTGGATATGTTTTATAGCAGAAAGCAAAAAATATTGGTTTTTTTTTTCAAAATTGTCTGTCTTTTTTTTTTGGCTTGACTGCGCAATTGTCAGTTAAAGAGTCAGTATCACAAAAAAATGGCCTGGTCGGGAAGGGGGTAAAACCTTCCGGAGCTGAAGTGGTTAAATATATCAAATGCAATTGCAAATACCCATACAGCAAAAAAAAAAAGAGCCTTGTATGCAGATGTCATCTTATAAAAAATGAAAGCTAGTTTTAATCATCTTTGACTCTTCCTACACCATATTATGCGGACAAAATACATATTTGATGTTCAATAAAGATTTACAGGGTGCTGTAAAATAGTTATTTGATATTTATAATCTAATTTGAATTGCTCTTCTGAGACAGTTTTTTTTTTAGTCATGTGACTGGCACAGACCCACTGTGAACATACATCAGCAGAGTCATAGAAGTCCATCCTAAACATCTTTCCCTGCAGATGCCAAAGAATAAGGAAAGATCATGTGACCACACAACAGTGCTACAGAATTAAGGTACTTAGAGGATTTTAAAAAATACAGTTCCATAATATATATGATTTTTGGGAATGAATTATGGCAATTAACACTTCTCTGTTTAGTATCACTTTAATGCAGGGAATGCATTAGGGTAAAAAGAAAAAAATATACAGACTTGAGAGCCACTTTATTAAACACTTTCCGACCAGCGCACGACAATGTACGTCGGCAGAATGGCACGGGCAGGCAAACTGCCGTACAGGTACGTCCATTTGTATTTGCTGCCCTGCCATCGCGCACACGCATGCTGGTCGGGACTCCCGTGAGTCCGGTCGCGGGTCCCACGGACTCGATCGCCGTGGGGATACCCGCGATCGTCTCACGGGGAGGCTGAAAGGGGAGATGCCAATGTAAACAGCATCTCCCCGTTCTGCCTAGCAACAAGTGACACTGATCTCTGCTCCCTGTGATTGGAGCAGAGATCAGTTTTCACTAACACACAGCCCAGGCCCCACAGTTAGGACACACTTAACCTCTACACTGCCACCCCCTGGTTAACCCCTTCACTGCCAGTGTCATTTACACAGGAATCAGTGCATTTGTATAGCACTGATTGCTGTATAAATGACAATGGTCCCAAAAATGTGTCAAAAATGTCCGAATGTGTCCACCATAATGTCGCAGTCACAATAAAAATTACTGATCACCGCCATTACTAGTAAAAAAATATATATTAATAAAAATGCCATAAAACTATCCCCTATTTTGGAAACGCTATCAATTTTGCGCAAACCAAACAATAACTGCTTATTGCAATTTTTTTACCAAAAATATGTAGAAGAATACGTATCAGCCTAAACTGAGGGAAAAAAATGTTTTTTTTTATATTTTTGGGGGATATTTATTATAGCAAAAAGTAAAAAATAATGTTTTTTTTTCAAAATTGTCCCTCTATTTTTGTTTATAGCGCAAAAAATAAAAACCACAGAGGTGATCAAATACCACCAAAAGAAAGCTCTATTTGTGGAAAAAAAAAGGACGTCAATTATGTTTGGGAGCCACGTCGCACGACCACACAATTGTCAGTTAAAACAACGCAGTGCCGAATGGCAAAAAGTGGTCTGGTCTTAAGCCAGCAAAATGGACCGGCCTGAAAGTGGTTAAAGTCACATTCCAATAAATTACAGTACATTAACTATCTATACTGGGGAATAATTTTATGGCATTGTGAGGAATAAATGACATTATTATATACGGTATGTGCCTTTTTCTTAACAGAGTACCGTATATACTCGAGTATAGGCCGACCCGAATATAAGCCGAGGCCCCCAATTTACCCCCAAAAAAACTGGCAAACTTATTGACTCGTGTATAAGCCGAGGGTAAGACATGCCTGTCCATCCCTGTGTGTGTGTCCGTCCATCCCTGTGTGTCCGTCCATCCCTGTGTGTCCGTCCATCCCTGTGTGTCTGTCCATCCATCCCTGTGTGTGTGTGTGTCCATCCATCCATCCATCCCTGTGTGTGTGTGTCTCCATCCATCCATCCATCCATCCCTGTGTGTGTGTGTCTCCATCCATCCATCCATCCCTGTGTGTGTGTGTGTGTGTGTGTGTGTGTGTGTGTGTGTGTGTGTGTGTGTGTGTGTGTGTGTCCAGCCTACCTGTGTCCCGAGCCTTTGTCCCGAGCCTCCGTCCCGTGCCTTGCCTCCTTGCCTCCGTGCCTCGCCGCCGTGCCTTGCCTCCGTCCCGTCCCGTCCCGTCCCGTGCCGTGCCTTGCCTTGCCTCCGTCCCGTGCCCTCTTCGTCGGCGCCTCGGCGGCCATTGTAAAATTCAAAAGCTGCGCCGCCGCCTTCGCCTGTGATAGGCGGAACACTGAATTTCCCAGCAGCCTGTGTTCCGCCTATCACGTACATCGTATCATCCTCGTCCGTAGTACGAGGATGATACGATGTCCGTGATAGGCGGAACACAGGCTGCTGGGAAATTCAGTGTTCCGCCTATCACAGGCGAAGGCGGAGCCGGAGGCGCGGCTTTTGAATTATAGAATGGCCGCTGTCTGTCTGCTCGACACGCTGATCGAGCGGGCAGACAGCGATGACTCGAGTATAAGCCGAGGGGGGCACTTTCAGCCTCAAAAAAGAGGCTGAAAATCTCGGCTTATACTCGAGTATATACGGTACGTTTAGGTGACCAATTCTAACCTCTAAACAACCCAAGGCACAAAAAGCAACAAAAAGGAAAATACACAGACTTACACATACAGCAAGAGCATCTATTGCCCCATTTGCCATCAGGACATATAACAATTATACAAGTGTAGCCAGGTGTTGGCACTAGGGATCTTTTAAACCTCTGCCGGGTTAGCCCCCCATATCAAATTTTCTGGCCAAAAATCAAGGCTAATAGATATTCATTAGATCCAGTACGATCAAGTGGTTTTAACGTTAGCTCTCACATAATTTCAGATATATTCCACATAAAAATAGAGATATTAGGTAGTATGGGTTAGCCCCCCCCCCACATGCAATTTTCGGGCCAAAATAATCCAGGCTAATACATATTCGTTAGATCTGTTAAGATCAAGATCAAGTTAAGATCAAGTTAAGATCAAGATCTGTTAAGATCAAGTGTTAATGTTAGATCTCACATACTTTCAGAGTTATTCCACAAAAAAAATAGAAATATTAGATGGTGGTACATAAGGATGAGATTAGAGCTCACATAATTAGAGACTTATTAAGTGATTAATGAGGGGGGCTCATTAGTTCCAGTAAGATCAAGTGGTTTTAATGTTTGATTATCCATAATTACAGGGATATTATGGATATTTAGTAGCGATCCATATAGTGTCTATATCGGAGCCGATAATGAGCATTTTCACGTGTACCAGTGAGGAGTGTCATTGAGCATACCGAGGTATGCTGAAATTATGTGGGACATTAATCGACAGGTGTTCAAGCCCAGTGAAGACTGAAGCACAGTGGCAGAAGTCAGAGGGAAACTTCGGAGGGCCCTTGTGAAGGAGCCAACCGGGTGCACATCTACAGTAGCTGGCTCCAAAACCAATGACACTTAGAGAAAGCACGGTATTCCAAACCCTTGCAGAGGGCCCGCTGTTGTTGCCTCCAAGCAGTGCAGTGTCCTGTTTCCTTTGACACATGCTGCCCGGTGTCGGAGAGTCAATGCACAGACTCCCAGAACTTAGCGTAGACTTAAGTCTGATCAGAATCTCTTCAAGAGAGGAGCCTGGATGCAAACCACCAAACAGGCCAGGGCCACCATTTCCTCCATGCTCCCTGACAAGCTGGTGGGACCTCCTCCTGTTGTTCCCATCCAAGTAAAGGTAGTCTACACCAAGGCCCTTCTGGATACTGGAGTTTAAGTGACCCTTCTCTACAGAGACAGGCACCTCAAGCACCTGCCATTGCAGAAGCTGGAAGAGTTATGGGGCATTGTGACTCCCTCCGTGGCTGGGAAAGCCAAGACTTTTGACACTCTGGCAGTGATCTGTCCTCGCCCCCACCAGGGGCCAGTAAGAGTTCTCTCATCATAAGGACCAATACTGATCTTGTCAGAAGGCTGTTGACACCTCTTCTAGAGAGAAGACATGGGAGTGGAGATAATTCCTGAGGTGGTTTCAACCAAAGGGTTGCAAAGAAGTCAGGGGAAGCTCCTGATTAATATCCGCAACATAACAGCCTCCCCAGTGAAGATGCCGGCTCAGTTGTTGCAGGGACAAGTGAATCCGGCCACCCCAGTCCCGCTGTCTGATTTGGTGGGGGGGAGCAAAGGATGGGCTCTCTGTGGAGGAGTTCTATCCAAAGAATACTCCTCTTTTGCCTGAATGGAAAGAAAGGGCCAAGATTCAGCTCATGATGCATACTTGATGGATCTGCATAAACAACTGGCAGATTTGAAGAGGGCAGGTATCACCCGAGAGTGCCAGAGTCTATACGCTTCCCCAATAGTGGTGGTACGGAAGGAGGATGGGTCACTGAGGATGTGTATTGACTACTGGACGCTGAACCGAATACCAATATACCACCCCATGGAGAAGGAGCCTTGCAGAGCCTGTCAGGAGCAAAGTGGTTCAGCATGCTGGATTTGAAGAGTGGGTATTATGAAATCCCCATGCACCCTGAGGATCGGGAGAAGACCATTTTCATTACCCCGGAGGTGATCTTTGAATTTTACCGTATGCATCGAGGCCTGTCTGGTGCCCCAGCCACCTTCCAAAGGCTAATGGAGAAGACCGTGGGTGACATGAAACTGATGGAGGTGTTGGTGTACTTAGATGACATCATCGTTTTCGGCAAGACCCCGGAAAAGCACGAAGAGCGTCTGGAGAAGGTCTTGAAGAGACTCCATGATGAGGGGGTTGAAGTTCCCAGGGAGCTATGCAGCCTGAGAGAAGGAGAGCAAGGGGGCTCAGTGAAATGCTCAGGGAGTTTTGGGGTACCTCCCTCCAGAAGCAGCACCCCAGTGTTCCAGTGTGTGTTCACCTGTCTTCTCCTTCATCTTCAGCAGTACAGAGCGGGTTCACCAGTCTTCTTCTGCATCTTCAACAGTACAGAGTGTGTCCACCGGAGCTCAAGCCATCAATCCATGAGGCCCCTTCTGCCATAAGCATCCATGGCTGAGGTGCAGAATTGGTTAATGGGTTGTCAACCCCTGGCTAAAAGGTCGTATCCAGAGAGTATTGGTTAATGATTAATACTCTGAATGGTGTACCCCAAGGTTCAATGTTGGGACCCTCACTTTTAAATATATTTATAAATGATATAAAGTTTGGGATTAAAAATACAATTTCAGTCTTTGCAGATGACACCAAGCTATGTAGTGGAATAACATCCTTCTTACAACTTACAAGCCAACCTCAATTCACTGTTTCCCATGCATCATACATACTAGGGCCAGTACAATTGGGGGGAATTAATGATGGAGAAGGATCTAGGTGTTTTGGTAGATCATAAGCATAATAAAAGACACGCAAAACTGTGGTTTCCAAAGCTAGAAAAATCCTTTCTTGTAATAAAAGTGTTAGGACGCACCTGCGACTTCAAGGACTTTTTGAAATTCTGTAAAATGTGTTGACTCACAAAAGGCACAACAGTAGAAGGATCTAATGATGTCAGAGTGAGGATGTCGTCACAGATGATTCTCAACCAGGGTTCCTCAAAATGCTAGGAATTTCTCGTGGCTTCCATCAAATGGTGCCCACATAGCTCTGGGGCCAATGCTACTTGGCAGAGCCAGCTGCATGGCACCAATGATCTTCTTAGATGTCTGTAGTGGCATTATGATCACCACTTTAAGGGCATTTGTCTCAATGCAATGCAGCTAATACAATTCCAATTAAATTTTCCGCCATCCGCAAATGAATAATTCTTCTGTAGATTAAGCAAATGATGGTTACAGTTGATAAGAAGGCACCGTGAAGAACTCTTTAAAATATATTGACTTAAGACATAATTAAATTGCAGAGAGCCTACTGCACACTGTTATGAAATTAACTGACATAAACAGGCTTACTGATTCTTCTCATGGAGGCAAATCCACCACAACGGAGAATGTCAAGTTACTGGATTATATATGCAAAGGCACCAGATCCCTGACCTTTACTTTTATGGCTGTCATGAATCAATGCAAATGATGCTTTTAGCATATGCATATTGCAGATGATCGATTTTTTTATACTTCATTAATGGAGATTGAGTTTAAGTCCTGGTGAAGACACCACCTTGTGCACTGTGCCACTATTGCAGTACATCATAACCATTTCTTTCCAACTTGTCATTAATGAAGTTGGTCTAGTGAACTCTATAGAGGAACATAATGGAGAGGATTTCTAAAACTGCAAAAAAGGCATTCTGTATTACAGCAACCAGTCATGTGCCTTCTCTAATTTTTAACATGCACTAAACAAAATGACAGTTGCATACTGACAGGCCACTATAAAAACACACAAATTAACATAATTCTAGCAAGGGAATGCTGTTATTGTCAAGAAAAAATAATCCATCATAGAAAATCTTAAAGCGGTAGTAAACCCGCACATTTTTTTTTTTTTTTTTTAAACCTGCAAAGCAAAAGGCATAATGAGCTAGTATGCACCGCATACTAGCTCATTATGAAATACTTACCTTAGAACGAGGCCCCGACATCTGGCCCGATCCACGCCGAGGGAGCTGACATGCTCCCTCGGCGTTTCTTCCGGGTATCGCGGCTCCAGGGCTGTGAGTGGCCGGAGCCGCGATATCGTCACTCCCGCGCATGCGCGCGGGAGATTTCAGTCCGGCCGCTCGGCTGCTGCCGGATTTTGACAGTGAGAAACCCCTTGTGCGCATGCGCCGCTGCAGTCAGCGGCGCATACCGAGGGGAATATCTCCTAAACCGTACAGGTTTAGGAGATATTTTTTTTTACCTACAGGTAAGCCTTATTATAGGCTTTCCTGTAGGTAAAAGTTAAAAATGTGGGTATACAACCACTTTAACTGCACATTATGACTGGGGGTGCGGTTGCCATTATCCCTATTATGATAACCACGAAAACCCTCAATTTGTGGCATTCTAAAGGCAACCAATAAACAAATACAGTATATAAAAATGACATTTTTTATTGCTATTTAAAAAAAAAAAGTTTAAATATTTAAAAGACGTATTTCATATACATTTTTTGTCACGACATACATTTCACACATCATAATAAGCCATATATAGTGCATCCGGAAAGTATTCACAGTGCTTCACTTTTTTCACATCTTGTTATGTTACAGCCTTATTCCAAAATGGTTTAACATCATTATTTTCCTCAAAATTTTACAAGCAATACCTCATGACAACATTTACCACCTGAATACAGGGCCCTTCCTGCCCAAACCAATTTTCAGCTTTCAGCGCTGTCGCTGTTAAATGACAGTTGCGCAGTCATGCTACACTGTACCCAAACTGAATTTTTATCATTTTGTTCCCACAAATAGAGCTTTCTTTTGGTGGTATTTGATCACCTCTGGGGTTTTTATTTTTTTGCTAAACAAATAAAAAATGACCTAATATTTTGTAAAAAATAAATTTTTACTAAATTTTGTAAATAAGTATACGTTTTCTCCTTAACTGATGGGCACTGATAAGGTGGCACTGACGAGGTGGTACTGATGGGCACTGGTAGGTGGCACTGATGGGGTAGCACTGATGGGAATTGATAGGCGGCACTGATAAGCACTCATGGGTGGCACTGATGGGCGGCACTGATGGGTACTTATGGGTGGCACTGATATGCAGCACTGATAGATGGCATTGATAGGCATCACTGATAGCACTGGCAGGCATTTGGGATGGGCACCGATTGGCAGCTGCCTGGGCACTGATTGATATTTCCATGGTGGTCTATGGTGGCATACCTGGTGGTGCAGGGTGGGTGGTGCCAATCCCTGGTGGTCCTGGGTGGGCATCCAAGGGAGGTTGTGCTGATAAACAACCAGCACAGACCCCCCATCAGCTCTCCTCTATGCACGTCTGTCAGACGCGAGTGAGGAAACGTCGACCAACGGCTCTTCCTGTTTACATCGTGATCAGCCGTAATTGGACGTGGCTGATCATGTGGTAAAGATTGAGGCTCTTTACCGAGATCGGTGCAGCGGTGTGTCTGACTGACAAACCGCACCACCGATCGCCGTTATGTGGGCCACCAGGGGCACGCAAGACCGGTCATTCTGGGAGGACGTCATATAACGCCTGCCCAGAACGAAAGTTGCTCTGCCTGGCTGTCATTTGATGGCTGACGGGTGTGAGGCGCTTAAAGAAGTGTGTTTGAAATCTTTGCAAATTTATTTAAAAAAAAAAAAAATCACATGTTCATAAGTATCCACAGCCTTTGTGCAATACTTTGTTAAAGAACTTTTGGCACCAATTACAGCCTCAAGTCTTTTTGAGTATACCGCTATAAGCCAATTGTTCTTTGCAAGTCCCCTCAAACTCCATGAAGTCGGAAGGGGGGGAATCATCGCGCAACCATTTTCATACCTCTCCAGAGATGTTCAATCAGGTTCAAGTCTGGGCTGTGACTGGACCACTCAAGGACATTTACAGAGTTATCCCATAGTCACCCCTTTGTTATCTTAGCTGTGTGCTCAGGGTGATTGTCCTGTTGGAAGAGGAACCTTTGGCCCAGTCTGAGGTCCAGAGCGCTTTGGAGCAGGTTTCCATTAAGGATGTCTCTGTACATTGCTGCATTCATCTATCCATCGATCCTGACTGGTCTTCCAGTTCCTGCCGCTAAAAAACATCCCCACAGCATGATGATGCTGCCACCACCATGCTTCACTGTAGGGATGGTATTGGCCAGGTGATGGTTTCCAAACTCCAGACAGGTTATCATGTGCCTTTTACTGAGGAGTGGCTTCCATCTGGCCGCTCTACTATAGCAGAGTGCTGCAGAGATAGTTATTCTTCTGGAAGTTTCTCCTCGGTCTACAAGAGAAAAGATGGAGCTCTATCAGAGTGATCGAGTTGTTGGTCACCTCCCTAAGGCCTCCCCTTATCATTCAGTTTGGCCGGGCGACCCACTCTAAGAAGAGTCCTGGTGGTTCCAAACGTCTTCCATTTACGGATGATGGCCACTGGGCTCATTGGAACCTTCAATGCTGCAGATATTTTCTGTACCCTTCCCTAGATCTGTGCCTCAATATAATCTCTTCTTGGAGGTCTACAGACAATTCCTTGGACTTCATGGCTTGGTTTGTGCTCTCACATGCACTGTTGTGCTGTGGGACTTTATATAGACAGGTGTGTGCCTTTCCAAATCATGTCCAATCAACTGAATTTTCCACAGGTGGACTCCAATCAAGTTGTAGAAGCATCTCAAGGATGATCAGTGGAAACAGGATGCACCTGAGCTCAATTTTGAGTGTCATGGCAAAGGCTGTAAATACATATGTACATGGGATTTATTTTTATTTAATTTGCAAAGATTTAAAACAAACTTCTTTCACATTGTCATTATGGGGTATTATTTGTAGAATTTTGAGGAAAATAATGAATTGAATCTATTTTGAAATAAGACTAACATAACAAATTGTGGGAAAAGTGTAGCGCTGTGTATACTTTCTGGATGCACTGTAGAACAAGTCTGTATACATAAAGTGGTATTCCCCAGCGCCGTGCTGTTCATTCCCATCACTATATGAGAAAAGCGTCTCGAAAAACAATACATATATCTTCTTCCTCCCTTCCTACCGGACGGTGCCGATGGATAATTGCTCCACAAAGGGAGATGGGGCCGTCCCATTCATCTGATGGCCTTTAAGGAATGCACATTGGGAATTGGCTTGATGGACATCATGCCCTGTAGAAGCAGTCTGAATCCCATATTTTGTACATGACTGGGCCTATATAGATAGTACTCCTATTCAAAAACAGGATGTAGCGGTCCTTGTGTACCATTAGTACAGACTACAATGTTTCCTTGGACATATCGAATTACGAGAGAGTGTTTTAGCCAAAACAGACGGCGTATTATAGTGGTATTAAATCCCTAAAGGAGATATTATACAGTGGTGTGAAAAAGTGTTTGCCCCCTTCCTCATTTCCTGTTCCTTTGAATGTTTGTCACACTTAAGTGTTTCGGAACATCAAACCAATTTAAACAATAGTCAAGGACAACACAAGTAAACACAAAATGCAATTTGTAAATGAAGGTGTTTATTATTAAAGGTGAAAAAAAATCCAAACCATCATGGCCCTGTGTGAAAAAGTGATTGCCCCCCTTGTTAAAACATACTATAACTGTGGTTGTCCACACCTGAGTTCAATTTCTCTAGCCACACCCAGGCCTGATTATTGCCACACCTGTTTACAATCAAGGCATCACTTAAATAGGAGCTACTTGACACAGTAAGGTCCACCAGAAGATCCTTAAAAGCTACACATCATGCCGAGACCCAAAGAAATTCAGGAACAATTGAGAAAGAAAGTAATTGAGATCTATCAGTCTGGAAAGGGTTATAAAGCCATTTACAAAGCTTTGGGAATCCAGCGAACCACAGTGAGAGCCATTATCCACAAATGGCGAAGACATGGAACAGTGGTGAACCTTCCCAGGAGTGGCCGGCCGCCCAAAATTACCCCAAGAGCGCAGCGACGACTCATCCAAGAGGTCACAAAAGACCCCACAACAACGTCCAAGGAACTGCAGGCCTCACTTGCCTCAGTTAAGGTCAGCGTTCATGCCTCCACCATCAGGAAAAGACTGGGCAAAAATGACCTGCATGGCAGAGTTCCAAGGAGAAAACCACTGCTGAGCAAAAAGAACATCAAAGCTCGTCTCAATTTCTCCACAACACATCTTGATGATCCTCAAGACTTTTGGGACAACATTCTGTGGACCGATGAGACAAAAGTGGAACTCTTTGGAAGGTGTGTGTCCAAGTATATCTGGCGTAGAAGGAACACTGCATTTCATAAAAAGAACATTATACCAACAGTAAAATATGGTGGTGGTAGTGTGATGGTCTGGGGCTGTTTTGCTGCTTCAGGACCTGGAAGACTTGCCGTGATAAAAGGAACTATGAATTCTGCTGTCTACCAAGAGATCCTGAAGGAGAATGTCCGACCATCTGTTCGTGTACTCAAGCTGAAACGAACTTGGGTTCTGCAGCAGGACAATGATCCTAAACACACCAGCAAGTCCACCACCGAATGGCTGAAGAAAAACAAAATGAAGACTTTGGAGTGGCCTAGCCAAAGTCCTGACCTGAATCCTATTGAGATGTTGTGGTATGACCTTAAAAAGGCCGTTCATGCTCGAAAACCCTCTAATGTAACTGAATTAGGACAATTCTGCAAAGATGAGTGGGCCAAAAATCCTCCAGGATGCTGTAAAAGCCTCATTGCACGTTATCGCAAACGCTTGGTTGCAGTTGTTGCTGCTAAGGGTGGCCCAACCAGTTATTAGGTTTAGGGGGCAATCACTTTTTCACACAGGGCCATGATGGTTTGGATTTTTTTTCACCTTTAATAATAAACACCTTCATTTACAAATTACATTTTGTGTTTACTTGTGTTGTCCTTGACTATTGTTTAAATTGGTTTGATGTTCCGAAACACTTAAGTGTGACAAACATGCAAAGGAACAGGAAATGAGGAAGGGGGCAAACACTTTTTCACACCACTGTATGTACTGTTTTTCAATATGAATTGGATATTCCCAAATCTTGGAACCATCAATTGCTGATATAGTGATGGGAATGAACAGCAAGTAGCTTGGGAATACCACTTTATGTATCCAGACTTGCTATATATGGCTTACTGTGATATGTGTGTCATGTGACAAAAAATATATACAGTGTGAAATACTGCTTTAAAAATTGAAACATTTCTTTAAAAAAAAATAAAAATAAAGAATGTCATTTTTGGTATATAACATACTGTATTCATTTATTGGTTGCCTTTAAAATCCCACAAAGAGAGGATTTTCATTGTCATTTTTAACTGCATTTTCGGGATGTGTGGTATCAAGAAGTAACCTGACTTGCATGAAGAGAAAAAAAAAATATTCACAGTGAAGTGATGCATTTCATCATAGGCATAATAAAGCACACACACAAAAAAAAACACTTTAGGTTTAGTACAGACAAGTGTCCACATTGCTTCTGAGCCCCATTCAATTTCTTAACAATAGCTATAGCAGCCTGAGCAGTTTTGAGGCCTGGGATAGGAGAGGGCCCCAGTAGGGAGGCTGTTATGGGAAGTGAAACTATAAAGCCTCCAGTATATATAATAAAAGGCGGCACTACATCTCAATAATAATCAGTGCCTAATAAAACAAATAACATATGTGTGAGAATATACGTATGGGTCCCCTGAGGACATTAGCTTATGACGAAACACGTAGGAGTGTGGTCTACGTAATGACATCAGCATGCACGATTGGGGTCTTCCATCTTTGATGCAGGCCGATGCTGTTTGATATCCGCTTGTACCCTGCATTACATGTAAGTGCAATTACTCACTTTATTGAATTGTCCTAAGGATTTTACACCATTTTCAGGCTTCTTGTTTTTTTATATGCCATACCACCATTTCTATTTGCGAGAGAAGTTTTGAGACAATCCAAAGTTGGCTGTACAGAGCCTGAGGGTCGGCTAAATAGCAGAGCCCAAGGATTTTATATGCATGTGCATCATAACTGCTCGTATTCAGAGGGTCATGACTTTCTGGTAAGCTGCTCTGGAGCTCTTATTTATTTAGCATGAGGTGGATTTACGCAGTGGCTTTTCTTTCTGGGAGACACATTTTCAGCTTTACTCGTGCATGCACTCTGCACTATTTTTTTAAGCACCATACATTTCTCTTGTGGAACTTCTTTATTGTACTATACTTTTCTGTACTGTATGTGGATCACTCATTCTTTAAGCAATTTTGTTAGACTCTCTTTTCACTTGTATTATTTTATTAATATTTAATATAGATCACACTATTGGTCGCAGATATTAGTATCTGTGATATTGCAGATTCATCAAAAGAATATAATATACAATCACCGACCACTTTATTAGGTACACCTTGCTGGTATGGGGTTGCACCCACTTTTGCCTTCAAAACTGCCTCCATTCTTCATGGCATCGATACAAACAAGGTGTTGGAAACATTCTTCAGAGATTTGGTCCATAGTGACATGATAACATCACGCAGTTCCTGCAGATTTTTAGGCTGCACATCCATGATGACAATCTCCCATTCCTCCACATGCCAAAGGTGCTCTATTGGATTACGATCTGGTGAGTGTGGAGGCCATTGGAGTACAGTGACCTCATTGTCCAGTGGTGAGATGATTGGAGCTTTGTGACATGGTGCATTATCCTGCTGGAAGGAGCCATCAGAAGATGGGTACACTGTAGTCATAAAGGGGTGGACATGGTCAGCAACAATACTCAGGTAGGTCGTGTCGTTTAAACGATGCTCAATTTGTACTAAGGGGCCCAAAGTGTGCCAAGAAAATATCCCCACATCATTACACCACCAGCCTGAACCAGTGATACAAGGCAGGATGAATCCATACTTTCATGTTGTTTATGCCAAATTCTGATCGTACCATCTGAATGTTGCAGCTGAAATTGAGACTTATTTGACCGAGCAATGTTTTTACAATCTTATATGGTGAGCCTGTGCAAATTGTAGCCTCAGTTTACTGTTCTTAGCTGACAGGAGTGGCACCCGGTGTGTTCTTTTGCTGTTGTAGCTGTTGTATCTGCTTCAAGGTTTTGATGTGTTCTGTGTTCAGAGATGGTATTCTACCTTGGTTGTAACAAGTTATTTAAGTGACTGCTCTGAGGCTGCATTCACACCTGAGCGTAGCGTTTTCAAGCGTTTTTTGCAGCCTTCTTTACAGCGATTCGCTGCGTTTTACCGTGTTTTTACCGCGATTTGCTGCGATTTTGTGCAGGGCAAAAGGTCACCAATGTTAAAAGAAGAAAAACACCCAAATCTGCTCAATTCGAGCGACAAAAAAGGGTCCGGAACTTGTTTGAGCTTCAGGCGTTCGGCTTTAGGCTTGTAGTTGAGATGTGAACCATCTCCATTGAGAATAATATAATTTTTCCCCTCTAGCGTTTTGTAGCTTCAGGCTTCAAGCTACAAAACGCTCAGGTTTGAATGGGGTCTAACATGTCGAACCAGTCTGCCCATTTTCCTCGGACTTCAACAAAGCATTTTCATCCACACATCACTGGATATGTTCTCTTTTTCGGACCATTCTATGTAAATAAGAGATGGTTGTGCCCAGTAGTTCCCAGTAGGTCAGCAATTATTGAAATACTCAGACCAGCTCATCTGGCACCAACAACTATGCCATGTTTAAAGTCACTTAAATCCCCTACGTGTACAAATGAACAAACTTTTATTTGTTGTGCACCCTTCGCTAGTATACCAATGGCTCATCACTTTACCCTCACTTGATATACTGTTATCTTTTGGAAATGATTGCAGAGCACACCTTTCCATTCCCTCTGAAGGATGTCCACAGTGTGACTTCTTGTAAGCCCTATCCGGCTGGTTTCCATTTTCCTTGGGGAGATGAGGATAATTATGGTACCCCCTTGATCATTCAACTGATTTTAAATCTTTGGTCATGAGACCCTTTATTCCACCATCTAGCAGTCACTAAACCTCTTATGTACATAGAAATTCGGTACATTATGAAATGTTTTTGAAATTGGAAATATTGAATGTATTTCTTTTAGAGCCTTCTACTCCCTTGAAGAAGGCCATGACTGTATGGGTCGAAACACGTTGAGGCTTCAATATAGTAGACATTAATGTGATGTTGTCCATTATTGTGTTTGCATTGCTGTACTGTGGAATATGTACTGTGTCCTTCAACCAGTGCTGATATTTTGAATTTTAACATGAATCAGACTTTTTCTTAATAATAACTTTTTTATATAACTGTTTTATATAATTTTTTGATTTTGTTACATTACTGTTATAAAAAAAAAACCTTGGGGGAACGTCTCCATAGTCTTAAATCCCCTTTCTTCCTCATTCTGATGCTCAGTTAGAACTTCAGCAAATTGTCTTAACTACATGTAGATGCCTAAATGCATTGAGTTGCTGCCATGTGATTGGCTGATTAGTAATTTGTGTTACCAAGCAATTAAACAGGTGTACCTAATCAAGTGTGATTATAATCACTGTGATTATTGGCATGTAGCGCTGCCTTTTATTATATACTATTTAGATATTTGATGCACCCACACATTAGGCTAGCTGTTGGTATCCCCTTCCTTTTTTTGTTTTGGTGGTGAGCATGGTTTTTCTTCTCTTTTATAAGCTTCCAGTATAAAAGGGGTGAAGTCAGATCTCAAGATCGTAGCCAGTCACACATCCCTCTCTGTGCAGTAAAAAGGATTTGCTTCTCTGTCATAAAAATGCAGATTTATTACTCTCCGAATATTTGCTACAGACTAAAATGAGCCTATATGCCTATTGCAGGAAAAAAAAAAAAAACAGCTGAGGTCAGTTGACATTGCCCACAACTACAGGGTGTGTCAGCCAGGATGTCCCACAAATGTGTTGCTATGGGGCCCCCTGATTCATAGTCATGACCTTAGCCCTATCTATCATTTAACTCTTTTTTAGTGTATCCCACAGCACTCGAGTGAAGCTGCACTGTTCTTGATTTATGCGTTATACTGAAACCTCTAGGAAAAGTGCCTCCTGCATACATAGATGATTATGCACTCGTCCAGGTCACTTCAAATCAAGCCACATTATGGGCACACTTGTGTAAATAAACAGCGGGCACACCGTTTGAGGCTTCAATTAGACTAATACACTGTGTCAGCACAGCCCTGCATGATCTGTATTAATATCAGAGCAGAATGCTGACAGGCGCTCTCTAGAAAGCTGTCTACATGAGACTTGAAAAGGAGTTCCAACGTATAGCACGCTTTTAAAAAAACAATAGAGAAGCGTTCATACTACCATGATGCAATACTATATATATTGTATGTTGGTATCCAAATAAAGCTAAGAGGATACAAAATGAACTGCACTATATGACCAAAGCTAGATGGACTCCAATTGACTTCAGTGTTTCCAATGAAGGGCGTTTTAATGCTACATCATACAATACAAAGATATTTTAGACAATTGTGTGCTTCCAAACTTTTTGGGAGAAGGTCCTTTTCTGTTCCAGGATGACTGTGTCCCTGTGTACATAACTAGCTCTATAAAGACGTGGTTTGACCAATTTGGTGTGAAGAAACTTGAGTGACCTGCTCTGGCCTCAACCCTACTGACTTCAAACCTAATTACCTCAATTCTATATACATCAACCCTATTGACCACAACCCTACTTACCTCAACCCTACTGATGAATTGGTAGCCAACTGCTAACCAGTTATTTTTTTCCAACCTTAATACTTGGGATCAGTCAGGGTGTCCCACCAACAATTTGCTATGGGGCCCCCTGACTCATAGTCATGACCTTGCCTTAGCTATCATTAAGCCTATTTAGACCTTAACCTTACTGGCCTCAACCCTACTGACTTCAAACCCAATTACCTCAATCCTAATTAACGTAACCCCACTGATTACCACCCTACTTTCCGCAATCCTACTTACCTTAAATCTACTGACTACAACCCTACTTACCTCAACCCCATTGATGAATTGATAGCTGACCACTAACCTGGTATTCTTTCCCAACCTCAATGCTTGGGATCAGCCTGGGTGTCCCACCAACAATTTGCTATGGGGCCCTCTGATTCATAGTCACGACCATTGCTCCAGCTATAATTTCGCTTTTTTTTTTTTTTAGTCCTCAACCTTACTGGCCTAAACCCTACTGACTTTAAACTTATTTATCTCAATCCTCCTTACCTCAGCCCTACTGACTACAACCCTACTTTCTGCAATCCTACTTACCTCAACTGGCTACAACCCTACCGTTCTCAACCCTACTGATGAATTGGTAGCCGACTGCTAACCAGGTATTCTCTTCCAACCTCTATACTTGGGATTAACCAGGGCGTTCAACCAACAATTTGCTATGATTCATATTAACAACTGAAGCCCCATCTATAATTTAGCTTTTTTTAGACCTTAACCTTACTGACCTCAACCCTACTAACTTCAAACCTAATTACCTCAATCCTACTGACTATAACCCTACTTACCTTATAGCTACGTACCACAACCCTATTTACCTCACTCCTACTGACCTCAATCCTTTTGATGAATTGGTAGCCTACTGTTAACCAGGTATTCTCTTCCAAACTAAAAACTTGACCTCACAAATGCTCTTATTGGTCACAAATTCCAGAAAAAGGGGGAAGGGGAGGATGACTGCATACAAATGTGCATGGTTATGGTATTGTATGGGTTGGGATGGGATGTACAGCAAACTCAGATGTAATGGTCAGATGTCCACAAAACTTGACCTTATAAAGTATCAAGATGAATTACTCTCTCCATTGGAATTGGTATTATTAACTGCAGTCCTGAATCTTTTTCTGGCTGCGCTCAATATCTGGTAAATGTCACCTCTTTGGAAGAAGGAAAAATTCATATGCTATGAGGGTTATTGCAGCTGATAAATTACTGTCGGCTGTTCACAAACCAGCCACTAGCAGATTATGTGCTTTCCTTTTTAAGACAGATTTATGGTGAACATAATCTATAGCATATTGAGCATAGTTTGCATATCCTGTATTTACAAAAAGGACCTGGTTTGGTTATATGTAGATCCTTACAGATCTACATGCATACAAAAAAAAGTGACTATTCGTCCATCACAATGAGCAAGGTGGCTCTGGATTCACAGTGGTTCTTTTTAATGGGGTGTCTAATAATTTTTATTCCAGTTAAATTTGAACTTTCCAGGAAGCACTGTCAAGGAGAAAGGTGTGCTGGGTAATTAAGCCACAGACATCAAGATGCTTCCTATATTCTTCTGCCTAGCTGCCCACACCTTAAGTCACTGCTAACCAAATATACTGCTTTTTTTTTTTTTTTTTTTTTTCTTAATGTGAACTACATACACTGTATATACCATGAACATGGACTCAGATATAATACTGACTGCACACCAAAACAAGTAATAAATCAAACTTTATACTGTTGTCTAAAAGCTATGTTGGTGGCTTAGTCTTAGCTCCTATTGACAAAGCTGATGCTGTACAATTGTTGAAGTCCTGCCAGAATCAACAGAAGATCTCTATTTTGTCCAGGCTCAGTCATTTCAGTTGCTACAGCATAGAAATAAAAATCTTTTTTTACCCCTTGACCTAGTGCTAGACATGTGCAATTTGTTTTGTTCCAAATTTGTTTTTCAACTAAATTCAGCAAATTCGTTAATTCAGAAATTGTTGGATTAACAAAAACCCGTTTAACACATTCGAAAATCCGAAAATCTGGAAATTCGAAGATTAGGAAACTCAGGAAATTCAAAAATACAAAAATAACAACGAAAATCCAAAAATTCCAAAACCGAAAATCTGAACTAATAACTATCAAATTATTGGAATTTCCTTTCAAATTTGCCCATTCGTGAACATAATGAATACACATTTATCCGAAATTACGAATGCCGCATCTAAGCAAATGTAAAGTAATGAATTAATAATAATAAAAACTTTTTACTACTTATTATTAATTCATTATGTTCCATTTGTTTAGATGCGGCATTTGTTATTTTGGATCATCCGGAAACTTCGGATAAATTTGCATTTGTTACATTCACCGACAGCCAAATTCGAAAGGAAAGTCCAATATCTATAATTTAATAGTTAGTTATGATTAGTTAGTTATTTCAGATTTTCACATTTTCATTCTTTAGAATTTTCGGATTTTCTTTCTTATTTTCGGATTTTCAAATTTTCAATCTCCGAATTTATTCAAAATAACGAATTTCAATCATAACGAATCACCCAAATAATTTTTTTTTAAATTACTATTACTATTGGTAATTCTCTTTCACATAAAATTACTCTCATGGGTGGAATCACTGCGCGATCACCTTTAGAAGGCAATTGGTGAAGCCTCAAAGCGATCTGAAGCTGGCAGTACCTGGATATGGAGAAGACCACTTGTCGCTTTGCCTTTGGGGGACTAGAGCATCTCCATGATTTCACTTCTGGTTCCCGGGCCATAGTATATATTTTTTTTATCTTTTGCTTTTAAAGGTAAATGACCATAAAGAGGACCTGTCATACTTTTTCTATTACAAGGGATGTTTACATTCCTTATAATAGGAATAAACGTGATCAAAAAAATAAAATAAAGGGACAGTGTAAAAAAAAAAAATATTAAAAGTAAAATAAATAAATAAGAAAAAAATTTAATTAAAGGACCCAATCCCTCCATGCTCACGTGCAGAAGTGAACGCATACAGAATATGCAGAAAGATTGAGCCGGCAACACTGTAATCTGTATGTGTATTTATTGACTACATAAGAGCGAAAATAAAACAAAAACTGACACGTTTCGGCGAGAGCCTTAGTCGTACAACGCATACGTAAGTAAGCGGTGTTCAAACCACATACAGTGGTGTGAAAAAGGGTTTGCCCCCCTCCTCATTTCCAGTTCCTTTGCATGTTTGTCACACTTAAGTGTTTCGGAACATCAAACCAATTTAAACAATAGTCAAGGACAACACAAGTAAACACAAAATGCAATTTGTAAATGAAGGTGTTTATTATTAAAGGTGAACAAAAATCCAAACCATCATGGCCCTGTGTGAAAAAGTGATTGCCCCCCTTGTTAAAACATACTATAACTGTGGTTGTCCACACCTGAGTTAAATTTCTCTAGCCACACCCAGGCCTGATTATTGCCACACCTGTTCACAATCAAGGCATCACTTAAATAGGAGCTGCTTGACACAGTAAGGTCCACCAGAAGATCCTTAAAAGCTACACATCATGCCGAGACCCAAAGAAATTCAGGAACAATTGAGAAAGAAAGTAATTGAGATCTATCAGTCTGGAAAGGGTTATAAAGCCATTTCCAAAGCTTTGGGAATCCAGCGAACCACAGTGAGAGCCATTATCCACAAATGGCGAAGACATGGAACAGTGGTGAACCTTCCCAGGAGTGGCCGGCCGCCCAAAATTACCCCAAGAGCGCAGCGACGACTCATCCAAGAGGTCACAAAAGACCCCACAACAACGTCCAAGGAACTGCAGGCCTCACTTGCCTCAGTTAAGGTCAGCGTTCATGCCTCCACCATCAGGAAAAGACTGGGCAAAAATGGCCTGCATGGCAGAGTTCCAAGGAGAAAACCACTGCTGAGCAAAAAGAACATCAAAGCTCGTCTCAATTTCTCCACAACACATCTTGATGATCCCCAAGACTTTTGGGACAACATTCTGTGGACCGATGAGACAAAAGTGGAACTCTTTGGAAGGTGTGTGTCCAAGTATATCTGGCGTAGAAGGAACACTGCATTTCATAAAAAGAACATTATACCAACAGTAAAATATGGTGGTGGTAGTGTGATGGTCTGGGGCTGTTTTGCTGCTTCAGGACCTGGAAGACTTGCCGTGATAAAAGGAACTATGAATTCTGCTGTCTACCAAGAGATCCTGAAGGAGAATGTCCGACCATCTGTCCGTGTACTCAAGCTGAAACAAACTTGGGTTCTGCAGCAGGACAATGATCCTAAACACACCAGCAAGTCCACCACCGAATGGCTGAAGAAAAACAAAATGAAGACTTTGGAGTGGCCTAGCCAAAGTCCTGACCTGAATCCTATTGAGATGTTGTGGTATGACCTTAAAAAGGCCGTTCATGCTCGAAAACCCTCTAATGTAACTGAATTAGGACAATTCTGCAAAGATGAGTGGGCCAAAATTCCTCCAGGACGCTGTAAAAGCCTCATTGCACGTTATCGCAAACGCTTGGTTGCAGTTGTTGCTGCTAAGGGTGGCCCATTCAGTTATTAGGTTTAGGGGGCAATCACTTTTTCACACAGGGCCATGATGGTTTGGATTTTTTTTCACCTTTAATAATAAACACCTTCATTTACAAATTGCATTTTGTGTTTACTTGTGTTGTCCTTGACTATTGTTTAAATTGGTTTGATGTTCCGAAACACTTAAGTGTGACAAACATGCAAAGGAACAGGAAATGAGGAAGGGGGCAAACACTTTTTCACACCACTGTATGAGGTATCGCCACAGAGTGAGAGCCATAATTCTAGACCTCCTCTGTAACTCTAAACAGGTAACTTGTAAAAATGTTTAAAATGTCACCTAAGGAGATTTTTAAGTGTCGTAGTTTGTCACTATTCCAAAAGCAATGCGCAATTTTAAAGCATGACATGTTGGGTATCTATTTACTAAGCATAACATCATCGTATATTTTACAAAAAAAATGGGTTAGCTATGGTGGGGGGGGGGGGGGTTTGCATTAAAATTGAAGTATATTTTTTCCCACAAAATTGCATTTGAAAGACCAGTGCGCAAATGCTGCGTGACATACATTTTCTAGAAAAAAATGCTGATTTAAACTTAAAGTAAAAAGTTTCATGAAAAGGCCTGGTCTTAGAGGTGGCATGGTGACCACTCTCATGTATGGCTGCTAGTCACTGAAACTCTGCTTCACCACCGGGGATACTACCAACACTGGGCTCCTCCAGCGCCACATATCCCCACCACCTGCCTCCAGAGACCCGCCTCAACCCAGGGCATGGCCCGCTGCAGGAAAGACCCACCGCAACCCGGCAAACTGGACATTATTTTTACTTCACAGAACCGCAGGCTCCAACAAAATGGCGGCAGCACGAACACACAGAGAGGAAGACAGCACATGAGCAGCTGCACAGGGGAAACCCGGCCCTCCTCCACTCCACATAATAGTGGTGGCTCCTCCAGCTCCTCCACTCCATCTACAAGGAGCCCTGCCAAGTCCAAAGCCCGAAGAGAGCCTACCAACACTGAAAGTCCAGCTGACAACATGGAGGTAAGTCCTGCCCAGGCCTCGGGCCCTGCAGCTCAAAAAGACCCTTTTGCAGCATTCCCTACAAAAGACCAACCAGTATCAGACACAGTTTTAAAGGACATGTTCCTATCCCTATGCTTATCTGTCCACTAATTCAAAAGGACCAGATGGGTTTTGTTTCAGAACAACAGACATCATACACGACAAAAAAATATTAACATTATTCACTATGCAAACAAGACTCGAACGCCCTCCCTGCTCCTTTCAGTGGATGCAGAGAAGGCATTCGACAGGGTCCACTGGCTCTACATAACTAAGGTCTTAGAAAAATTTGGCTTTCACAATGCTGAACTTATTGCTACCATGGTCCTGTACTTTACCCCATCTGCACAGGTGAACTCCTCTGGCCTACTGTCCAAACCCTTTTCAATCACAAATAGGACTAGACAGGGGTGCCGCCTATCTCCATCTATCTTCAATCTAATGATTCAACCTCTTGCAGAAGTTTTCCGTTCCAATCCAGGAGTCACTGGCTTCCAGCTTGGTAAATATACCCACAAAATAAACCTCTTTGCGGGGGACATCATACTACTTCTAACGATCCCCGATTGCTCTTTACCAGAGGCCTTACAGATTTTCACTCAGTTCAGCCTTGTATCATACTACAAGGTCAATGGCACTAAGTCACTAATTTTATATTTAGGAGTTCGGCCTTTCACAAAACTAAATTTACAAAGCCAACTCCCATTCAAGTGGTCAGATGAAGGAATCCCTTATCTCAGCATTACCTTAACTGCCTCCACAATCACCTTGGCGGCTGCCAACTACATACCCTTGCTCTCCAAAATGATAAAGAACTTAACCGCATAGCCAATGTGAACTCTCCTGGTGTGGCAGGCTGGCAGCAGCCAAGATGAACATTCTCCCACAAATTATCTATATATTCAGATCACTTCCCGTCCTGGCCCCTACCTGATACTTAACATCCAAGTCTAGATTCCTCAAGTCTTACATTTGGACTGGTCATAGGGCCAGATGCTCTCACTTGAGCCTAATTAAACACAAAACTTTGGGCGGTGCAGGTTTTCCAGATGTTAGGGACTACTATTGGGTTGTGCATCTAGACCAATTTAAGAACTGGTTCTATTCCACATCACCCTCACTATGGGTGGATAAAGAAAGTAACCTTTCTCCCACCTCAAACCTAAACACATTTCTATTATGGGACACCTAGGAACCATGGGACCTCAAACCCCTCTCTAAGCCCATGCAAGTATCACTGATGGCCTGGAGACACTTCTTCCATGCTCCATTGAGTCCTAGATCCTCAGTCCATATTATCTACCCCATTTAGATTCTTGAAACCCTTATCCCATCTATTATGGTCAAACCCCTTCTGGCATTTGACATTCACAAAATCTATACACTCTTCAAGAACAACGTACCTCTCTTTCTAGAAGGACTAATTAACATGCACTGTATCCCTAGAGGCCTCCACTACACATGCATGTGAATCATACACTACTTGGCTAAACACCAAATTCGCTTGTTGTGTCTATCGCCAGCAACATGAGATTTCATCAACCAACCTGCATAAAAAAGAAGGGGATTCCTCATTTTTTATAAAACTCTACAAGATAAACGCATGTTATGTAAGTCTACTCCTATGTTAAAATGGAAAAAGGAACTTGGCACAACCTACACCCCTAAACAATGGCATGCTGCATTTAGCTCTGTATCCAAAGCCTCCCACTGCTCTAGCCACCAAGAAGTGACAATCAAGATACCAATAGATGGTACTATACACCTTACCGACTAGCAACATTTCCCCCCAGTACCTCTCCCTTGTGCTGCCGTGAATGCAGCAAAGTGGGCAACCTCTTTCATGTCCTGTGGAACTGTCCCAATCTCACCATCTTTTGGTCCCAAATGTTCCACCTTATTGCTTCTTGCACAGGCATATTGCGTAAACCACAACTGGAATTAGCTTTACTTAACACTTGAATAGACCAGTATCTGACCCTTCACAGACCAGTGGTAACCCATATTCTGGTAGCAGCCCGGCTCACTATTCTGAGGAAATGGAAAACAAACCTTTCACCGGACATATTGCACATAGTGACTATGCTGAACTCTAACTACACATTTGAATGGTTACTAGCGATTAACTCGCTAAACCTCCCCACATTTTCCCTAAGGCCGCGTACACACGCGCGGACTGTTCGCCCAACTTTGTCCGTCCAACAGTTTCGGCAAACAGTCCGCTCAAACTTAGCATGGACGGACATGGCCACACACGACGGACGAACAGTTTGCTGAAACCGTGCGCGATGACGTGAACGGCACGTACGACGGGACGAAAAATACGACGTCCTATACACTGCATTATAGCTTTCGGCGTGAAAATCCTTTCTGAGCATGCGCGCAACTTTGTTTGACGAACAAGCCTACACACGAGCGGACTGTTTGCTGAAACAAGGTTTCAGCGGACAGTTTTACGGAATTTCCGAAAAACCTTGTCCGTCCAACTGTCCGCTGAAACTGTCCGCTGAAAGCCCACACACGAGCGGACTGTCCGCCCAAACACTGTTCAGCGGACAAAGTTGGACGAACAGTCCGCCCGTGTGTACGCGGCCTAAGAAGGGACATATGGAACAACAGATAGCTCTCCCTTATGGTAATTCCTAATCTATTATCTACAGTACATATTAACTGGCTACACCTATGTTACGGCCAATCCAAGGCTTGCACCATTGAATGTTGATGTTATTTTCATTCTGTACATGTTCTATTTCACATGCTGCAATTTCCCTAGTTTGCTTTGTATAACACAAACGTAATAAAAACGTATTGCATTAAAAAAAAAAATGGCCTGGTCTTCAAGTGGTTATCATCTAAAGCAGAGTGTACAGTTATTGAAATCAGGCCAGTTCAGCAGGAAGGTGTTCCCTTTAATGACTTGTTAATGTTATTTTCAGCATATATAATCCTATTTAAAATTTATATCAAGCCAAAAAGATTTGTGATAAAGAAGAATTAGAACTCCTGTTTCTGTTTTACTATTATCCAGAGCAGTGGAGGCTGGTGTTTTTTTATTTTTGGGGGGCGCAAACAACCCCCCCGGTTGGTAGCACCCCCCCTCCCAGGAGGATGGTTGGGACATCAAAGCCCAGCACTTACATCATCTAGGAAGCGGATTGGGGGGGGGGGGGGGCAGCGTGTCTTGTAAGGGTTTGATTGGCCAGCAAACTCACCTGACCTAAATCCTATAGACACTCTGTGGGGTATTGTCAAGAGAAAGACGAGAGACACCAGACATATGTCACTGTGTGTAACGAATCTATATAAAATATATGAGCTTCACATTTTGAATTGAATTACTGAAAATAAACAAACTTTTTGATGATATTCTAATTTTATGAGATGCACCTGGAAATATGAGCGTTACTGGGGTTTGTGTATGAACAGGTTGGAAATTAGGTCTTTAAGTCTCATAATCAAGTCCCCACCCCCCCCCCCCCCCCCCGCCCCCATCCTGATAAATGCCCCAATCACCTAATGGGCTAAAGGCACAGAGGTATCAGGATGCCATTTCAAACATCAGAAGTTTCCAACAGAGTAGCCAGTAGTACAGATCTGGTTACTTTTTACAGAAAAGGATGGGAGTAGAAAAAAAGAAAAACATAGGGGGGAAAAAAAGGAATTACCCCCTCTATCTCCTTCTGGTAAGCAATATCTAAGGATATCACTATGATGACTGTTGTCTTTTTTTTTTACCAGAAATGAAAATGCAGCAGAATAAATTTTGACCTAAATGTATGAATGATTATTCATATAAAATGTTTTATAACAGAAATTAACCACCTCAGTCCCGGAAGATTGGGCTGTTCAATGACCAGGCCATTTTGTGCGATACGGCACTGTGTTGCTTTAACTGACAATTGCGCAGTCGTGCGACGTTGTACCCAAACAAAATTTACATATTTCCCCCCCCCCACAAATAGAGCTTTCTTTTGGTGGCATTTGATCACCTCTGCGGTTTTTATTTTATGTGCTAAAAACAAAAGAGCTACAATTTTGAAAAAAACCCACAATCTCTTTTAGTTTTTGCTATAATAAATATCCCCCCATTTTTTTATTTTAAAACAATTTTCTTCATCAGTTTAGGCCAATATGTATACTTCTACATATTTTTGGTTAAAAAAAAAAATCGCAATAAGCGTATATTGTCTGCACAAAAGTTATAGCTTCTACAAAATATTGGATAGATTTATGCCATTTTTATTATTATTATTATTTTTTTTACTAGTAATGGCGGTGATCTGCGATTTTTATCGGGACTGCAACATTATGGCAGACAAATTGGACACTTTTGACACATTTGTGGGACCATTGTGGGACCATTGACAATTATACAGCGATCAGCGCTATAAATATGCACCTATTACTGTATAAATGACACTTGCAGGGAAGGGGTTAACACTAGGGGGCAATCAAGATGTTAACTGTGTTCCCTCATGTGTGTTCTAACTGTGGGGGGGATGGGACTGACTAGAGGAAGAGAGAGATCGGTGTTCATACTTTGTATGAACACACGATCTGTCTCCTCCCCCTCTGAGAGAACTGGGATCTGTGCAATTACAATAGAGATACTCCACAATAGGGATAAAACATTTTCGCTGAAAGGAGTTTAACAAGACTCGTGGCCATTCATTAAAATTAGAAGAAAAAAGGTTTAACCTTAAACTACGTAGAGGTTTCTTTACTGTAAGAGCGGCAAGGGTGTGGAATTCCTCTCCTCTGGCGGTGGTCTCTGCAGGGTGGGGGCATTGATAGTTTCAAGAAACTATTAGATAAGCACCTGAACGACCGCAACATACAGGGATATACAATGTAATACTGACATATAATAACACACATAGGTTGGATTTGATGGACTTGTGTCTTTTTTCAGCCTCACCTACTAAATTGTTCATCTTTTTTTCCTTTATATAGGAAACAAAATAGTACCAAAAGAAAGCTCTATCTGTCTCCACAAAACCTTAAACATTTCATATGGGTACATTGCTGCATGACTGAGTCATTTTCATTCAATGTGTGTCATCACTGAAATCTGAAAAATGGCCTGGGCAGGAAGGGGATTAAACAGTCTGGGCTTGAAGTTAATTGTCTCTTTTCTAAATTGGCCCTAGTATGTGTATGTATGCATGTAAAACAAGGACTTTAGATTGTAAGCTCCTTGGGTGAAGGGACTGATGTAATTGTACAATGTATAAAATGCTTTAGAAATTGTCAGTGCTAAATAAATACATGTCATAAATAAAATTTAAAAAGTTAACCAAAACATTCTATAAGGGTCAGTGGTCTTTGCCACCACTCTGAAAGTGATCTGCAGTAGATGACTTTTCACAGAGGGCATAGGGCACTTGGGGGTGATATGTGCCTCCTTGGGGTCTGCTTTAACCCTAAAAAGGACAAGGCACCGTATTATTGAACACAATTGCAGGGCAGTTGTGTTGTGGCCATTTATTGGTTCGCGTTCAGTGGTGGTGGTGCCCGCTGATGGTGACAGGGGGTTTAATCTGTGCCATGGTCATTAAAGCGGTAGTAAACCCGCACATTTTTTTTTTTTTTTAACCCTGCAAAGAAAAAGGCATAATGAGCTAGTATGCACCGCATACTAGCTCATTATGAAATACTTACCTTAGAACGAGGCCCTGAGATCTAGCCCGATCCACGCCGAGGGAGCTGACATGCTCCCTCGGCGTTTCTTCCGGGTATCGCGGCTCCGGCCACTCAGCGCCGGAGCCGCGATATCGTCACTCCCGCGCATGCGCGTGGGAGATTTCATTCCGGCCGGCCACTGCCGGATTTTCAGGCCGAGAATCCCCTTGTGCGCATGCGCCGCTGCAGTCATCGGCGCTTACCGAGGGGAATATCTCCTAAACCGTACAGGTTTAGGAGATATTTTTTTTACCTACAGGTAAGCCTTATTATAGGCTTTCCTGTAGGTAAAAGTTCAAAAATTGGGTATACAACCACTTTAAGCAAAGCATCGGGGCAGAGGCGCGAGTCCAGTCCTGAAGGCCTCTTGAGCCCCCCTCCCTAGGGAAATAGAGCCTTGACTGATGGGGGCATGGCCAGATGCAGGTCGAGGGTAACGATTGATAGAAACATGAGGGATGGGGTGGGCTTGAGCTCAGGGAACGTGTGCCCCAGGGAATTCTGAGTCTTTCGGAAGAATGGGATGGAAGAGCTGCCCAACCTCCTGCCCCCTTTTTCCTCTGTTATGGCATGTCACAGCTTGCTGCCTTTTCTAGACCTTGCCAGCATTTAAAGGTGCTGTAATTGGCTATGCCCTCGATGAAAAATTGGAAGTAGGCTGTCTGAACAACACTTAACAGACCCCACTTCCCCCTTTTGGATTTGAGTGGTCACAGGACAACTGTGACTGGCACTGGTTAAACGTATATAACTGTATTTAATAAAGCTGTGGCCTTGCCCTTTCCAACTGAATGGTTGTTATGCCCAACACACACGATCAGACTTTTTGCCAACAAAACCGTGGATTTTTGGTAGAAGGTTGTTGGCTCCAACTTGTCTTGCATACACATGGGTCACACAGATGTTGGCCAAAAATTACGAACGTGGGAACGCTGTGACGCAAGACGTACGACGAGCCAAGAAAAAGGAAGTCCGATAGCCAGTGCGGCTCCTTCTGCTTGATTTCGAACATGTGTGGATTTTTGTGCGCCAGACTTGTGTACACACGATACGACTTTCCAACAACAACGTTTTGTTGGCGGAAAATTTGAGAACCTGCTAGCAAACATTTGTTGTCAGAAAGTCCAACAGCAAATGTTCGATGGAGCGTACACACGGTCGGACTTTCCATCAACAAGCTCACATCCAACATTTCCCGTCGGAAAGTCTGACCGTGTGTACGCGGAATAAGTGTTTTATTTAATGGGGTAAAAGGGCAAGGGTGGTGGGGGAATAGATCCAATTGGGTTACATTAATTGGGACCTAGGTCCATTGCACCTCAGCAGTCCTGAGTGGCTTCATGTCTTTGTTTAGACGGGCAGTTGGAGACACACCCCCCCCACCCCCCTGACAACACATCAAAACAAAGCAATTATAATTTGTTGAAATTTCAAACTGTTATGATGAATTCGGCAAAGACAGATTCTTACAGACGCTCTTCTGAGGACCGGTGCGGGAAGATGGTCACAGACTGTCAACTTTTCTTTCTTTTTTTTTATAGATCTGAGTTAAATTGGCAAAATGTACCGACAACTGGGGACTCCGAGGCTTCATCTTTTTTGGATATAATTCAAATGGTGACTGTTTATAAATCTGGCAGATCTTTCAGATAAGATCTGCATATCCCAGCTTTAGGGATCAGAAGAATACTTCCAGTTTAATTTGCAAACACTATGCCTCTGCTGGCCCACTAGATGGCGTGACAAAACTCACTAAAAGCCCCAACCAGAATTTTACAGACATAGTAATATATTCTCACATGAATTATACCAATAGAGGTTAAATACATGTATCCTTATTTTAAAAAACAACTAGCAGTGTGGACAATATACTCTGAAAACATTTAAAAGTTATTGCCAATGAATGTCTGTTTACTAAGGTTATGTTTACACTTGTGTTTTGGGGGCTGTAGACACCCCCCCCACACGACTACGCCCCCATAAGCTGCGAAAATCGGATGGAAAATACCGCTTTCGAATCGATCGTATGATAATCGGATTGTTAGTACAGAGCTTTTCGAATGCCGATCACAACAACTCATCTGATATTATCTGCCTGGACAAACGTGAAACATTTTCTCGTGCGATACCAAATCGTACAATTTCCGTTTAATTAGCACACTTGTCCAAAAATTCAATAGAAATACACTACAACACATGACATCACTTTCAATTTTTCATCACCTCTCCATTTGCGATATGCGACTAGCATGCAAGCAAAACGGATGATCTGTCGTCTGATTTTCAGATCGTGTGTACGGCCATTAGTCCATAGGGTTCAATATTGAGTTGGCCCACCCTTTGCAGCTATAACAGCTTCAACTCTTCTGGGAAGACTTTCTACAAGGTTTAGGAGTGTGTCTATGGGAATGTTTGACCATTCTTCCAGAAGTGCATTTGAGAGATCAGGCACTGATGTTGGACAAGAAGGCCTGGCTTCGCAGTCTTCGCTCTAATTCATCCCAAAGGTGTTCTATCGGGCTGAGGTCAGGACTCTGTGCAGACCAATCAAGTTCCTCCACCCCAAACTCGTTCATCCATGTCTTTATGGACCTTGCTTTGTGCACTGGTCCAAATAATTTGGTGGAGGGGGGATTATGGTGTGGGGTTGGGCTTAGTTCCTTAGTTCCAGTGAAGGGAACGCTTAAGGTGTTGCACAATTTCATACTCCCAACTTTGTGGGAATAGTTTGGGGATGGCCCCTTCCTGTTCCAACATGACTGCGCACCAGTGCACAAAGCAAGGTCCATAAAACATGGATGAGCGAGTGTGGGGTGAAGGAACTTGACTGACCTGCACAGAGTCCTGACCTCAAACCAATAGAAAACCTTTGGGATGAATTAGTGCGGAGACTGCGAGCCAGGCCTTGTCCAACATCAGTGCCTGATCTCACAGAAATGCGCTTCTGGGTGAGTGTTCAAACATTCCCATAAACACACTCCTAAACCTTGTGGACAGCCTTTTCAGAAGAGTTTGAGCTGTTATAGCTGCAAAGGCTGGGCCAACTCATTATTGAACCTGGTATGCCATTAAAGTTCATGTGTGTGTAAATGCAGACATCCCAATAATTTTGGTAATATAGTATAGATTTAGACATGCCGTGGCATAAATGATCCATACATCATGCTTGGGGGGCATTAACCACTTCTGCTCGCATGCCGTAATATGACGTTGTGGACTTTGATTGGGGATATCTGGATGATGCCGGCAGCTACAGTCATCATCCAGCATTCTTCTGGAACGGATTATGCTAGTAATCCAGGGTACTACTGTATATGGATTAGACCAAAATGAGGGGCAAATGAGGAGGAATGAGGGACATTGCTCCAAATCAGGGACAATCCCTCGAAATCAGGGAAAGTTGGGAGCTATGAGAATGGTCAGCTAAATAACCCATATACAACTGTATTTCTTCGTATTTGCGCAATACAGGTAGAAAATGAGCCACGTAAGCATATACTGTACCTGTACGAGTCCACACTGCAAGTGCAAAGTTATTCGACACATTCAGAAGTATTAAATTCTTTCATTTCATTTCACACTGCAGTAGTATCTGCATTGCGCTTTCTTGGGACCCCAGCCAGACAGGGTGGCAAAGCTCAGCGATGTGTGAATTGAAATCAAGGGGAAGCACGATAGAAAACCGACAGAACAAATGCGTTATGTATAAGAAAGGGCTCACCATCAGCAAACAGCAAGGAGCCGGTGTGAGACAGAGCAGCAGTAACATGGCAAATGGCTGGGATAATTGGACCAATTATAGTTGAAGCCGAGCATAAAAAGATATCCAGCTCCTGAACTGATGAAAGGGAGAACAATTCCAAAGAGTTGCATTTTCACTTCAAGATTAAAATTGTTTTGTGTTGTTTTTTTTTTTTAGACTTTGTTAATTCCATCCCATCTCTATGTTGTCTTGTAAAATAAGTAATGTATTGTTCCCTTTGCAAAGTTTAGTTTATTTTCGTTTAAGTGTTAGAAGGGACAGGTATTCTGTGGTCTATATGGAACTGCCTACCAGCTGTTCCTCTGCAGAAAACGGGAGTTAGGACTAGAATAGGCCCTACAACCTCCCACCTGAAGATACACTACACCAGTGATGGAGAACCTCGACACTCCAGATGTTTTGGAACTACATTTCCCATGATGCTCAACTACACTGCAGAGTGCATGAGCATCATGGGAAATGTAGTTCCAAAACATCTGGGGTGCCAAGGTTCACCATCACTGCACTATACGGTCAAAAGTATTGCCTTTACACACATGTGAACTTTAATGGCATCCCATTCTCAGTCCGTAGGGTTCAACAGTGGTGGCACATGCATTGTGGGCGCACGAGCGCAACCATCCCTATCCATGCGCCCGGTCCCTTTCAGGATGCCAGGTGCATGAATTACTATGGCGGGGATAAGAGGGAGTGTGCATTTTCATACACCTGATTAGAGCCAGAGGCTCCAATAGGCTTCAAAATGAGGTGGCCTGGGGTGCAGAGGACTGCATCCTGATCCCACTCGGTTATGTGACGATAGTGGATACATTTTCACACCAATGTTACTCCACGCCAATCAGGAGGCAGGTCGTGAGACCTATGTCCCGATTGGCCAAAGCATCAGGCGATCCTAATAGATGCCTAGCTTTGGAGGAACAGGAAGAAGACACACGGCTGCAGGAGTAGCAGACACCAGAGCCACTGACTGCGTCTCATCCTGGGAGAGGAGGAGAGGACACCGCAGCATGCCAGCCCTAGATCGAGTAGTTGCCACAATGCCGCTGCCCCCCCCCCCCCCCCCGAATCTGTGGTCAGTGGGGTTTCGTATGGATGGTGTGTGTGTCATACCACTGTCTTCAGGGGGGGGGGGGGTGGTTGCTGCTGTCAGTGCTGCCAACCCCCAAATGAAAAGCCGCCAGCCACCACTGGGGTTCAATATTGAGTTGGCCCACCCTTTGCAGCTATAACAGCTTCAACACTTCTGGGAAGGCTGTCCACAAGGTTAAGGAGTGTGTCTATGGGAATGTTTGACCATTATTCCAGAAGAGCATTTGTGAGGTCAGGCACTGATGTAGGACGAGAAGGCCTGGCTCGCAGTCTCCGCTCTAATTCATCCCAAAGGTGTTCTATTGGGTTGAGGTCAGGCCAGTCAAGTTCCTCCACCCCAAATTCGCTCATCCATGTCTTTATAGACCTTGCTTTGTGCACTGGTGCGCAGTCATGTTGGAACAGGAAGGGGCCATCCCCAAACTGTTCCCACAAAGTTGGGAGCATGAAATTGTCCAAAATTTCTTGGTGTGCTGATGCCTTAAGAGTTCTCTTCACTACAACTAAGGGGCCAAGCCCAACCCCTGAAAAACAACCCCCACACCATAATCCATCCTCCACCAAATGATTTGGTCCAGTGAACAAAGCAAGGTCCATAAAGACATGGATGAGTGAGTTTGGGGTGGAGGAACTTGACTGGCCTGCACAGAGACCTTACTTCAACCCAACAGAGCACTTTTGGGATGAATTTGAGTGGAGACTGCAAGCCAGGCCTTCTCGTCTAACATCACTGCCTGACCTCACAAATGCACTTCTGGAAGAATGGTCAAACATTCCCATAGACACACTCCTAAACCTTGTGGACAGCCTTCCCAGAAGAGTTGAAGCTGTTATAGCTGCAAAGGGGGGGCCAAATCAATATTATACCCTACGGACTAAGACTGCGATGCCATTAAAGTTCATGTGTGTAAAGGCAGGTGTCCCAATACTTTTGACAATATAGTGTATGTGAAATTGGTCATGTGTTTAATTATCAACGGTGATTACCAGGCAATTCAATAAAAAAATCATGTCATTATCTGCAATATAGCTACAATGTAAAAAAATACAATGATTAGTAGTAATCTTACATACGTTCATATCGGAGTTCGCTGTAAGAATGAGCAAATGTGCCATTTTCACTGGAGCCAAACAAAAAAGGGCTGCATTGTGTAAACTTATGGATTATAAAGTTTGATACAACACAGACACAACATATTAAGTGCTGTATATTTGTATTATGTGTCATAGGGCCCTAAGCCGTAATACAGGATTTCTCAACCGTGGTACCTTGCCACCCTAGGGTGCTTTCTGGGTTCCCCTGGGGTGGAGTGAGCACAGGACTCATTTTGTCTTGGATCAGCACCGTGAGAGATAAATGTAAATAAAAGAATGCAATAAAAAACTCTTTTAAAAAATGGCATGGGGTCCCCTCCCAGTCCATACCAAGCCTGTTCAGGTCTGGTATGGATTTTAAGGGGAACCAACACCAAAAATAAAAAATAAAAACCGGTGTGGAGTCCCCCCAAAATCCATAAATGACCCTTACCCGGGCATGTAGCGAGACAGGTCAGGAAAGGGACAAACGAGTGCCCACCCAAACCATACCAGGCCACATGCCCTAATTATTGGGGGGTGGGTGCTTTGGGGCAGGGGGGCCTGCCCATTCCCTATATAGAAGGGGTGCGGTGCCACCAGGTGATGTAGACAGGTGGCCCGGCCCCTTACCTACATAAGAACTGTCTAACGGAAGCTTCATTTTAATTCGTTTTTATTTTTGTGCTTTTATTGCTTACCCTTTTAATAACCCTTATCCGAGTATGCAGCCTAGCAGGCAAGGAAAAAGGGTGAGGGGGGGGGGGGGCGAGTGAGAAGGAAGAAGGTTCTCAGGTCAGATAGGACCAACATTTACATTTTTGGCCTAAAAGCAAAACGTGATGGTGTCCGTTTATGATGCAGTGAAAAAAATGTCTCTTTCTTTGTCAGTCAGTGAGGGTTCTCTGTGCGGAGATCATCGGCGGGAGAACATGTTTAGGCATGTTCTCCCCCGATTAGCTCTGTTTAATAAACCGTTTATGGACTGTGATCAGTGGCGATCCTCTGGATCACCACTGTTCACAGTTTCATAAAGGGACACCTATGTGTGGCAGAAAACTAAACACTGCACATCACCCTGAACACACGAGCCTCACCGTGAAACATGGTGGTGCCAGCATCATGTTGTGGGTGGATAGTAATATGGGTTACTGAAGTGCTGCTATGTGTGTTAAATAAACCAAACAGAACAGCTGCACCATTTAAACAGTGATCTTTAACACTAAATAAATGAATAATTGAAGAATGGTGCACTTATGCCAACATGCATTCAAAAGAATATAAAATACGTGACAGAACCACAATAATTGTACAAAGTCCCATAAATAGATAAATAAACAGATGAATAGTCCTCTTGATAGACTGATAACTTCTTAAAGTGTTCATTAAGTGCTCATCCAAAAAACTTTTAATGTGATAGGGCAGCACAGTGGGGTAGTAGGTAGCACTCTCACCTTGCAGTAAAAAGTGTGGCTGGTTTGAATCCCAACCACGACTCTACCTGCCTGGAGTTTTCATGTTCTCCCTGTGCCTGCGTGGGTTTCCTCCGGGTACTCCGGTTTCCTCCCACACTCCAAAGACATGCAGGTAGGTTAATTGGCTTGTGTCCAAAATTGGCCCTAGTATATGAATGGGGACCTTGGATTGTGAGCTCCTTGAGGGTAAGGGCCAATGTGAGTGTGCAATGTACATGGATAGGGACAATTGTAGACACTCACTCAGGTTGAACTGGATGGACTGGTGTCTTTATTCAACCTTACTAACTATGTAACTATATGTGACACCACCTCCACCACCGGGTAAAATGTCCGCTCACCTTAAGGCAGTGTGTTCCTTCCGGGACCATCTAGGATTATATATCTTAAAGGCACAACTAGACCCAGTGAGCTTGCCCCTTAAAGCGGAGTTCCACCCACTTTTGAGAGGTGGTCTTAAACGAAAGACCACCTCTCCACCCCCCTTTTTGGATAGTAAAAAAAAATTATTTTCTTCTAATATACCTTTTTATGAAGTAGAGCCTGTACTTTCGATTCATCCGGTCCACGGAGCAGGACATCATATCCTCTTCTTCGGTGAGCCCCCCACTCTCTTCTGGGACCTTTAAGTCCCCCAGAAAACAGCCGGCCATTCACAAAGCATTGTGCGACTTGTGAATGCGCATTAGGAAAGGAGCAGTGAAGACGCAAGGCACCCGGTGGTGGAGGTGGTGTCACATATCACTGAAATGTTTTTTGGATGAGCACTTTAAGAAGTTATCAGTTCATCAAGAGGACTGTTTATCTATTTATGGGACTTTGTGCAATTATTGTGGTTATGTCACTTTTTTCTATTCTTTTTGATTGCATGTTGGAATAAACGCACCGGTCTTCAATTATTTATATTTATTCTGTTGGAGGATGGGCCATTGAGGGGGAAAAGGACAAAAGGACAAGGGGCCTAAAGAGCTGTTGGAGGAAAGGCTGTACAAGGGGGAAAAGGACAATGGGCCTAAAGAGCGGTTGGAGGATAGGCCGTAGAGGGGGAAAAGGACAAGGGGCCTAAAGAGCTGTTGGAGGATAGGGCGTTGAGGGGAAAAGAACAAGGGGTTCTGAAGAGGTGTTGGAGGATGGACCATTGGGGGAGAGCTGTTGGCTGGAAAGGGCACAGAAGTAGAAGATGCTGTAGAGAAAGAGTGAGACAAAGATCTGGCCAGAAAGGGGGAGAGGGCTAAAGATATGTTGGAGGATAGGCTATTGGGATATGGTAGGGGTGGGGGGGTAAAGTCTGTTGGGTCGAAAGGGTACAGAAGGTAAAGAGATGCTGTAGGGAAAGGGTGACAGGGCCAAAGATCTTCTGGGCAGAAGGGTGAAAGGGTTGAAGAGCTGTTGGGGTATAGTGCATCTGGACTGATTTGTTGGGGTGAAAGCTTGTGGGGTCTAACAACCATGTTAAGAGGAAAAGAGTTATTGGGCCTGAAGAGATGATGATTAACAGAATATTACTAGGATATGGCGGCACAGTGGTGTAGTGGTTAGCACGCTCGCCTAGCAGTAAAAAGGGTCGCTGATTTGTATACCAACCATGACACTACCTGCCTGGAGTTTGCATGTTCTCCCTGTGCCTGCGTGGGTTTCCTCCGGGTACTCCAGTTTCCTCCCACACTCCAAAGACATGCTGGTAGGTTAATTGGCTTCTGTCCAAAATTGGCCCTAGTATATGTAGCACTGACCCCTGAAGGAGTGGCTGATTTGATTGGGCTTACCGTTACCTTCTTGACCTTGTGTATGTCTAGGGGTTTTCCGAGTTAGATGGCCCAAGAACTGCAGAGACTGACATCAGATCCGCTTAAGGGATTTTTATTTGCAAAGAAGAGTAAACGAAACACAGTCTCTCAAAGTAGGGTTAGAGGGTTTAGGTAGAAAAGTCCAGGTACTCTTGGAACTAAATCAAGTAGAAAAGAGTCTCTCACATTAGGAAAATCCAGAGAATAGCCATTCACAACTGGATCCTCACCCTTATCGGATAGTCCTTCTCTCACCAGGCCTAGCAGCCGATAGAGTGCTCAAACAAAGCGAAGTCTCTGCCACAGACTTGCTATAGGACACTTGAATAAAGTCTCTGCCACAGACTTGTTGTAGAACACTTGAATAACTGAAAGATGTAGACAACTTAGAGAACCCTCGTACAGTACCAGTATCTCGCAGCTGGTCAGGCAATACCATACGAGATCAGATTCGCTTGGGGTCTTTCAACTAAGCCTCAAGGCTCCTTCTGAGAAGCCAACCTTTGCGTGGCCTTCTCCAGAAGAGTCCTCACCTGGATGCTTCTCCAGTTGCTGGGCCTCTCCACAAACTGAGATGGCACCGGACCACCTCCGAATCCTTCCTTCAGTTACTTTGCCTCGGGCCAGCCATCCCTGAGACTTGGAGTCGGGTGGATCCGCTCCCCAGGCCATGAGAACCCTGGGGGCTGGTCAGGAGGACCAGGACCAAACAGACAGAAATCACTTCTGGACCAGAACCCCAAAGGACGTGATGTCATACCTTAAGTACCCCCTCCCACAATGCACAGCAAGAGTGACACTCCCACTGGGCTGGTTCCGAGAGAGAACTGGCACTCAATGCACCCAACTGGACTGCGTTCTAGCACTTGCCAGAGATGACAGCGCCACCTATGGTCAAGCAGAACACAATGCAATCCAGCTAGACTGGTACTGAGACCAAAATTTTGTGTAATTGAACCCAAAACCAAACTGCGGTTCCAGGGATATTAAATGACAAAAACACATAGCGCGTGTTCTTCAGGAGCCGGCGCTACATAAATGAATGGGGACCTTGGATTGTGGGCTCCTTGAGGGTGTAGGGACCAATGTGAGTGTACAGGGATAGGAACAATTGTAGACACTCACTCAGGTTGAACTGGATGGACTGGTGTCTTTATTCAACCTTACTAACTAACTAATGTGTGGGCTGCAAATCTGTCATAGTGTCATAGTGACAGCGTAGCTTTCAATTTGTGTGAACAGTATTGGATTTATGCTATGGAGCACTGCAGGAACTGAACACAGATTACACAGAAAAAGTACACGCTACATTCATTTACCAATCTCCCCAGCCATTAAATTATTACGTAATGAAGAGTTGCCCTTTAATGGAGGATTACCAAGGGTTGCCTGCAGCATTCAGCAATGGAAGTAATTCACAATATATTAGTGGAAACCAAGCAAACACAACACCAAGCTAAAGAAGCTTTGAATGATCACAGGGTATGGCTCTGAGTTGTTAGAATCACCCACGCTGAAGAATGTGGACAGCATGACACATCACACTGTGTTACTTTAACAGCTATCTTGTTGCACAAATTTTTCATCTAAACCCAGGATCCCACGAGGTAGCTTCAATCAAAATTTAAAGAAGCGGCCTGTCCGCCGAGAGCAATTTATTACTGGAAATTTTATCAAATTATTCAGGAGATGATTACAGCAAGTGCTAAAATGGGTATTCATTTGTCAGTTTGGTTTGCAACAAATGTTATTGCAAATTAAAATTAGAGGCTTAGCTGTTAAAAATCGCAATGAAAACACAGAACGTATGATTTAAAGAAAGCTTTCAATCTCTGAAGAGAATTATCTACACTAACAAGCAGTAAAACTTAAAACTGGTCTTTAAAAAAAAAAAAAAAAACATGCATATATGTTATATCTAAATACAAATAATAGTCTCGGTAGCCACACTTTTTTGTACATAAAAGGTGAGTTGTTCTATTGAAAATCACAAGTTATTCCAGAGTGACAATCGGGAACCAATCATATTGTTTATCAATCATGGGATCACTATGTCAGCTATGAAAGAGTGATCCAATGTAGGCTTCACTGAAAAAAAGCAAAAGCTTTCAGCTTTCAGATGAACACTGCCACCTCTAGGCTGCAGTGGTACCTGCAATGCCACCTGCCTAACATTGCAATTGTCTGATACAATCACAGTATCTAAAATGATATCATATAATAAAAAAAAAGAGCAGGGTTTACATAGTTAGTAAGGTTGAATAAATGCACCTGTCCATCCAGTTCAACCTGAGTGTCTACAGTTGTCCCTATCCCTGTACATTGCATCTCAAGGTACCCATATAGCACTGTCAATTTACGCAGCACTCCACACATACATGGCACACTTACATCAGTCCTTACCCTCAGGGAGCCCACAATCCAAGGTCCCCAACTCCCATTCATATACTTTTTTTTGGACAGAAGTCAATTAACATACCAGCATGTCTTTGGAGTGTGGGAGGAAACCGGAGTACCCAGGGGAAACCCACGCAGGCACAGGGAGAACATGCAAACTCCAGGCAGGTAGTGTCATGGTTGTTATTCGAACCAGCGATCCTTTTTACTGTTAGGTGAGAGTACTAACCACTGCACCACTGTGCAGCCGGTTTTTAATATGAAAATTTAGTATCAAATGAAAACATTGTATGTCCTTAAAAAAACTGAACTTATTTAGGCATGCAAATTAGTCATTGCCAGGTTTACAGATGCTTGCTGAAACTGCTAGTCTGGGTATTAGTCACTTCTGGTCATGAAAGGGTTATTGTACCCTTCAGTTCTAGTCTAGGTGCGTTAGATATTTAGATAGACCCTGAGTTACACATTTAAAGTGTTACTAAACCCAGGAGCCTGCAATCACTATATCTGATGTCCCACAGTACACAGAACATGTAAATGTGATAATTTTTCATAAATATAAACTGCTAAATAAATGTTTTCTTCAGCAGTAAATAGCAGTCCTGTGACTTCTATCAGTGTCCAGTAAAGCTTGTAAGGAGGAGTTTTAATTCTGCTCTGACTATCCTGTTGGGCTGTAGGACCCCTGACCCTCTGTCTGGACAGCACTGATTGGTGCTGTGCTGATCACATGCACTCTCCCAAGAAAAAAAACAACTTTCTAGCAATACACATTAAACTGAACATGTGCAGCTTGTACCCTTGCCTCTGTACTATCGAGATAGATTGGGGACTCTAGAAGAAGAGGAGGTTAAGAGAAGACAGGATCAAAAAGCCTTTTTATGCAATGCAGATGATTAACCCTTTAGGTTTCACAGTGAGTATAACAAGCATGCGTTACCGCATATACAGACAGATTTTACGGTTGTGGATTTAGTAACACTTTAATTTACTTTGTATTTTACTGGACCACTAAGGCTATATGCTAGCCAGACTGTTTCCAGGCGTTCTTCCAGAATTAGCTGTGACCTGAAACTCCAACAATTAGATTTTGTGCCAGGTATCATTGTTGGTACCTGGTGGGCTGTGTGAAAAGTATGAATTTGATGTCAGTTATGAATATGTAAAAGCTGGCCAATTCCTATTTAGCCCAGTGCGTTGGGTGAGTATATCAATTTTTTCCCTTTCTCCTTCTGGCTGGGAAGTAGCTGAAACGCTTTACACCATGTAAAGTCTATGCAGCTCTATGCCTGGGAGAGGTGTCACAAAAAGTGTGAGACAACTGGAGTCAACACAGGAACCTCCAGAGGCTCTCAAGTCCAAACAAACCCTTAACCATAGTATGGCACATCCATTGGAACCTCCACTTGAATGGGCACCATTGGTTGTAAAGGGATATGCTCTGGTACTGGACTATTGCTATTTGATAATCTTTTCCTCTGCTTCTTTTTTGTAGTTGTTCAAAAGGTTTCAAATAATGAAGCTGCTTAAACCTTGTCCACATCAAGAACAGGACTGTAACACCAACATATTGTGTGTATTCTTAAAGAAGACCTGACAGTAAAAAAAATGCATAACATAAGTAGTCCTCCCTTCCTTCTAAATAAATTCCAAAAATTAAAAAAAAGCACCTACTTCCAAATGAAGTGCCATCGCCATCTTTCTGTTGAGCTCCTGGGGAAATGCTGAGTACCCAAAATCTCATAAGAAGATGTTCCTACATTATACTGGGGAGTAATCTTACAAGATTGTAGGTATGCCCTGGGGTCTGATGTCACCCCATTCAGTACCTGATATAAGGGAGTACGGTGATGGGGGGAACTAACCTAAATGGGTACTTTGGTAGACAACTGATTTATGGGGGCAATCTGATGGACACTCTGATGTAAGGGGATACTCCAGTGGGACACCTTACGTATGGGGGCACTCTGATCAAGACACCTTATGTAAGGGTGCACTTTAATGGGGGCAACTAATCTATGGGAGTATTCGGATGGGGACACCTTATGTAACGGGGTATTCTGATGGAGATATCTGATGTTAGGGGGTACTCTGATGGGGGGAACTGATCTAAGAGGTACTCTGAATGGGACACCTTAAGTAAGGTGGTTCTATTGTCTTTTACTTGAAATGTGAATGTGATTGGCCTACCCGACCTCCTTGAATTTTAATTCATAATCCCTGATGTACAGGAATACTGAACTGTCCACCAATGTAAGCAGTCTTTTTTTCACTAACCACCAACGTAAAAGGACAATACTGTTTGCATTTTGTTTCTGGTCACTGTTATTAATTGCATAATTATTACTGAAATGAATTTTGTCATGGGAGGAGGTTGTTAAAAAATGATCCACCCAAGGTGTCAAATGTGCTAGGAATGCCCTTGAAGAATTGTTCTAAAACTAAATGGATTCATGTATCCATCTGTGTGATCTAGATATTGATAGGTAAAATGGCAATTACAGTATATCATGTAGAAACATAACATATATGATAACAATATTATTCATATTTACTCTTATTTTTTGGTTATTGAAACGACTACACAATAACATCTCTTTGTAAGTGTATTAATCTTTCAAAGCCCACGTTAAGGCACAGAAAAGAACAATGCCGTGATTATCTGTTGTAAAAGCAAACAGCCCCTGGAGGTACCTACAAAAATCTTGTTTATTCCAAGACGCGGACTGTGATGCCTGGAATTATTACCACCGCTGAGAAGAGAAAGAGATGATTACGTATTAAACAGAAATATTGTCCTCTATCCAGCCACTAATGTAAATATCAGTTTAAAGGGTTCATTACAAGTTCAGCTATCACTTAAGAAATTGGAAATAAATTTAACACCATCTAAAGCCTTCGTTGTGTGATTCTGCACATGCATTACATAGTTACGACTACAGTTGCTTCTGTTTATGTTTTTCGTTCCCTTACCCGCCAAACTTAAAGAAGACGAGAGCTCAGCTCTTGTTTATTTATGAGTGATATGGTGGCCATTATTTTTTCCCTCTTTTTACACCATCCTGCTGAGCCTTTGAAACATGCACCATACAAATTTTTAAAGTCGTCTCATACGGCATGAAAATTTGAACACAGAAAGTACATTTGGTGTGAGCCCAGCAATGTCAGACGGAATATTCCGAGATATATAAACCCGACTTGGTTGCTTTAATGTCTGCTGCTTGCTCAGAGCATTTTGCATGAAATAAAAGGACAATGATGATGAGATGTGTGATCTCCCTTTGTACAGTTCTAAGTGCAAAGCCTTTTTCTGTATATATGCCTTGATCCACCTCTGAAAGCAAAACCTTCGGGGTAAAGCGCCAGTTAGAAATATATTCCTTTTATCTGTTCTACGGGAAGCAGATGGGAGACAGAAATTCTCCCACAATACCAAGCCATGTTATCAACACTGCACTGCCGAATGGAAAATATTCATAAATATTAACTGGAGGCAAACAACAGGACCCGAGGACCAAGTCAGGCTAACGATCCCATTGCTGAAGGCAACTTGAATGTGACAGGTTTAATAGGACAAACAAAGATTTGGGGGGCACAGCCTAAAAAATGCATCAAAGATGGTGCAGCCATAAGACCATACAGACAGATGAAAAGATTACAGCGCACACATACAAAAATTACATTTAACTCCTGCAAGGCTATTTAAAAACACCTTAGCATATTCAGTAAATATGGGGATTTAGTTACACCATATGGACTTATAGCGCTAAGCCCACTATTACGTCAAAGTACCCCAATATCAGTGGGTCCTACGCTATCCATAGAATGGAAGACCCTGCTTCTCTGCACCATAGGAGAAATACACTCCTCTATATGGGAGTACTAAAAGGACTCCTCCTTTTATGGGGGACTCAACTATGGGGAACAAGGTGTGGAAACAAATCCAGACAATCACACTGTCTGATTCGGTGGGTTTTTTATTTTGGATTTATTTGCAAGTTATGGTGGAAAATAAGTATTTGGTCAATATGAAAAGTTCATGTCAATACTTTGTTTTATATATTCTTTGGGAATGACAGAGGTCAAACGTTTTCTATAAGTCTTCACAAGGTTGTCGCACACTGTTGCTGGTAAGTTGGCCCATTCCTCCATGCAGATCTCCTCTAGAGCAGTGATGTTTTGGGGCTGTCGCTGGGCAACACACACTTTCAACTCCAAAGGTTTTCTATGGGGTTGAGATCTCGAGACTGGCTAGGCCACTCCAGGACCTTGAAATGTTTCTTACCTTAACACGGGTGGCAGGCATGTACTGGCCATTGGGACAACCGGGAGTTTCCCAGTGGGCCGATGGCTCAGTGGGCCACTCTGATGAAAGGGGGCTGGTTATGGGACACTCTGATGTAAGGGGGCTGCTGATGGGACTCTCTGATGTAAGGGGGCTGCTGATGGGACTCTCTGATGTAAGGGGGCTGCTGATGGGGCACTCTGATGTAAAGGGGCTGCTGATGGGACACTCTGATGTAAGGGGGCTGTTTATGGGACTCTCTGATGTAAGGGGGTGCTGATGGGACACTCTGATGTAAGGGGGCTGGTAATGGGACACTCTGATGTAAGGGGGCTGGTGATGGGACATTCTGATGTAAGGGAGTGCTAATGGGACACTCAAAATGTAAGTGGGCCGGTCTGGATGAAGTCCAGGGCCAAATTTCTGTCCCAGTCCAGCCCTGACGGGTGAACACTAATAAGAGGCAATGATGGGGGGGTGGGGTGCTCCAGCCCAAAGGGATGCCTTTTTCAGTATATATGCCTTGATCCACCTCTGAAAGCAAAACCTTTGGGGTAAAGTGCTAGTTAGAAATATAATCTCTTCATCTCTTCTATGGGAAGCAGATGGGAGACAAAAATCCTCCCACAATACCAAGCCATGTTATCAACACTGCACTGCCAAATGGAAAATATTCATAAATATTAACTGGAGGCAAACAACAGGACCTGAGGACCAAGTCAGGCTAACGATCCCATTGCTGAAGGCAACTTGAATGCGACAGGTTTAATAGGACAAACAAAGATTTGGGGGGCACGGCCTAAAAAATGCATTAAAGAGGGTGCAGCCATAAGACCATACAGACAGATGAAAAGATTACAGCGCACACATCCAAAAAACACCTTAGCATATTCAGTAAATATGGGGATTTAGTTACACCATATGGCCTTATAGCGCTAAGCTATAGCGCTAAGCCCACTATTACGTCAAAATACCCCAATATCAGTGGGTCCTATGCTATCCATAGAATGGAAGACCCTGCTTCTCTGCACCATAGGAGAAATACACTCCTCTATATGGGAGTACTAAAAGGACTCCTCCTTTTATGGGGGAAAAGGTGTGGAAACAAATCCAGACAATCACACTGTCTGATTTGGTGGGTTTTTTATTTTGGATTTATTTGCAAGTTATGATGGAAAATAAGTATTTGGTCAATATGAAAAGTTCATGTCAATACTTTGTTTTATATATCCTTTGGGAACGACAGAGGTCAAACATTTTCTATAAGTCTTCACAAGGTTGTCACACACTGTTGCTGGTAAGTTGGCCCATTCCTCCATGCAGATCTCCTCTAGAGCAGTGATGTTTTGGGGCTGTCGCTGGGCAACACACACTTTCAACTCCAAAGGTTTTCTATGGGGTTGAGATCTCGAGACTGGCTAGGCCACTCCAGGACCTTGAAATAAATCTTACCTTAACATGGGTGGACACTAATAAGAGGCAATGATGGGGGGGTGGGGTGTTCCAGCCCAAAGGGATTCCTTTTTCAGTATATATGCCTTGACTCACCTCTGAAAGCAAAACCTTTGGGGTAAAGTGCTAGTTAGAAATATAATCTCTTTATCTCTTCTATGGGAGACAGAAATTCTCCCACAATACAAAGCCATGTTATGCACTTCTGAATAGAAAATATTCATAAATATTAACTGGAGGCAAACAACAGGACCTGAGGACCAAGTTAGGCCAACGATCCCGCTGCTGAAAGTAACTTTATTTCGACAGGTTTAAAAGGAGACCAAAGAAAACATTTACCTGCTTCATGACATCGCTCACTCTATAGCTGAATGTGCAAGGTATAGCCTTGCCAGTGCTAGAACGATTTCATAGTGCTTTGGCCAGTATTGAAGCAATGCTGCAGATGCAGGTAGTCTATTTAGAAAGGTGAATGAACACTGGTAGACCAAAAGTCTTTAGACAGGGAGTGATCCCCTAAATAACCCCTCCCATATAGGAAGCACTTCAGTTTTGTAGCAAGCACTGAATCCTCAAAAAGAGGGGAGGGACCTCTGTGTCCCATGATGTACTCAAAGAAAAGGATTTTACAGGTAAGTACAACCAAAAAAATCCTATTTTCTTTTTCATACATCATGGGACACAGAGTTAGGCTAATATTCATTACCTGCTGGGAGCAATACGTATGCACTGAAGATCAGATAGCAGCCTTACAAATTTGAGCCACAGATACCTGATGGCGAAAAGCCCAGGAGGTTCCTACACCCCTGGTAGAATGAGCTCTCACCCTAAAGGGAGCATTTCAGACCATAGGCCTGAATGACTGATTGACAGACCTAATTGGCAATGGAAGCTTTGGAAGCTGCCTGCCCCTTCATGGGTCCTTTTGGTAAAACAAAAAAGCAGTCTGATCCTCAGATCTCCACAGATATAGATAAACCTCAAGGCCGACACTTTTGTCAAAAAGGATGGAACAGGTCATAACAAGACCCTGTCGTGGTGAAGGATCAAGTACAGTTCCCTGCATGAAAGGGCTGCCAACTCCGATACCCCTATAGCCAAGGTGATAGCCATCAGGAAGGCTAGCTTGCATGACAGCAAGTCAAATGGAATTTCCTTGATAGGTTAAAATGATTGCTTCTGTAACGCGGACAGCACCAAGTTCAAGTCCCAAGGACGCAAGCGAGTTGCCCCCTGCATAAAGGTTCAGATCAGTGAATGGGAGGCTAAAGGCCTTTGGAAGAATACTGATAGGGCCGAAACTTGACCTCTGATTGTACTCAAAGCCAATTTGATTTCCACAGCTGACTGTAGAAAAGAGAGAATTCTCCCAAAGACGTATTTCCGAGGATGCAATTTTTTGGCTTCACACCAAGCAATATAAGTCTTCCAGACCTTATGAAAGGTATTCCTAGTAACAGCTTTTCTAGCATTCACTAGGGTAGACACCACTGGTCCCATGATGCCATGGTCCTTTAACACCCTGGCATAAAGGCTTCAATAGCCATGCCATCAAATTTAGAAACTGTAAATTGGGGTGGAATATAGGACCTTGAGACAGTAAATTGGAGTGATGTGGAAGAGTCCATGGCCCGTCTATTGCCAGTCTCACAATCTCTGGGAACCAGGGCCTTCTGAGTGCCATCTGAATGACTAGAACTCCCTCACTCCGAATCCTGCACAAATGTGGAAGGAGAGAGATCGGAGGGAAAGCATAAACCAGGAAGTACTGGCTCCATGGAACTACCAGGGCATATGCTCTAATTGCCAGAGGATCTCTTGTTCAGGACACAAAGTGCTGTAGCTTGTTGTTGAACCTGGAAGCCAGTAGGTCAACCTCTGGCCATCCCCAACATTAGCAAATTTCCCCCCTGGGTGTAGGGACCATTCCCCCAGGCAGATTTGCTGGCAGCTGAGCTAATCTGCCTGATAATCTGCCTCCCAGTTCTCTACTCCCGGGATATGGACTGCCAATAGAATTGGCACCTGTCCTTCTGCCCAGGCTAGTATGTGGTTCACCTCCTTCAGAGCTGCCCCTTATCTGACGCACCTGATCCTTCAGTGCACAGATCCTTGTGGGTGGCAAGAATACTTTTGCTTCGACCAGATCTAGGATCAAACCTAAATACTTTAGATCCTGAGCTGGTTTCAAGGCTGACTTTTCAGTATTTCTGATCCAGCTTAGGCTTTTCAGATACCACACTGTGCATGCTCTGTTCTAGAACCTGTGATGAGTGATCTCTGAGCAGGAAGTCGTCCAGATACCTAAGCACCAGGATCCCTTGGGGCCTTAAAAGACCCAGTACTGGTGCTAGGACCTTTGTGAACACCCGTAGAGTTGTAGCAAGCTCGAAGGGTAGAGCCAAAAACAGAAAATAATGTTCTTCTACTGCAAATCGCAGGAACCTCTGATGAGGCTGAAAGATAGGTATGTGCAAATATGCATTCTTTATATTGATGGAGGCTAAAATGTCTTCCATCTGGAGCGAGGCTACAACTGAGTGGACAGACTCCATCCAAAAGGACTGGATTAGAAGATATTGGTTCTGGGATTTTGGGTCCAAATATGGGCCTTGTGACCCCGTTTGGTTTTTAAACCCTAAAACAGGTTTGCTCTTTCAGATACAGGAACCTGTACAATCATTCCCTGATGCACTAAATTATGTAGTGCCTGAAGCAATAAGTCTCTTTTTGGAGGATCTGATGGATTGCTGGATCTTAAAAACCTCTGAGGGGGAACCCCCACAACTCCAGCTTGTAACTGCGGGATATAATTGAAGTGACCCACTGATCCTGAATTATCTTTCTCTAAATGTCTGCAATGTGCAGCAGCCTTCCCCCCACCCCATGGATTGGAGCGTTCCTGCTCTAGACTAGGTGGCTTTGGGGAGGGGGATCTGTCACGCTTCTTGCCACCCTGCAGGATGGAGGCAATCATACCAGCTATCCTGTGCTCTAACACAGCTAGGGCTGAGGACAGTTCATCCTTAGTGATAAAGGGTCCCACTCCTCTTTTTTGAAGACATTTACTAGCCACAAAAATAGAGCACCTGGGTGTAGTATTAAAAGACCTCAGAATGGGGCCCCCTTAATATGGCTCACCAAGCCCCTATGCAACAATCCTGCAAAGCACCTTTAGCCTGCCAAGCAACACATGGTGACTCACGTGACCCGGCTAAGGAGAAATTAACCGCTGCAAGTGCCTGTTCAGAGTCTGCTCTGTGTCCCACAGCTGCCTTCTGGAAGCAATGCCTGCTTGGCATATACAGCTTAAATAACGTTATGGAACGTTCTGTGCATGTGTGCGGTCCCAGCGAACGGGCGTGGCTATATTCGCGGATGATGCAAATCCATGTGTGCTCAGATAAAGGCTACGGCGCCTACGTGGTGAAGCCGCATGCGCTATGGCCACCAAACAAACTGCTGAGCTCTTGCAAACTCATGTGCGCTATGGCGAACCAAGGCGAAATGGTGCACTTCATACAGGTAAGAAAACAGCCAGACACAAGCAAAAGTACACTTTGCAAACACCCACAGCTAGCCCAAAACTTCCCCGAATGGTCCCCACACACGTGTCCAGCCTCTAGCTAGCTTGACTGATTGTTACAATCACTGGGACACCCCACAATATAAAAATAAAGAGGTTTCACTTACCCGTCCAGTGGCACGGCAGCTTAGAAACTAAGAGCCCAATCTTCACCCTTCACAGCGGGTTTCTGTCACTTGAGGACCTTTCGAGGATTGGGTACCCTTTTCATGTTTAGGGTCCACTCCCTTGGACCTGTACAGCACCCTGCAGGAATGCCTTAGCGCTGTAGTGTCCAGGATTCCACTTTGCAGGGTCCAGCGGCCAGAGGCCACATTAAAGGCAAAACCTTACAGGAACTTGAGTCTTCTTTTCGAGGTTCGTGTACCATTTATCTAAGCATATAAAGCATGTGTCAAATGGATCTGATCGGTCAATCCCTTGATTCATTTAAGAACCGTTTGTGGGACTAGAGACCTGGTGCTCAGAGAGCTCAAACAAAGCATGCCATCCACCTTGCAGACACTGATAAAAACCTGAAGTGCTTCCTGTATTAGGGGATCACTTCCTGTCTAAAGGCCTTTGGTCTACCAGTGTCCATTCACCTGGAGATGAAGTATAACCCACCTGGTAATGAATATTAGCCTAACTCTAAGTCCCATGATGTATGCAAAAGAAAAAAAAAACATTCCTGTACAGTATGACTCAGTTTGGATGCAACACTTTTCATATCTGACTGCAGTGTCCCTTTAAGACTTCCTCTATGTAAGGCTATAACTCTGCACTGACTCATCCATGAAATGGATTACCTGTCAAATGACATGTTAACATTTAGCTAAGTGGCTTTAAGTGTTCCACGATCCATCTTATAGCTTGTTCTGAAAGAGGGGAAAGTTAGTTAAAGCATAAGTAAATTTAATCTAAGATCCATCTTTCTGATAGCTTTTTAATAAGAATCGATGAGGAGAAGAGAAGGATGGGGAAATGATTGTGTGTTGGCACTCGTGATTTCATTTTTTGTTCTGCAATAAATTGTGAAAAAAAAAAAAAAGACAAGTCCTGAAAATCACTACTGAATTACAATGAGGTGAATACAGAACAGTCTTTAAAAGGGATCTAAAATTTAAAGGCTTATTCTAAAAAGGAAAAAAAAAGCCATGTCCAAAGCAATCCATGGCAACCAATCAGATTAACAAGAGCCCAATAAGCCTACAGTAATCAGAAATCTGATTACTTACTGCACTCCACATTGCTGTTTGCATTGTTTTATAGCATATACAGTATATACTAGTTTTAATGATAACCAGTTCACAGCACATGCCTGTCCAACTATGGTTCCTTTTTTTTTATATTCAAAGTGGCTGTAAATCTTTGAAATAAAAAAATTAACAAAACATATCCTACTATAGCAGAGGGGTCAAAATCAATTTAATTGTGGGCAGCATAAGCATGTCCTCAAAGGGCTGGTTGTATCTGTAGGACTATATAAATTCACTCAGGGCTTTTTATTGTCCAAGAATAGGCGCAGGAACTCAACCATGACACCCCCACCCATCTCCCCCCTGGCAAACCGCATCGAACAGTGGACGTGGGCAAATTTCACAACAGTAGAAGGATCTTACCGCTTCCCCCCCTGTCTATAGCAGAATGACGGCTTTACCATTTTGAATGGATGGCTGTCACTGGCTGTTTCCACCAGACACAGCCGATGACTGATCCCTGCTGATACCATGTGCACGCTGTGACCAATCACAGCAGGTCACATGACAGTTGTAAACAATTGATGGCTTCCTTTCATGCCATCCATTGTGTACAATTGTGTTTGCTAGCTGTGATTGGTAAATGTGATCACATGGCACAGAAAAGGTCAATCACAGCCATGTCATTAGCTTTAAAGAATGATGTGGTCCAAGGCACCAAAAGTAATTGGCCTCCGTCCCAAATTTTAGACAAAGAAAAGGGAAAATTCCCAGCGGGACTTTAAATTAGGCCAATCACTATATAAAGTAAACATGTGAGATATAAAACATAGTGTTGCTTTTATGGGTTCCAACAAAAATGGGGAGTTTTTGAATGAGAGCTGTATGCCAAAAAGCAGTCTTAGCAAAGAGCATTTTATTATACCTTGTGAAATCATGTATAACATACTGAATAACACAAAAATGCATACACAGAATCACATACACGCGGGGCATGCTGAAAACCGCATAGAAATATTGACGCCATGGTACTTGGCATATCATAAAGACAAGTCCTGCACAACATAGCCCACTGAAAGGGCTGAACGATGTTGGAAAGTCTAGAGTAAAACAAAATAAGAGACATAAAATCATCTGTATGGACAGCGTGCATCTATGTAAGCCCGACGCGTTTCATTGGGGTATGCCAACTCTTCAGGGGAGGATGCAATGGTGATCTATAAAGAAACATAACCATATGGTATAATATTGTAACTGAATAATAGCAATAAATAATGTGTAGGGGACAGGATGGACATCCCTATAAATACATTTTTGGAAAATTACATTTTCCAAAAAATTATGACAAAAAATTACAACTTCAAAAAACCTGTCATGCCTCCTACTAAATACCTTGGACTATCTACTTTCCAAAAAGGGGTCATTTGGGGGATATTTGTAATGTCCTGCCATTTAGGGCCTCACGAAAGTCAGTACTAATCCATTTTCAGATACACAGTATATACCAAAATTTGTGGACTTTATAACTTTCCTACAGACTGAATAATATACACTGATTAGGGTTGTTTTCACGAAAGTTATACAGCAGAATGCATTTTGGTCTAAATTTATAAAGGACAATCATTTATCTGCAAAATTTTATAACAAAAAGAAAAACTTTTTTTTTTCAAAATGTTATTTTTTCACAGGAATGATTAAATACCACCAAAAGAAAGCTCTAGTTGTGTGAACAAAATTATAAAAGTTTAGTTTGGGTAGTGTTATGTGACCATGCAATTGTCATTCAAAGTGTGACAGTACTGAAAGCTTAAAATTGGCCTGGGCAGGAAGGAAGTAAAAGTCCCCGGTATTGAAGTGCAAATGGAAAAAATTATTCCGCGCTAGGAAAGAAACATGAAAGCAAATAAACTAAATGTGAAACAGGCAGCAGCAATAGATGTGATATAACACCAAACAAATATGCAGAAATAAAAAACTGCGCCAACCCTATAGTAAAAAATGTCAAAAAGTAATATCAAAATGAATAGACATTGACCTTAAATAATTATCACAATGAAAAAAACACCTTAAGTGCATAAAAAACAAAACAATGTGTAAAGTGAAAAAAATATAAATCAAAGTCCATTCAAGGAAAGTTCCTGTGTGGATCCAAATAAGAGTTGGTGTCACCACGGTGATTTAAACACGATCCAAAAACTCATAAAAGTGCCCGTCACCGTACAATGAATGTGCTTACCAGAAAAATAAGCAATTTGGGCGTTTGTAAATAATCGATGGGTCCCGTCAAAAGATATCCTCCTTTTAAGTGGGTCAAATCTCCATCTCCCAATAATGCCCTCCAGATATTAATGTGCCTCGTGGAGCTCAGTAATTCCCGAAAAAGAAAGGGGCTAACATGGCATGATATCGTTTGAACAATTTATTAAAGAAAAAGGTAGCACACTTACATGTGGATGAATAAAATACAGCGTATACGAACAATAATAAGAAACCGGCCGGTAAAACAGGAGCCCGTCCTCCTCTCAAACAGCGTGGTGGCGTCACTGCGTGCCCTCCCAGACGCGTTTCGTCACACCTGACGTTGTCAATGGGGAACCGGTATTGAAGTGGTTAATGAGCCAATAACTACCAGGAGTATGTTATGTGCAGAGTTCAGGTGTGTGCTCACAGTACAGTTTCAGGGGTGCCCTATACACTGAGTTCAGAGTTCAGGAGTGCACTGTGTACAGAGTGCAGAGTTGAGGTGTGCACTACATACAGGCATACCCCACTTTTAAATACACAATGGGGTATATTTACTAAATCTGCAAAGTGCAAAATCAGGCTCCCTGTACAGAGTGCAGAGTTGAGGAATGCGCTACATACAGAGTGCAGAGTTGAAGAGTGCGCTACATACAGAGTGCCGAGTTGAAGAGTGCGCTACATACAGAGTGCAGAGTTGAAGGGTGTGCTACATACAGAGTGCAGAGTTGAGGAATGCGCTACAGAGTGCAGAGTTGAGGAATGCACTGCATACAGAGTGCAGAGCTGAGGAATGCACTGCATACAGAGTGCAGAGTTGAAGAGTGTGCTACATACAGAGTTGAAGATTGCGCTACATACAGAGGACAGAGTTGAAGAGTGCGCTACATACAGAGTGCAGAGTTAAGGAATGCGCTACATACAGAGTGCAGAGTTGAAGAGTGCGCTACATACAGAGTGCAGAGTTTAGGGGTGTTGTCAGGCAGGAGGCATGATTCCTGAAAACCCTATTTGTGGCCGGATAGTGGATGTGAGTGCGCATTTGCGCGAGGTGAGCTAATCAAATTGCACTAGTTCCTTGTGTCAGTGCCGTTTGGTCTATTACAAAAGGATGGAATCACCCTATGGCCATGAATGCACCAGTGCTGTATTCTGGCCTAGGCCGACAAGGACAGGACCTAGGGTGGCACTTTGCAGGGTGCGGCCCCCTGCAGGAAAAAAGCCCATCCCTCCTCCGGAGTCAGTCCATTTACTGCCGGAGGTTGCTGGCTGCAGCGTCTCTCACATAGAGCACAGCGTGTGCTCACAGCTCCCCTCTCCCCCGCCCCTCTGCACAGAGAGAGAGAACTGGTCAGTCTCCTGTGTTGACTCCAGGGTGGAGCCTCTAGATTGGTTGGGTTGTGGCTTCAGCTGGCAGACTCAGCTACATTCTGCATGTCCTGGAGGGAATGAAAGCAAGATTCTGATCATCCTCACTGTCTCTCCTTACAAACCTCACACCTCTGCTTTCGCTTTGTTTCTCCTATCTCCTGTTATCTGAAATAGGGAGGACAGTCTGATAATTGACCCTCTGTGTCCTTGGTGTTAGGGGAGGACTGTGCTTTTCTTCTCTGCATCAATGGACACATGTACACTGCTGCTTACATTTATGGTTAACTCTTTACAGCTCAATATCTGCAGGCTGGTGCTTCTGGAATCAATGGCATTTAACACCTTAGGATACTTTCATACCGAGAAACTTTACAGGCGCTATATCACTAAAAATAGCACCTAAAAAACACCTCTCCTGTCACTCCAATGTGAAAGCCCAAATACTTTCACATTGGAGTGGTGCTCTGGCAGGACGCGCAAAAAAGTCCTGCAAGCATCTTCTTTGAGGCGCCCCTGCCCATTTAAATCAACGGGCAGCACCGGCAAAGCTTTGCGGGTGCTTTTAACCCTTAATTCACCTGCTAGTGGGGGTCATAGGCACTGATGGGCACTGGTGATGCTGCATTGATGGGCGTTGATGAGGCTGCGCTGATGGGCACTAATGAGGCTGCTTTGATGTGTACTGAAAAGGTTGCCTTGTTGGGCACTGATGAGGCCACACTTGGTACCCACTTTTAAATTACAGAGAGGAAGCGGTGGGGCTAAGAGGAAAAAGGCAGAGCCTAAATAGGAAGGGGTGTGTTTACAGATGACAGGGCAGGTCTTAAACAGGAAGGGGTGTGACATTAACAGGAAGGGGTGGGACATATTTAAATTAACGGTTGCACAAATTTAGTCAGGCCTAGGGCAGCGCAAAACCTAAATACACCACTGGATTGCACCTGGTATGGCATGAAGAAAATTGATGGAGGTGCACTAAAGGAGGTAGGCGACTCTGGGACTTCCAATTAAAAGTCCCCCACAGGAAAAAAAACTGTAAGGTCACACAATATCAGGTGAGAGCACATCTGATAGTGGGGGAGCACCAGTGATATTGGTTATTAGTACCACAAAGACACACACATACAAGGAAGAGAATTGAGCGAGAAAGACAAAACACCAATTCAAAGACTGTTTTTGATCACTTATTATTATTTTTAGATTTCACTGATATAGAGGACTTTTATCGCAGCATTGCAATATTTTTGGATAATGCATAAGTTATACACTTGGTTTTGGCACAAAGGATGGTAAGAAGAAATGTGGAGTGTTAGTTATTTAGCCATTTTTTTTCACAGGAGTTATTTATATTTATCACTTTGTCATATAAGACTGGTTATTACCAACACAAGACAAATTTGTTTGTTGATTTTTAAGATGTGTAGGGTGTTGTGGCCTTGGGTCCTGCACTCACAGTATATTGATGGAAACAGCAAGGCTGATGGCATCATGCCAGCATCTCTGGAAGAAGACCAAGAATGAAAAGGAGACCACGCATGCCATGTAATCAGCCACAAGGCATCAGAAAGAGGTGTATATACTGTTAAAAAAGGTAAAATACTACTGAGGGGACCTCAAGGAGAGTAGGACCTTTTGTAGGTGGAGAGCATGAAGCTTTGAAGTGGTCTTTAAAAGAGCAGTAAGTTTTTTTTTTTTTAAACCCATCATACTTACCTAGATGGATGCTGTCCCCCTGCGCCTCTTCACTGAGAACAGAGCCTTCGAACATCGCCGATTGCTCGGTTCTCTCAGCTCCCCAAGCTACTATCAGTCAGCAGCTCTCCCCTCTGCTCCTCCATGCTCATTGGAGCACTGAGCTGTGGAAGGTGAGGAGCGGCCATCACAAGCTCTCAGGGGCTCACTGAGAGGCTGAGATGGGCATCGGTCCAGGCACCTGGCTGATCCAGATTTCATTGTTGGGATGACGCGGTGCCTGGACAGATTCCAGTGTCGTGAGCAGAGAGCGGACTTCAGACCGCTCTCTGCTGAAAACAGGCAACAGTTTCCAAAAGGTTGGAACTCCTGTGATCCGTAGAAGCCCAGCCAAACAAGCTCAGGCTGGACTTTAAAGTACAATCCTATCTGTATAAATATTTACTTTATATGGAGTCTAAGCCCTTGTACACACGGTCGGAGAATCCGTCGGAATGTGTCCTATCGGGCCGTGTCGTCGGATAATCCGACTGTGTGTGGTATGCATCGGACTGATTCCGTCGGAATATCCGTCGGACCCAATTTTCCAACATGTTGGAAATATTTCCCGACCAACTGGGCCGGTCGGACATATTCCGATCATGTGTAGAGAATTTTGATCGGACCAAGTGCCACGCATGCTCAGATCAAATTCCTACATCAAAGCTATTGGCTACTAGCCTGAATGTAGTCCCATCGTAACGAAATTACGTCATCACTTTCTGAAAGATCGGATTTTTCGCCAACTTTGTCCGACCGTGTGTATGCAACAGTTTCGGACAAGATCCGATGGACAAAATCCGACGGGCAAAATCCGACGGATTTGGTTGGGGAAATCTCCGACCGTGTGTACAGGGGCTAAAAGTTCATCACGGATTCACATGCAGAAATCATAATTTTTGTACCTATGTGTTGTTAATCTTCATCCTTAGCATGTCATAGTTGAGGCAAGAACATAAAAACTAAAACACAATCATCATAAATTCTGGATGTGATTGCCAATAATGACCAGATGCGATCCCTTGATGAGTTAATCTAAAAGTTATGAATTCCCCAGGCTTACTCACGCACACGTCAGTCAGATTTATCATGGACATAACATGACACAAGCATGTCTAGCACTTGGATTAACGTGGGCAGCAAAAAGCATAGCTTGCTGGACAGATCTTACTGATTCAAACACCTCCATACTTAGGGGATAGAGTAGTATTCAATATTGTGCCAGTGCCCATGCATGAGGAATCAGCAGCAGAGATGGCCAGATCTGCATGGCTACACTCAGAAAACTGGGACCAGACTAGACTAGACTGTACTAGAGATGTGCATGCTGGATAAAAAATGGTTTTGTTTCATTTCAGATTCATGGTTAAGTTAAAGTGGTTGTACCACTTTTACCTACAGGTAAGCCTATATTAAGGCTTACCTGTAGGTGCTTGAAATATCTCCTAAACCTCCACCGTCTGAGAGATATTTACGAAAGACCCGAGCACCGATGACTCGTGTCCTCGAGCCGAGGTCATCGGGACATGCGCACTTTCAATTTAGTTTCTAATAGGGGTCATGCTGTGATTGGCGGCTCCAGCACGCATGCGCGGGAGTGATGTCACGTGACTCCGGCCAGTTACAGAGCCGGAGTTCACGGCCCTGGAAGTGGGGACATTGCTAGTGAGGACAATGGTGACATTGCTGGCTGAGTGGCACATAATGGGCTACTATGCATAGTAGAACATTAAACTTAACCTTTACAGGGAAACAAAGAGGAAGTAAAACCCACCAGGGTTTACTTCCTCTTTAAACATTTAATTTCATCAAATTTGTTATGTTAGAATGATTTGTTTTTGGATTTTGTTTTGTATATTCGGATTGGTTTCATAAAGTCATTGTTCCGATTTGTATTTTCTGAAGTTATTTTGGAAGATTTAGATTAATTTATTAAGGGTCTTATAGACCCCTAATGTCTCCCTGCTCTTTCCTTCAGTGGATCAAGAATAAAACTGTGCTTGATCCACAGTGCACAAAACTTTTGAGCCAGGATTTTTACAGTTCTGAACCTGGAAATGCTCAGAGAATCAATTTAGAATTTGGATGAAAGGTTTAGCACTGGGAAACACTTTTTGAAAGATAAAAAGTGTTTTATATTTTATATACAACTATATAGATCAGACCAAAATGAGGGACAAATGAGGGGGGGGGGGGAGAGGAACAGAGGGACATTGCTCCAAATCAGGGACAGTCCCTCGAAATCAGGGACAGTTGGGAGCTATGAGTAAAGCCAGGAATCACAAGCACAAAACCTCAAACTTTGAACGAACTAGACTGATTCAAAAAGCTGAAAAGGTTAAGTTACAACTTAGCAAGGTGTTATTTCTATATTATCCTGCCAGGACACATTATTCACGAAGTGCGAGGTGAGGTAAAAATGAGGAAAAACAAATCATTACCTGGAATCCCACTAAGGGTCAATTCACATCGATGATTTTAAATTGCACATATTTTATATATGTTTCTATCTATTGTGTTTAATGTACCAAAATGCACTTTTCATTTGCATTTTTAGTTGTTTCCATGGATACTTTAGGTCACTGTTCATAGCCAGGAAAATGTTTATACCTACTTTATTCAAAAGCACAGAAAAACACATTAAAATTATTTTTTGTGCATTTTAAGGGATTTGCAAGTGTACTACTAAAGTCAAATTGTAGTTTGTCGCATTCAAGGAAACCTGTGCTACCATAGCCAGTGATTTTAATATTCAAATATCTGATATAAAGGTTGTTAAGTTCACCTTTATTTTTCACAAAACTCCAAATGTCCTTGCCACCCCTCCATGCCCCAGTGAACATTAGACTTGGACAGCACAAACCGTTCAAACAATGTTTGCCCGCCGAGCGCCACACAGTGCACTACGCACTTCACAGTGCACTCTGGGGCCTTAATTGGATGAAGCAATGCACCTGACCGATAAAGTTTTTTTTTTTTGTATAGGTACATACCCACTTTATGGCCAATAACTTGCATATAAGCCTTCAAAACGGGGACTTTTGATTTTTCTAAATTAAGTCCCATAGACTTCAATGGGGTTCGCGTCCGAACTTTTGCGATGTTTGAGAGTTTTGGCATGAACCGAACCGGGGGGGGGGGGGGGGGGGGCGTTCGGCCCATCTCTGTTGCACATAGCGGGCATGATGCCCCATGCTGTTGGTGTAGCAGTCCTTATACTACAACACACAGCCCAGGTGTAAGTATTCATAATATTGCTCACAATTGCAAGCGCTCATCGGTCAGTACCATCAGTACCACGCTGTCCACTCAGCACTTTCCAATGTGAGCATTATGATGGATATTCACTAGGGGGCTGTGTTTTGTAGTGTATGGTGAGCAAACTGCTACACTGGATACAAACAAACCCAAGGATAAACCGAGGAAAAAAACAAGATTTACTTACCACCAGCCCACGGACAACCAAATAACCTGTCTAACAGTATGCGTTAAAAACAGGGGTTTAGTCTGTACACATTTTCAAACGCATGCGTAAGCCACAGAGCCCTTGTTTGTATCTGTTGTTAGCCTTCCAAGCTTCTTAGTGCGATAGCCAGCTATAGGTGTGAGCAACTGGCAGCATGGTGCATTATGGCTACCATGCGCAGTGGGGACTGGAGACTTTTGTGAAAATCTGAACCCTTTACGCCTAATTCACATGGGCATACCTTACCATACTCGTGTTTGAAAGGACATCTTCACCGGTATCGATGCGCAGTTATAACATGCAGGCAAACTCCTTCATGTTTATTGGGACATGTGGGCTGTGTATGGTTCCAATTAGATGGCCATGAACACAGACAATGTGCATTCGGGACATGCACAACTGTCAATTTGGGACCAGCAGCAGTTGTGACTCTTCAGCCAATGCCTCCCAACAGACATGAATGGAAGCACCTGTGTGCAGATGCACAAAACAGCTGTGCATTCCATGAGGGCAAAGGCAGTCCTTCACATGTGTTTCCCATTGATTTCCCTTCACTTCCTGTGCTGTGGACACAACACAATGAGAGAATTCTTCATTTAGACAGTAGTCCCCACGGAACAAGTGTCCTCATTGAAACATGTCTCTTCAATTTCTGGTGACAACTGAAAAATTTTGTACTTGCTCTTATGTTTAGTGCAAATGACTATGGTCACCGGGACAAATGGCGAGACTGGATGTCCCTAATGAGGGAGCAGAGACAGCAATAAAAACCTAGAAGGTAATGGGAAAACGCAGGTTGCTAGTTATTAAAGCTGCAGCTCAGATCTGGTATAGACTCAAACGGCTGTAGGACAGAATAGTGGAAATTTACTAAAGCCAGTGCACTCAGAATTTGGTGCAGCTGTGCATGGTAGCCAATCAGCTTCTGAATTCAGCTTGTTCAATTAAGCTTCGGCAATAAAACCTCAAAGCTGATTGGTTTCTCTGCAAAGCAGCACCAGATTTTCACTCTCCAGTTTCAGTAAATAGCCCCCCCCCCCCATGTGTTTTGAGTAGATTAGTGTGCAAGCAAGAAAGTACAAAACACCCAGCTAAAATCCCAGACGTTTTATTTATCAAAAGTCACATTTAGTTAAAGCCGATGCTTCTGTAGAGTCAAAAACGTATCCCTTCATCAGGGCAAAAAAGTAGACAACACAAAGAACATTATATATTACCAGAATTGTAACTGTAAGGAGATGTGTCCAGTTGGTAGGTAAGTGCTTTTCGTAACCAAAGCCCAATGCCGGAGCTCACAAAAAAGTAAAAAGTAAATCAAACCTTGAGTGGCCACCTGACAGACACGGGGACCCTTGGGGTTATAGGACTGACAGAGATGGTGGCTAACTGCTTTCCTCAGCCTTCTCTGGAGGACTTCAGCTCCACTGTTATCTGCTCTGTCTTGTTATTCTTCTCCGATACACAATGTACCCCTCCACCCCCACTTCCTCCTTTCTTTTTTGCCACCCCCATTCATATCACACCTTCTTCTATAGCCCCATACACACTATCAGATTTTCGGCTGATTTTTTTCCATCACATTTACCAAAACCATATAATATGGGGTCAAACCTTAGGCGTTTCAATGTGTATGTAATCAGGCAGGCCCTTGCACTACATGGTTTTGGTAAATCTGAAGAAAAAAATCTGCAGAAAATCTGATAGTGTGTATGGGGCTTTAGCGTTCTTAGCCCCTTCTCCACTCCCCTATCTCTACCCCTTAGTAGGAGCTCCCTTTCCAATCTTACATTGATAGTCCCGGGTCTAGCTCAGAGGATTCACTCTAGATCATTGGTTCTCAACTCCTGTCCTCGGAACCCACTAACAGGCCAAATTTTAAGGATTACCTTGGGGAGATGCAGACTAGAATATTGCAATCACTGAGCAGAAAATATCACCTGTGATATATTTCAGTTATCTTGCAAACATGGCCTGTTAGTGGATTCTGAGGACAGGAGTTGAGAACCACTGCTCTAGATAAATGCTAGGACATGCTTATTGATTACCACACAATAACAGTGTTTAGATCAACTCCCTCCCTCCCATACTTACCTTCCTAAGACCCAATTAAATTGTCTGAGAATGCACTCACAGAAGGCAGTAAAGCCATCATGAGAGCTTGGAAGTCATCAGAAGAATTCTTCCATACCAACAACTACAGTAATTTTCCCCCTTTTTAAGTTTTCTTCGATTATTTTTCACTTATCCTCTGCAATTGATTGCACCACTATGATGCTCCTACTTGAAATGCGTATTTTCATGTCCTATTTCACTACCTGTTTTTACAAAATTGTATTTGAAAATGGTAAATATAAATTGATATAGAAAAAATTGTGTTTTTCACAGTACCAGATAATAAGAATAAGGAATACATATAAAAGTGAATGAAAAAATAAATAAATGAGGTATTGTGAAATCAGTAAATAAAAATGACCATTATAATTGTCATCACACAAAAATGAGAGAAAAAACTGAAAGCATTCACAGAACACACGTTTCATAAAAATAATGTATAAAAAAAAAATGAATTAAAGCACTGACACTGCAGAACACGCCAATGAGATAGTGGTGGAATTGAATCCTTCACTTGCATATCAGAACAGGTTCACATAAAAAAATAAAAAATAAAATAAAAAATAAAATAATCATTTAAAAAGTCATAAAAAAAATGAAAAAATAATAATCACTTTGCAATGTAAAAGTGTGCAATAAACATACAATATATGGGAAAAAAAAAATCATACTATTGCTGTAGCAATCTGATATCAATACATAGAAGAAATGTTTATCTCAAAATGAACTCATCTGCTTTAGATTCAAGCAAGTAAATCATGTCATTTTACTACTACTCACAATCAGGATTGCAATCTGTTAACAGCAACCAAAATAAAGCATATTCCATACTCTATAAACTATAATAAGTTCATAAAACTGTCAACAAGAGATTTTTTACATTATTCAACAATTGAGTCTCGGTCTCACAACCGCTGCTGTTTTTATGAACCATTGGCTGTTTTTATACCAAGGCTTTTAGCATTTTTTCTTACCCAAGTTCATTTTACCTACTTGTCATTACATTTTATATTTTGTTTTTTTATTTATTGCTATTTATCTATTACTGTATTAGAGTTCTGCAGTCTGGTTTGCCATCCATTACCCACTATGAAGGTAGAAGACAATTAAAGGGAACGCTTTCCCAAGCGAGACATGTTAATATTGTCATTGCTTCTGTAGTCAAGACTGATTTTGACTTTGACTTACGGAAATGTAGAATGTTCTTCTATTCTTATTGACTGTTACGCTACAATATTGTCATATTTTATCCTCTTTTCCACTACTCTCATTACTGTCTTTTGTTTATTCAAAATTTCCAACACAAATATATGAAAAAAAAAAAAAAAGAAAGTTTCAGACCATTAATTTCAACAGCAATCAACAGCAATCCTCCGATAAAACTGCGATATCTACACACTGTTAAGCAAACAAAAAAAAACAAAAATCCGAAGATAGGCTTCAGCTTGGCCTCCCTTCTAATGCATTTTGCTTTCTCTGACTATACACAGAGCAAATTTCTTTCCTACAACCACGGGTTGCAGGAATAAAATTCACTTGATTCTTCCATCAACACAGACAGTGGGGAAGTTATTTCCGAAAGCCAAATCCACTTCGTGCTACAAGTGCACTTGGAAGTGCATTCGCTGTAGATCCGAGGGGAAGCTCTGCTGATTTTATCATCCAATCGTGTGCAAGCTAAAATGCTGTTTTTTGTTTTCCTTGCGTGTTCCCCTCAGATCTAAAGCGACTGAACTTCCAAGTGCACTTTTGATTTCGTAAATAACCCCCACAGTTGATGTGAGAATCTCTTCTGCCAGGCCATTGTCTTCTTCAAATTGAAGCCGCCCCTGCTGGGAGATGACAATGATTATAAAATAATACCTCTCCAAAATACTCCCGTCTAACCAATGACACAACAAAGCTCTTAATTCACTCGCTGGTCATCTCTCCCCTCGACTACTGCAACTCCCTTCTCATTGTCTTACCTCTACATAGTCTATCCCCGCTTCAGTCCATCATGAATGCTGCTGCCAGACTCATCCACCTTACCAATCGCTCAGTGTTTGCTACTCCTCTCTGTCAATCCCTCTGCTGGCTTCCGCTCACCCAACTAATTAAATTCAAAATACTAACAACTACTTACAAAGCCATCCACAATTTAGCCCCCAGCTACATCACTAGCCTAGTCTCTAAATACCAACCTACTCGTTCTCTTCATTCCTTTCAAGACCTCCTGCTCTCTAGCTCCCTCGTCACCTCCTCCGATATCTGCCTCCAGGACTTTTCCAAAGCCTCTCCAAACCTATGGAATGCCCTACCCCAATCTGTCCGCTTATCTCCTACTCAATTAGCTTTTAGATGATCCCTGAAAACCCTTCTCTTCAGAGAACCTGACCCTACCCACACCTAACAACTGTATATTCATTTTCTCCATCAGCTCATCCCCCACAGTTATTACCTTTTGTTTTCACTTGACCCTCCCTTCTAGATTGTAAGTGCTAAGAGCAGGGCCCTCTGATCCCTCCTGTATTTATTTGTATTGTAAGTGTACTGTCTACCCTCATTTTGTAAAGCGCTGTGCAAACCACTGGCGCTATATAAATCCTGTATAATAATTATAATAATAAATTGCAAGAAAATCTGGCAGGCTGGTTGTACCCACGTTGATTGATCAATCAATCAACTTGCTACATTCAGCCTGCCCATTAAAAGTTTGCATCTCAGCCAGTTTCTGCTGAACCGGCCGTGATTCCAACCAAAGACTGCTCAACAACCAAGCCCAGAGCGGGTAAAATGCGTTAGTGGGATTTAGGTGGAAGACCAAGCTGAACCCGCTCTGTCTTCAGATTCTTGTTTTTTGTGGTTCTCTTAAGTGTGTGGTACTAGAAATACAGTATATCCTGTAGTCTTGGCATTGAGCCATACATGCTTTATCAAGCTTACCAACAACTGTCAGTGGTGGAAACTCATCAGTTGATCACATGGGGGCATTCAAGTGAAACTTCCCCTTTTCGGTTTGTGCAAGCTTCCCTTGAGGCTCCATTCACACATAGGCGATTTGAATTGTGGGTGGAATCGCTGCGGTGCCACTCACAATCCCAGAATCAAGGCGGGACGCATTTACAATGCCATTATTGTCCCAGTTTCGGGCACTTCTTATGGGCGATTGCAGCATTATTTGTTGCATGACAAAACACGGCAAAATCTCTCCGTATTGGGGTACCATTAAGAAATAATGGCATTGCAAACACGTCCCGTGTTTTGCAGCGATTCTGGAATTGAGGGTAGAATCATGGCGATTCTGTCCCCGATTCAAATCGCCTTTGTGTGAATGCAGCCTAAGGTTATCTGTGCATTTAACATATTTTAGGAATACTTTGTGTAGGTTTTCAAAAGCCAGGGAGACTCCTGCAAGGCGCCACCATCTGGGATGTGTCAACAGCCCCAGTAGAATCAGAGCTGCCCCTTAACTGACAAGTTTTATTATTGCCCGTCACACTTTCCCCAGCAGCTACATAAAAGGTTATATAGAGAGGTGAAGGAAGGGGCAGAGGAGCTGGGCCAGCACAGACAGCAATTCAACGCTCTAAGAAGAGGAGAGGGTTAACTAAGCAAGGAAATATGAGGGAAGCTGTGCTAGGAAATTGACTAGTCAAATATGCAGCCAAGTTCAAAGGCATATTGCAAGTTATTAAAATGTTGTTAATGGAAAGGGAAAATGCTGCAAGTAAGTACTTATAGGCACACTTCCAAGAGGGGTGCCTGTCTGTACATGGCAGTATCTAGGGGGTGCTGAGGAGGGCCGCGCCTCCCGCCCCAGATTTCAGTTGTGTTCCCTCAGGCCCCCATAAACATCGTGCCCATGCCTGCTGCAGGTCTGGACAGGAGAATTGTCAGCAAAAAGAGAGCTGGGAGGAGGTGCGGGTTTTCTGTGCTCTCCCCGTTCCTGTCAGTGGAGTAGACATGTGCAATTCGTTTTGTTCTGAATTAGTTTAACGAATTTAGACAAATTCGTTAATTCGGAAATATCCGAATTTCGAAATTCAAAAATTCAACAACCTGAAAATCTGAAATAACTAATAATAAATAAATGATTAAATTATAGGTATTGGAATTTCCTTTCAAATTTGGCTGTTAGTGAATGTAACGAATACAAATTTATCCAAAGTTACGAATTCAAAATAAGAAATGCCACATCTAAACTAATCGAACATAATGAATTAATAATAACAATAATAAAAAAAATGTTTTCTTATTATTATTTATTATTAATTTGTTCCGTTCCATTTGTTTTTAGATGTGGCTTTTGTTATTTCGGATAATTCATAACTTTAGATTAATTCATATTTGTTACGATCGCTAAGGCCTCTTGAACACTGCAGCTTGAAAATGCTCAGTACAGCTTATTTGTTTACTGAGCTAAAATACAGCTCATTAATTGTAATGTGCCTATGCGCAAAGGCGTTTAAACAAGCGGTGTGTGTTCTTCAGTAAAAAAAAAAAAATCTGCGTTTTTGGTCAGTAATTTATGCCTAGTGCATGCAAATGTACACATTTGCGCGAATGCACACAGATGTGTCCATTGACACTGGCAATCCAGGAACAAGCTTCCGCGCATGTGCAAAAATATGCGCAAATTTATGCAAAAAATGCGCAAGCGCATATGCATGATAATACATGAAAATACATTAAAAAAAAGTCTGAAAAGTAGATGCTCAAACAGGAGTATCCTGTGCAAGAGGCCTTACAGCCAAATTTGAAAGGAAATTCCAATACCTATAATTTAACCACTTAAGCACCGGAAGGATTTACCCCCTTAACCCCCCTGGCGGTATTCCCGAGTCTGGCTCGGGGTGGAAGTTTTATACCAAAAGCGGTAACCCCGAGCCAGACTCGGGACCGCATCGCTGAATCCAGGAGCAGGTTTACTTACCTTCTCCCTTGGATCCAGCGATGTCCCCGTGCTGTACGAGCGGCTCGTCCTCCGCTCGATTCATCACAGAGCCGATCTCCGTTCCCTGTGAGCGTTGTGACGCACTGGGACAGAGAACGGCACCAAATTCAAAAAGTGAAACGCACAGTATACATACAGTATAATGTAATCTTACAGATTACATTGCTGTATGTAATTACATCCCCTTTGTCCCTAGTGGTTTCTCCAGTGCCCTGCATGCTGTTTTATATTATAAAAACTGTTCTTTATGCCTGGAAACTGGAGATTGTCCATAGCAACCAAAACTGTTCCTTTACATCAAAAATGATTTTAGACCAGCTAGAAAACAGCGATAATAAATTGGAATCACTCGCAGAATTGAGGGATATCTATTTGTGGGAAGATCCGTCATCAAATACTGAAAAGTAATGACAGCGACAATTCTGCAACTGAGCAAATTTCTGTGTTTTTGATTTCATTACATTATTTAACCACTTGCTTACTGGGCACTTAAACACCCTTCCTGACCAGACCAATTTTCAGCTTTTGGTGCTCTCACACTTTGAATGACAATTACTCAGTCATGCAACACTGTACCCAAATGAATTTTGTGTCCTTTTTTTCCCACAAATAGAGCTTTCTTTTGGTGGTATTTGATCACCTCTGGGGTTTTTATTTTTTGCGCTATAAATGAAAAAAGACCGAAAATTTTGAAAAAAAACGCATATTTCTTTGTTTCTGTGATAAAATTTTGCAAATTATAATTTTTTTTTCATAAATTTTGGCCACAATTTATACTGCTACATATCTTTGGTAAAAATAACCCAAATTAGTGGATATTATTTGGTCTTTGTGAAAGTTAGAGAGTCTACAAGCTGTGGTGCGAATCGCACAAAATTGATCACACCTGATGTACTGGTGGCCTATCTCATTTCTTGCGACCCGAACAAGTCAGGAAAGTAAAAATACCCCCCAAATGACCCCTTTTTTGAAAGTAGACATTCCAAGGTATTTACTAAGATGCATGGTGAGGTTTTTGATGTTGTCATCTTTTTCCCACAATTCTTTGCAAAATGAAGATTTTTTTTTTTTTTCTCACAAAATTTTCAATGTAATAGGTTATTTCTCTCACATGGCATGTGTATACCACAAATGACACCCCCAAAATACATTCTGCTACTCCTTCTGAGTATTACGATACCAAATGTGTGAGACTTTTACACAGCCTGGCCACATACAGAGGCCCAATATTGAAATAGCACCATCAGGCGTTCTAGGAGCATAAATTACACATTTCATTTCTCAACCACCTATTACATTTTTGAAGGCCCTGGAGCACCAGAACAATGGAAATGCCCACAAAGTGACCCCATTTTGGAAAGCTAACACCCCAACGTATAATCTATGAGGCATAATGAGTCGTTTGAATGGTTCATTTTTTTTCCAGAAGTTTTGGGAAAATGTGGGAAAAAAATGAAAACGCATTTTTTTTACGCAAAGTTGTCCATTTATAAGATATTTCCAACACATAGCATGTACATAGCAAAAATGACACCCCAAAATACGTTCTATTACTCCTCCTGAGTATAACAATACCAAATGTGTGAGACTTTTACACAGCCTGACCACATACAGAGGCCCAATATTGAAATAGCACCATCAGGCGTTCTAGGAGCATAAATTACACATCTTATTTCTCAACCACCTATTACAGTTTTGAAGGCCCTGGAGCACCAGGACAATGGAAATGCCCACAAAGTGACCCCACGTGGCACTGACAACACGTGGCACTGACAGATGGCACTGGAGGCAGATGGCACTGGAGGCAGATGGGGCTGACAGATGGGGCTGGCAGATGGGGCTGGCAGATGGGGCTGGCAGATGTCGCTGGCAGATGGCACTGGGGCTGGCACTGGCAGATGGTGCTGGCTATTTGCTCTGGCTAATTGCTCTGGCAAATGGGGCTGGCAGATGGCACTGCGGCTGGCAGATGGCACTGGCGCTGGCAGGTGGCACTGGCAGGTGGCACTGGCAGGTGGCACTGGCGGCACTGGGGCTGACGGCACTGGGGCTGACGGATGGCACTGGCGCTGGCAGGTGGCACTGGCGCTGGCAGGTGGCACTGGCGCTGGCAGGTGGCACTGGCAGGTGGCACTGGCACGTGGCACTGGCGGTACTGGGGCTGGCGGCACTGGGGCTGACGGCACTGGGGCTGACGGATGGCACTGGCGCTGGCAGGTGGCACTGGCAGGTGGCAGGTGGCACTGGCAGGTGGCACTGGTGGCACTGGTGGTGGCAGGTGGCACTGGCAGGTGGCACTGGCGGCACTGGGGCTGACGGATGGTACTGGCGCTGGCAGGTGGCACTGGCGCTGGCAGGTGGCACTGGCAGGTGGCACTGACGGCACTGGGGCTGACGGATGGCGCTGGCAGGTGGCACTGGTGCTGGCAGGTGGCACTGGCACTGGCAGGTGGCACTGGGGCTGACGGCACTGGCAGCACTGGGGCTGACGGCACTGGGGCTGACGGATGGCACTGGGGCTGACGGATGGCATTGGCAGCTGCGATCGCCCTGTGAACGGCCGCTTTGATTGACTGTTCATGGCGATCTGTATTTGCCTATCTCCGGGAGACACGGCGAATACATGCGCATTGCGGAAGTAAACACAAGGCCGTCCAGGGACGGCCAGGCGAAGGAACCCGCCTGCTGTAAGGCCGTCATTCGGCTATAGGGCGGGCGGGAGGTGGTTAATATTTTTTATTATTGTCATATTATTATTTGGTATAATTATTTATAGTTATTTATTATATTATAATTTATGATTTCATTTTTCAAACTTTATCATACCCGGGATGTCTGCTAGACTCTGTACCGCTTTCAGCACCTAAAATCTGAAATAATCATACCGCCAGGGAAGTTAATGACAAGGCGAGGAACAGTGATCACTTCCCTGTCAGAACGGGAATCTGTCTGTTTACATTGACAAATCCCCGTTCTGGCTCTCTGTGGAGCGATCGCGGGTGGCCGGTCGACATCGCGGGCGTCGGTTATGCGCATCGGCACGGGCTTTCGGTGCCGTGCGCGCACCTACTCTATTGCACGAACCGACGTACAGCTACGGCGATTCGTGCAATAAAGTCAACCTGCCGCAGTATAATGAAGGCAGCGGGTCGGCTTAATAATTAATTATTCTTTCAAATTTACGAATTGCAATCATGTTTACATTAGGAGCTTCTAGGCCTCTGCTGCTGGTCACATGTTAAAAGAGAAAAAAAAACCTTTGGGATACAGAGTACAAATAAATAATCAATACCAATAAACGATTTTAAATGGTCATACAAATGTATATTTTAAATCAAATCTTTATTATTTGTGGAAATAACATGGTGTAGGAAGATTTCTGCCAGACACAGACTGTGTCACGCCCCTCCAACCTGTGTCCTAGAATAAGAGGGAGGTGAAGCCTCCATCAATCTAAATGTATTATCCCACCCCCATTGTGTTTAGCTGGTTAGTGGACATGGAGGAGGAGGGAGGGGGTGAGCTGTCATTTACCACTGTTTGTACACCCACATGTGATTCTATAGTCACATGGGCTGCTCAAATGTGATAGGGAGGAAATGCTCAGCTTAGAAACTCACTGAAAACTGAGCATGTGCAAAGCTGCCAACAATTCTCTGTAAAATCCCTAGCTGAATTGGGGACTTGGACAGAAGAGTGCGATAGAGAACAGCAGGATCAACCAGGTTTTTTGAAGAATAGAGAAAACTAATCTCATAGTGACTGAGTATGAACAGCATGTAATACACCATTTATTGATTGTTTTTTATGACGTGGGTTTAGAGGAAGTGAACCCGGATTGGTTTTACGTCCTCTTTTGTTCCCTGCAAAGTAAAAGAATAATGAGCTAGTATGCATCACATACTAGCCCAGTATGTGGCACTTACCTACAAATGAACAACAAAAGCCTGGGGAATGCCCAGGAAAAAACCAAAGCCACCAGCTCGCAAACAACTGAATAAACCTAACAGTGCGTTAAAAACAGGGGTTTAGTCTGCACACATTTGCAAACACATGTGTGAGCGACAGAGCCACGTCACTGCACTCTGGTATCTGTGGTCCTAACACTAAAATATGAGTGTCCACACAGTGGAGTCACATGCATTCTGATGGATAAATGAGGGCAGGTGGACTGAAAGGGAGCCCACCCCTTCTTAAAGGTACAGCAACACACCAAGCACCCAGCAAATAGCACAATGGCTGCAAAGGTGTTGGTGCATTGCTGGACATGCATGCATTTGCAAATGCGTGCGGACTAAACCCCTGTTTTTAACGCATACTGTTCGACAGGTTTATTCGGTTGTCTGAGAGCTGGTGACAAGTAGGCTTTGGTTTTTTCCTGGGCATTCCTCAGGCTTTTGGTGTTACCTGTTTTAGCCCTCCAATGCCGCTTACTGTGATAGCCAGCTATAGATGAGGGTGGTGGCAAGTTTTCTGTTACCTGCAAATGAAGCCTGCGATGTCCCCACTGGGGGCCATGTCCACCTTCACCTCTCTTCCTTCCTGGGGCTGTGGACTCCGGCTCTGTGACTGTCCGGAGTCACATGACATCACTCCCGCGCATGCGCACAGGAGCTGGCGGTCAGGGTATGGGTCATGCCCTTTCTTCAGTGCACATGCAGGTTTAGGAAATATTTCCAGTACCTACAGGTAAGCCTTGTTATAGGCTTACCTGTATGTAAAAGTGGTATGTAAGGGTTTACAACTTTAAGATTCTTTTCACATGGGCTATCCAATTAGGTCTGGCCGTTAGTTTTTCAGGTGGACCTGATCGGACCTTCCATTCTTCCTTATGTAGTGGTGGGTGTCAGTGGTAACATGTTCGCTGACATCCATCACTATTCAATCCGATCCTGTCCGCAAAATCCGTACGGATGGTGGTCCTTTATAGGGATGAGCCAAACACCCTCCTATTTAGTTTGCAGCAAAACATGCGAAAAAGTAAAAAATTTGGCAGAACACACCAATACCGTTAAAGTCTATGGGACATGAACATAAATATTCAAAAGTGCTAATTTTAAAGGGTTATATGCATGGTATTGTCATAAAAAGTGTTTGGAACAGTACCACAGGAAAATGACATTTCTAAAGGAAAAATTGTCATTTAAAACTGATCGTGGATGTAATGTAAAGACTTTCAGGTCTGGTATGGATTTTGGGGGGACCCGAATGCCATTTTTTTTAATTTGGCTCAGGGTTCCCCTTAATTTCCATATCAGACCTAAAGGGCCTGGTATGGATTTTAAGGGGACCTCCAAGCCATTTTTAAAAAAAATTGGTTCGGGGTTCCATTAATATTCATACCAAAGGGTCTGGTAATGGACTGGGGGGGTCCATGCTCTTTTTATTAATGAGTTTTATCTAAAATTGCCGAGACCCGACAATTCATTACAGCCACGATCAGTTTTGAATGACAATTTTTCCTTTAGAAATGTAATTTTGCTGTAGTACTGTTCTAAACATGGGAAAATGTGCCACTTTACAGGCATACTATAGACTCCCCCCAGGCACAATATTTAAAGGAATATTTCATTTTTATTGTTTCACTTTAAGCATTAAAAAAAATCCCTGCTCCCGAAAAAACGCCAGCTTTCTAAAAAAAAAATGTGCATTGATACATGTCCCCTGGGGCAGGACCCAGGTCCCCAAACACTTTTTATGACAATAACTTGCATACAACCCTTTAAAATTAGCACTTTAGATTTTTCATGTCCCATAGACAGATTTTTTTTAAAGATATTTTTATTAAAGCGGTCCTCCACCCTGAAGTGGAAGTTCCGCTCATCTGATCCCCCCCCCCCCCCCCCCGATGCCACAATTGGCACCTTTCAGGGGGGAGGGTGGTGCAGTTACCTGGATAATCCAGGTATCTGCACCCACTTCTGGGACAAGATCCCCGCAGACCGCCACAGATACCCCGCCCCCCAGTTGTGTTCTGGGAAACACACAGTTCCCAGGACACAGCGGGGACAAGCAGAAATGCGCACAGCGACTCGCGGATGCGCAGTAGGGAACCGGGCAGTGAAGCCGCAATGCTTCACTTCCCAATTCCCTGACAGAGGATGGCGGCGGGGGCAGCAGAGAGACGAGCGATCGCTGGACCCTGGGACAGCCGCCGACATCGCTGGACCCTGGGACAGGTAAGTGTGAATTTATTAAAAGTCAGCAGCTGCAATATTTGTAGCTGCTGGCTATTAATATTTTTTTTAAAGGTACAGAACCGCTTTAAGTTTCAGGACAAACCAACATACAAAAAGAAAAAACAACAGAACAAAACTGAATTGGTCATTAGTATACACTAACAAGCAATATGCTCTTACAGTCAATAAACATAAGATGATGTATAAACTGTACACTGTAGTTAGATACATAAATATGTGGTTTAGACACACCTATTACAGTGGGGATCGAAAGTTTGGGCACCCCAGCTAAAATGTGTATTAATGTGCAAAACCAAGCCAAGGAAAGATGGAAAAATCTCCAAATGGCATCAAATTACAGATTAGACATTCTTATAATATGTCAAAAAAGTGAAATTGTATTTCCATCATTTACACTTTAAAAATTACAGACAACAAAAAAATGGCATTTGCAAAAGTTTGGGCACCCTGCAGAATTTATAGCATGCACTGCCCCCTTTGCAAAGCTGAGACCTGCCAGTGTCATGGATTGTTCTCAACCATCGTCTGGGAAGACCAGGTGATGTCAATCTCAAAGTTTTTAAATGGCCAGACTCATCTGACCTTGCCCCAACTATCAGCACCATGGGTTCTTCTAAGCAGTTGTCTAGAAAACTGAAACTGAAAATAGTTGATGCTCACAAAGCTAGAGAAGGCTATAAGAATATAGGAAAGCGTTTTCAGATGTCAATATCCTCTGTTCGGAATGTAATTAAGAAATGGCAGTCATCAAGAACAGTGGAAGTTAAAGAAAGATCTGGAAGACCAAGAAAAATATCAGACAGAACAGCTCGCAGGATTGTGAGAAAAGCAATTCAAAACCCACGTTTGACTGCACGATCCCTCCAGAAAGATCTGGCAGACACTGGAGTTGTGGTACACCATTCCACTATAAAGAGAAACTTGTACAAATATGGTCTTCATGGAAGAGTAATCAGAAGAAAGCCTCTACTATGTCCTCACCACAAAAATCAGCATTTGAACTTTGCAAATGAACATATAGACAAGCCTGAGGCATTTTGGAAACAAGTTCTATGGACCGATGAGGTTAAAATATAACTTTTTGGCCGGAATGAGCAAAGGTACGTTTGGAGAAGAAAGGGCACAGAATTTAATGAAAAGAACCTCTGTCTAACTGTTAAGCATGGGGGTGGATCAATCATGCTTTGGGGTTGTATTGCAGCCAGTGGCACAGGGAACATTTCACCAGTAGAAGGAAAAATGGATTCAATAAAATTTCAGCAAATTTTGGATGGTAACTTGATGCCATCTGTGAAAAAGCTGAAATTAAAGAGAGGATGGCTTCTACAAATGGATAATGATCCTAAACACACCTCAAAATCCACGGGGAATTACATCAAGAGGTGTAAACTGAAGGTTTTGCCATGGCCTTCACAATCTCCTGACCTCAACATTATTAAAAATCTATGGATAGACCTTAAAAGAGCAGTGCGTGACAGACAGCCCAGAAATCTCCAAGAACCGGAACACTTTTGTAAGGAAGAATGGGCAAAGATACCTCAAACAAGAATTGAAAGACTCTTGGCTAGCTACAAAAAGCATTTACAAGCTGTGATACTTGCCAAAGGGGGCAGTACAAGATATTAACTCTGCAGAGTGATTTTTCCATCTTTCCTCGGCTTTATTATGCACATTAATAGATATTTTTACCTGGGGTGCCCAAATTTTCGATCCCCACTGTAGTGCAAATTTAGCAACAGTGTACACCAGGATAATAAAATATGTGGCACGACCTGGGAGTAATTTTAGGATATGTTCACTTTGGGGGTAAAGTCAAAGGACTAGCTATCCATCTAGCCCAGATTTTGTGAAATGTTTTATTCTGTTTCCGGAGTTCAAAGGTGAGTTTATATAGTGGTATAGAATCATTAACTCTAACCAGAGGGATTTCGAAGAAGTCTGTGCTCCCTTCCAGGACAACAAGATAGTCAAAAATAAAGAATGCGGAGCAGTCTTTGCCTGGGAAGATATATGCAGGTCACCAAAGATGCCCAGAAGGCAGTTCCTGGGGTGGATAATGTTTGGGAGACCTAATGCTGAGGATATGAAAGAGTCCACTTCCACCAACAGGGCCTGGATCACTGGACATGACCAGAAACAGTGCAGGAAGTCAGCAGTTTGGTCACAGCCTCGGAAACGTTCAGCCGAGGGTGATAATCCCATTTTATGTAACCTAGCCGGGGTAAGGTGGGAATGATGGAAAAGTTTAACCTGTATAATACCGTCCCTTGATGAGATTACAGAGGTTTTGTATGTGTCACTAAATTCGGTCCAGTCATCATCTGTAAGGGAAATGTCCAAAGAAGTCCATTTAGCCTGGGCCTTGCGAAATCTAGGGTTTAGAGTAAGTCATTAGGGCAGCATAGTAGGTGGAAACCAGTTTAGCAGAATCAGGGTGTCTCAGTAATTTCTCCAATGGGAATAGGGCAGTGGGGTCATCTAGGGAACCAAATTGGGCACGAATAGCATATCTGAGCTGATAATAATAGAACAGGTAGGAGCGTGGCAGGTCAAAGTCAAGGCGTAGCTGATGGAAGGATTTAAAGCCCTGTGCGTTGTATAAATGACACAGGTATTTAACCCCCTTGGAGTACCAGTGGTTAGGGTCAGGTATAGAGTACAGTTCCTGTAGATTGGGATTGAACCACAGGGGGTTATTGGGGGATGTTGACCATGTATGTGTAGATATCTTCTTAACAATGTAATGAAAGAGAGATGGTTAGTGGAGAGGTGCCAGGGCAGGATGGGACTTGGCCTCTGTAGATCATATTGTGTAGGATCTCTAGGGATGATGCAATCGCTCCCTCTGTAGCAGTACAAGCAGCTGGGTGTAGCCAGTCATGGATATGTACCAAGCCAAGCCTCCAAATGTGTTGACAACCATAGAGTTTCAAGAACTACCTTTGGGGGTTTACCGTTACACAGAAATGCTGTACATTGCGCATCTATATGTTTAAAAATAGACTTAGGGATTTTGCACACAGTGAGTTAGCCAGAATATACAGCAAGTCCAAGTCCAAATTATTAATGAGATACAGTTTGTAAGGGCGCTCTGAACTTTAGGACCAAGCAAAAACAGATGTCTTTATGAACCAGAAAGTCTACATTAGGGTATCTTCCCCACTTAGGGCTGCACTTATGGAGAGAAGCAATCTCTGAATAGGAAACAGAAAAACAAAGAAAAGGCGCCTCTAAGTGTAGAATTAAAAGCTGTTTAATTTCCCCAAAAAGGGTTAAAAACACTTACAAGATATGTAGACTGGCAGAGCATATCATTAATATCCATGTAGGTCAGGGGTGCCCAACCAGTGTCTCGGGGGCCACATGTGGCCCGCGGAGCCCTCTGATGTGGCCCTCCTGCTCTGGGATGGCTGGTTGGCAATCTCAGAGCATCAGAGTTGTGAATGAAGGTGATGGTAGGGGGCGCAAGTGGCTGCGAAGCAGAGAGGCATAAGGCACTGCTTCCTGTGAAGCGCCGCCTCCTGTCACAGGTGGAGTGATACCAAAATGGAAGACTGTTATTATAGTTATGTTTATTACTAAAATCCCAATGTATATCAGGGCATATCTGTTCTTCAGTGCTTACTGAGCTGCTTTCAAACTGATTTGCAGGTGCAGTGCAGTGCACCTGCGGGTTACCTGCACTGAGCCATAGACTTCTGTTATTACCTGCCAGTTTGGTGCGCTTTCAGAAAGTGCACTTCACCTGCAGGATGTAATAGAAACCTATGGCAAAGTCCAGCTAACCCGCAGGAAAGCCACAGGTGCACTGCACTGGGGTAAACCCCAGCGCATCAGCTTGAAAGCAGCCTTAGACCCCTTTCACAAAATCGATCCGACCCAATTAGACCCTCTATTCACCTCTATGGAGCGGCAGATGTAAACGAACTACTGTCCGTTTACACCCGCCTACCAGAGTCCGCTCATTATGGCCTGTGACCGGTTATCAAGTCACTTAAGTGGCCCTCAGTCTTCAAAAGGTTGGGCACCCCTGATGTGGGTGGTCCGGCATGAAGGCATTGGTGGCTCAGAGACAGATCAAACTGTGCACACCCAGCACCCCACGACCTCTCCACCTGAGACTGAGGGCAGCAAAAATGTCAAGGAAAATCCTTTTGTAATATGCCTGTATCAGCTGATACAGGCATATTACAAAAGGATTTTCCAGTTCAGGAGGGATCATATTCAGGCCAGGTAAAGAATAACTTTGAGAGAGAAGGCCAGTTGCAGTGGTAAAGTGCTCCCTGTTAATGTGCAGGAGGGGGGACCAGGATTATCATGGGGCAGAAAGGCAACATGGTGGACGAGGCACATACAAATGTTGTAGCCTAGGCACAAATGTGTAGAAAGCTCTGGATCTGTAGTAATGGGGCAGAAGGCAATTTCAAAAAGCTAATACTGCTGACAGTCACCCCTGCATCTGGGCAGATTCCCATAATGGTCATTTAGCCACACCATGGCTTCCTTGGGGCTGGTGTAGAAGTGGGCCTTGCCATCATGAATGAAACGCAGCTTGGTGGGGAAAAGCATAGCATATGGTAGGCCTTCACTGCTGCAAAGGAGATGCTTGGCCTTCAGCTGAGAAATCAGGGTAGACTGAGATGTTATTGCTGTTGAACTTAAGTGGTTCTTTTTCTCTTGCCAGGGGTAGAATTTCTGCCTTGTCCTGAAAGTTGAGGATCCGTGCAATAAGGGAGCATGGGGGAGCTCCCACTGGGGGAGGACGAGGGGGGGGGTGCAGTGTGCACGTTCGATGACATATAAGAATGAGGGTGCAGCAGTACCAAAGATGTCCCGCAGCCAGGAGTATAGAAACTTTTCTGGGTGTGAGCCTTCTGCTAGTTCAGGAAACCCGACAAAACAGAGATTGTTCCTTCGCAAACGATTCTCCAAATCATCGATTTTGGCACGAAGGGCAGTCATTTCACTGGCAGTATCATGCACATTAACTGACAAGGGGTGGACAGTGTCTTGTAGGGAACTGATACTTTCCTCCATGTCCCCGGTTCTATCACATAGATTCTGGATATCCTGCTTCAGGAGAGAGAAGTCCATACATTTAGAAGAAATCTGTGTGGAGAGCGAGGCTTTACAGTCCTGTATAGCCAGCATGATAGCGGACAGTGTAGGCTCATTAGGGGGAGAATCTATGCCCTGGCTGCCTTTATCATGTTGCTGGGAGTCCTGGGACAATATGGGGTCTTCTTGGGTGTGAAAGATAGCAGGAGTTGACACACTCACCCCTGTAGCAGAGGAGGATGCCTGCAGTGTGTCCGCCTGCCCTGCCTGTGTTCCGGCGCCATCTTGCCTCCGGAACCGATCGAGTTGTTCCATCATGGATGGGGCCATGGCGGCCCGTACTTCACCATGTCAGCCAGCCTGATGAGTTCCCACAGCTGTGGGGAAGATTTTGGCACCTTCGGCGAGGAGGTAGAACGCAGGATAAGGGTAGGATGGGTGTTGAGAGCCGGAGCGGTGTTTCTATGCGGGTGCTGGCTCCACCATCAAGCCATGCCCCCTCGTCCCATAGGCTTTAATGGTGTTCCGGCAGCTTTCGAATTTGCAGCGAACACCGCATATTGTTCGCGATTCAGCCAACATCGGGCTCATCCCTAGTCCTACATCTCATCAGTCTGGTGGATTGGATAGTATCAGATGAAAACGGACAAGTCTATTTTCACCTGATCTCTGCGTAGATGAGAGTGGGACTGGGTCAGTAAGTATTCTCTTGTAGGTAAAGCAGAAAGATATGATGTATTAAGTTTATGCCAGTGATGTGGGCTGGGGAAGGGAATAAATATTTGGGGAGATCTCTCAGAGGTGTCCTTTCCTTCCCACGCTTTTATCATTTACATCAACATAAATATTTTTAAGACAGCAATACCATTGAGATAACCTTATGAACCTAGCACCATTTTCCCATTTTCCTCAGTCCATAGGGATCAAGGCTTTTTTCCATTACCTTGCCATGCAAGTGCAAGCATGTAGGCAGAAAATAACTGCAAAAGGACTGCAGGCGATCAGCACTCAGATGCAACAAAATTATAAAAACTAGTATAATCGTGAAGGGACCTCTGCGCTACTAAAAATAAACAGTGGATATATATACAAAAAGAAATGCTGTAAAATCAAATAGTGATCGCAAATCCCATAGACAGAAATAAAACATGTGCAAAACAATGCAGATAATGCGCATAACCTCAGTGATTAAAATGTCATATCAATAATAATGGGAGTGAGATGACCTATAAACAAAATAATACACACCTTATAAACAGGGTGTAAAGAGCGTGCAATGACTATCTAGGTCTGAGTAATATAAAGTGCATCCATTCCAAAACGGCAAATACATATCATATACTGACCTAAAAAATATATTACACCCACAATCTCTCCCCTTTTGGTCATACCTACAAATTAGACACTTTTTAGACACGGAGGGAAGGGTTTCAGATTGGACAAGACCTGTTACTCCTTTTGAAGACATGTGCTTGAAAACAGAACCTCAAAAACACCTTATATCTTTCACTTACTCTCTATTGTTCTCTTCCACCCACATATCTGATCATGGGTCCGCTAAATATTGGAATAAAGACTTAGGTTTCTGCCTCTCGGACAAAGAATGGGAAGAAATCTATAGGGTCGCTCACAAGGGTTCACAGAATGTTTCGGCACAGGAAACTGCATACAAATTAATATCCAGATGGTACAGGACACCACAAATACTACATCGCGTGCGCTCGCAAATTCCCCAACTATGTTGGAGATGTGGAACAGAGATAGGTTCGTTAATCCACATCTGGTGGTCTTGTACTAAATTGCAACCCTTCTGGTCCGAGGTGCATACCCTAATACAAAAAATCACTACGTATCAACTTCCTTTTACACCAGAGCAATTCCTACTCCATCATTCTCCTAAGCCACAGCTCAAGTATCTCCACTCCTTGACTATGCATTTAATCTCGGCCGCTAACATGTGTATACCACGCAAATGGCGCTCATCAGATCCACCGAACATATTAGAGTGGTTTAACCGCATTAAACGCATTGCTGAAATGGAAGAATTGATCCATCAAACGAAAGAGACATATTCTAAATATATACAGACGTGGTCCTGCTGGACTCATTTCCTAACCACAGTGGAATACCACAATTACTTTAAAGTATAGATACTAACATCCCCTTATCAGGCAAGAGGTTGATCACTTACTGATAATGTATAGGCGACCCCCCCCTTCTCACAATTTTACCTTGACGACTTAGCCCTCGCATACCCTCCTGCTGCACTATATTAACATCATTGGAAATACTGTACAATTATATCATAACTTACCATTCCCTTAGGTAGAAGGTTACCACTTAGCTACTCATTCACTACTCATCAGATTTTATGACTCATAAAAACATTTCTCCTGGGCGGGACCTGGGAGATTTGAACACATCTATTAGTTACTCGCCTTGGTCTAAGACTTATGGATACGATTACACCCCTCTCTATGGGACCTAACCCACTTTTATACCCACAATACTCCAACCTGGACCCAGTCTTGGGATGTACTACTTTTACACTAAGTTTGTATATGCATATGTATGTGTATATATATATATATATATATATATATATATATATATATATATATATATATATATATATATATATATATATATATATATAAGATTATTATTTTTCTTTTTCTTTTTTTTTTTTTTCTTCTTTTCTCCTTGTTTGGATGATGTATTTCAGTGCTTGCAATGTTGGTTCTTTCTATAGCTCAGCTCTCTCTTATCTTCTGATGTCCCTATACTCAGAAGAGATGTACCTTTCTAGTTCTCAATTAACTCACATGAAGACACAGCGAGATCCCAGTTGGGGTGTCCTAGTGTGAGGATCACTATAAAGAACTAACATTGCCTTATCAGATGCACATCCAGAAATGTAGCATTAACAATGCTTTGAGGCTATAGCTTGTTTCTTCTTCTCAGGTTGATTGTTTATTGTCAACTTTCTGTATCAATATTGTGCTGTATTAAGATTGTATACGGTTTGTTTTAATTACATAATCTTAATAAAATTTTCCGACAAAAAAAATAAAAAAAAATAAAGTGCATCCAATGCAATCAATAGAAAGTGCTAATCAGTCCATAAAGTGTAAGCTAAATAACTTTCCCCTTGGAAGTCATGAGGTATGTATCGTAACGCGTTGGACGTAAGGACGCAACTGGAAGTAGTCACTGTGAACCGGAAGTCATTACTACACACCGGAAGCAACATATGTGGTGGCGTGGAACGCCAATGTACTACTTGTCTGGCCATTTTTTTGCTATTACAATGTAAGCAGCCATTTTATAGTTGAAATAAACCAGTTTGTTTTTTGGGTAATACACTATTGGAGATTCATAAATTTTTACATGTGGATACTGCTAACCAACGCAAGCTCCCACGTACTACTCATAGTGGATGTTTACCTCTGCATTTGACATACCAGCATTTACGGAGGGCCTAATCCCATAGATCACTAAGGCATTTACTTAAGGCATTTATTTATGCCCATGAGGTAAGAGCAGTGAGAGCACACCAGTGGAACTACAGTCAGTGACCGGCAGTGGGAATCTTTTCGCAAAGAGCACATTCATTCACTTGACAGCATTGAACTTTTGTTGTTTTGCACTGTTTATGCACTTTTTGAGCACTTTAAATTTTTGGCTTGCAGCTTATGGACTGATTAGCACTTTCTATTGATTGCATTGGATGTACTTTATATTACTCAGACCTAGATAGTCATTGCACACTCTTTACAGCCTGTTTAAGAGGTGTGTATAATTTTGTTTATAGGTCATCTCACTCACATTATTATTGATATGGCATTTTAATCACTGAGGTTATGCGCATTATCTGCATTGTTTTGCACATGTTTTATAAAAACTAGTATGTTTTTTAAAATAATGGCACTTGTTTATGATAGTGGCCATATCATAACGACAGTGCTTTAGCAAACAAAATGTTATTTTGCTAGGGTTAACATTACTTTACATTCCCCAGCCTCTGCTATTACAAGACTGCAATTTGTTATTTAGAAATTGTACTTTAAAACGTTAAAACAATGGCATTGTTCTCGATTTTACTGTATTCTCGCATTGTATTCTTTCTAAGCGACATAAAAAATAAAATGAAAAAACAATACCCATATGTGTGCACTGCCTTGGTTCAAGGTTTTCAGAAACCATTTTCAGAAACCATGTTAATTATATAAATGTTATTCAAGCTGCAGCAAGAGAGCTGGCAAATAGTAACACCAAGTCCACAGCTCATATTTCTAAGCCAAGTACTGTCATAAAAAAAAAAAAAAAAAAAATACATGCCAGCAACACTCAGTGAAACTGAAGCTCCCTCTCTATGCACTTAGCAGTGAATAAGAATATGTCACTGTGTGCGTCTATGACACCGAACACAATGCATTATAAACTGCTCTTTGTCTTGGAACAAAAGAGAAACTAAATGGATGAAGCTGACAGTCTTATCGTGAACTCACGAAGCGCAGTCATTTTGGTCCATGCCATTTGATGGAACAGCTGAATTGGGCAGAGTAGCCTTGCATTTGTGTTCAAGCGTCTGCCATAAATATAACTGTTTGTTTTAGGCTGAAACTGGAGCAGGTCATTTTGTACATGGCCAAAATGATTTAAAAAAAAAGTAGAAAATAGAGACACACCATGCACCATCTGAGGAGAGAGAAATTTAAGCCTGCGATTTCTGTAAAAAAAAAGAAGGAAGGAAATTCAATAGATAACTGCACAGAGAGAGTATTAGGAGCAGTGTGCACAGCATAAATGGAAGGGCTGTATGACTGGGTTTGCAAGTCTAGGCTGTAGTTAATGCAGGGTTAATTTATTTTTGAATAAAAATTGGTGGCGTGACGTGGGTGGCAGGGTGTGGCTCTAGGGTTCTGATAGGTGGGAGACCAGTTGTAGCAGTGACCGATTCGGACAAGCTTTTCTGCCCTCCCTCCTCTCTTGGTTCTTTCCCTCTTCCTCGCTTGCTTTACTTTCTCCACTTATGCCATGGTGGTTGTGGTTGGTAGTGGTGGAGAATGTTTCCTGGTTGGTAGTGGTCAAGTTTGTTTCCTATGTGCTATCACTCTGGGGGGACTGGTAATGTCATAGCAGCAGGCAGAGCTCTTAGTATTTTTAAAGGGACAGATGGTTAAATGTTTTTCGAGAACAATGGGTTGGACCAATTTCAGGTATGGGTGTACCTTCTCTACTAAGTGATGTCATTAATGTGTTATTGGGCTGTATCAGGTGGCAACTTTGTAAGCAATTGTCCCAAAGGAGGTGTAATTGCGGCTGGGGGCCTTGCTATGATGTAAGTTGCTGGCAGATACAGCCAGTTGGTAGATCACATGTGCCTTCAAAAACCTAAGACCTACTAGAAGGTCAGTTATTTACATTACTGTTCTTACTTTTGATTACATAGAAGGTAATGTTAAAAGCTGTATTTTTGTTATTTATGGTAGCTCTGATGATTTAAATTCAAATAAAATGGATGTGGTTTGAGTTACTCACGATTTGTTTAATTCTGTGGTAAATTTTTGTAAGGCCATGGCAGCCATAGCATCAGCAATATCTCAGTCAAGATATTACAACTGGGGCATGGCCTGGTCATGAAGGGAGATAGCTATTTAAGCTCTCAACTCTGCTCCTCCACAGCCAGCCTAAGCAACACACAACGTTGATCACCCACATATCTTACCTTTAAACTGGAGGATTGTTACCGGCGGCGCCTCTGGAGAGCCCACGGGATCCAAAAACAAGACACCCACCAGCCTCCATTCCTAGAGCTATCTACCCTTTTGTGCATGTTTTTCACATCAAAGAGAAAATCTACATGCACAGGGATCACACCGCCTCCTGGATAACTTCATGAGGCCTGCCCAGCATTCTCCACAAAATGGCGCTGACCTGGGACTTGGAGAAGCAACGTCGCATCCTATACAGTTGCCACCTGAAAGTGAGTCTTCCTCCGATGAACTTATTGAGCAATAGATGGACTCTGCTCCTTCTCCTTGGGACAGAGGTAATTGAGTAGTAAACTCTCCAGCACACTTTCCTACTAAGCCTCCCCCAGTAAAGAGACAGCATGGCGCTGTGGCTAGCATACCTGCTGAAGACACTTCCCCTGCAAACTCATTAGCAGCTTTCCCAACTACAGACAATCCAGCCTCTGAACACTCCCATAAGGCTATGCTTCTGTCTTTGCAAGCAGATCTACAACGGGAACTCAGAGCCTCCATTAAGCAATTACATGATCAAGTGGACTTCCTAGAGGACCAAACTGATCATATTGAATGCCATCTTAGTGCTGCTACTAAAGCTCACAATGCAGTGATTGACATACAAGGTGAACATGTAGAAGCCTTGCAAAAATTGAGCCTGAAAGTTGCCGACCTGGAGGATCACTCCAGGTGCAATAAAATCAAATTCAGAGAAGTGCCTAAAACCGTAACCTCCTTTGTTATTGTGCCATATTTGCAGCAGCTTATTCACAAATTATTTCCTTCACTCACTCTTCAAGACATGCTCCTCAATAGAGGCCATGGTATCCAAAAACAAAACAACCACCAGCCTCCATTCCTAGAGATATCTACCCTTTTGTGCATTTTTTTGTGCACCCCTTGAAAATCATGCGAGTAGGTAGATCTAAACGCTTGTTACCAGACTTTAAATTGATATCTTTGCAGCTACCTCACAGGTAAACAAAGCCTTTATACTGGTCACCTCAATTTTGACCGAACACAGATTACCTTACAAATGGGGACACCCCATGAAATTACTGGTCACCCACCAGAATTTCCACCATTCTGACACCTAAGGATGGGCTTAAACAGCTTTACAATTGGAGTATTGCTCAGCGTAGCCCTGGGCCTAAACCTTCATCTAAAATTACAGGTCCCTGGGCTTCCAGCAACATACCTTAGATCGCACCTTGCCTGAATAGCCACTCTTCTTCTTGAACACACAATGATTACCGGCTGGGTCACCTTTAGTTAATTCTGTGGAGGAACAGAAGCCTTGTCAGTCTATTTTCACACCCCACATCAGTAGTATGCACACAGCTTATTTTTGGTTTTCTGATTTTTCATTGTATCTACACTGTTATACTGTCATCATATTTGTGATATAGTTTTATTAGCTAGGTTAGAACAAACTTACTGATTTTGCTCTATTTCAGTTTAGTTCTCTGGGAAACCCTGCCAGGCATTGGAGTAATGCTTTCTTTAGTAACATTTTTGCATCTACCCCCGATGAGTTGCTATGACACTTAAAATTACTCTGGTCAACATCAAAGGCCTTAACAGCCCATTTAAATGCTCTCTGCTGTGAAGAGAAGCAATCTTGCAACACACTGATATACTCTGTTCAAGAAACGCACTTCTCTAAATTCAAAGCTCCCCTTTGTACAGGAGAGAGATGATGTCGCCTCTGCTTGTCAGCTTGCTCGTCTCTCCTCCACCTCCAATGCCGCCTGCCGCAGCTGCGACCCGCCCGCAACTCTCCTGCCCTCACTAAATGGAACAGTGCTGCCAGCCTGCCACCAATGCAGTGACAATGCACATTTGGTGGCAATGGCTGGCATGGCAAGTGACAATCTGCAAATGGTGGCAAGTGACAATCTGCTAATTGTTTCAAGTAATGTGGCAAGTGACAATCTGCTAATGGTGGTAAGTGACAACTGGCAAGTGATGTGGCAAGTGACAATCTGCAAATGGTGGCAGATGACGTGGCAATTGACAATCTTCAAATGGTGGCAAGTCACAATCTGCAAATGGTGGCAGGTGATGTGGCAAGTGACAATCTGCAATTGGTGGCCTTGATGTGGCAGGTGACAAGCTGCAAATGGTGGCAAGTGATGTGGCAAGCGGTAATCTGCAAATGGTGGCAAGTGACAATTTGCAAATGGTGGCGGGTGATGTGACAAGTGACACGCTCAGGGCTCCCACTGATTCTGCATTATGGTGAGTTGAACCACTTTATTATATATTACAATGTAGCAATAGAAATAATGCGCTTCAATCAACCTGACACCATATCAACCATGATGCCATGATGATTGAAACGCCAACACCATCCTTCCTTTGCCCATGAAAAACTGCTTACCACCGGCATGCCACCCCCCCTCCCCCGTTGGCAACCACTGCTATGGGCTCTAGCCTCAGATCTTTTGCAGACCTAGCAACGCCCTTAATTAAAAAAATGTAAAATAATAAAAATGCCATAAAGATGCCATAAATCTTTCCCATAGTTTGTAGACGCTACAACTTTTGCGCAAACCAATCAATATACGCTTATTGCAATTTTTTTTTACCAAAAATATGTAGAAGAATATATATTGGCCTAAACTGATGAAGAAATTAGTTTTTTTTAAAACATTTTTGGGGATATTTATTATAGCAAAAAGTTAAAAATATATTTTTTTCAAAATTGTCGCTTTTTAATTTATTTTTTGTTTACAATGCAAAAAAATAAAAACCACAGAGGTGATCAAATATCACCAAAATAAAGCTCTATTTGTTGGAAAATAAATTACGTCAATTTTATTTGGGTACAACCCGTCGTCAGTCTCTATCAAAGATAAACTTGAATGTCAGAATTTCTGGTCTTCCCATGTACGTTGGTTACACTGGTGAGCATCAGTTTCTCCCTCCCCTTGATTTTTTGTATATTACACTTTATTGTTGTACTACTTTGATATTATGTACAATTTGATATTTTTATTTTCAGACCTTCTGTAAATGTATTATTCCTGAAGAAGCGGTAGATTCTAGACATGTGCAGAACACATTTTGTTTCATTGTTTTGTTTATTTCAATTCAAATCGATTCGTATTTTCCAAATTCGGTCGCATTGAACTCGATTCAAAATTTTGCACTCTAATCCAAAATTTGGTTTCGTTATTTCAGATTCTTTTAAATTCATTACTATTGTAATTCTACATGTAAATTTCCAAACAAAAAATGTATCAGAATTTTAATTCAGAACGAGTCGAACTGTACATGTCTATTCTCCAACTCCACTCTGCATGCAGCTGAGAACAAAGATTATGCGATCACTTAAAAAAATAAACATTACTAGGCACTGGTAACATAATACAGCTTCCAGCCCCTCTAAAGCCATCAGACTAGTCCATTTATGCCGCGTACACACGTAGCAGACTATCCGGCGGACTTTCCGAAAACGAGCTACTTGAGGCGTCGCTGGCCCCGTCACCTGGTATGGACTTAAAGGGGAACCCCTACGCCAAAAAATCGGCATGGGGTCCCCCAGGTCCATATCAGACCCTTATCCGAGCACGCTACCCGGCCGGCCAGGAAAGGGGGTGGGGGCAAGCGAGCGCCCCCCCTCCTGAGCCATACCAGGCCGCGTGCTCTCAACATGGGGGGTGCCTTGGGGAAGGGGGGCAGGGGGGCCGCGCCCCCCCACCCCAAAGCACCTTGTTCCCATGTTAATGAGGACAAGGGCCTCTTCCCGACAACCCTGGCCGTTGGTTGTCGGGGTCTGCGGGCGGGGGGCTTATCAGAATCCAGGAGCCCCCTTTAATAAGGGGGCCCCTGGATCCCGGCCCCCCACCCTATGTGAATGAGTATGGGGTACAATGTACCCTACCCATTTACCTGTGAAAAAAATGTAAAAAAAACACAACACACAAGGGTTAAAATAGTTTATTGCACAGCTCCGGGGGTCTTCTTACCTCTTCGGGGGTCTTCTCGCCGGACTCCTCCGCTATCTTCTGCTCTTTTGCTAGCTCTTTCACTAGTGGAGGAGCCCGGCTTTCTTCTTCGCCGCCGCCCTCTTCTTCCGACTTCGGGGGTCTTGTCCCCCTCTTCGGTTCTTCTTGCCTAAACTATTTTAACCCTTGTGTTTTTTTTTTTTACTTTTTTTCACAGGTGAATGGGTAGGGGTACATTGTACCCCATACTCATTCACATAGGGTGGGGGCCGGGATTCCGATAAGCCCCCTGCCCGCAGACCCCAACAACCAATGGCCAGGGTTGTCGGGAAGACGCCCTTGTCCTCATCAACATGGGGACAAGGTGCTTCCCCAAGGCACCCCCCCCATGTTGAGGGCACACGGCCTGGTACGGCTCAGGAGGAGGGCGCTCGCTCGTCCCCACCCCCTTTCCTGGCCGGCCGGGTAGCGTGCTCGGATAAGGGTCTGATATGGACCTGGGGGGGACCCCCACGCCGATTTTTTGGGCGTAGGGGTTCCCCTTTAAGTCCATACCAGGTGACGGGGCCAGCAACGCCTCCTTCGCTGGCCCCGGCTACCTGGAGATGCTCTCAAAATGAGCGGACTTTTCTACGGGCGGGAAAAGTCAGTTCATTTCAAAAGTACGGCGGACTGGCACACACACGGCCGGATTGTCCGCCGAAATGCGAGTCTGACGGACAGATTGGAGTGCAAAAATACTTTCTTAGTCCGCCGGACTTTTAGGTAAAAAAAAGTCAGCCGGAACACACACACGGCGGGATTGTCCGCCGGACTTTTCCACCGGATTGTTTGATCATGTGTATTGATCACGAGGCATTACACACAGTGTTTGGAGTCACATAGCCCTTTAAGATTCTGATGAAAGCTATGGGCTGCCATGGTTATACAAATTTAAATGGTAAATATGAGCCAAAAGACGCTTAGCGGTTGACGCTATAAGAACTGACATGGTGCATTTTTGTTTATTTTTTTCAATGCAAAACCACTGATTGAGACAAGGAGGAGGGCTGTACTGTGAATGTCTGGGCATAAAATAATGCTGCTTCTACAGGCATTTTGCATTTTTGTCTTTTAGCCTGTAGAAGCAACTCTATGTTCGCCTTTTTGTCCATTTGCATGTACATTTGGACGCTTATGCCCCCCACACATGCGAGTGGATTTTCCATTGGAAAAAACTTGGATGGTTTTTTCCGAGGGAATGTCACTCAAGCTTGGCTTGCATACACACGGTCACACAAAAAATCTCTGAACTTTCGACCGGCAAGAATGCGGTGATGTACAACACTACGATGAGCCAAGAAAATGAAGTTCAATGCTTCTGAGCATGCGTCGAATTGTTTCCGAGCATGCGTAGGAATTTTGCCCATCGGAATTTGTACAGACGATCCCATTTTCGGATAGGAACTTTTCCCAACCGAAAAAAAGAGAACATGCTCTCAGTCTTTTGCTGGCTGGATGGAGCGTACACAAAAAGCTTGGAGTTTTGCTGTCATGTGTGTGCGGCATTACAGCTATATTTAACCCTTTCATGACTAATGCCCCATACACACGACAGGACTTAAGTCCGGCAGACTTTCGACGGAGTTCTGACGGAGTTCTGACAGAGTTCTGACGGACTTTCCGAACGAACGGACTTGGCCACACACAATCACACCAAAGTCAGACGGATTCGAACGTAATGACGTATGACTGGACTAGAATAAGGAAGTTCATAGCCAGTAGCCAATAGCTGCCCTAGCGTCGGTTTTAGTCCGTTAGACTAGCACACACACGAGCGGATTTCTCAGTAGGAACTGGGTCCGGCAGAGTTCTGTCGGAAAAATTTGAAACATGTTCCATTTCTAAAGTCTGTCAGACTTTTGCAAATCAAAAGTCCGCTGCAGCCCACACACGTTCGAATAGACTGCCGGAATCATTCCGTTCAGACTTTTGATGTTGAAAAGTCTGGTCGTGTGTACGGGGCATAAGCCTATTTTTGGCATTTGGTGTTTACAAGTTAAAATCCATATTTTTTGCTAGAAAATTACTTGGAACCCCCAAACATTATATATATTTTTTTAGCAGAGACTCTAGAGAATAAAACGGCGATTGTTGCAATATTTTTTGTTACACGGTATTAGCGCAGCAGTGTTTTAAACGCAACTTTTTGGGAAAAGGGACACTTCCATGAATTAAAAAAAAAATGAAACAGTAAAATTAGCCCAGTTTTTTTGAATACTGTGAAAGATAATGTTATGCCGAGTAAATAGATACCAAACATGTCACACTTTATAATTGTACGCACTCGTGGATTGACGACAAAGTACGGTACCTAAAAATCTCAATAGGCGACGCTTTAATTTTTTTTAAGGTTACCAGGTTAGCGTTGCAGAGTAGGTCTAGTGCTAGAATTATTGCTCTCGCTCTGACGATCGCGGCGATACCTCACATGTGTGATTTGAACATATGCGGGCGCGACTTCCGTATGCGTTTTCTTTGCTTCGCGAGCTCGCAGGGGCGGCGGGCTCTTTAAAAAAAAATTTTATTTTTTATTTTTATATTTATTTGAAAATTAATAAATTGTTTTAAAAAAAAAAAAAAATGTGATCACTTTTATTGCTGCCACAAGGAATGTAAACATCCCTTGTGACAGTAATAGGTGGTGACAGGTACTCTTTATGGAGGGATCGGGGGGTCTAAAAGACCCCCCATCCCTCCTTTACACTTCAATGTATTCAGATCGCCAAAAACGGCGATTCTGAATACCATATATCGTTTTAAAACCGGCGCCATTGGCAGCCGAGTAAATGGGAAGTGACGTCATGATGTCGCTTCCGTGTTTACTATTAGGAGGCTGGAACGAAGCCGATTACGGCTTCGTTCCAGTTCCTTCCCAGCAGCCGGAGGCGTCGAAACGTGAATCTGTGCTCCCGATCGAGCGGGAGCACCAGTAACAGTGGCGGGAGGGGACGCTTTTAGCCGCATCCGTTGTTATGGCTGGATAGCCAATCGCCCGCTGAAAAAAACGGTACCGGGATGATGCCTGCAGGTGCGGACATCATCCCGGTATACCCCCCGGAATCTGAGTACGCAGATCTGCGTACGCTCGGCGGGAAGGGGTTAAAGAGGAAGTAAACCCTCCACTAGCTTTCTGGGCACTTAAACCCCCTTTCTGCCCTGACCAATTTTCAGCTTTCAGCTGTCACACTTTGAATGACAATTGTGCGGTCATACACACAAATAGAGCTTTCTTTTGGTGGTATTTAAAGAGGAAGTAAACCCTGATGAGTTTACTTCCTCTTTCATTCCCTGCAAAGGCAAAGCATAATGGACTACTATGCATCGCATAGTAGCCCATTATGTGTCACTTACCTGACACAGGAGCCAGCGAAGTCACCGCTGTCCATTGTAGTCCGCAGCATCCATCTTGTTGGTGGGGTCTCGCAGCTCCGCCGCTGTCATTCGGCGAAGCCGCGATGACGTCACTCCACGGGAGCCGACACGCGCGGCAGCTCCGTCGCTGAGAATGCCGCGCTCAGTGCGCATGCGCCGTAGACAGCGGTGCCCGTTTTCGGGCAAATATCTCCTAAACCATATAGGTTTAGGAGATATTGCTTGGACCTACAGGTAAGCCTTAATCTAGGCTTACCTGTAGGTCAAAGTGGTTTGTAAGGGTTTACAACCACTTTAAATCACCATTTGGGTTTTTATTTTTTGCTATACAAACAAAAAAATAACATTTTAAAAAAAAAAACAAAAAACATGTTTCATAGTTTGTTAAAAAAAAAATTGCAAACGGGTAATTTTTCTCCTTCATTGATATTCTCTGGTGAAGCTGCACTGATGGGCTGCACTGATGGGTACAGATAAGGCAAAACTGATAGGCACAGATAAAATGGCACTGATGAGCACTGATAAGATAGCACTGATGGGCCCTGATGGGTGGCACTGATGAGAGGCACTGACAGATGGCATTGATGGGCACTGGTAGGTGGTATTGATAGTCAGCACTGGTAATGACGCACTGATTTATAGGCGGCACTGTGGGCACTGATAGGGGGCACTGTGAGGTGACACTGTGGGCACTGATGAGTGGTAGTGTGGGCACTGGTAGGTGATGCTGGTGGGCACTGGTAGGGGGCACTAGTGGTACCTTCATGATCGGGACTGATGTCCCTCTCGCAGCCACTGGTGATCGTTTTTTCTTCCTCCTCAGGCTATCAGCGTGAGGAGGAAAAATAGCCGATTACCAGCTTTGTTTACATCACATGGTCAGCTGTCATTGACTGACAGCTGATCATGTGGTAAGGTTTCGGGGATTGACCCCTTACCCATAGACTCGCTGATCACAGAGCGTGGCGTGCAGGCCACTCAAGCACGGGAGGACATCCATGGACGCCCTCCCGGCAAATGAAGTCCGTGATATAGCCATCTTACGGCTATATGGTAGGTGGTTAAGAACCCCAGAACTATACCTATGTAACCATTTCTAAATTGTTCACACTATTTGACCTCATTGATGGATAACCATATACGTGGTCTACCACACTCAACTAAAGCTGGCCTTACACCTACACTACAGAATTTTAATTCTATTATGTAAGACCAGAGCAAGCGGGAAAAAAAAAATTTGAAGAACAAGGATTACATTTTTTTGTCAAATCTAATGGAAAGGAACACATTTCTAATTGTGGAATTCACTTCAGACACGAGAACACTGTTCGCTAGTCCTGCGCGCGCACTTGTCAAAGTAGAACATTTTGTTCTATGTAAATCAAGACATTGGCATGGTAAATTATGAAAATTCTTTGAAAATTAGTCAAGCCCACGAAATCACTATTGAATGGTTAGATGAACGATTTTTATACTTTCTTGTCCAAACTTTCAAACTAAATTCTACAGGTGTAAGGCAAGCATTTGGGTTTGTACATTGCAAATTACATTTCCCACGTACCTCTACCTTATACTGTATATATCCCCGTTCTAGTTTACCAGTATGTGGATTCTCATTACTTTCCTTCCCTCTTTATTTTTTATTCTTAATTTTTATATTTTTGTTTTCATTTCATTCGTATTTTCATCTTATTTTATTATACTCTAAATTACTCAGTTAGAATGGATTTTTTGATAAGGAATCTAGAATTGCAAAAATGTTAAACTGTAAAATGGTCCAAACTGTTCATCCATGCTTAACAATTACTATTACATTAAGAGTATTATCAGATGAAGCGCACATACTGTATTTACCATTCTTCCAATATAAGTGTGGTTTGACACATTCTGTACGATAATTTTCTGTTTGTACAAATTATTCGGAAAGCAATAAAAATTATGGAAAAGACAAAACAAAAAAAAAAAACAATTAAAAGACATTATGGAATGAGAAACTCTCGGACACATCTGTTGTGTGTGCACACCCTTAATATTGATAATTTCCTCCATTACCAATCTGAAAATAGTGCTAGGGAAATTACCTGTCAGCTTTCTCCATGTTGAGTACTGCTGCCATAACCATCTTCTTCCTAGGAACTATTATTTCTAATAATAGGTCAATAGTGAAATTTAATAGAACATTAATGTGCAGTACTTTGGAATGACTAAAGAACCATTCAAGGGTCCCCAAGCTCTAGCAATTTGTCTGCCGCTGCTTTACAAAATACATTTAAATCCATAAGCTAGAAGTATAAGGCCTCTTTCACACTGACGTGCCGTTCAGGCCCGCCTGTCAGTTTTTCAGGCGGACCTGAACGGGTGCTCCATAGAGCTCTATGGAGCGTCGGATGTCAGCGGTGACATGTCCGCTGACATCCGACCCGCTCCGATCCGAAAAAGTGTGACGGAGGAAAAAGCTATTTTTCCATCCGTCTGCGGATCGGATCGGGTGACGACGGGCACTGCGGTCCGTCGTCATCCGATCTCCCATAGGGGAGAGCGGCGCTGTGACAGGTCGTCCCTGCGCAGTGTGCAGAGACGGAGCTGTCATTTCCCTGCTCAGCGGGGATCGGCGGAGTGATCCCCGCTGAGCAAACGGATATCCACGGGGCGGATCAGAACTGATCCGCCCCGTGTGAAAGGACCCTTATATTTCAAATGACTAGGTGTAAGAATGGTCCAGTGTGTTCTAATACAAGAAGACCAGTGCATGTGCATGTTTCTAATCATTGTCACTGCCAGATGCGTGGTAGCACATGGGCACAAACACATTAGCTTGAATGTGCAGCACTGGTATTGGCACCAAACAGCTTATTTAACCGCTTCAGATCTTACCCCCTTCCTGACCAGAACACTTTTTGTGATTAGGCACTGCGTCGCTTTAACTGACATTTGCCCAGTCCTGCGACGTTACACCAAAACAAAATTTGCATAATTTTTTTTCCCCTCGCAAATAGAGCTTTCTTTTGGTGGTATTTGATCACGTCTGCGTTTTTTTTTTTTTTGCACTATCAACAAAATATTTTTTTTTTTAAATGACAATTTTGGAAAAAAAAGCAATATTTTTTTACTTTTTGCTATAATAAATATCCCCAAAAATATATAAAAAAAACTATTTTTTTCTTCAGTTTAGGCCGATATGTATTCTTCTACATATTTTTGGTAAAAAAAATCCAAAAAAACGCAATAAGCGTATATTGATTGGTGTGCGCAAAAGTTATAGCGTCCACAAAATAGGGGACAGTTTTATGGCATTTTTATTATTATTATTTTTTATTAGTAATGGCGGCGATCTGCGATTTTTATCGTCACTGTGACATTATGGTGGACACATCGGACATGTTTGACACTATTTTGGGACCATTGTCATTTATACAGTGGTCAGTTCTATAAAAATGAACTGATTATTGTGTGTGCAACTGGCAGGGAAGGGGTTAAACACTGGGGGGCGATCAAGGGGTTAAGTGTGTTCTAGGGAGTAATTCAAACTGTGGGGGGGATGGGCTATCACTGACATGACAGCGATGACAGGGAGCGGTGATCACTGTCATGTCGCAGGGCAGTGGCGGCTGGTGAAGTTTTAGGATGGGGGGGGGGCGCAAGACACTGCCCCTCCACGGTTGGCCTATCCCACTTCTCATAAGCCACACCCCTTATAGAATCCACATCATAGACCAGGCTGCACATTGTACACCGGGCTCTGCACATCATATACCAGGCTGCACATTATACACAGGGTTCTGCACATAATATACCAGGCTGCACATTATACACAGGGTTCTGCACATAATATACCAGGCTGCACATTATACACAGGGTTCTGCACATAATATACCAGGCTGCACATTATACACAGGGTTCTGCACATCATATACCAGGCTGCACATTATACACCGGGCTCTGCACATCATATACCAGGCTGCACATTATACACCGGGCTCTGCAAATCATATACCAGGCTGCACATTATACACCGGGCTCTGCACATCATATACCAGGCTGCACATTATACACCGGGCTCTGCACATCATATACCAGGCTGCACATTATACACCGGGCTCTGCAAATCATATACCAGGCTGCACATTATACACCGGGCTCTGCACATCATATACCAGGCTGCACATTATGTGTAGTAGTATGAGATCATACTATGATCATGGGTCACAGGTATGATATTATAATACAATCACGGGTCACAGGTATGAATTCTCTGAGATCATGCAAGATCTGCTGCCGTCCAACCACCGAAAATTAAGGAAGTTGATGGGGGGGGGGGGGCATGCTGACGTCCAACTACCAAAAAAAATTGTAGGGGGTTGTGCTGCCATGCAACCACCGAAAAAAATTCACAAAGTCGATAAGCGGAGGGGTGGTTGTGGTGCCGTCCAACAGGAGAGGTCAACAATGGCAGCCCAGTAATTCTCTCAGAGGAGATTTCCATTCATCACAGTAGAAAAGTACCCAGTACTAACAGTCCTCCATTGAGAAGAACCTGTACCTACTTTCCTTTCAATGTGCAGTATTTTACTTAAAGTGGGGTTTCACCCTAAAGTGGAACTTGCACTCATCAGAACCCTCCCCCCCTCCGGTGTCACAGTTGGCACCTATCGGGGGGGGGGGGGTGCAGATACCCATCTAAGACAGGTATTTGTCTTAGGTATTTGTCGATTGCACTCTGTGGCACGATCGACCGCGCCACAGAGCGAGGTTTTTTTGGGCAAATGAAACTCCTCATCTGCAATCTCATGATTGGCATGGCATAGACCCGAGCGCTCCCTATGGCCGCCACTGTCGCAGGGCAGAACAGAGGCGGTACTTTGGTCACGCGATACTGTGGGATACCATTCAAATAAGCAGCGCTTCTCAGCCTCAGTGCCGGCCAATGGCACAAGATATGCAAGCAGCCATTTTGCATTTTTCTTGTTTTTAACCTTTTCAAATAAATGGGATTACACTATTTTTGGTTCCTCTGCATATTCATTGGTAGGGTTTAAATTAATGCAGGTTCTGTTTGTTAAGAAATGTTGTTTATATTTTATATGGTGTGATAAATGTATCACAATATTTTGCACATACCTTTGATTGGTTACATGTGGATACTGTTAAGATTTATATTTTTATAAGTCAATTATTTCGCACATATATATTATTATTATTATACAAGATTTATATAGTGCCAGCAGTTTACACAGCGCTTTACAATGTATAGGGGGGACAACACAATTACAGTACAATACAAAAGGGACAGGAGGGCTCGGCTCGTAGAGCTTACATTGTAAAGGGAAGAAGTGGTGGTACAAAAGGTAGCAGTGGTGGTGGTGGTACAAAAGGTAACAAAATATATATGATCAGTTTTAGCAATATATGTGGTTACTGTTAATATTCACATCTATATGCACTTTATAAGTCAATTATAGTTTACCAGATATTCAACTCAGTTGTAAAATCTGGCAGGCTGGTTATCATAATTTTTAGTTTTAGAAATATATGTGGGTACTGTTAATATTCACATCTATATGCACTTTATAGGTCAATTATAGTTTACCAGATATCTAACTCTAACTCTTTTTTTAAATCTTTGTTAGACCAATTAGCGCCCCTACCAACCTCTCCAAATTCTGTACTGGTGATTTTTCACCTAGTTAAGGGGTAGCAGCTTAGGAACCTAGTTTAGAATATTCTGGTTTAAATGAAAACTTGACACTACCTTCAGTAGAAAGTTAGGATGAGGACGCAATACTACCTTATCCTTATGAATAATTAAATATGGCCCATTACAAGAAAGAGCAGCCAACTCCGATACCCTTCTTGCAGAAGATATGGCTACCAGAAGAACTAGTTTCCTTGTCAAAAGGACCAAGGGAATATGTTGTATTGGCTCAAAAGGCTGTTTCTGTAATGCTGACAGAACTAAATTCAAGTCCCAAAGGTTCAGGGGTGACCTAACCAGAGGATTAAGCTGCGTTACCCTCTGAATAAAGCTACAAACCAAAGAATGCAAAGCAAGTGGTTGCTGAAACTACAACGATAAGGCTTTTTTGCAGAAAGTCAAGGATTCTACCGATGACATACTTCCTGGGGTGCCAACCCTTGGATTCACACCAGGAGACATATGCCTTCCAGATTCTATAATATATACAGTAATTCTGGAGGCTTCCTTGCATTAACTAAGGTAGATACCACTGAACCTTACAGCCCACACTTCTTCAGAATGTGGGTCTCAATAGCCAAACCATTAAATTTAGCGTTTGTAAGGTAGGATGGAATACCGGACCCTGTGAGAGAAGGTCTGGACGTGATGGTAGGGTCCATGGGTCCCCTACCGCCATCTTTATGATCTCTGCAAACCAAGATCTCATGGGACACGCTGGGGCCAGAAGAATCACTGACTTCCCTTCCTGCTTGATTCTGCGAAGTCGTCGGGGAAGCAGCAGAACAGGAGTGAATAAATAGATCAGTGAAAACTAATTCCACGGGAATACCAAGGCATCTGTTCCACAAGCTAGTCGATCTTTTGTTCTTGACACAAAGTTGTCGATCTTTTTGTTGAACCTGGACGCAAACAGATCTGCAGTGGTGTGAAAAAGTGTTTGCCCCCTTCCTCATTTCCTGTTCCTTTGCATGTTTGTCACACTTAAGTGTTTCGGAACATCAAACCAATTTAAACAATAGTCAAGGACAACACAAGTAAACACAAAATGCAATTTGTAAATGAAGGTGTTTATTATTAAAGGTGAAAAAAAATCCAAACCATCATGGCCCTGTGTGAAAAAGTGATTGCCCCCCTTGTTAAAACATACTATAACTGTGGTTGTCCACACCTGAGTTCAATTTCTCTAGCCACACCCAGGCCTGATTATTGCCACACCTGTTCACAATCAAGGCATCGCTTAAATAGGAGCTGCTTGACACAGTAAGGTCCACCAGAAGATCCTTAAAAGCTACACATCATGCCGAGACCCAAAGAAATTCAGGAACAATTGAGAAAGAAAGTAATTGAGATCTATCAGTCTGGAAAGGGTTATAAAGCCATTTCCAAAGCTTTGGGAATCCAGCGAACCACAGTGAGAGCCATTATCCACAAATGGCGAAGACATGGAACAGTGGTGAACCTTCCCAGGAGTGGCCGGCTGCCCAAAATTACCCCAAGAGCGCAGCGACGACTCATCCAAGAGGTCACAAAAGACCCCACAACAACGTCCAAGGAACTGCAGGCCTCACTTGCCTCAGTTAAGGTCAGCGTTCATGCCTCCACCATCAGGAAAAGACTGGGCAAAAATGGCCTGCATGGCAGAGTTCCAAGGAGAAAACCACTGCTGAGCAAAAAGAACATCAAAGCTCGTCTCAATTTCTCCACAACACATCTTGATGATCCCCAAGACTTTGGGGACAACATTCTGTGGACCGATGAGACAAAAGTGGAACTCTTTGGAAGGTGTGTTTCCAAGTATATCTGGCGTAGAAGGAACACTGCATTTCATAAAAAGAACATTATACCAACAGTAAAATATGGTGGTGGTAGTGTGATGGTCTGGGGCTGTTTTGCTGCTTCAGGACCTGGAAGACTTGCCGTGATAAAAGGAACTATGAATTCTGCTGTCTACCAAGAGATCCTGAAGGAGAATGTCCGACCATCTGTTTGTGTACTCAAGCTGAAACGAACTTGGGTTCTGCAGCAGGACAATGATCCTAAACACACCAGCAAGTCCACCACCGAATGGCTGAAGAAAAACAAAATGAAGACTTTGGAGTGGCCTAGCCAAAGTCCTGACCTGAATCCTATTGAGATGTTGTGGTATGACCTTAAAAAGGCCGTTCATGCTCGAAAACCCTCTAATGTAACTGAATTAGGACAATTCTGCAAAGATGAGTGGGCCAAAATTCCTCCAGGACGCTGTAAAAGCCTCATTGCACGTTATCGCAAACGCTTGGTTGCAGTTGTTTCTGCTAAGGGTGGCCCAACCAGTTATTAGGTTTAGGGGGCAATCACTTTTTCACACAGGGCCATGATGGTTTGGATTTTTTTTCACCTTTAATAATAAACACCTTCATTTACAAATTGCATTTTGTGTTTACTTGTGTTGTCCTTGACTATTGTTTAAATTGGTTTGATGTTCCGAAACACTTAAGTGTGACAAACATGCAAAGGAACAGGAAATGAGGAAGGGGGCAAACACTTTTTCACCCCACTGTACATCCGGAATACCACATCTTTGACATATTGTCAGGAAGATATTGGGGGGAAGAGACCATTCTCCTGGAAACAACTACTGGCCACTCAAGTAGTCCGCCTGCCAATTCTCTATTCCTGGAATGAAGACTGCCGACAGGCAAGGTACATTGTTTTCTGACCAAGTTAGGATATGATTCACCTCTCTCTGGGCTGCACAACTTCTCGTGCCCCCTTGATGATTGATATAGGCCACTGCTGTGGCATTGTCGGATTGGATCCGGACACGGCAATTCCATAATCTGAACGTCCAGGCCCTCAGGGCCAAGCGCACTGCCCGAATCTATAGAATATTAACGGGCAAGGTAATTTCTGACCTGGACCATTTCCCCTGGGCAGTTGCCTCTTCCAGGTCTGCTCCCCAACCCGAAAAGCTGGCATCTGTTACCACCTTCCAGGTAACTGGTAGGAAGGATTTTCCTTTCTGCAGATTCTTGGTTATCAACCAACTGAGGCTCTGGTGTACCTTTGGAGACAAGCACATTGGGAAATCTAGAGCTTGGACCCCCTTGTTTCAAGCCGATAGGCTACTGTTTTGCAGCAGTCTCAATTGAAACTGAGCATAAGTAGCAGGCTCGAATGAAGCCACCATCTTTCCCAACAACCTCATGCAAAGTCAAATAGAAGGTTTCATCTTTGCCTTGACTACCAGAATCAGCTCCCTTAAGGCACTAATATTAGTCTGGACTCTGGGGTAAGAATACCCTCTTCTGGGCTGATCAGACCCAAGTATTCCAAACTTCTTGATGGTTTTACAGAAGATTTCTCTAGGTTGAGAATCCAATTAGGTATTCCAGGTAGTTGACTGTGGTGACCATACTTTGGTCTAAGCAAGCTACTGACTGGTTTATCAAGAACAGATCATCTAGGTATGCTAAAATTGTTTGAGCCCTTAATCTGGCTAGAGGAGGGGCCAGAACTTTTGTAAATACTCAAGGAGCAGCAGTTAGTCCAAAAGGCAGAGCTGCAAACTGAAGATTTTCTATCACGAACCACAGATATTTCTGGTGAATGGGGAAAATCGGCACATGGAGGTATGCATCCTTGATGTTGATTGATGCCAGAAGTTCTCCACCTTCTAGGATAGAGACTACTGATCGGCTTGACTCCATGCGAAAAGAGTGGATTAGATCTTTGAAAACGGTTATGATCTTTGAGATATATGGGTCTGACATCTCCATTTGGTTTGGTACAATGAAAAGGTTTGAATAAAATCCCAATGCCTTCTCTTCCATGGGGACCACCGATATCACCTTTTGAGACAAAAGATGGTCAAATGCTTGAAAGAGAAACTTATTTTTCTCTGGATCCCTGGGAACGTTTGATCTGAGAAAACGAGGAGACAGGGACTCTCAGAAATCTAGTTTGTACCCTAGAGTAATTGAGGAAGCCACCCATTTGTCTTGACACTCTTCCTGCCAGACCCTTGAAAACTGCAGAAGTCTTCCCCCCCACTCGAGCGAGCGGGGGCGCCCATTCATAAGGAGGCTTTACTATTTTGTTTTGTAGGTTTCCTTCCCCAGGACTTCTTTTGTCCCTGGGGTTGACCCTGAGGTTTACCCCTTTAAATTTGGCGGTAGAGGTCGTTGAGACTGTCTGGAGGCTGATGCTCCTGGCACTGGAGAAGTGGCTAGTTTAAATTAAATATGCTTACTCCTTTTCCTAACTGGCAAAATGGTACTTTTCCTATTAGAAATTCTTTGGATGTACTTATCCAGATCATCCCCAAACAGCTGTTCACTATTAAAAGGAAAACTAGCCAGGAGCTTTTTGCAGGGTGCTTTCGCTGTCCAATTTTTCAACCATAGTATTCTACGCATATGCACCAGCCCCAGTGTAAGGCCCGGAGAATTAAATTTCTCATAGCGTCTTATAGCATCTATTGCAAAACATAACACCGCTAGTAGCTTGGCCAAATCGTGGGCCTGCTGATCAGGCATAATCTTGAGCACCTATTTAAACTGGTCTCTCAAGGATTGACATACATCAATTCCTGCCAGCTCAGGCTGAGTTACTGAACCTGCCAGAGAAAAAGTGTTTTTAATAGGAATTCCAACTTCTTATCTGTTGGATCCCTAAGCATTTGAGCATTGTCTACAGGACAAGTCAAATTATTATTCACAGAGGATATAACAGCATCAATTGCTGGTATCTCCCATTTTTTATTAAACTTTTCTTCCATAGGATAAAGTTTTGAAAATGATTTAGGAGGATAAAATGCTTATCTAGGTGATCCCACTCAGAATACATAAGCTTTTCCAGCAATGAATGGATAGAAAAGGCATTGGGGAGGCTTTAGTGAACCCAAACAAGAAGTAGATTTATCAACCGACTCAGTTAAGGGTAGCATAGATGTGGAGTGGACCAATTCAGTAAGAGATTATACCATCAATCTTTCAGATTGCGAACCTGATCCTTCTGCATTTGACCCCTCAGAAGAGAAGTCATCAGCCTCTTCCCAGTCCCCTGAGAAAAATTCATCATCTCCTGCCCCCAGTTTCTCAGTTTGAGGGTCCTGGGTAACAGAAGGGGACCTATCGTGCTTAGTCCCACTCTGGGATGCGATTAAAGCCGCTAACCTCTGCTCCAATCCTAATATGGCTGAGGAAAAAATTTCTTCAGTAACAGACAGGGGCTGCAGTGTTGGAAACAGTTACACCACCTGATGTCCCTGATGGCTCGCTCTGACCAACCACTTCAGATTTCAGGGGAGGATGCAATTTTAGAGATGATTTTAGGCTTTTTTGAGCTTGAAGGAGTCCCTTTTGAGCCCTTTTTTTGGGGTTTCAAAAAGAGCATTTTGCCGCATGGTCATGGGCCTTCAGTCCGACGGGATCGGTGTGTGTGTGTGTGTGTGTGTGGGGGGGGAGAAGGAGATCCAGTAATACAACCGCCATGCAGGGGTGATAAAAGGTGGAACGGCATCACCGACTGTTCTGGCCTCCCCCTATCCAGAGGGAAGGGGAGAGATTTTCCCAGGTGGGGGGTGTTTTTGTAAGAAAATCCCCCTCCCAATCTTATCGGAGTTCTGGGGCTGCTCACCAGAGGAATCTGCAGCTTCTAATGAGACAGCGTGACACAGCGTAGGAAAGCATGATAAGATACGTGCTCTATACAGCCCCCAGTGGTGACTTTTAGGCATGACATTTATTTTTTAAAGGAGACAATTCATAAGAAACATGAAAAATTCCTTAGAAATCTCCACTTACCTTTTTATCGGGGATCCGCACTCCTGGACCCGTAAAACACCCTGCCAGAAAAAAACGTAAGGCTTAAAAAAACAAAAGTACTGGATCCTGGGGTCTAGCTCTCTAGAAAGAGAAGCGTTATGGGCTAAACCTCATTTCTTCCAGCCTGAGTACCATTCAATTCAGGCCTAAAAAGATACTTTGAATGGATCTGGCTGCATAGCCTGCCCTAGCAAGGATTGCTCCACTGGAGCTCAGCACAGCACATCTATATTCAAGACCAACACCTAAGACACTGACGAAAAAACTGAGGTACTCCCAGTAGTTGGAGGGGTTATATAGGGAGTGCACTTCCTGTCTTAGGGTGTGCCTGTGTCCATCACCTGAAGGTGGCTTATAACCCACATAGTAATTACTATGGCCCTGTGTCCCGTGATGTACGATTAAGAAAGTCAGATAGCAAGGGTAATATTCAACTCTAGCTAAAGCTGCACAGTTTGATTTTATCTACAGTCTCACCTTACCTGCATAGACAGTTTCTTGGTAAAGATGAACTAACCCTTTAACATTTTTTTTTTTAAACCAATAAATCCATGGGTTTAGTTCCACTTTCAGGTAAAGAAAACCGTTAGACTTTAGAACCAATTTAATGAACCTCAAGACATGAAAACCATAGCTAATTGACAACTGGACGGTAGGAAAATTGTATGTCAGTTTAATTATGTGTGATATATGGAGTAACAGATTCTATGCAGATCTAACCGCGATTTCACTGTCCACCAGTCTGCATAATCATACACATTGATAACCACTCTAATTAACGACTGTGTGCTGAGAATCCATTTCATTTGTATATTATGCCTTGCTAAATTGCTGGAACAAACTGTAGGAGATTTCTTCAGTTAGACTGTGCTTACAATGTCCGTTGCCTACTCCACTACAACCATGCTAAAAGCATTTGCTGGTTAACCTAAACTTCAGCATTTTTCTGTTTTTACGAATGAGTGGTTGTATCTACCAGGCCGATGTTGGAACTGTCTGGCCTTGCCACCCTCCTCCATTTGGGAATTAAAGGGAAAGCGTAACTAGGGGTGAACCCTGCAAAACCCCCAGTAGGAAGAACAATGGACTATCTTGGTGCTCAATTATTAAACAAAAATATTAAAAATGTATACATTTTAGTTATACAAAATTGTTTTTAAAGTCATAGATGCACAATGCATGGTAAAATAGCAATTCATGATAACCTCAACAGACAGTAAGTTATACAAACATGTCTAACCGGTCACATAGTAGCCTCATTTACATCACATTTATTGATATTTTGGCATAATGACATTTTTGCTTTGTTGTAGATGATACTATGTATAACACCTCCTGAAGAAGTGGATTCAGCTGCGAAACATGTAGAGGAAATACAGTACATTGTGAATCAAATGCCCTCAGCATGCGTCTGAGGCTGCTATGTGACCAGTTAGACATGTTTGTATTAAGCACTGTTTGTTGAGGTTAGCATAAATTGCAGTTTTATCACACATTACCTAGGAAGTGATTATAACTGTAGGGGGAAAGGAATCACAAGGGGAGGAGACCAATCAGTGTTCCTCTGTACTGGAAACACACCATACATCTCCTCTCATCGGACAGGACATGTACACACACAGATCCACGGTCCTGCACTGTTATTGAGCAACCGCGGGTGCCTGGTGGACACTGCGTCCACCGTGCGCATGCATCGGCTCCCAAGTGACACGGCGGGCGCATGCAGAGGATGTCGTATGAGGCCCGCCCAGGATGGGAGATCCCTCCTGCAGACGTCATTTGACGATGGCTGGGATGGAAAGTGGTTAATAATTGGGTACCAAGATAATCCACAGTTCTTCCTACTAGGGGGTTTTGCAGGGGTCACCCCTAGTTACTCTTCCCTTTTATAAAATTTAGGATGCTGGTAATCTATAATCTTCTAAATAAGTACACACATAGAGGCTTACATGCTGCTCCATTTGGGTATTGGTGCTTGCTCTGGTGCACTTGGGTGACCCAAATGTACTGGTCTGTGACAGATATGGCGGACAGAATTATTGGAAGACAGCATGATCATGTCTGCACCTCAGACAATTATTTTAAAGCCCAACACTGGGAAACTTTAAAATGATCACTTGCAGTGGGATTGTGTCTACACTGCGAAGATCAAAGTGATTGTAAAGGTAATTAAATAAAAAAAACATGTTATACTTACCTGCTCTGTGAAATGGAATTGCAGAGTGGCCACGAACCTCCTCTTTTTGGGTCCCTCACCGACACTCTTGGCCCCTCCCCTCTGTCCAGTGCTCACATGGGAAACTTATTCCCATGGGGGCACTCGCCCCCACTCCTTGTGAATCTCCCCCAAATTCTTGAATGGCCTTTGCTTCACAATCCTCTAAAGGTTGTGGTTATCCCCATCACTTGTGCACCTTTTTCTACCACACTTTTTCCTTACACTCAACTTTTTTTATTATTATTATTATTATTATTATTAATGATTTATATAGCGCCAACAGTTTACGCAGTGCTTTACAATGTATAGGGGGGACAACACAATTACAGTACAATACAAAAGGTACAGGAGGGCCCTGCTTGTAGAGCTTACATTCTAAAGGGAGGGGGTGGTGGTACAAAAGGTAATAACTGCAGAGAATGATTTGATGGGGGTGGCATTCGGGGACAGTTAGGTGGGTGTGGGATAGGCTTCCAAGAATAAATTCGTTTTCAGAGAACTCTTAAAGGTGGACAGGGTAGGGGCTGAGCAGACAGACTGGGGCAGGGAGTTTCCACTTTCCACTAATATGCTTGGATACAGCACTCTGAACAGCCAGCTTCTCTAGCAATGACCTTTTTGTGTCGGTCTTTTGGACAACATACAAGTCAGCAGTCTTCCTCATGATTTTATAACCTATTGAATGAGACATAGACTATTTAAAGGCTCATGAAACCTTTACATGTGTTTTGAGTTAATTAGCTGATTAGAGTGTGATGCCGCGAGTCTACAATATTGAACTTTCTTTTACAATATTCAAATTTTGGGTTTTCACTAGCTGTAAGCCATAATTAACAAAATTCAAAATGTGTGTAATGAATCTATATATAATATACAAGTTTCACTTTTTTAATTTAATTATTGAAATAAATTAACTTTTTAATGATATTCAAATTTTTTGGGATGCACCTGTATACGGGCACAATAGCAGCTACATGGGCACAATAGCATCTTTATGCCATTATGCCCATATAGCTGCCTTTGTGCCCGCATAGCTTTCATTGTGCCCTATAATGCCCACTGATCTTAACCCCTTGCAGCGCTGCCAGCCACTATGGATCCCACTTCCAGGAATGAGAAGTGAGTGCTGTTGGTATCACGCCACCTAACATTGCAGCCAGCACTATAGCTGAGGCATTGTCTTATAAGGCTGGCTGCTAATTGTATGGCAGGGTACCTATACGGATATTGAGTCCTTTGTAGAGTATGCAAAAAAAAACTCTTTGCATTTTGAGTTTAGCTTTGACACTCAACAAGTAAGCATTCATTTTCTTGACCCTACTCTCCAAGGTTGTGTCACATCAGGTAATATCTGGACTCGCACATATCGTAAAGAATTTGCAGGGAATTCAGTACTATTAGCCACTAGCTGCCATCCAGTACCTACAATATGATCTGTTCCGGTGGGAGAATACATCAGGGCCAAATGTAACTGTTCCACAGAGACCAGCTTTTTAGAAGAGTGTGAGGTCATTTCGTCTAGACAGGCGTGAGAGTATAAACAAAAGGACATAGAAAGAGTGATGGTCTTAGCTAATAATAGGGATAGAGCTGATTTCTTGGAACATTCACAATGTAAAATAAATAAAAGAAATAGTGAAAGGAACACTAATCCTGTAACTTTTGTTACAGCATATTCCCGTGAGTTTAGGTCAGAAGCATTATATGTAAACATCTACCCATTTTGGCAACAGATAAAGATTTGACAGCTGTGATTCAATCAGATTGTAGGTTTTCTAGTCGGCGTGCTGGTACTCTTGGTGTCTTCTCTTTCCCCAAACCATTTTGAGACAGAGGAACAGGGGATAACATGCTTGTACACCATGGGCTCCTATGCTTGTGGTGTGCGTACCGGTCGTTTCTGTAGGAAACACTCTAAAAAATCTCATTCAGTAGTCTCTTGCTCCATAGGTAGGAATTTACAGATTATTGATTACATTAATTGTGGAACAAATAGCGTGATCTATGCTGTTGAATGCAGCTTGTGTCATTTACGATATGTGGGTTGCACTAAAAGGCCCCTCAGGACAAGAATTAGTGAGCACTATCATGGTGTCTCGTATTCCACAGATAAGGGCTTATTGAATGTGTCAAAACATTTACCAAGTATCATCATGCAGGGAATATGTCAATTTTTATTCTTTGTGGTTTAGAAAGGATTAAAGAGGAAGTAAACCCTGATGGGTTTACTTCCTCTTTATCTCCCTGCAAAGGTAAAGCATAATGGGCTACTATGTATCACATAATGGGCTACTATGTGTCACTTACCTGACACAGGAGCCAGCGATGTCACCGCTGTCCCCTGTAGCATGGAGCGTCCATCTTCTTCCGGGTATTGCTGCTCCGGCCACTCACAGCGCTGGAGCAACAATGACGTCACTCCCGTGCTTGTGCATATTGCCGTTAGCAACGGCATGCCCAGTGCACCATAGACAGTGTTGCCTGTCTTTTTGTAAATATTTCTTGGGCCTACAGGTAAGCCTTAATCTAGGCTTACCTGTAGGTCAACGTGGTTTGTAAGGGTTTACAACCACTTTAAGAATTTACATCATAGGTTACTAGAACATAAAGTATGGTAATATTCAACCTCCATAACAGGACTCCATCTGGTATGAACTAGAAATATAATGTTGATCTTTTCCTCAGGTAGTTACTTCTAAGAAATTAATTGAAAGAAACTTTTTGGTGCCTTAAATTCATCTATTGATGTTTGATTGATTTCATTGTATATAAATCAATTTTGTCTACCCAGTATATATTTTTATTCAATTTTTTCCTTACCATGCACTCCAGTCCCATTGGAGGGTATACACCAGCACTAGTGTTTCTCATTTTACCGCGATTGATGAGATCATCTAATCAGAGGGAATATATATGTGTAGTTTTTCATTGTGTGTTTTTCAGGGCTGGGCTCAGTCCTTTCTTCTCTGAGCTGGCCGCTCAGCTGTCGGCTAATTGCCAGCTCTCATCTCTCCACAGTTACTCAGCTGTTGATGATATCCTGCTCGTCAGTCCTGCCTACTTAAGCCGTCCAGTCCAGAGGTTCTCTGCCTTCGCCTTGGTCATATCACAGAAACGATCTCCTGCGATTTTGTTCAAGACTTGCTTTACTGACATCCCTTCTGGCTCCAGATCCTGCTTGCTGTTCCACTACATTGATCCCTGACTTCTGGCTTGGTTGAATATCCGTTCTAGTTACTGAACATTGGCTATGTTTTGACTATGTTTGTTCTTTTTACTTTTATTATTAAACAAGTGTGATTTAACTGTACTTCTGTCTTGGCCTGATTTCATGGTTTCTGACAGTGTTGTGATGTGAACAAGGCTTCTGCCGAAATGCCTTAGCCCTCGCTGTTGTTTTACATGGTCTTATTGGAATGATTATCATCAAGACTTCATCTTCAGAAGTACCGGCTCTTCATGCTTTGGTTTCATTGATTTCTATTGGGATGCTGTAAGGATGCCCTGAGCTAGAGCACCTGGACTGGGTGTGAGGTTCATTATCCTGCTAACAGCTACACTGTTTAGAGTGGTGTTTTTCTGTGGTTTATATGGCTCGCTGGTGCCTTCTCCCTCCAGCCCTGCCACTCTCCTGCCATGCCCAGCTGGCTCTGGCTGAGATATGTTTCTTCAAGGCTGAGCTACGGGTCTGCAAGTAGCTCCTCAGCTTCGCCCTACACCTTCATCCACGCTCAGTGACAGCTAGTCGGCAAGCCCAGGACCGATCTATCAATCAACTGGCCACAGTTGAATGGTAGATCATGGTCCATGAGTTGTCGACCCCAGGCCCTACACTGTTTACAGAGCCAGAGGAGTGACTGTTGCTATTTCCCTTGCTGCCATTACACTAGTAGGAATTAGACATGTGCAGAGTGAAATATTTTGTTTCGGAATTTCGTTTTCGTCCAAAAAAGAAATTTATTTAGTTACTCCCGAAATTCGTTTTTATTTATTTTGTTTTTCGTTCAAAAATTGCATTTGTCTGAAAATCCACATGAATTACGGTCAAATCGGTCTTTGAAGGCTTATGGTGTCTGTTGAATGTATAAAGAAGATTCAACGGAGCTGCTAAACTCTATATAGCCTATAGGCGGAGCATTTGACTCCGGAAATGTACGATTACAGCGTCGTACAGTTTCGATGCTCCGTCGAATATTATTATAAATGTGTGTTTTTTGTTGCTTTGTCGAATCTCTGTCGTTCATGTTGAATGAATGGTCTAAGTCTCACAATGTCAGGTGTCAGATAGTGAGTGACTGATAATAATGAATATTGCGGCAACCCATTGTGAGAGCGACATGGAGGCATTGGAGCCATCTACAAGTGTTTCTGTATATATATTATATACTCCTTCAAACAGAAACTGGTGGACTGGTGATAGCGATCACTGATCAGACAGGTAACAAGATTCTATAATAATAAATCCCCCCCACAACACAGGCAGCCTCTGAGGCTATCACAACACTACTAGCAGCAACACTAATATCACTATAAGGTTCTCACACTAACGCAATAGCAGCAGATTATTAGGAAAAAGCTAAGTTGAACTGTAGCTTGCTTCACTAATGTTCTGCTGCTGTGCGTATGCTTAATAATAATTCGGCTTCTCTGACAAGTGACAATTCAAACGGACCAGCTAAGATTGACTGTCTTCTGAAATGTTTCATTGTCTGTGTCTCTCTCTGCTAGCAATCGTAAGTGAAAGTAAGTTGGCTGTACGTGTGTACTTAGTTCTAGCTATTTTACTGCTCCTCCTCGTTACAATCAGCCAATAACATTCATCATCATCATTATTTTTATTTTACTTCCCCCACCCAATTCCAGAATCTTTTCTCTCTGTCAAATCTTTTCTCTATATAATCTTAGACTAATAGAGGTAAGGTTAGGCACATTTGACCACAGGTTCAATAGACACAGATTGTTATTGTCAGAGTCACGTCGAATCTCCTATTCTATATCAAACTGTTGTAACAACGAAAATAAAGCATTTATGTCGGATCTTTCGTTTCTCGGATTCTGCGCTTTTGTTATCGTTTGTCAAAACGAAAACGAAAATACCTGAAATTCTGATGAAAACGAATGCACATGTCTAGTAGGAATATAACCTGGAACTCAAATCAATGGCTCCTGCATGGGTAGCATACGTACATGTAAAAATAAGATCTGTAAGGTTTACTAGATCTGCAGCAACAGATGCTAAAAAGATCTTAGTGTAAAAAAATGTATGCTACAAAAAAAAAAAAAAATCCAATGAATAATTTATTCCCATAATACAGTCGAAAGCAGCAGAAAAGCTAAAATATAATTATCAGGCATAATATTTGTGAATGTTTAACAGAGTGGCTAGGCTGGTTTAGATGTTTTACACATATCAAGGTTTGAATTCAGAAGATGTTTTTAGGCTTGCCACGCAGTGGCGGGAGTTGCAGTAATTATCGGTTATTTTCATGTCATGCAGTGTGTTACATTTCACAGGGGTCACCAGCATGGCACATACTCTTCTCCGGCTCTCTTTGCCATCCACTAATGAGCAGCTTTCCCTGCGTCTCTGGCAGAGCAGAGTGAGAATCCTATTTAAGTCTATGAGCCTGACTTCATCAGCTGAATGTGTATGACGGAGGGTGTCAGGTGCGGGCAGCAGCTGCCAGCCTCATCCCTGGGTGAATTGTATTACTTGCTTCACTGCAAAAGATCATTTTGGAGGGTAGAACAAAAGGCAGAGTACACTATTGTAGAATAAACAGATTAAATGCACAATTCCATAGCAGTGATTTACATCTCCTATCTGTAAATCCCAGCTGTTTGTCATGTAAATAGCCCCATCAGATTAGTGGCCTTATTAAAGTTTAAAGGGAACTTGTCAAGTTGGGTTTTCCTTGGCGCAGCTAAGACCTCATTGTCGTCTGGGAGGTTCCCACTGCTTTCCTGGAACATCTCTGTGCAGAGAGGTTACAGAGGTGTCTTCTGACCCAGAAGTAGAACTTCTTGAGGGGGTAATGGCAACCACCAGTGCCGGATGAAAGCATTGTTTAGATGAGAACACTCTTCCTCCTACTGAAACACTTAAAGTGAAACTAAACCCTTCAATCCTTTAAAGCCAAGGAAGTTGCCATCCTAGTCTCTGTTTGATGTTGCCTTGGTGCTACATGTGATCAGTTATGACACCAGTCATTTGGTGGCTTGACAGATTGGTAGAGAGCACAAGTAGCTGTGACAGTTATCATGCATGGCATGCCTTCATTGTAATTGGTTTGGTAAATTGTTAAATAAATGGGTTTAGTTTTGCTGCAAAGCTGAATCCCAAGCCTGGATTTTTTTGCATAGATTCGATGGTCCAGCTTGGGCCAATGTATATACACTATATTACCAAAAGTATTGGGGCACCTTCCTTTACACGCACATGAACTTTAATGGCATCCCAGTCTTAGTCCGTAGAGTGAAATATTGAGTTGGCCCAACCGTTGCAGCTATAACAGCTTCAACTCTTCTGGGAAGGCTGTCCATAATGTTTAGGAGTGTCTATGGGAATGTTTGACCATTCTTCCAGAAGCACATTTGTGAGGTCAGGCACTCATGAGGACAAGAAGGCCCGGATCATAGGGAACTCTTAAGGCGTCAGCGTACCAAGACATTTTGGACAATTTCAAGCTCCCAACTCTATGGGAACCATTTGGGGATCGCTCCTTCCTGTTCCAACATCAGTGCACAAAGCAAGGTCTATAAAGCACCTGTTTACCTGTGCCATCTCCCTAGGTAGGGCCCCAGTGCATTACTTTTCCCAGGGGCCCATGATGCTATTAAGATGGCCCCGAGTGTATGTGTCATACCTGTGGAATTCCAGAGGAATCTGGAAATCATTGTAGTAGACATTGCTTCTATAGTGATTTTTGCTAGTTTCTGAATCTTTTACTGAGCAGCTGTCCTGCTGCATAGAGAACATGGGAGGTCACTTGCTAGACATGGGCACCATTCAGAAAACACTTTATATTCTCTCAATACATGAAAAAACATTTTCCGATTGAACAAGGTGACGATCATGACATCATTCACCTCATCCAATTAGAGAATGTTTTGCATTTAAATGCAAAGCATTCTTTGAATGGCACCCTCCTGTGTTCACTAAGCAGCAGGGCAGCTGCTCGGCATGGCACCCAGAAGCTATCGGTACTAACTGTAGTATCCGTGCTTACTACACTGAGTTCTAGCCTCTGCAGAAATAAGCTGGGTATGGGGCATACATACTTACTGTACATTGGTCTAAACTGTGGGATTTATTGCCTGCTACACTATTGGACTACAAAAGACCTGTGCGGGGAAGGCATTTCATTTTTATATTTTTAAAAACAGCCTTTTACTCATTCGTATGATTATAACATTTTGTCTAACGTGATTATAAACGAGCACCTTGAAAAACTAGAAATGAAAGGCAAACCATTTGTGTATAGATATAAAACAAAAAAAACTTTATAACTATATTTTTTTTCCCTATTTAGAAATGATCACAACCCCTCTGTTCTCTGTGGCGTTGCTATAAGGGTGACACTCGGGCACACTCGGGTTACACCCTTCAGAGGGGTGACACCAGGACTGGAAAGACAATGGGTGACATTTCACGGGCTGCTGCGGAGACGCAAGGGCAGCACACCGCTCTGACAGTGTGACAGAGGCAGCATCTTTGACAGCACTTCACCAGGGCCGGAGATCAGTAGGGGGCCCCATGAGAGGCAGAGGTAATTTAGGCGGCAGAGATAATTTAGGCAGCAGGGAAGGACTCGGGAAACCAAGAGGAGGCTGACTGGGAGCCCAGGATAAGGGAAGAGGCCGGAGAGGAGGAGCCTATGAAGGGACTGAGTAGTGAGCAATCCCTCATCCCTACAATACCCGGAACTGTACATGGCTCGGTCTGGGCTCACACACAGCACATGCCATTCCCTCAGATGAAGCCTCAAGCTGTGCTGTCTGTGTCACCAGTGAGGATGGCAGAGCTGGCTGTGGGCCTGGACAGGATGGGCAGGAAATAGCTGAGGGGTAACACCCCTCTCTCTCTTTCATCCTTCCTCTTTTTCTCTCACCCCCATTCCCCTCTCGCTCACCCCTATGTCACCCCCACCTTTCTCTCTCTCTTACCCCTCTGTCCCCCACTTTCCAGTATCTCTCCTCCCCTTCCCTCATCCCCCTCTCTAAGACCCCTCTGTCACCCCCACTCTCTTCTCTCTCTACCCTCGCTCAATCCCATCACCTCTCTCTCATTAACCTCCCAATCTCTCTCACCCCCATCTTTCTCTCTCTCTTCCCTTGTTCCCCTCTCTCTCACCTCCATCTCAACCCCACCAGCCTCTCTGCCACCCCCAGCCCTCGCTCTCTCACCCCCAACCCCCTCTCCACTCCCTTCATCTCCCTCCTACGTTCTCTCCTCCCTGCCCCTTCTATCTCTATCCTTCCACCACATCTTTCCTCTTAGGGCAAATTCACAATGGAACAGCATTAAATTGCAGCGCAGCCAGAGGAAAAGAGCAGAAAAAAGGGTGGAGGGATAGAGACAGAGAAAGAGAGAGAGAGGACATGTAAAGAAGGAGAACAGAGAGAAAACAGCAGGGCAAAAATATGTGTGAAGAAAAGTATGGTGTGTGGGGGGGGGGGGGGGGGGGGGGTGGTGGTGACACCATGTTTTACCGCACTAGGTGAAACCAACCCTAGTAATGCCACTGTTGGCAGAGATTTCACACAGAGGAAGTAATACAAAGAGAACAGAAGACTTTTTCATACACATGAAACACATGGTACAGCAGGCACATATCAGGAATATGAAATGTTGGGGTAACAAGCACTTTAAGGTGTGATAAAAAATATTCAGAGTTTAACCACTTGTCGTTATACGGCGGCAGGTCAGCGCGTTGTTGCAAATCGCTATAGGTGTACGTCTGCACCTTTAAGAGTGATAGCAGGCGCACGTGCACGCCCGCTGCATGGCTGGGAACCCGATGCGGAGGGATACGAGAGCCAGAATGGGGATCTGTCAATGTAAACAGACATATCCCTGTTCTGACAGGGAAGGAGAGACAGATCTGCTGTTCCTAGTGATTAGGAACAGTGATCTGTCTCCTCCTCTAGTCAGTCCCACCCCTCCAGTTAGAAACACCTCCCAGGAAACACACTTAACCCCTTGATCACCCCCTAGTGTGAACCCCTTCCCTGCCAGTGACATTTACATAGTAATCAGTGCATTTTTTTTAGCTCTGATCGCTGTATAAATGTCAGTGGTCCCAAAACAGTGTCAAAAGTGTCTGATCTGTCCACCGCAATGTCGTAGTCCCGCAAAAAATTGCAGATTGCCACAATTACTAGTAAAAATAATAATAATAATAATAAAAATGCCATAAATCTATCCCCTATTTTGTAGACGCTATAACTTTTGCGTAAACCAATCAATCAATATACGCTTATTGTGATTTTTTTTATCAATAATATGTAGAAGAATAAATATCGGCCTAAACTAATGAAAACATTTATTTTTTCACTTTTTTTTTTTAGATATTTATTATATATAGCAAAAAAGTAAAAAAAAAAAAAAAAATATATATATATATATATATATATATATATATATATTTTTTTTTTTTTTAAGTTGTTGCTCTTTTTTGGTTTATAGAGCAAAAAATAAAAATCGCAAAGGTGATCAAATTCCACCAAAAAAAAAAAGAACTATTTGTGGAAGAAAAGGATGTCAATTTTGTTTGGGTACAGCGTTGCACAACCGCGCAACTGTCAGCAGTATAGGAAAAAACTGGCATGGTCATTAAAGTGGAGGGCCACCCTGAAAAAAAAAAAGAGCATTAATATTATAAAAAAAAAAAAAAAACATTTAAAAAAAAAAATTTTTTTGTTACCTGGTCACAAATCGCTGTTGCAAGGCAGTCTTCCTAATCTGCCTTCTTCCTGCTCCTCAGTGATCTTGTGTTCTGGGAACTGTGTGTTCCCCAACACAGCGCGTCCCATTCCCAAATGCCGCGCGACACGTGCATGCGCAGTAGGAAACGGGCAGTGAAGCCGCAAGGCTCCACTGCCTGTTTCCCTTAGTACAAATGGCGGCGCTGGGACCCGAGAGCCGAGGGAAATGTTGGCCTCGGCGGCCGACATCGCGGGCGCCCTGGAGAGGTAAGTCTCCTTATTAAAAGTCAGCAGCTACTTTTTATTTAGCTGCTGACTTTTAAAAAAGTTTTTTTACAGATGAAACACCGCTTTAAGGGGGAAAATCTTCCGGCCTGTAAGTGGTTAAAATTACATTCAACTTTGCAATCCCTAAAAACACAGAAAGGAGCAATGGAAGAAATGCATTGCAAAGGGGTAAGTAGGAGGTTATCAGTGGACCTGTTGGGCCCAGAGGTGTACAGCTCACATTTGGATAGTCCTTTTGCTTGTATGGAATGCTACTAATATGGCATTCCCATTAACGCAAATGAAAACATTTTTTTTTTTTAAAGAATGTTTTTCCATTTTGCAATTATTTAAACAGGTAATTGTACCTTTTTTCGGTAATGGTGTTGAATTAAGACGCCTAATAACACCAGTATACACTGGGACTGTGCCCGAGAGCCATTCTGCCCCATCTATTGGCAAATCAGTGGCAGAGGGCAACAAACGAGAGCAGGAATAAAAAATACCAGCATACTGTGCCGGAATCCCATTAACACTTAAGTAGTTTCCTAATTATAAAAGTAATTAAAGACATGTTTGTATAGCATTCTTATCATGAAATGGGAACAATTTGTGATGCAAATGGAAAGCAGAAACTGTTCAATGGAGATGTCTTAATCTAAAAGTCTGTGATACTGGCACAATTTTAATTAAAATGCACTTTCTTCCCTTTTTTTTTTCCTTGATGCTTTGCAATCTCAGTCTAAATAAAAAGCTTTGAATATTGCCACATCTGCTGGTGTGACAATTCACTTAACAAGCACTGTTACTAATCATGTTTTGATGGAAAATACACATACTTGTAAAAACATTGTTCCGTTTTTTTTAACCAATTGTTATATGGACCTCAGGAGTCGAATAAAATTTACCCGATTTCAAAGGAAAAATTTCCTAAAATAAATATGTATGGCTTCTCAGTCTAAAATCCTAGTTGCCCATCTGCCATGATGGCTTACTTCATTGAATCAGTACCCCAGAACAAGTATGCTGATAAAGAGTCATTAGTAATATATAGGTTTTATCTGCGGTACTTACTCCTGACCCCTACACTCTAGATTACTTTCTCTTGATTCCTGACGACCAACAGCAGGTCTTTATTTTTTATTCCGCTACACTGGGCTATTGTTCTCTCCCTGCCCTGTACAGCAGGGCATTATTCATTCCTTCCACTGACTACCCCCACCAGGGTAATTTTTTCCCCCTTTCATTCGCCAGCAATGCATGGGGCACTTTTACATAATTTTATTCACTGCAATCTTCATGCTGTGCTGTACGTTTCATACGGCGCATTCACACTGCTTAACTTTTCCACATTTTGTTATGTTACTGCCCTATTCCAAAATGGATTAAATTCATTATTTTCCTCTAAATTCTACAGACAATACAGTGCCTTGCGAAAGTATTCGGCCCCCTTGAACTTTTCAACCTTTTGCCACATTTCAGGCTTCAAACATAAAGATAAAATTTTTATTTTTTGTGAAGAATCACCAATAAGTGGGACACAATTGTGAAGTGGAACGAAATCTATTGGATAATTTAAACTTTAAACATCCCAAGGAGCACTGTGCAAGTGATCATTTTGAAATGGAAGGAGTATCAGACCACTGCAAATATACCAAGACCTGGCCGTCCCTCTAAAATTTCAGCTCAGATAAGGAGAAGACTGATCAGAGATGCAGCCAAGAGGCCCATGATCACTCTGTGTCATGGTTATGCAATAGAGTTCATCTGCTTGCCTGTCTCCATGTGTTCCTTTCTAGAGACTAGGCTTGTGCAATTCGTTTCGTAACGAATCAAAATTCAGCCGAATTTTGCATCCGAATGTCCGAATAAAAAAATAACGAATAACAACGAATACGAAAGAAATATAACGAATGAATTCAAATGAATTCGGTAATTCTTTAAAGATCTAATTAAACAAAAGGTCAGCTCAAAGTAAATCTTATAGTCCAGTAAGCTAATTAATTTTGTGCCGGAGGATGGATTACTGGCAAAGTGCATTCTTGAGAACTGAGTTAGAAGGGTGTTGTATTGTATTTGAGCCGAGGAGAAGAGACGTTGTCATTGTGTGTGTGTTAAAAGATTCAATAAATAAACGACTTTCCAAACTACGAATCATTATCACGGATGTCTCTACATACATAAATAGCGAATTTCAACGAATACGAACGAATGAATTCGACATTCTACAAATAATAATGAATTATCCGAAAACGTAATAATGTAACATAACGAATATAACAGAACAAAATTATGTATTTTACGAATGACAACAAACCGAAACTAAACAAAATTTTCCGTTGTGCACAAGTCTACTAGAGACCAGCCGAGCCTCACCTGACTGCTTTTATAATCCATCCTCTGGCATGGCTCCACCCTAGCTCCTATCAGACTACTCTATATTAACCTGTGCACTGCTAGCCAAACCTTCTGATCAACCTTTGTGTGTTAGCTTCCTGTTACCTGCCGTGTGCTCTTCTACTGTTTTCCATTACCGACTTTGGCGTGTCCCGACTATCCCTGTTTGCCTGTGATCCTGACCTTTTGGCGTGTCTCCGACTATTCTTGTCTGCTGTGGGCCCGACCTTGGCTTTGTCCTTCACCATCCCTATCCTCCTGTTGCCTACTGGGGGTGGGAGCTGTGCTTCTTCAGGACTTTGAGAAGAAACGTCAACCATGTGCGTTCTTCTCCAAAACAAATTCTCAGGCAGAGAGAAATTATGCCATTGGTTATCGGGAACTTCTCGCAATTAAATTGGCGCTGGAGGAGTGGCGTCATCTCTTGGAAGGTTCCCCTCACTCTATAACGATCTTTACTGATCATAAGAATCTACAGTACCTACAGAATGCTAAACGTCTGAACCCCAGACAGGCCAGGTGGAGTCTCTTCTTTTCTCGTTTTAAATTCACGATTACGCACAAACCTGGTTCCTGCAACGGTCGAGCTGATGCGCTCTCTAGGTCATTTGACACTTTGGACGAGGAGTCCAACCCTGATCCTGAGCCGATCATTCCTACCTCATGCATTGTTGCCCATTCTACCACCCTGGAATCAAAAATTCCTCCTGGTAAGACCTTTGTTCCCACGGAGCTAAGAACTAAGATCCTTCGTTGGGGACATGATTCCAAGGTGGCAGGTCATGCTGGGTTCCTCCGATCCTTCCTGCTCATCAGTCGTCACTACTGGTGGCCTAATCTCCGCTCGGATGTTAAAGACTATGTTAAGGCTTGTCACGTCTGTGCTCAGTCTAAATCTTCCACTCAAGCCCCTGCTGGTCTTCTCATGCCCTTGCCCATTCTTTAGGAGCCCTGGTCTCATATCGCCATGGATTTTATCACTGATCTTCCACTGTCGGAGAATAATATGGCCATTTGGGTAGTAATCGATCGGTTCTCCAAGATGGCTCATTTTGTTCCTCTTCCTGGTCTCCCTTCTGCCCCTGCCTTGGTTCCCATTTTTGTACGAGAGATTTTCCGCCTTCATGGCGTTCCTTCTCATGTCGTTTCGGACAGGGGTGTGCAGTTTAATTCTCGTTTTTGGAGAGCCTTTTGCAAATCCCTCGACATTACCTTGGATTTTACCTCTTCTTATCATCCCCAATCCAATGGCCAGACTGAGAGAGTTAATCAGGAGTTGGAGGTCTTTCTCTGTACCTTGGTCTCTGCCCATCATGATGATTGGGCATCACTATTACCGTGGGCTGAGTTCTCCCACAATAATCATGTTAACGTCAGTTCTCAGAAAACACCCTTTGTCACGGTTTATGGAAGACATCCTCAGCTTCCTCTTCCTATGACTTGTTCTTCTGACATTCCAGCTTTGGCTACTGTTCAGGAATCATTCAATTCCATGTGGGCTGATGTTCATGATTCCATCCAGAAAGCTGCCAACAAATTCAAGAGTTTTGCTGACCGTCGCAGGCATAAGCCACCTTCTCTTCAGCCAGGAGACAAAGTCTGGCTCTCCACCAGGAACATCAAACTCCGGGTTCCTTCTCTCAAATTTGCCCCAAGATTCATTGGTCCATACACCATAATTTCTAAACCGAATCCGGTTTGTTTCAAGCTCCAGATTCCCAAAAGCCTCAAAATCTCTAACTCCTTCCATGTTGCCCTTCTGAAGCCTTTAGTCCTCAATAAGTTCTCTTGTCCTCTCTCTACTATAGCACCGGTCTCTGAGGATGATCAGGAGTAGGAGGTTAGCCAAATTTTGGATTCCCGACTCTGTAGAGGCATTCTCCAGTACCTCTTGCACTGGAAATGTTTTGGTCCTGAGGAGAGGTCGTGGATTTCGGCTTCCGAGGTCTTTGCATCTCGTCTGTTGAGGAAGTTTCATTTGAGGTTCCCCTCTAAACCTGGTCCCAGGCGGGGAAAGGGGAGGCCTCGTAAGAGGGGAGGTACTGTCATGGTTATGCAATAGAGTTCATCTGCTTACCTGTCTCCATGTGTTCATTTCTAGAGACCAGCCGAGCCTCACCTGACTGCTTTTATAATCCATCCTCTGGCATGGCTCCACCCTAGCTCCTATCAGATTACTCTATATTAACCTGTGCACTGCTAGCCAATCCTGCTGATCAACCTTTGTGTGTTAGCTTCCTGTTACCTGCCGTGTGCTCTTCTACTGTTTTCCGTTACCGACTTTGGCGTGTCCTGACTATTCCTGTTTGCCTGTGATCCTGACCTTTTGGCGTGTCTCCGACTATTCTTGTCTGCTTGTGGCCCCGACCTTGGCTTTGTCCTTCACCATCCCTATCCTCCTGTTGCCTACTGTGGGTGTGAGCTGGGGGACCCTGGGGGTCGCGACCTGGAGCCAGTTGCAGCCAAGTCCATCCTCACCACTCGAGGCTCTGGTGAACACCTGCTGGCTCTTAGACTCCGCGCCCCAGGGAATCTTACTCTCTAACCCCGGTGGGATCCATCTTGGTGTTCTGGCGGCCCTGCCTTCCTATCACCTTGATCCCTGTCCGCAGCAGTCAGCTGTAGGGTCCACAGCCTTGCGGTGCACTCCTAAGCCCTACGGTGTGCATCTGTCACCTGGGCTCTAGGTGACCTGACACTCTGGATGAACTGCAGAGAACTACAGCTGAGGTGGGAGAGTCGTACACTGCACAAATCTGGCCTTTATGGAAGAGTGGCAAGAAGAAAGCCATTTCTCAAAGATATCCATAAAAAGTCTTGTCTAAAGTTTGCCACAAGCCACCTGGGAGACACACCAAACATGTGGAAGAAGGTGCTCTGGTCAGATGAAACCAAAATCGAACTTTTTGCCCACTATGCAAAACGATATGTTTGGCGTAAAAGCAACACAGCTCATCACCCTCAACACACCATCCCCACTGTCAAACATGGTGGTGGCAGCATCATGGTTTGGGCCTGCTTTTCTTCAGCAGGGACAGGGAAGATGGTTAAAATTGAGGGGAAGATGGATGCAGCCAAATACAGGACCATTCTGGATGAAAACCTGTTGGAGTCTGCAAAAGACCTGAAACTGGGACAGAGATTTATCTTTCAACAAGACAATGATCCCAAACATACAGCAAAATCTACAAAGGAATGGTTCACAAATAAACGTATCCAGGTGTTAGAATGGCCAAGTCAAAGTCCAAAGTCCAGACCTGAATCCAATCGAGAATCTGTGGAAAGAGCTGAAAACTGCTGCTCACAAACGCTCTCCATCCAACCTCACTGAGCTCGAGCTGTTTTGCAAGGAAGAATGGGCAAGAATTTCAGTCTCTCAATGTGCAAAACTGATAGAGACATACCCCAAGCGACTTGCAGCTGTAATCGCAGCAAAAGGTGGCTCTACAAAGTATTAACGCAGGGGGGCCGAATAATTTTGCACGCAACACTTTTCATTTTTTTATTAGTTAAAAAAAGTTTCAAAAATCCAATAGATTTTGTTCCACTTCACAATTGTGTCCCACTTGTTGGCGATTCTTCACAAAAAATAAAAATGTTATATCTTTATGTTTGAAGCCTGAAATGTGGCAAAAGGTTGAAAAGTTCAAGGGAGCCGAATACTTTCGCAAGGTACTGTACCTCATAATGACAACGTGAAAAAGTGTGTTTTGAAATCTTTAGAAATGTATTAAATATAAAAAACGAAAAGAAAAATCATGTGTACATAAGCGTTCACCGCCCTTGCTCAATACTTTGTTGAAGGACCATTGGCACCAGTTACAGTCTCAAGTCTTTTTAAATATGATGCTACAAGCTCGGCACACTTTTTTTTGGGCAGTTTCTCACTTTCTTCTTTGCAGGACCTCTCGAGCTCCATTAGGTTGAATGGGGAACGTTGGTGCACAGCCATTTTCAGATCTTTCCAGAGATGTTCAATTGGGTTCAAGCCTGGGCTCTGGCTGGGCCACTCAAGGAAATTAACAGTTGTCCTGTAGCCACTCCTTTGCTTTTGCTTTTAACAAACTCCAGCTTGATTTCTGCTCTGACATGCACAGTTAACTGTGGGACCTTATAAAGACAGGTGTGTGCCTTTCCAAATCATTTCCAATCAACTGAATTTATCACATGCATTAAGGTAAAAAAAAAAAAAACTTCTGTGTAACATAATCCCCCATATACTACTTGAGCCTATTCATGATCCAATGCTGTGCATGAGAGCCAAGGCTCTTTCAGCTCTGTCCCTTCTCTCTGGGCCCATTGGCTACTGCTGCTGTCAATCAAATGCTGTTGATGGGGAGCGGGGGGGGGCGCATTGTGTCAACTATTATTATTATTATACAGGATTAATATAGCGCTGACAGTTTACGCAGCACTTTACAACTTTGACAATAGATGTCATTGCGGAATCTACTCTATAGCACCGCAGTTTACTTACTAAGTATTCATTTTCTGGGGTTGATTTACTAAAGCCAAATAGACTGTGCACTTTGCAAGTGAAGTTGCTCCAGAGCTTAGTAAGTGAGGAGAAGCTTCATTGTGCAAAGAATATTTATACACATGCAAGGAAAAAACAGGGAATTCATCATTTTCAAAGCTGTGAGGCAACTGCACTTTTAAAGTGCACAGTTTGTTAGCCTTTAGTAAATCAACCCCTTTTGTTTTATATATCTGGCACTCTCAATTTCTTATAAAAAATTTTTTGCACACTATGCTCAACAGGTTGCCTAACCCTGTGTACCACCCTCTCTAGCGTGCTACTAGTGTTGGTGCAAATGTATCTTATGACTCATGGTTAGTTTGTGAGTCTGAGATTGGACTAGGGTATACTGCAGACCAGGCTGAATGACTCACAGAGGCAGATCCCTGGATCTGTAAGTTTGGAGAAACTTCTAGAAGTTAGAGGGCGGAGGCCAAGAGGGCTGATCTGCATACTAGAGGGAACTTGGCCAAACCCTAGGCAGAATGTCCTGTCAGACCTGGATGTAAACCCTCTCTTATACCCAGTGAAGTGAAAAACCTCATACGATACACAGAGATTAAACAAATCTCCCTACATAGGTTTTACTTGTATATCTGCTGTCTTCCCCTTTCTACATGCTTTAGAAAGTTCAGATCGTGTTAGTAATCTTTTTTCCTCTTTCTGCAGGGGGCCGGGAGTCAGCAGTGAGTCTGCTGATAACAGAGGAACGGAGCAGCAGAAAGAAACGGCACTTAGAGCTTTGGAGAGAGAACACTACACATATATGTCCTTAGCTCAAATTTCATGAATGGTGTTTACAACCACTTTAAGTGTTTTGGGTCCACTATGGGATTAAGAGTTTAGGGCTACTATGAAAGTAATTCTTGGACAGATAGCATCTCGTTAACAAGGGGAAAATAAATTATTATGAAAATTGTGCCAGAGGTAATACCAAAGTTCCTATGGACATGGCTAAATCAAATAATTACTTAATTAAATAATTAATTTAAACAGAAAACACTCAACCCATCAAGGTTTCCTTAAAAAAAAATCAATTTCTACATCATGTAAACGCTTTATCAAACTGTAGTACATATTCTTTAAAATCAATGGCCCCATTGTCGTTGCCTGCTGTAGGGGCCTGCCTTATTGTTATGGTTTTACCATATGCTATAAATGTACAGATGTCCCATAATCCTCTGGGGCTCTGCAGTATCTGTCAGGCTTAGAAAAATGTGTAGCAGTTATTCGGCCACTACTCTCTTCCCGTTGTGTCTTCACTATATTACTTAACCTCCCTTTTAACCTTGGCTTCAGTGTAAGTTATAAAGCAATCTATAAGCCTGCTAGTTTTTCCCAGAGCCGGACACTGCAAAGTATTAAATATCCTGTATGACTGAATAAAACATTTAAATGGTGTGAAAATATAATGAAAGTCAGCGCAGCACAAAAGGGCACCGCTGCAGTAAAACAATGGCAAATCAAATACCACTCGGATGGTTTTCAATGATACATTGAACATTTTCACATGCTTCAGTTTCTTTAATTGAAATGTTGTTTTCAGTAAATGGTTCCTATTGGTTGAAAACAAATTTTTATTCATAGCCAAATCATTTTCGAACACAGCTAACGTGCAGTCTACAACCTAATGATCTTTCGAATTTTGTATCTATGCCCATCTCCTGCCCTACATCATTTTAATTTACAGAATACCTAACACAAATATGAAAGAGAGTGAGCTTGTATTGCCATGGTGCATGATGGGAAGAATGCACTTAATCCCTGGTTCAGAGTTGCTCAGAGGGTCATTCTGCTGAGGAGCGGCCACACTCAGGGGGTCATTCTGCGGAGGAGTGTCTACAATAATGGGGTCATTCTGCGGAGGAGTGTCTACACTCAGGGGGTCATTCTGCGGAGGAGTGTCCACACTCAGGGGGTCATTCTGTGGAGGAGTGTCCACACTCAGGGGGTCATTCTGCGGAGGAGTGTCCACACTCAGGGGGTCATTCTGTGGAGGAGTGTCCACACTCAGGGGGTCATTCTGTGGAGGAGTGTCCACACTCAGGGAGCATGCTGTGCAGGATCAAGGATTGCTCTCAGCAAGTCACCAGTCCTTTCTCAGTGGGCGCTGGATGTACTGGTGGCACTTCAGGTGGTCATCTCTCAGTTCTCGCACTCTCTGGAGTGATGTCATCAAGAGGGTTTTACAAGACGTTGTAGCTTGTGGGGATTTTTCATCCCATGGAGAGCTGCAGGAAAAAAAAAAAAAGCGACAATACTACGCTCCGTGATTGGGGCTCCCGCTGATGACTTTCCAATTGCACTGTGATGTACCCTACAACTTCTCTTCCGTGTAAACGTGATGTGCCTGATTTACTTCAACAGAGAGTGAGTTTATTACTTTGTGAATAAATACCTGTGGTTTGTAATACTGCACTTAGGTTGGCACTGTTTTTGTCTTCTGTTTCCACACTCAGGGGGTCATTCTGCGGAGGAGAGTCCACACTCAGGGGGTCATTCTGTGAAGGAGCGTCCACACTCAGGGGGGTCATTCTGTGAAGGAGCGTCCACACTCAGGGGGGTCATTCTGTGAAGGAGCGTCCACAGATTTAGGGGTCATTCTGTGGAGGAGGGAGCACACACATGGGGTCATTCTGAGGAGGCGTGTCCACACATTTAGGGGTCATTCTGTGGAGGAGTGGCCAAATGCAGGGGGTCATTCTGTGGAGGAGTGTCCACACTCATGGAGTCATTCTGAGGAGGAGTGACCACATATTTAGGGGTCATTCTGTGGAGGAGTGTCCACACATTTGGGGTCATTCTGTGGAGGAGCGTCCAGACATTTAGGGGTCATTCTGTGGAGGAGTGTCCACACATTTAGGGGTCATTCTGTGGAGGAGTGGCCAAACTTTACCCTTTTTCTTCATAATTTTTTTTTCGTCGCTATGCTTTGCTATAACTAAATGGCATTGGGTAAGATCAGAACCTCAGTCGTGATGACATGGGCCATGAAGGCCACAAAGGAACTGTAACAGAGAGTAATCATATGACTGTATACAGTTTAGTCATAAGCAGCTTAGTAGATGGTTTCAATGGCAAAATATATACAATATCTCACAAAGTGAGTACACCCTCACACGTTTGTAAATATTTTATTATACCTTTTGATGTGACAACACTGAAGAAATTACACTTGTCTACAATGTAAAGTAGTGAGTGTACAGCTTGTATAACAGTGTAAATTTGCTGCCCCCTCAAAATAACTCAACACACAGCCATTAATGTCTAAACCGCTGGCAACAAAAGTGAGTACACCCCTAAGTGAAAATGTCCAAACTGGGCCCAAAGTGTCAATATTTTGTGTGACCACCATTATTTTCCAGCACTGCCTTAACCCTCTTGGGCATGGAGTTCACCAGAGCTTCAGAGATTGCCACTGGAGTCCTCTTCCACTCGTCCATGATGACATCACAGAGCTTGTGGATGTTAGAGAACTTGCGCTCCTCCACCTTCCGTTTGAGGATGTCCCACAGATGATTAATAGGGTTTAGGTCTGGAGACATGCTTGGCCAGTCAATCACCTTTACCCTCAGCTTCTTTAGCAAGGCAGTGGTCATCTTGGAGGTGTGTTTGGGGTCGTTATGTTGGAATACTGCTCTGCGGCCCAGTCTCCGAAGAGAGACTGGGCTGCAGTCTGTCACAGTACATGTTAGCATTCATGGTTCCCTCAATGAACTGTAGCTCCCCAGTGGTGGAAGCACTCATGCAGTCTCAAACCATGACAATCCCACCGTGCTTGACTGTAGGCAAGACACACTTGTCTTTGTACTCCCCACCTGGTTGCTGCCACACATGCTTGACACCATCTGAACCAGATAAGTTTATCTTGGTCTCACTCGGCCACAGGACATGGTTCCAGTAATTCATGTCCTTAGTCTGCTTGTTTTCAGCAAGCTGTTTGCTGGCTTTCTTGTGCATCATCTTTAGAAGAGGCTTCCTTTTGTGACGACAGTCATGCAGACCAATTTGATGCAGTGTAAGACATATGGTCTAAGCACTGACACAGGCTGACCCCCCACCCCTTCAACCTCTCCAGCAATGCTGGCAGCACTCATATGTCTATTTCCCAAAGACAACCTCTGGATATCGCTGAGCACATGCACTCAACTTTTTTGGTTGACCATGGCGAGGCCTGTTCTGAGTGGAAACTGTCCTGTTGAACAGCTCTATGGTTTTGGCCACCGTGCTGCAGCTCAGTTTCAGGGTCTTGGCAACCTTCTTATAGCCTCAGAGTTCTTTGCCATGAGGTGCCATGTTGAACATCCAGAACAAAAGGTCATAGCGCACACATACGACCAGCCAAGAAAATGAAGTTCAATGCATGCGTTCAATTGTTTCCGATCATGCGTGATTTTTTGCGCGTCCGAATTGCATACAGACGAATGCATTTTCGGATAGGAACTTTTTCCGACCGAAAAATAGAGAACCTGCTCTCAATCTTTTGCTGGATGGAATTCTGCCAGCAAAAGTCTCATGGAGCATAAACACGGTCGGACTTTCTGACCAAAAGCTCACAATCTGACTTTTGCTGGCAGAATATCTGATCGTGTGTACGGGGCTTTACTTATGTATCCAGGAGGGGGATTCTCAAATAATTTCCTCAATGGGGCAGAAAATTTGAAAATGTTTGGGCTTGAGCTCCACTTTAAATAATGCAGTGCCAAAACTAACACTATAAACACTGATGACTTTGTACCAAACGTTTTACCATAGACAGGGCACTGATGTTAAGCTTGTAATTAAACATCCAATGTCCTTTGTTTAGCTGTCCAAGGCACTCGATGATACATTGGATAATTAAAATTCCCTCAGACACTATCAGTATGAATAGAATTAAAATGAACATGACAAGTTAGCGTCCCATGTTACCCTTTCTTGGCACATCAAAGTCACAGGTTGTTTTCTTGTGTACTCTTCTTTTACCAAATGAATTCCTTCTAAGTGTACCTAATAAGATGTTTACCTAAAATATGATTGCAGAAGCTATGCCATTAAAATACAATATGCAGCACCACAAACGTTTTAATTAGTATGACTTCTTCTTGTCAGTATTATTTTACAATGTAGCACAGCAGAGGAGGGTAATATGGCGCTCACTGGGGATCCCAAAAATATATTGTAGTATGATCACAAAATGTTAGTATAAAAGATTGGTCGTCTTTATATAGCCAAAATATATCGATTTTTGTGTGAGTTTTGGGTATATCCACACACCAGTATCCTCGATGAGAAGTTCAGGGTCTTTGTAGATCATCAAGGTGGTCCGTGAGGGGGATCAGCAGTACAGGCTGTACCCTAAAGGGCTGCCAGTCTTAAAGCAAGAAGTAGCTCTAGGAAACAATGGAATAGAGAAAGAGACGGCGCCCTCTAAGTGCAGCAATAAAGTTGCTCAAATTTATTAAAAATGGTTAAAAAACACTCACATTAAATTAGTGGTGTACAGGCACATCAGGGATGTAATGTTTCATCCGTATGTCCATGGGGGCGACTCGCAGGGCTGTAAGGCAAGGTTTCAGGCATCTGACTTTTTGACCGATGGTTGGTGTTTTGGTCTATTCCATGTATTTCCTCGGAATGGTCAGAGCAGTAGGGGTAGTGCTGGTAGCTGTGGTGCCTTTGGTCCGATGTTCAAGGAGTCGGTGTCCTCAGGAGACGGGCTGGGCAAAGCGGCGCTTCGGAGCATGCATGCTCCTTCATCAGGCTTTAGGTCTTATTTTACAATGTTAATGACTTAAATGTTGTGAACCAATATGTATTATATATATATATATATATATATATATATATATATATATATATATATATATGTATATATATATATATATGAAATCTCCTCTGCTCTCAAGCTGGTTTACTCCATACCAGGTGCCGATTAATCATAGAGCCCTCAACATGAAGAGAAGACACTAACTCTCCTCACGCCAACGAGATCACCCAAATTCTAATTTATTTGAAGTCAACAATCACCAGGACAGTCCTCACCCTAGGAAACCTGCCACTAACGCATTTCACCTGAAAGGGCCTACTCATAGAGATTACAAAGAGTAAGCCCTTTTAGGGGAAAGGCTTTAAATGGAGGTCCCAAGGGTGAATTACCTGCACCCAGCATGGAGGACATGGTGGGAGGGATCTAGCTTGACAGCAGAGGAGATTTCCTATATACACATTGCTCCCCACTTTTAAGTTGTTAATACTGCAAAATAGAAATGACAAGAATACGTCCGAGAGCTCATTTCTTCTCTTATGCTGCGTACACACGATCGACATTCTCGTCGGAAAAAGCTCTGATGATTTTCCCGATGGAATTCAGACGGAATTGTCTTGCCTACACATAGTCACATCAAATTCGGATGTTTATAACGCGGTGACGTACAACACGTACGACGTAACTAGAATAAGGAAGTTCAATAGCCAGTAGCCAATAGCTTCTGTCTCATAGTTGACTCTGAGCATGAGTGATTTTTGGCATGTCGGAATTGCATACACACGATCGGAATTACCGATAGAAACGTTTTTCTGTCGGGAAAATTGAGAACATGCTATTAATTTTTGGCTGGCGGAAATTCGGACAGCTAAATTCCGATGGCGCATACACACGGTCGCATTTTCCGATGAAAAGCTCTCATCGGTCTTTTTCTGGCCGGAATTCCATTAGAATTCTTCTCATTGAGTTTTTAATGGAAGTTCACCCAAAACTGATATTTCATATATGTGTGGATTCTGGTGGGCTGCATCACCTACATTTCATCCTTCTGTTACAAAGTATCCCACCCATCACATGACTACATGACCGTTAAAATGGACCTTGCACTACAATAGCAAGGCATGGTTATTTAACCACTTTCAGACCGGACCATTTTGCTGGTCAATGACCAGAGGTCTTTTTACAATTTGGCACTGCGCTGCTTTAACTGGTAATTGCGCGGTCATGCAATGTTGTACCCAAACAAAATTTGCGTCCTTTTCTTCCCATAAATAGAGCTTTCTTTTGATGGTATTTGATTGCCTCTGCGATTTTTATTTTTTGCCATATAAACGTAAAAAGACCGCAAATTTTGAAAAAAAATGATATTTTCTACTTTTTGTTATTAGAAAAATCCAATAAACTCAATTTTAGTCATACATTTAGGCCAAAATGTATTCAGCCACATGTCTTTGGTAAAAAAAAAAGTCAATAACTGTATATTTATTGGTTTGCGCAAAAGTTGTCACATCTACAAAACTAAGGTACATTTTCTGGAATTTACACAGCTTTTAGTTTACGACTGCCTATCTCATTTCTTGAGGTGCTAAAATGGCAGGACAGTACAAAACCCCCCCAAATGACCCCATTTTGGAAAGTAGACCCCCTAAGGAAATTGATAAGTGGCATGTTGAGCCCATTGAATATTTTATTTTTTTGCCTCAAGCGATTGAACAATGACAAAAAAAAAAAATTTTTTTTTTTTTTACACAAAGTTGTCACTAAATGATATATTGCTCACACATGCTATGGGCATATGTGAAATGACACCCCAAAATAAATTCTGCTGCTTCTCCTGAGTACGGGGATACCACATATGTGGGACTTTTTGGGAGCCTAGCCGCGTACGGGGCCCCGAAATCCAAGCACCGCCTTCAGGCTTTCTAAGGGTGTAAATTTTTGATTTCACTTCTCACTACCTATTACAGTTTTGAAGGCCATAAAATGCCAAGATGGCACAAAACCCCCACAAATGACCCCATTTTAGAAAGTAGACACCCCAAGCTATTTGCTGAGGGGCATGTTGAGTCCATGGAATATTTTATATTTTGCCACAAGTTGCGGGAAAATTACAAACTTTAATTTTTTTTTATTTTTTTTTCACAAAGTTGTCACTAAATGATATATTGCTCACACATGCCATGGGCATATGTGAAATGACACCCCAAAATAAATTCTGCTGCTTCTCCTGAGTACGGGGATACCACATGTGTGGGATTTTTTGGGAGCCTAGCCGCGTACGGGGCCCCGAAAGCCAAGAACCGCCTTCAGGTTTTCTAAGGGCGTAAATATTTGACTTCACTCCTCACTACCTATTACAGTTTTGAAGGCCATAAAATGCCAAGATGGCACAAAACCCCCACAAATGACCCCATTTTAGAAAGTAGACACCCCAAGCTATTTGCTGAGAGGCATGTTGAGTCCATGGAATATTTTATATTTTGCCACAAGTTGCGGGAAAATTACACACTTTTTATTTTATTTATTTTTTTCACAAAGTTGTCACTAAATGATATATTGCTCACGCATGCCATGGGGATATGTGAAATGACACCCCAAAATAAATTCTGCTGCTTCTCCTGAGTACGGGGATACCACATATGTGGGACTTTTTGGGAGCCTAGCCGCGTACGGGGCCCCGAAAACCAAGCACCGCCTTCAGGCTTTCTAAGGGTGTTACAGTTTTGAAGGCCATAAAATGCCAAGATGGCACAAACCCCCCCAAATGACCCCATTTTGGAAAGTAGACACCCCTAAATTTAGGGGTACACTAGTGAGACTAGGTAATAAATGGCGGGTGCCCTGAAACTATAAAAAAATAACTAACCAACCAGCGTCACCTGTAACAGTTATATGGTGATCACTGGTGAAAGGGTTAACTAGGGGGCAATCAGGGGGCTTTATGCGGTAGTATATGGGGGTCCCTGGCGCTATAAAAAGCTGCGGCGAACCTAAATACCTACCTGCCTAACTAGCGTCACCTGTGACACTAATACAGCGATCAGAAAAACGATCGCTTATTAGGCTGGGTTCACACTGGAGCGATGCAGGAACGCCACAAATCCGCGGCGGGTTCCCGCATCGCATGCCTCCCGGCGGCAGTTCACACTGCCCTATGCAAACTGCTGGGAGTGTCAGTGAATTGTTAATGACACCCCCAGATCAGTTCACATATCGCAGTGCGATCTGCAAACTCGGATCGCATGGTGTGAACACCCATGCGATCCGATTCTGCTGCGGACCAAAAAAAGGGTCCCGTGCGAGTTTGCGGCGGGTGCGGCGGGGGCGACACGAATTCAGCCATACTATCTGTATGGCTGAACTCGAATCGCACAGAGATCGGATGTGATTTGCACTGCAGTGCGGTGCGAATCACATCCGTTCTCATAAACCGCTGCAATGTGAACCCAGCCTTAGTGACACTGGCGACGGGGGGTGATCACGGGGTTAAACCTTTATTGGGGGGTTAGAGGGTACCTTAGAACTAAAGGGGGCTAACCCTAACTGCCCTAACAGTTATTACAGTCACAAATGACACCCGCCGGGTGATCAGGGGGTTAAACCTTTATTAGGTAATAAATGGCGGGTGCCCTGAAACTATAAAAAAATAACTAACCAACCAGCGTCACCTGTAACAGTTATATGGTGATCACTGGTGAAAGGGTTAACTAGGGGGCAATCAGGGGGCTTTATGCGGTAGTATATGGGGGTCCCTGGCGCTATAAAAAGTTGCGGCGAACCTAAATACCTATCTGCCTAACTAGCGTCACCTGTGACACTAATACAGCGATCAGAAAAATGATCGCTTATTAGGCTGGGTTCACACTGGAGCGATGCGGGAACGCCACGAATCCGCGGCGGGTTCCCGCATCGCATGCCTCCCGGCGGCAGTTCACACTGCCCTATGCGAACTGCTGGGAGTGTCAGTGAAATGTTAATGACACCCCCATATCAGTTCGCATATCGCATACCGCTGCAATGTGAACCCAGCCTTAGTGACACTGGCGAGGGGGGGTGATCACGGGGTTAAACCTTTATTGGGGGGGGTGAGGGGGGTACATTAGAACTAAAGGGGGCTAACCCTAACTGCCCTAACAGTTATTACAGTCACAAATGACACCAATGCAAAAAAAAAAAAAATGCAATTGGTGTCACTGTGGGGGGCAGGGGTAATTGGGGGGGTGATCGGGGGGTGAAGGGGGGGTGTGAGTGTGCCTGGCATGTTCTACTGTGTAGTGTCGTGTTGGTGCAACTCACCGATCCTCTCTCCTCGGTGCCGGAACGAAAACTACCGACACGGAGGAGAGATTACATCACTTCCTCTCCTGTGTTTACATTACAGGAGAGGAAGTGATGTCACGGAGCATTTCTATTCGTCGGGAGCGATTGCGAGGGGGTGGCCATGAATGAATGGCCGCTCATCCCGGATCGCTCCCGAACGAATACCGACCGCCGCAGGCACCGGGGGGGGCCCGATCGGGCCCCCCACCCGCGGGAAGGCAGAGACGTATATATACGCCCATATGCCTGCCCGTGCCATTCTGTCGACGTATATCGTCGTGCGGCGGTCGGCAAGTGGTTAAAGTGCCCCTCCACCCACAATTCTTGCTAAAACTTTCCATTAAACCATAAAAAATAAAAGCTGTGAAGGATAAAAAAAAATTATATTATATATATATATATATATATATATATATATATATATATAATAAACTATACTTAAAGCTGATTATCCTTGGATAAGAATTACTAACACATACTGTAAAATTTGAGTTATGCCTCACACACATGATAGGATTTTCCGGCAACAAAACCATATTTTTTTTCCTGAAGGATGTTGGCTCTTGCATACATGCGGTCACACAAATGTTGTCGGACGAGCCGAGAAAAATGAAGTTCAATAGCCAGTGCGGCTCTTCTGCTTGATTCCAAGCATGCGTGGACTTTTGTGCGTTGGAATTGTATACACACGCTTGGAATTTCCGACAACAAGTGTTGTTGTCAGAAAATTTGAGAACCTGCTCTCAAGCATTTGTTTGGTGGAAATTCTGACAACAAATGTTCTATGGAGCATACACACGGTCGGACTTTCCGACAACAGGCTCACATGCAACATTTGTTGTCGAAAAATCCTATTGTGTGTACAGGGAATTAAATGTGGCACCATCCATCTACTTGCCTTGATTTCATCTAAGCTTAAAGCGGGTGTCCCGCAGATTTTTTTTTTCTTTTTTAAAGTCAGCAGCTACAAATACTACAGCTGCTGACTTTTAAAATAAGGACACTCACCTTTCCCAGGGTCCAGCGATGTCGGCACCCGAGGCCAAACCGTCCCTCAGGTGCTGCTGCCGCTGCCATCTTTGGTAAGGGAATCAGGAAACGAACCCTTGTGGCTTCTTAGGCAGGTATCTGCACCCCCCCCCCCTCCCCTGAAAGGTGCCAAATGTCACACCAGAGGGGGGGGGGGAGGGTTCAGAAAAGCAGAGGTTAAATTTGTGTGTGAACCTCTGCTTTAAGTATTGTAAAATTTAACTGGGATATGTGACTGAGTTTTAAAAAAAATAAGCACCACTTTTATTTTTGAAATCTGCACCTCTTCTGAGGTCCACAAAATGGGATCGCCAGATCAAAACAAATATGATATGCATAAAAATTCTTTAGTTCACTCATGTTTATTGTCAGCCAAGTAGGAACCTGAAATTACTATATATGTAGAATCATCAATCACAAAGTAAATATCAAGCTACCATAGGCAGCCAACTCTGTACACTGATGAGACTGAAAAAGTTGTCCTTGGGTAGGCTTATGGGAGGTCCCTAGGTGGCCATAAGGGAGGTCCTCAAATGACTGTATGGAAGGTCACCAGGTGGACATACGAGAGTGGTCCCTAGATGGACATAAGGGAGGTCCTAAGGTGGGCATAGGGGAGGTCCCTAGGTGGGAATAGGGGAGGTCCCTAGGAAGGTATAGGGGAGTTCCCTAGGTGGGCATAGGGGAGGTCCCTAGGTGGGCATACAGAAGCTCAGGGAGGGTGTCACAGTATTGTGATATTCACCATTCATCTGAAAACCAAGCAATAGGTAAGCAGAAGTACAAAACTGTGGTCTCTGATGGGATGGTCCTTAGGCTGGCATAAGGGAAGTTCCAAGGAGGACATATGGGAGGTCCCTAGGTAGGCAAATATGAGATACCCAGGTGGGTATATGGGAGGTCCCCAGGTGGGCATAGGGGAGGTCCCCAGGTGGGCATTAAGGGGACATAGGGGAGGTCCCCAGGTGGGCATAGGGGAGGTCCCCAGGTGGGCATAGTGGAGGTCCCCAGGTGGGCATAGGGGAGGTCCCCAGGTGGGCAATGGGGAGGGCCCTAGGTGGGCAACGGGAAGGGCCCTCGGTGGACATAGAGGATGTTCCCAGTTGGGCATACAGAAGCTCAGGGAGGGTATCACAGTGTTCTGATATTTATCAGTCACCTGAAAACCAATAGGTAAGCAAATGTACAAATCTGCAATCTCTGAAATATGCCAACGCCACTTAATGGTATGCACCCAGGAGTGAGTAGATTATAAATATATACAATTCCTTTTGCATTTTTTGTTGACATTTTTATATGCTTCAATTAGTAATTTAGTCATTTGGCAGGAGCTTCCCTATTCATTTCTCAGAAATCTCTCTTTCCACAGATAAAAAAAAAACAACAATGCTGCTTCACACCGTGTGCCAATATAAAATGCAATACCGCTATGCAAATACCGACTAGGTTATTCATTTCCCTTGAAAGCAGCCTTTAAACATATATTAAACTGTTGACATTTTATTACTGATAACATCATTATCTGATCTTTTTTTGTTATTAAATTTCTCACCACGATAAAAAATAACCTAACACAGGAAAGGCTTGTAAATATAATTACTGCACTGTCTGTTTACCGAAGAGAATAAGCATGCTCTATTAATATTGTGCCGTCTTACCTCTAGGGTTTAATAACATGTGTCAGCATTCCTTAAATTTTGCAGAACGTTTGTGATCCCCCGGCACAACGCGGCTAATGTATAAAATCTGGGGGCAAAAAAATTAAAATAAAGGTATTACTCGTATGATCCAATTAAATCCCAAATGAAGGTGCATTTTACAGCGGCTAGAAGAAAAAAACTAAACGAAAAATGTACAGACTCCAATATGACTTGCCAATTGTGTCTGACAGTTTTACTAGAAGTCTGTACATCTTGCTATAATTATCACGTGAACTTAGATGTGCGAAGGTATAAAAAACCAGCTTGGCTCCAGGCTGGAGTTCTACACTTTTCTTTCTAATAACATGATCTTGCTTTACAGCTGCTGGAAATAAGTGGAGGTTCGGTTCAGTTCGGTTAGCCACTACAATGGGTTCCACGTTCGTCCCCGGGATTCATGAAGTTTGCAAACTTTTTGGTTGAAAACTTTGCAGGTTGGCTGCCAAAAATAAGGCACAAGCTACAATGCAGTGCAAACTCTTTGTTTTTGGAATGCTTGGAGTCACAAGAGTCCACCATTTGCTGCAATGGATAACCCAGTCCCCAATTTAAAAAAGTTTTTTTTTGTTTTGTTGTGTTTTTTAACTACTTCATCCCCGGATCATTTGGCTGGCCAAAGACCAGAGCAGTTTTAGCGATCCGGCACTGCGTCGCTTTAACTGAAAATTGAGCGGTCGTGCGACGTGGCTCCCAAACAAAATCAACGTCCTTTTTTCTCCACAAGTAGAGATTTCTTTTGGTGGTATTTGATCACCTTTGCGCTATAAGCAAAAAAAAGCAACAATTTTGAAAAAAAAACATTATTTTACTTTTTCCCCCAAAAAATATATCCTTTTTTTTCCCTCAGTTTAGGCCGATACGTATTCTTCTACATATTTTTGGTAAACAAAAAATGCAATAAGCGTTTGATTGGTTTGCGCAAAGTTATAGCGTCTACAAAATAGGGGATAGTTTTATGGCATTTTTATTATTAATTTTTTTTTACTAGTAATGACAGCGATCTTTATTGGGACTGCAACATTATGGCGAACATTATGGCGGACATGTCGGACACTTTTGGCTCAGTTTTGGGACCATTCACATTTATACAGTGATCAGTGCAATTAAAATGTGACTGGCAGCGAAAGGATTAACCACTAGGTGGTGCTGTAGGGGTTAAGTGTGTCCTAGGGAGTGATTCTAACTGTGGGGGGAGGGGCTGTGTGTGACACGAACACTGATCACCGCTCCCGATTACAGGGAGCAGTGATCAGTGTCAGTGTCATTAGGCAGAACGGGGAGATGCTTGTTTACATTAGCATTTCTTTTTTTTGTTTTGTTTTTTAACCACTTAAGCCCGGACCATTTAGCTGGCCAAAGACCAGAGCACTTTTTGCGATCCGGCACTGCGTCGCTTTAACTGACAATTGAGCGGTTGTGCGACGTTGTACCCAAACAAAATCAACATCCTTTTTTCTCCACAAATAGAGCTTTCTTTTGGTGGTATTTGATCACCTCTGCGCTTATTTTTTTTTGCGCTGTAAACAAAAAAAGCAACAATTTTGAAAAAAAACGCATAATTTTTTACTTTTTGCTATAATAAATATTCCCAAAAAATGTATAACAAAAAAAAATGTTTTTCTCAGTTTAGGCCGATGCGTATTCTTCGAAATATTTTTGTTAAAAAAAAAAAATCGCAATAAGTGTATATTGATTGGTTTGCGCAAAATTTATAGCATCTACAAAATAGGGGATAGTTTTATGGCATTTTTATAAAAAAAAATGTATAAATATTTTTGTTAAAAAAAAAAAATCGCAATAAGTGTATATTGATTGGTTTGCGCAAAATTTATAGCATCTACAAAATAGGGGATAGTTTTATGGCATTTTTATAAAAAATTTTTTTTACTAGTAATGGCGGCAATCAGCAATTTTTATCGTGACTGCAACATTATGGTGGACACAGACAATTTTGACACAATTTTGGGACCATTGGCATTAATACAGCGATCAGTGCGATTAAAAATGCATTGATTACTGTAAAATGTCACTGGCAGTGAAGGGGTTAATGTGTGTCCTAGGAAGTGTTCTAACTGAAGGGGGGTGGGACTGTGCAGGGAAACTAATGGATCCTCTGCTCATACACACACAGTTCTGGGTTCTCCGTGTGCCCCGAGTGATCGCTAGAGCCCGGCGGTGATCGAGACCGCCGGGCAATCGCATCGGCTCGGGGACAAGTAGGGGGCGTATGCACACCCCCTAGTGGCTGTCATTGGTACCAACGTACCATGACGCCGATTTGCGCAGCCGAGCCATGTTGCTGCAGTATAACTACGGCGGCTGGTTAGTGTTAGGAAATTCCCTTGTGATCAGTAAAAACTTCAGGTGTTCTGAGAAGCAGGAAAATTTATTTCTGATGTGGCCCACAACAGGGAGACATGCTTACAGCACGAAAGCTGAAGAAAAAGTCCCCACAAAAGAAAGTGTTCCGCCCTCACATATCCCACAAGAATAACATCTCTGTGCTTCTATTAGCTGAGGGAACATAAATAACGTGTCATGGCACAGGCTAGCACTTTATTAGCTATCCATGTTCCCTGTACATTCTTAGGCTATCATATTTAGTTAAATCTAATCATCCTACTTACTATGGAGTTAATTAGGACAAAACAATACAATGAGTTAATACAATAATGTGCTCAGAAGTAAGCTTTTTAACAAATCAGTCTCAGGACTATTGTTTTTCTAATAGTCACACAATAAACATTTAAAACTTTTCTAACATTCCCTCCTCTTTGTGTGACTATTTTATCTCCACACATTTCGATGATGGTCCCTGTGTTATACACTTTCGGACTGTATGTCATTAAGTTGAGCTTCAATGTCCACATAGGTCTCCTGAGAGGTAGAGAGGGTTTGATACATTGTTCTTGAGACTGCAATTTCAATGAGTTTTTGTGAAAGTCCTTGAATACAGGGAATGCAGCAGCATCCGCAAGTGACCAAAACAGCCAAAGCCACAGCGATTGAGATCAAACATGATATGATAAATCCAGTCCATTTACCGAACCATCCTTCAAGCCAAGTTGTGAATGGATCATTAATACCTGAGTTTTCCGCCAATTCATTCAATAGCGCAGTCAGTCCTTCCAAGGCTCTGGTCACGGTCCCTCCAGGAGCTGTATTGTTGGGGATAAATGTACAACACATGCTACCAAACATTTTGCATACCCCTCCTCTTTCAGCTAAGACCATATCTAAAACCATTCGGTTCTGCCAGGTCATTAGAGATGTGGGGGCCAACTGTTCTGCTAGGCCCTTCACAGCATCCCTAGTATAGTTTACAAATCGTTGTTGGTTATAATATATATAATTAATCCAGTCAACATTTTTATTTATAGTCACCCACCAGAGAAGAGACTCAAACCCAGCTGTCACCTGATTCCTGGCTTTAAACTCGTCCGGCACCCCGCGAGAAACCCCAATCTCATCTATGTAGATCTGAGAGTCAAATGACCCCAAGGGAGAGGTGTCCCTACAATACTGTCGGTGACTCTTAGTCCACGGGTATTCTGACAGGATTCTCAGGGGCATAGCCAGCTGGACCATAGCGCAATCCCCTTGGGCATTGGCCGGTAGTCTAGCTCGCAGTTTCTTATCCCCACACATCCACCAGACATCAGCTCTCTGAATGTCATGTCCAACCCAGTCACCGTTGTCCGTGTTAATCCTCTCCACACAGTAGTCATCAGGTAATGACCCAAGATCCACCTCGCTACGGTTCCCTGGGAGTGCAAAACAAGTAAAGTTGCCCGGATAAGCGGTAACCGCTGGAGGTATCTGAGGTCTCTGTACTGGGGGGAAACAACAAACTCAATGTGTGACAAGTAGAATTTGTTTCAGGTTTATAGCTCTTATTATACAATTGCAACATACATTTTAAACCTTCTGGATCTGTATTGTGATCTAGAGGAAAAGGAACTGTTGCTAAATGTGGTCTGGCTCCGGCACAAACTAAACAGTTTTCCTTTTTCAGAGTTCTAACCGTGTACCTCAACCATTCTAACCACTCATTTTTTCTTGGTAGCCCGTCTCCAAAGCTATGGCATCTTCTATTGTTAGGTTAGTGAATCTTATAGTTATACTCAGAACTTCTATTTTAGTATGGCCTTCTTCTTTCCCTTCTGAGTCTACTTTTTCCTGTTTAATTTTATTAGGAGGTAATACCTCAAGGAAAAATGTTCCTGAGGGGTCAGTTCCTGACACCCATGCTCCCATGGAATACAACCGCTGATCTTCCTTCCTCGGCTCCGTTAATGTTATTAATAGTTGGTTACAGTTCTTACTATTTGTGCAGGGGGAGTTGGCCGCTTTTGTGATTATGAGTCTCTCCTTTATACCACTCTTTTTAGCTCCTGGTTGATTATACCCCCAATCTTGATGCGCTGTAGTCCACAGGGCCTGATCCCATGCTTGACATCCTACCTTATTCCAGAGCCAGCAGATATATTTATCTGCCCATAGAAGTCCTCTAGCCCCAGTTGTATCCCCACAATCTGCAATCTGACAGAAGTCTACCAGTATAGTGCTAGTTATTCCCTCTATAAAGGTTAGATTTAATGCTTTTCCTGTTCTTTCCCAATCCAAAAGTTCCTCTACTCTTCCATAGCGCCTACCCCCTCTTATGGATGCCTCTCCTAGAGTCACCAGTAACCCAAGGATAATTACTGTCCCTTTCATCCTAACCAGCTACAGAGTTCCAGCGGATAGGATAGGGGAGTTGGAAGGGGAGGGAGACTTCACCGGTTTGAGACAAGTCCCACCTTGTGTGAGACCTCCCTTTGTAGCCGGACTTTCTGGACCTCTTGTAGCCAACTGGCCCTACTCTGCCTGTAAAACGTTTTTATAATGGGACTGGTGAATCCAGGTAAACCTCTCTGCAATCCTTATCACAGTAGGGGTAGTTAAAAGGACTTTGAAAGGACCATCCCACCTTGGGGAGTACCACTGCTTTTTTCTTATTACTTTTTATTGAGACCCAATCTCCCACATGCACCTTTTTCATCTTCTTTTGGGGGTGTGATATACATACTGATCACAGCTACTAGTAAGCAATACATCCAATTATTTTTACCTATTTCTTCCATAACTTTTCGCAGTTTGCTTTTTAGAATGCCATTATGTCTTTCTACCAATCCAGCTGATTGGGAATGATAGGCACAATGGTATTTCCCTTTAATTCTCATCACTTCTATCAAATGTTGTATATTTTTTAATTACAAAATGGGGTCCATTATCACTGTAAATCCTTTCAGGGATTCCAAATCTAGGAATAATATCTCTTAGTAATGCTTTGGCTACAGTCTGTGCATCTGCACTTCCTGTCGGGAATATCTCCACCCATTTGGTCAGGGTGCCTGGGTACCAAACAATATTTCTTCCTTTCACATTTGTCTAATTCAATAAAATCCATGCAAATGTGTTGGAATGGATATTGTGGTGTAGGGAACTTCCCTTTCAGTGGTCTTATACCTCCCTGAGCATTGTGTCTTGCACATATAAGACATTGAGAGCAAAAAGTTTTTTGAGTAATTTGTGAATCCATAGGCTGTACATACTTTATTTAACATCTCAGTCATCCCCCTGTTTGACACAAACGTTACTCCATGTGTCAATACTGCTGCATACCTAAATAAAGATTTTGGTAATACCGGTTTCCCTTCAGGTGATGTGTAAATATCATCAATTATTGTGCAACCCTTTGTTTTCCAATATTGTTTTCCCCAGGGGGGGGGGCATTTTGCTGCATATCAGTAAGGACTGTATGATCTATCACTATGATTTCTCGTCATTATTTTATGTGCAGCTTCATCTGCCCTTTTATTTCCCTTTGAGATGGGGTCCGTATATTTTGTGTGTGCTTGACATTTACAGATTGCAAGCTTTTTTGGTAACTGTATTGCATCTAGGAGTTCTAAAATGAAGTCCGTATGTGAAATTGGTTTACCACTGGAGGTGACCATCCCCCTGTTTTTCCATTGTTGTGCAAAAACATGCACTGTTGAAAAGGCATATTGACTGTCAGTGTATATGGTTACAGATTTCCTTCTGACAGTATACATGCTCTTGTCAGTGCTACAAGTTCTGCAACTTGTGCTGAATAATGTTTTGGTAGTGGCCCCGCTTCCAAAATCTCATCCTGTGTCACTACTGCATATCCTGTTGCATTTGTGCCATCTGGATTTTTCTTACTAGAACCATCAACAAAAAGTATCATGTCAGGGTTAGATAATGGTACATCTTTCAGATCACTTTGTGACAGTACCTTTTCAGTGATGGCAACAGTGCAGTCATGTTTATACCCGTCAGTAGGAAGTAGTAGTAGCGTGGATGGTTTTAATGTAGTACACCTCTGTATTGTTAAGTGAGGTTGTGTCAAGAGTATTGTCATACAGGAAAGGTGTCGTGCTGGGCTCAAATGTGATATTCTTTTGCTGTAACAGGATAACAAACACTGCATGTGGTACCTTTTCAGTTAGTAAAGTTGAATAAAGACACCAGTCCATCCGGTTCAGCCTGAGTGAGTGTCTAGCCCCTACCCCTGTACACCCACACCGCTCTCCACCCCCAAGGATCCAACGTCCCCATTCATATACCAGGGCCAAACCGGGACAGAAGCCAATCAACCCACCTGCATGTCCCCGGAGTGCGGGAGGAAACCAGAGCACCCGGAGAAAATCCACACAGGCACAGGGAGTACATGCAAACTCCAGGCAGGCAGCGTCATGATTAGGATTCGAACCAGTGACCCCCTTCACTGCTAGGCGAGAGTGCTAACCACTACACCGCTGATGCTACCAGTGCTTGTACACAGGGTGGAAGTACTCTCGTTGCACTGTCTATTTCTGTAGAGTAATCCTTCCTCTATGAGACCCCTCTAGTTCTGCCTCAGCAGTGTACTCTTCTGCATCCTCCTCCCTTTCATCACCTTGCATAAGAACCTTTAATTTCACATTCTTTTTTGCTTTCGCTTTCAAATACTTCTCAGAATGCTTAGCATATTGTAAAACATCTAAAACTGATGCAGTTCGGTAAGTAACCATGTTTTAAACAATGTAATCCTTATGATCCTGTTTCAATCCATTTAAAAAAAGCAATCTTTAGCTGTTGCTAATATGCACTATTCACATCTTCAGCTTCGGGGAGCCCGGAGAACACTCTAAAAATCTCTCGTAATTTATTTAGGTAGTCACTGACACTTTCTTTGTCTTCTTGTACTGTCATATATTTTATTTTTTTTGCCAATCAGTCCGTTATACCCATCTAAGCTGGCATCTGTTCAGTAGGGCAGTCAACCTGTTTCCTAAGTCTGGGCTTTCTGGAGGCAATGGATCCCCCCCGTCCCTGTGCATGAGTTATGGCGTCAGTTAATGTTTCAAGGATCGATCTGTTCATCTCCAGGACTGAACTACTGTCTGGAGAGATTGAGGAAGTGGAATTGGGGTTTTGTTCAGAGGCGGTTCCTTTGACAGGGGTGGATGTCACAGGGAAGGTGTTACTCTGGGCAGTTACTTGCACCTGAGGGGGAGGACCACCATAGGGAGGTGGTCTCTGGGTACAGCAGATGAGATCATCCTCTTTGTCCACTAGGGGCAATTGGGCTTGGCATTTTTCCTTTGTCCTTTGTCCTTCTACCCTAATTTTAGCATGCTGAAGCCAATACGCCGCCATTTTTAACCTATACTTTTTTTGAACTTTGCCTTTTGACTTTATAAATGTACCCAAATATAAACAGCATTGCATCATTAACACTTCACAGTTGAAAGTCTATGAATTCTAAAAATAACTCCAATCCAATATAAATATTTACTTTAAGACTATTTTTCAAACTCTTTTTCCCACCAAAAGTCCTAATATTTTCACAGATGCACACATTAACCTCTGTCAGGCAATCTGCATTTTCTTGTTTCTGAGAAACAGCTTCTTGACCTTCGTAGCAATGAAAAAATCCTCAGCCTTTTTTTTTTTTCATTTCTTTTCACATTCATCAAGCCACCTGATAATTCTACAACATTCATTCTATTTACTCCAAAATGCCATCTACCTTCTTTTTCTTTTATGCTAAGTTTCAATATATACAATATAACCCTTCTGTATTGTCATAGCTAATCAAAGGTTAACTTTTACAACGGTCTTGCAGGATCAGGAGAAATCCTTCCATGAGGGGAGGGGGAGGGGGAGAGAGTTCAGTGAATTTGCCTTCTTATCTGCTGAGAAATACCAGCACAAAAACCATGTCAATACAAGAGAAAAAACATCAGAACAAAGATAAAGTAAACACACACAGAAGAAAATTAGCCTTGCGATCTCTGTAGATCACTTAACTAAACAGCGCTTAAAATAGTCAGGCAATTAACCTCTGACATTCGTCACCGTCACGTGACTTCTTTAAGGTTTCCCTGAAGAAGTCACGTGACGGTGACGAATGCGCAAGGAAGGAAGTGAGAGAGATACCAGGAAGAACGCTGGAACGCACCGCTCGTTGCTCTGTATATACTGCATTTATTTACTCCTCAAATGTGAGTACCCTGACGTTTTACTTAATAAATTGAATTTGTTCAAACTACTGCACTATGGGATATCATCTCTTTATTTTGTGAGGCATACCTACCCTAGGAATTGAAGCAAGCTATTCACCAATATTTGATTAAGGCTGTAACCTCACAGCTGTGAGGTAAGGGCACATCCGTCCACTCACTGGTTAATAGGAGGAAAAAGTCACTACATCTGTATGCCTGCATGAGTCACTGGAGTTTGAAGCAAAGTGCTCTCCCTTTGAACACAGCATGTTCACTGCATTGAATAGTTTATATTGACTATTAGCACTTTACCCATTTGATTCATTTTTGCACAATTTTTTTATTTGCAATTGTTACGTTTTATATTGCTGTTAGCATCATTGTCACTTATAAGCACTGCATGGATTACGTATGTTGTGTATATAGTTATTGGGTTTATTGACATTTGATTGTTCACTTGGCATGTCACATGGAAATATGCTTATGTGATTATTTTAAAAATTGTACACTTTGAGTTATATATCTTGGATTATCACTTTATCACTTTATTTTCACATTTGGTACACTATATTGGCAATTCGGCAATGCCTTCTTGATTTTTACTATTTGTGAGCTTAGGCCTTCATTTATGATTGATAGTTTTACCTTTATGGTATTTTTATATATTTGCTATCACGCACTTCAATAATTTATCAAGCACTTTGCACATTCTCCCCTCTTTCCCCTTTCCCCCCCTCTCTCCCCTCCCCTTCCCCCCCCTCTTTTCCGTCTCCCTTTCTTTTTCTTCCTCTATTTTCTATTGCGCAACACTAAAATCACAAAACTCTTATCACTTAGGGAGTAGGTTAAGCTCCTCTTCAGTGTTTGCAGCAGTTTTTCATTTCCCCCTGTCTGGTTGGCTGGCGCAGAGGTATCTTATATAACAATTATCTGAAATAACGAATGCCACATCCAAACGAATGGAACGTAAGGATCTAATAATAATAAACAATAATAATAATAAAACATTTGTATTATTATTATTTATTATTAATTTGTTCCATTCCATTTGTTTAAATGTAGCATTCGTTATTTTGGATCATTTGTAACTTCAGATAAATTTGTATTCGTTACGTTCACAAACTAATTTGAAAGGAAATTCCAATAGCTGTAATTTAATAGTTATTATTTAAAATTTTACTAATTTTCTTTCTTTTTTTTCAGGTTTTTTGAACTTTTTGAATTTCTGAGTTCCAAAAATCCGGAAATTCGGGAATCGAAAAATCAAAAAATTCGGAAATTGGTATTTTCAAAATTTGGAAATTTGAACATTTGGAAATTCAAAACTTCAAAATTCGCAAATTCCAAGATTCAGAAAAATTAAAAAATTTGGAAATCTGAAAAATTTGAAAATCCGGATTTCCGGAAAAAGCAAAAAAAAAAACAAAGAAAATTAAAACAAACACATTTTTGGTCAGTGCACATGTCTAGGAAACGCTACAGATATATGTCCTTAGATCACATTTAATGAATCGGGTTTACATCCACTTTAACTGTTTAGTATATTCCTATTGCATACATTGTCCATGCCCATTTGCTAGGAAGGATAGGTAGCTTGTGCATGGGTATATTGCATGCATGGTTTGTAATACTCTGTATATCATGTATTTTCTTAAATTTGTAAGTCGTTTGTACAGCATGCTTGTTTAGTAAAGCACATGAATAGATAGAGTTTTTTTATGCTTCTTTGCTTTACCGCAAAGTGACTGTTAAAGCCAAAGCAAAGCAAAGCACGCTCCTCCATAGATAGAGCACAGTGGGTGAGCAGCGTCACCCTAGGACAGGATATATGTTAATGCCAGGATCACCAGGTAAAAATAGGACAAAAAAAAAATTACTAATAGCAGCTGAAGCATTGTACCAAGAGACCTGGGAGGGAAATGCCTCCCGCCATCTATGGAGCTAACCTAGACTTTGCAGTAATGCTTATGTCATTATCATTTCTTATACGTCCTACAAAATATTACATGTTCTATTTAAATGCTTTTACACTAAATGAGCAAACGAAGAGATCATCGCATAGATAAATGCATCGCTAACAGAGCTAAAAAGGAAAACTGACATCTTATCTCCGATGGCATTTCTCAGTAATGTATTGCTGGATCCTATAATCCCTGTGGTCATATTATTTTGAATGGTACAACAAAAAGGACCTTAATTCATGAATTCTTCTCACAGGCAGATCTTCTTGCCGGTTAATCCGGTAAATGTTTTTGTGCATTTCTAGGAGCTGACAATTGGAAAACAGTATAAGGCTCTTTTCATTTTTCCTTTTGTTTTCCTTAGGCCCCTTTCACACTGCCGGTGCCCCCGGGCGTCAGCGGTAAAGCGGCGCTATTTTTAGTCGTTTAGCCACTTTACCATTGTTTTAGCAGCAATATTCGGCCGATAGTGTTTTAACAACCACTAGCGGCCAAGAAAGGGTTAAAAACCACCGCAAATTGCTGCTACAGCAGCGTTATGCCGGCGGTATAACCGCACTGCTCCATTGATTTCAATGGGCAGGAGTGGTGAGGGAGCAGTGTCTACACCGCTCCTTCACCGCTCCAAAGATGCTGCTAACGGGACTTTTTTTAGCGCCCTGTCAGCGCACCGCTCCAGTGTGAAAGCCCTCGGGGCTTTCACATTGGAGAGACAGCAGTGGCTGTTTCATGGCGCTTTGCAGGCGCTATTTTTATTTGCACCTGCACAGTGCCCCAGTGTGAAAGGGGTCTTATAGTCCAAACTGGATCGATGCTAAAGGGACTGGCCTACAGATTGCGGGAAAAAATTCCAGGTGTGGCACTACGCGTTTCTCTTATCTGTATAGCAGCACAGGTTATCGTATAAATAAATCATCTCAGAGTTTAATTGGATTGGCAACCTACCACCCTTGGTATTTACCAGAAGTGCCATTAGGTCATAAATTAGGTGTGTACCACATCACCTAATAGTAACTGCTTAAAGCCGTATTAAACCCAAAATCAGTTGCGGCTGGTGTTTTTTTGGAGGGTGGCAAGCCCCCCACCCGGCGACCGGCAGCACATGGCACCTCAACTCCCCCCCAGCCCAATGTCTGTACCCCATTTAGGTGGCATTGGCCAGCAGCTCCTGTGTCCTCTCCTCCTCCTCCTTTCCGTTGTGCGTCTCCTCCCCTCCCCCTAGGCATCCAATAGGATCGCATGTCCTTTCAGCCAACCAGGTGATGGGTCTGAAGACCCGCTTCCTGATTGGCTGGGAGGAGGATCAATGCTACAATAGCGATTCGCTATTGTAACACACATGGTTGGGCTAGGTTCGTATTCTCTGCACCACGAGCCCACCCTATTTTGAAGCCTCTAATCAGGTGCTTCAAAAATACACTCACCCCTTATTGGAATCCATGCATTTGGCATCCTGCAAGGGGCCGGACGCATGGATGGGGGGGCTGCACCTGTGCCGCTCCTGTCCAAAAGCAAATATTTATTATATTGCAGTTTACCAATTCTTATCTGTAACGCAAATTCGAAAGCTGCCGGAACACCGTTAAAGTCTATAGGACACTAACATGAAAAATCAAAAGTGTGAATTGTAAAGGTTTATATGCAGTTATTGCCATAAAAAGTGTTTGGGGAACCGGGTCCTGCCCCAGGAGACATGTATCAATGCAAACATTTTTTTATTTTAAATGCCCCTTTTTTCGGGAGCAGTGATTTTTTTAATACTTAAAGTGAAACAATAAAAATGAAATATTCCTTTAAGTATCATGCCTATACTATGTCTATATTATGCCCGTAAAATGGCACAATTTTCCTGCGTTTAGAACAGTACCACAGTAAAATTAAGTTTCTAAAGGAAAAATTGTCATTTAAAAATGATTGCAGCTGTAATGAATTGTCGGGTCTCAGCAATATAGATAAAACTCATTGAAAAAAAGGGCATGAATCCCCCCCCCCCCAGTCCATTACCAGGCCCTTTGGGTCTGCTATAAATATTAAGGGGAACCCCGAACCAAAAGTTTAAAATAAAATAGCGTGGGGGTCCCCCCAGAATCCATCAAGGTCCTTCAGGTCTGATATGGAAATTAAGGGGAACCCTGCGTAATTTAAAAAAAAAATGGCATGGGGTCCCCACCAAATCCATACCAGACACTTCAGGTCTGGTATGAGACACTTCAGGTCTGGTATGGATATTAAAGGGAACTCTGCACCAAAATAAAAAAAAATGGCACGGGGTCCCCTCTAAAATCCATACCAGACCCTTATCTGAGCATGCAACCTGGCAGGCTGCAGGAAAAGAGGGGGGCGAGAACTGTACCCTGAACTGTACCAGGCCTCAATATGGGGAGGGTACTTTGGGGTAGCCCCCCAAGCACCTTGTCCCCATGTTGATGGGGATGAGGGCCTTATCCCCACAACCCTTGCCCTGTAGTTGTGGAGATATGTGGATGGGGGGCTTATCGGAATTTGGAAGCCCCCTTTAACAAGGGAACCCCCCAGATTCCACCCCACGTGAATTATTAACGGGTACATTGTACCCCTACCATTTCACAAAAAAAAGTGTAAAAAATGGTAAAAAAGACAAGAGACAGCTTGGGACAAGTCCTTTATTAAAAGATAAAAAATAAAAATGTCCCTCAATGTAAATCCAAGCCGCCCGACAGACCGGAAAAAATGAACAAAAAACCAACAGTTCAGCCTCCATGGGAGTCTCCCGCCGAGTGACGCTTCTTTGTATGTATGTCTACAATCATCTATTTGTGCCATTATAATGAAGAAGTGTTTTGTGAGTACAAGGACATACGTCTGTGTGGTGTATATGCAAGTAGGCTCAGACTTTATCAAGCCATGGTCAATAGTCAGTGTAATTTAACCAGGCTTACTTTTTGCTGTTGTTTGCTATATTTGACGTAGGTCCTAATCTCGCTAAGGTCTCAAGTTCTAAACTTAGGAAAAAAGCTAAGTTTCTAGAAGGTTGTAGGTCCTGTTAGGTGGGCTGTACAGGCCGCATGATGCCCTGTCCGGTACGCTCAATTTTTTACAAAGCATTTTGGCACACTGGGCACAAAAGGTTGCCCACCCCTGGTATATTACTAAGTAAGATTTTTAATTTTGCACAATGAATATTTGTAACTAAAATACAATCTCTTCTATAAACAAACTAATTGTCAAGGCTAGGCTCAGCCCTTCCTTCTCTGAGTTGGCTGCTCAGCTGTCGGTTAATTGCAAGCTCCTATCTCTCCACAGTCAGCTGTTGATGATACCCTGCCCGTCAATCCGGCCTACTTAAGCTGTTAAGTCGAGCTCTGCCTTTTCCTTGTTCAATATCACAGAAATCTCCTACGATCCTGTTCAAGACTTGGTTTGTTGACATACCTTCTGGCTCCAGATCCTGCTTGCTATTCCACTACATTGATCCCTGATTCTGGCTTGGCTGACTCTCTCCGTTCGGGTTACTGAACTTTGACTATGTTTTGACTCCATTTGTTCTTTTTACTTTTATTATTAAACAAGTGGGATTTAACTGTACTTCTGTCTCGGCCTGATTTCATGGTTTCTGACACTAATTCAAAAGATATAAAATACCCATGAGCGTAACCTGCCAGTTAGAAATGAAGTGAGGTGGAGTAGAAATATAGAGGTTGTCCAAATCTTTTATGATTTAAAATTAGAAGTTTATCTTTAAACTATACCATACATGTTTGCACTTCAATCTTCAATTTCTCAATTCCCTTTCTGTATAGAAAAACAGTACACCTTTATTTCACAAGACAATATCTTGATATCTCAATGGCAGCTGCTGTATGCGTCACTGAGTTTTATATGGTCACCACTCTTTGTAGTGCCCTTTTCAAGGAGTTAGCCTTGTAACTAACTTCACATGTACATTGCAAATATGTAAACCATCTTATTAAAAAAAGCAAAAAAAACAGCATTAACCGGTTCCCGACCAGCGCACGCCGATGTATGTCGGCAGAATGGCACAGGCAGGCAAATGGGCGTACCTGTACGTCCCTTTAAATTTGCCGCCCTGCCATTGCGAGCTGGGACCCCCTGAGTCTGGTCGCGGGTCCCGCGGAATTGATCGCCACGGGCATACCCGCGATTATCTCACGGGGCGGCTGAACGCAGAGATGCCGTTGTAAACAGCATTTCCCCGTTCTGCCTAGCAACTAGTGATGCTGATCTCTGCTCAATGTGATTGGAGCAGAGATCATTGTTCATTAAATGAAAGCCCAGCCCCCAACAGTTAGTAACACACCCCTAGGATCACTTAACCCCTACACTGCCACCCATTGGTTAACCCCTTCACTGCCAGTGTCATTTACACAGGAATCACTGCATTTATATAGCAGTGATTGCTGTATAAATGACAATGGTCCCAAAAATGTGTCAAAAATGTCCGACATGTCCTCCATAATGTCACAGTCACAATAAAAATTGCTTATCGCCACCATTAAAAAAAAAAATTATTATTAATAAAAATGCCATAAAACTATCCCCTATTTTGTAAATGCTATAACTTTTGCTCAAACCAATCAATCGCTTATTGCGATTTTTTTTTACCAAAAATATGTAGAAGAATACGTATCAGCCTAAACTGAGGGAAAATTTTATTTTTTTTATATATTTTTGGGGGATATTTATTATAACAAAAAGTAAAAAAATAATGTTTTTTTTTCAAAATTGTTGCTCTATTTTTGTTTATAGCGCAAAAAATAAAAGCCACAGGGGTGATCAAATAACACCAAAAGAAAGCTCTATTTGTGGGAAAAAAAGGACGTCAATTTTGTTTGGGAGCCACGTCGCATGACCGTGCAATTGTAAGTTAAAGCTATGCAATGCCGAATCGCAAAAAGCGGTCTGGTCTTTGGCCAGCAAAATGGTCCGGGGCTGAAGTGGTTAAAGCAGAAAATAGGTAGCCTAAGACCAATATGCAATTAGTAGGATTGAGCTATAACATATTTAGCAAACATGTTTTTTCACTTAAATATAACTTCATGCTATTTTGAAAGCCACAAAAGCACATTTTTACTCAAAAAAAAGCTAGATTCTTTATCCTTTGTTCTGTTATTTTCCATCAAAGTTGATAAATAACCCTGTTCTCAAAAGGAGGAGACAATACAGCCTGCCTCAACCTTTATCCAGACCTTGAACTAGGCAGAGGAGGAGATGAGTGTCAGTGCCCTCTTAGTACAAGTCTGGCAGATAAGGAATGATAAATGTAGATTGCTTGGCTAGTGACACAAGCATTAGTTCAGAATCAGCTGGAGTTATAGGAAGGAACGGCCAACTGTTTGGCTTCTCGGTTGAACTTTGATGCCTCAAACGCTCTAAAGACTTGCTATGAAGCTGGAATTCTGTAGTGTTGTATTTGGCTGAATTCCGTACTGTCATAAATCCTGGATCCAAATCAAATATTCTTAACAGTGAATATTATTATTCTTAATATTTGCTTTCTCGTTTTTGTGTGCATGGAGCTCTGTGGAGGAGAGAGATGTAGAGAGAAAATTGCAGAAGGATGGCATTCATCATAAAGTGTTGAATACCACGAAGGATCATGAAAAGCTGAATACATAAGTACCTTTATAATTTAAAGGATGAATAGATAGCATACAAAAACCCTACCAGAACCTTTTTTACTAGATTTTCACACAGAATTCACAGCATTTTTTCCTGAAATGAGCAGAACAAAGGCTACACTAGCCATGTACATGATCAATAATGTAATCCTTGACCAGTTCATTTCTGACAGCTTTCGGACTTGCATCTCCATATAGCAGTGGTCCCCAAACTGTGGCCCGTGGGCCGGATGATCCCATTTGCTTGCCCTATCAAGCTTTTGTGGAACTATTTCACCCATTGACACAATGGGGCACTATTCCTCTCAAGGACACAAACAATGAAGCAAAATTGTGTCTACCGACAGAAATGATGAAGCGTAATTCCTCCCACTGACACCAATGATGAGCACAATTTCTCACACTGAAATAAATTATAGGACTTTACTGACACCAATGGAGTGTAGCCGGCTGCTCTGTGTGAGAGGGTCATGTGTGTGTGTGAGATGGCCCACTTGTCCCTGCCCCCCGCATTCTGTGTGTAAACAGAGCAATTGTGTGAGCCGTAGGTTACGGATTTTCCCCTCCCCGAATGGCCGCTTGCTGTGGCTGTATGTTATTATCCCCTCCCTCCAATCAGCAGCTCTGAACCAATCAGCAGCAAGAGGTTGAGGATACAGCCGCTCGGGATCATAGGACATTAGGTCCGGTAGGGAGCGCTGTGCCATGAGGTGAATGACTAATAATCCAACACTCAGTGATACCTGCAAACTGGAGGAGGAGAACGCAGGACTTATCTTGGGCAATTTACCAGAAGTCTGGGCAGTGTAGTGCAGGGAGCCTGAGAGTACAAGCCTGCCAATTGGACCTAGTACCTGCCAGTGCCAATGAGAGAGAATGCTACAGAAGAGACAGAGCAGTACAGGAACGAGAGCGTGCAGACCTGCTGATTTGTTCTGAGCACCCAGATTGCTGGGAGACTGAGTCACAGAGAGTTGCTGATCTTGGTACCAGAGCTGGGAAAACCTGTTGCTGTGTGGACCTGTTTGGGAGGATCTGTTTATTAGGACTGAGACTTCTGGGCAACTGACCGAACCTGTGACATGACAGGAGTGGTGAGCGGAACTACTGTACAAAGCTCAATCCCTTGCTTTATACAGTTAATGCTGCTTCTTACTTAGCAGCCCATTAGCTTTCCATTGCCCAATCTTAAAAAGGACAGTTTCACATGCACCACCTTACAGAAGGGCCCCAACGATAGCCAGTTAATACTTACAATTACAACCAGGTACTTTATAGTCAACCTCCAGGGGTATCCCTTTGTCAGGAACACATACACCCATACACTATTGGGGTTGTATGCATAGTGTGCACACAAGAACATTTATTTTTCGTTTAGTTCATGTCGATGCTTTTAACCCAGTTTGCATCAGTTAAAATTTGGTTAACATTACCACAGTTCAGTTGAGTCAGTGTTCACATTACCTAGTACAGCATCTTTAAACATGTGCGATTGACTGTTTACATCCATTTATTCTACCATCCAGTTGCTTGTGGCCTATTTTCGGTGTACTGTTATAGATTGGTAGTATACTAATGCTTAGGTTACACAGGTGTGAGCAGCCTTCTATCTATAACCAGGTGTGTCAATGGGGAACGAGGAGCTTAAAGCAGAACTTCAGTCATTTTTTTCAACTTTACATTGATTACATTTTCCCTTCTTGTTTTAACTTTGGATAGTAAAACATTTTTTTTTCTGCCAATAATTACCGTATACAGCCCACTTCCTGTTTCCTGTCAGGTAAAAAGCCTAGGATTATGATATCATGTACAGCTCTCTCTCTCCTGAGAGTTTTCTGGGGGAGTCATAAGAGGGCCAATGAGAGCTGCAGAGCTGGAGGTGTGCCTCTGTGTAAATCCAGGAAGTGAACAGGCAGCAGCTTCAGCTGCCCACAGTTAAAATGGCTGCAGCCAGACTCAGTAGATGGAAATGTCTGTAGCATATTTGGCAAGTACAAAATCACAGTATATATTAAATAATATGTAAATTGGTTGGAGGGAAGCTTCAGAATGGAAAAGATGTTTTTATTACAAATTATATGAGCAGACTGCAGTTCCTCTTTAAAGAGTCATGGCAGAACAGAGAACCCAGCATAATAAGTGCTACAAGAGGAACAATTCCACCCACTGACGCCACTGATGGGATACAATTCTTCCCATGTACACCAACAATGGAGCACCACTCCTCCTACAGACACAAACAATGAGGTACTTTTCCTCCCACTTACACCATCCATGAGGCACTATTCCTTCCACTTACAGAAAACCAGGAACCCTATTTGTCTACAGCCACCATGGGGCACTATTCCTGCCACCACACAAACCAAGGGGTACTATTCCTTCCACAAACTTCAACAGTGGGGGGTATTTCTTTACAATTGCATCCATAGTAGGGCATTATTCCTTCTCCCTATGACCACATATGCTAGGTTATTTTTTTACTCCCACTGACCATCAAAGGCCTGAGGCCTTGTTTATTGCCACTGAATGCAGGGTGTTTTCTACTGTAGTTGGCCACTGTGGCCCCTCTAATGTCTAAAGGAGAGTAAACTGTCCATTTTATTGCTCTGCAACATGCAGGCCAGATTTCTGTTGCCTGATAATGGGAGGCAGAGAAGTCGTGATGCATTTCATCACAATGCCTACAGCTACAGAGGCCTGAGGGCTTATTTTAAAGTGTAATTCTTGCTTTTCAAGAACATGTAAATACTTTAATGTCCATTGTTCGGGCACAGATGCAGGTTCGTGGTTTTTTTTTCCCCACCCCTAAAATTTGGGTCATTCATCCTGTCTTCCAATGTAATTTCAGCTGAATATTGAGGTTGGGTTTAGGAATTAAGGGCCTAAGTCTAATTTATTGTATTCCTCCTTCCCTGCTCCCCTTCCCCAAGCACTTTAAGCATATAATACTTACCCACAAAATTACTGTTCAGAGGTGTTTACTGTACTGCCTACCTGGCGCAGCACAGTCCTCGCAAATTGCAGCCTCAGAAATCCAATTTGTATCCTATTCGTACGCTGCAGTCTCCATCCACTTCAATAAAAAGCCCACAGGTAAGCCTCCATGGGGGAAACCACCTAGATTAATGGATTTTGTTAGGTAGAGTTATTAAAACACCACATCAAAAAGGTACACAAATTCTGTGTATTTTATATTTGTATTGCTGTTCTGAACCTGCTGGGATTCCAATTTTTTTTTTTTTGTTGCTGATAATTAAAATTTCCAGAGCATCTAATGTGAAAGGCCAAACATCATCTCAGCTCTTCTGGTGACAAATCCATCTTGTTTCCCTCATTGATTTTCTAAATGGCGAAGTTACTGTCTTGAAATAACAACTCTGTTTACCCGTTTTAATTTCAGTAGCATGAATGTCACATCAGCTGTCACTGCTCATGATGTAAGGAATCACAAATTCCGGTGAGCACAGTATGACATACAATTGTATCTGAATAATTAAACACTATTACATTGTTCTATCTTTTATAACTATAGGTATAGTTTACCAAAGTTTAGCATTTCAATACTTTTTTTTTTTTCTTTTTTACCTAGGAGATATTTCCCTTCCTCCTAGATTGTAAGCTTTAATGCTCAGGGTCCTCTGATTACCCCTGTATTAAATCACATTGTAACTGTACTGTATGTCTTCATGTTGTAAAGTGCTGCACAAACTGTTGGCATTATATAAATCCTGTATTATAACAATAATAATATTTGATGAGAATTGCTGGTTCTCTTTATCCCTTTTTTTTCTTTGCGGTGTCTTATGCTGCCTACACACAACCGGACTTTCCGGCAGACTACGTCCAACGGTCTTCCCGACTGACTTTTCAGCGGAGTTCCAATGGACTTCCGAATGAATGGACTTGGACACACACAAACGGACTAAGTCCGTTCAAAAGTCCGTTCATTTTGAACGTGATGACGTAAGACGGGACTAAAAAAGGAAGTTCAATAACCAGTAGCCAATACCTTCCCTTGCGTCGTATTTGGTTCATCGGACCAGCACACAAACGGTTTTCCCGATAGGAAATGAGTTAACCAGACAGATTTGAAACATATTCTATTTCTGTCTGTCGGATTTTAAAAACGATCGGATTAGCCCACACACGATCGGATTGTCCGACAGACTGATTCCGTTGGACCTAGTTTACCGGAAAGTCCGGTCGTGTGTATGCATTACAGTTTTGGCGGTAGCTATTGGCTTCTGTGCACAAGAGTCCAATGCTTATTGTTTTTGTAGCTCACAGCACTGGTAGCTCAAACAAAAATCAACAATGGCCTCTCAAGATTTTTCTGAACAGAAATCCCACGTTCAGCAATGTCCCATCTAAAGCTGCGTACACACGATCTGATTTTCAGATGGGAAAGTGTGACGACAGGCTGTTAACGGAAAATCCGACCATTTGTAAGCGCCATCGGACAATCGTTGTCGGATTTTCCATGGACAAATGTTGGATGGCAGGTTTGAACATTTTCGGCAGACAAATGTCTGTTGTTGGATTTTCCAAGCGCGTGTACACAAGTCCGTCGGACAAAAGTCCAAAGCACAAACACGCATGCTCTGAAGCAAGGACGAGCTGGAAGTGGTTGTCGATCTTGTAAACTAGCGCTTGTAATGGAGAATTGACATTCGTGACGTGGCAAATTATGAAATCTCGAAATTCAGCGGCTTTGCTGGCGATACTGATGGAGTTATTACAAAGAAATTTTCAAAGGCTTTTTTTTCTTAGTGATATCAAGAATAACCCGTTTATGCTTTTTTTTTGGGCAAGTTACCACAACACCATTATCCCGTAGTTATTAAGATCAAAGATACAACTACATTGGGGTCCTTTGTTAATTTTACATTGTATTGTTTTGAATATAACTGCCTACTTCCAAACTGTAATTTGAAGTAAACAGATAGCCAAGTATTACTCTCCACATTTTTTTTATTGTGCATTAAAAAAGAAAACAAATAAAATTAGACATGCTATCTGCCAATAGAACTTAACCAAAAAGTGCATTCTATGCATCCAAAAATATAGAAAATATAACAAATCAAATCATTATTATTCAACCAAAAAATAAAATAAAAGCCTCATGCATGTGTCCTGCTTCTTAATATAGGGGGTCAACAATGCCAAGAGTTGGTGAAAGCAGGGGTCCGTCATCCGGAGATAATTCCGAAAATCATCCGGATCTTTCTCCTGGAGCTCCCACAGCAAAGGCATATGACATAGTTGGTCACAATTAATAAAGCAACCAATTTTTGGTCCAAGAACTCCTCCTCCTCCTGTTCCTGGACTGGACTTGGGTCAAAGCAATAACTCCAAGGCCAATAATAAATATCACGTTATCACCTCCGATTCCGCAACATGTTTGGTTGACGAATGGCCGAAATTATAAGCACAAATCAACACATTCGCCAAACTTCTACTAACATGAAATTAGCACAAGGAGCCCAAAGAGCTGAAAAACCACGTAGTACGTCACTACATTCATGTTTGTTGCCGTTTGTATGCAAGACAAAATCCATTTTTTTTTCTGCGGACAATTGGATTGTGTGTATGAGGCTTAACAGTAAGTGGGACTAAGCTGCCCATACACAAAAAAGAATTTCATTAAAAAAATTTAGTTCAACTTTTTAATGCTTTGTGGGTTCAATCGACATTCGTTTTCAACCAAGAAATTTGAAGTAGCAGAATGGAAATTTTTTCATGAAAGAACTTCAGTGGTGAGGTTTTCATCTGAGAACGTCCATTCATTCCAAAATTACATTTTAAAAGCAAACCTTTTTGAAGTACTTTGGAACAACATCTACCACTTCATCAAATGTATGGATGAGAATTTATTGTACAAATGTTTATTTAGTACCCAAAACTGATGACTCGATGTTTGGTAGTTCCTAAAGAGTTGACATGATCCTTCCCGTTCTTCACTTCACCCCAGCCAACTCCAATTCAAACCGAACACCCAACTACGACAACTAATCTTGAAACCTGACATGAGCACAGATATAGATGGTCCCTGTTACCCTACTACTACATTTCCCCCATACCATATAAATAATCATCTGGCAAACCATGTAAATATCTGCCTCTATATAGAAGTATATAATGAGCTTTTAAGTTTTACCAGCTTATTGACACACTTCTCAGGTCCACCCTTCTCCCTGTTGAGACGGACTTATGCCCACTTATGTGGGTCTATGTATGGTTAACATATTGTTATCAGCTGTCTTACATTGTTGTACGCTTATTGTTTCTGCTGACTGTACACTGTTATCTTTCCTAAATAATATATATTGTACATACATTGTAAAGCGCTGCGTAAACTGATGGCGCTATATAAATCGATAATAATAATTTTATGGAAAAAAAAGAAGTAATTATCCTGTGTCTTCTTATATATCTCTTGAAAAATCTGGTGGTAGGATTTTTCATTTGTGTTATCAATTTGTGCTACACCACTTGCAATCATTACAAGGGGGTCCCACTCACCCAGATGGATTTGTCGTAACGTGATGGCACAGAGGAGGTGACTCCAAATTTTACAGGGGCCATTCTTGGGGGGGTGGGGTGGTTTAGAGGTGATGGGTGGTCAGATGAGGGAGGGATGGATGCCTTGATGGTGTGTTATATAATGGTGTGTATGAGCTGGAGGGTTGGTGTCAGGAAAGGTTCCCTCCGCTGGTAATATCAATCATTTGGCATGCAGTACTGCGATCCACCAGCAGGTGTCTCCTGCTGGAATTATGTCATCTTTGGTCCGCAGTACTGGTGTCCACCAGCGGAGGGATCCTGGCAGTATGGAGCAGGTATTGCCCTCTGCAGTCAGGCGTCACATGACTGACAGCAGCCATTATAAATACCCGGCAAGTTCATATACACTTCGCCTTGGTATTGTCCTTGAGCCCTGACCTGCAGCCTGTTTGATACCTGTTACCTGTTACCTGTTACCTGTTACCTGTTACCTGTTACCTGTTACCTGATCCCTGTTACCTGATCCCTGTTACCTGATCCCTGTTACCTGATCCCTGTTACCTGATCCCTGTTACCTGATCCCTGTTACCTGATCCCTGTTACCTGATCCCTGCATCCCTGATCCCTGCATCCTGCCTCCTGTACCTGTTCCCTTCTCCTTGTCCCCCCATCTGCTAACCTCCTATTTATGACCCCGGCCTGGCTTGACTACGATTCCGGTACTCCCTTTTGTTACATATACTGGTTTATTTACTGTTTGGTTGTTTGGTTTGTTCACTTGGTTCGTATTGGTGGTGTGTTCACATTTATATGCGTTTGCTTAATAAATTTACCTTCACTTTTTGTGTCTGGTTCACTTGTCGCAGTCACACAGTTCTGGTCACATCTGGTTCATGATAGAATACCAAGGCCATTCCTGACCAGAAGTGGCTGCACAGGGGAACCATTTGCTTCAGTTTGGTTGCAAACATGAATGCTGATGAGATCATTTATCTTTCTCTGCTGGCATCTGAGAGTGATGATTTCACTCCTCCTTTTGATATGAATCAGGTTGTATCTTTAGTATGGCTTTTTGAAGATGATCCTTCTGATTTTTGTGAACACTACTCAGCCTGTTCCCCACAGGTGATTGCTGAGTGCATTGTATCTGCTCAGTCTTTTGTTAGACAGGGAGGCTTAAAACTTCAGTTTGTACAACCCTTACTTTCAGCATGGTCTGACATGGTGCAATCAGCCCCAGCCAAACAATCCACCTCTGCCATCAGATATGAGCCTACCCAAAAGTATGTTTCCCCGTCAGCCATGTCAACCTCAGTTGCAGCCCAGTACACGCTGCTCCCAACCAAATACTCATATCCAGTCTCTGCTCCCTGTACTAATCCTGCATTCAACTCACCTGCCTCCTCTCCGCTGTCTACTAACCCACAAGTTCTTTTCCCAGCTACTGGTACCTCTTCTCTGCCATATCACAATCCTCATTTCCAGTCTGCTGCACCCCTTATTTACAGTCCTGCAGTCACCTACAGAGCTTCAGTAGCTAAGCCAAAGAAAAAGCGAACGTTTTTCCCAACCAAAATGATCTTACCATTAACCCAACCTGCCTCCACACCTACCAATCTGTCCCAGCCCGGAGTGCCAGAGCCGGAGTTCCAGCCAGACGCCTTCCAGCCTGATGTCCCGGCCTTCCAGCCAGACGCCTTCCAGCCTGATGTCCCGGCCTTCCAGCCAGACGCCTTCCAGCCTGATGTCCCGGCCTTCCAGCCAGACGCCTTTCAGCCTGATGTCCCGGCCTTCCAGCCAGACGCCTTCCAGCCTGATGTCCCGGCCTTCCAGCCAGACGCCTTCCAGCCTGATGTCCCGGCCTTCCAGCCAGACGCCTTCCAGCCTGATGTCCCGGCCTTCCAGCCAGACGCCTTCCAGCCTGATGTCCCGGCCTTCCAGCCAGACGCCTTCCAGCCTGATGTCCCGGCCTTCCAGCCAGACGCCTTCCAGCCTGATGTCCCGGCCTTCCAGCCAGACGCCTTCCAGCCTGATGTCCCGGCCTTCCAGCCAGACGCCTTCCAGCCTGATGTCCCGGCCTTCCAGCCAGACGCCTTCCAGCCTGATGTCTCGGCCTTCCAGCCAGACACCTTCCAGCCTGATGTCCCGGCCTTCCAGCCAGACGCCTTCCAGCCTGATGTCCCGGCCTTCCAGCCTGATGTCTTGCAGTCTGATGTCCCGGCCTTTCAGTCTGATGTCTTGCAGTCTGATGTTCCGACCTTGCAGTCTGATGCCTTCCAGTCTGATGCCCCGGCCTTCCAGTCTGATGCCCCGGCCTTCCAGTCTGATGCCTTCCAGTCTGATGCCCCGGCCTCCCAGTCTGATGCCTTCCAGTCTGATGCCCCGGCCTTCCAGTCTGATGCCTTCCAGTCTGATGCCCCGGCCTTCCAGTCTGATGCCTTCCAGTCCGATGCCCCGGCCTTCCAGTCTGATGCCTTCCAGTCCGGTGCCCCGGCCTTCCAGTCTGATGCCTTCCAGTCCGATGCCCCAGCCTTCCAGTCTGATGCCTTCCAGTCCGATGCCCCGGCCTTCCAGTCTGATGCCTTCCAGTCCGATGCCCCGGCCTTCCAGTCTGATGTCCCGGCCTTCCAGTCTGATGCCTTCCAGTCTGATGTCCCGGCCTTGCAGTCTGATGCCTTCCAGTCTGATGTTCCGGCCTTGCAGTCTGATGCCTTCCAGTCTGATGTTCCGGCCTTGCAGTCTGATGCCTTCTAGTCTGATGTCCCGGCCTTGCAGTCTGATGCCTCGCAGTCTGATGTCCCGGCCTCGCAGTCTGATGTCCCGGCCTCGCAGTCTGATGTCCCGGCCTCGCAGTCTGATGTCCCGGCCTCGCAGTCTGATTCCTTCCAGTCTGATGTTCCGGCCTTGCAGTCCGATTCCTTCCAGTCTGATGTCCCGGCCTCGCAGTCCGATTCCTTCCAGTCTGATGTCCCGGCCTCGCAGTCCGATTCCTTCCAGTCTGATGTCCCGGCCTCGCGGTCCGACGCCTTCCAGTCTGATGTGCCTGCTGTCCAGCCTGATGTGCCTGCTGTCCAGCCTGATGTGCCCGCCTTCCAGCCTGACGTGCCGCTGCCCGCCTTCCAGCCTGACGTGCCACTGCCCGCCTTCCAGCCTGACGTGCCGCTGCCCGCCTCCCAGCCCGATGTGCCAGCTTCCCGGTCCGATGTGGTTCTGTCTGCTGCCCTGCTTGAAGTGTCCATTACCCAACCTAATGTGACTTTGCCCATAGCCCAGCTTGACGCAGTGGACTTTCCTCAGCAACTGCTAGTTGGAGCATCCGGAGGTCGCTCCTTTGAGGGGGGGTACTGTCAGGAAAGGTTCCCTCCGCTGGTAATATCAATCATTTGGCATGCAGTACTGCGATCCACCAGCAGGTGTCTCCTGCTGGAATTATGTCATCTTTGGTCCGCAGTACTGGTGTCCACCAGCGGAGGGATCCTGGCAGTATGGAGCAGGTATTGCCCTCTGCAGTCAGGCGTCACATGACTGACAGCAGCCATTATAAATACCCGGCAAGTTCATATACACTTCGCCTTGGTATTGTCCTTGAGCCCTGACCTGCAGCCTGTTACCTGATCCCTGTTACCTGATCCCTGTTACCTGATCCCTGTTACCTGATCCCTGCATCCCTGATCCCTGCATCCTGCCTCCTGTACCTGTTCCCTTCTCCTTGTCCCCCCATCTGCTGACCTCCTATTTATGACCCCGGCCTGGCTTGACTACGATTCCGGTACTCCCTTTTGTTACATATACTGGTTTATTTACTGTTTGGTTGTTTGGTTTGTTCACTTGGTTCGTATTGGTGGTGTGTTCACATTTATATGCGTTTGCTTAATAAATTTACCTTCACTTATTTGTGTCTGGTTCACTTGTCGCAGTCACACAGTTCTGGTCACATCTGGTTCATGATAGTTGGCTATTGTTTGATGAGTGGGGTTTTTTTTTCCCTTCTGGTGGGGGTTACGTTGAAAAATATTTGTTACATGATGTTGTACAATCATTTTTTGTTAGATATATATTGTTAGTACTGTGCCCAAATCCCCCACTCTTCCACATAAAAAAGTGAAAGAAAATCAATAAATGATTTAAATGATTGCAGAAGTTGTCATATGTTCCCACTCCAAAGAATATAATGAAAAGTAAACCCACTGCGCAAAGAAATTTAAAAATGTTACATCAAAGAGATAAACCTGATGCATATACAGCATAATAGATTCATAGATTCATTCACCGGCACTGCACCGCAGAAATGTTTACCAGCACCAGCACTTTATATTTTTAATTTTTTATGGACATTTTTTCAGCACAAGTTGCACTGTATTATTGAAGGATAATTGTTGCACGGACTATGATTTCATTTTAATCTTCTGTATATATATATATATATATATATATATATATTTTTTTTTTTGGATTTACATATTTTATCTAATATACTGTGATTCATTATATATATATATATGAACTTTTCTACAACGTTCACTAGCACCAGCACTTTATACTAATATTTTTTGGATCTATATTGAGACAGTGCAGCACCATTACATTTTTTCTTTGTTTATTTGGGTTCTGATATTCCCCTCTGTGTCTGCAGCAGTACCCGCCCCTCTTTATTCATTTGGTTGTCACAGGGATATTTTGTCTTTATTAACACCTGTTAACTGAGGCAATCTGCCTGCCAGTTGTCCACCCCTAGAATGTGGACAGCGGAGATGGCTGGGATGGAGCGATCTGCCCACTGGAGAATGCCGGCTACTTCCAGGCCCGAGAACACACTCCTCGTTTCTCCCTGGTGGCATTGTCCGACTGGATCCATACCGGGAGCCCCCTGAAGTCAATCTGTTCAATGATCCAGACAGAGTCTGATCGCCCGGAGTTCCAAGATGTTGATAGTCAGACTGGATTCCTCCAACGTCCAGCGACCCTGAGCAGAGCTTAGGCCCAGGACTTCTCACCACCCAGACAGATTGGCATCGGTGGTGACAACTGTCAAGTACCGTGGGAGAAAGGATTTTCCCTGCTGAAGAGCCGGGGGAACAAAACCACCGATCAGGGACCCCTTGGTTTCTTGTCTCAGCCAAATCTGATTGTCCCATTTTAACAGGATCTCTTTTTGCAGGGGTCTCATATGGAACTGACCTGATACTAAATAGTGAACAAAGTGTGGCTCAGAGTCTGCCTGCCTGTAAGCCGGATCTTTAAAACCTGGTGAGTCTTCAACCGGAATCATAGTGGCTTTCTTCAATCAAGAAGAAACCACAGGTGGAGTTGTCCACTTCTTGAGAAGACTCTCCTCAAAGTCTTAAAGAAATCTCCTTATTGTTTTACTTAGAAGACACAATAAGAGAAAAAAACTAGGAGGCCTAACTCACGCAAAGAGTGGGCCTACCTAAACAAAAAAAGAAAAAACATACCAAACTCAAAAAAGGTGTGCTATGTGGTACATGAGTGTGTGACGGTGAGTGTCAAGTCCGTATGAGAATAAATGAGGCAGGCGTTCCATCCCCAGTCCATAGTACACAATCAAGGTGACAAACCTAGGCCAAGTCCCCTCAGTCTCCTGCCAGTTTCAGTAGCTAACAATCACTATGTAGTGGTGTCATCTTCCAGCCATTTAGTCCACATTTTATCGAACTTCCAAGGACAAACCCTATTGGCATAAGTAGCTTCGTAAGGAGGTAGTTATTAATTTCCAGTAAGCTACTGTCGGGGCCAAGGTTTTCCTTCAGTGAAGCATGATCACTTTCCTGGTATAAAAAAGCAGATCAATTATCTAATGTCCTGCCAGCATTTGTGTTCTTGAGACCCTCAACCAGTCCCGGCAAACAAGTTTGTGGTGAGGGGGAGAAAGAGATCTGTGCAACTTCATTAATGGTGTTAACCACAGTACCCCAAAAAGGTTGGATCACTGGACATGTCCAACTCCTCTGCCCCATCCCTTTACAGCGCCAACACACTGGTGAAACATTAGGGTTCAGGTGATATACTCGAACAGGCATAAAGTATGCTCTCTGAAGGATTATGAATTGTATTAGCCCATCTCTGAGAGAGATCAGCTGTTTGAATGGTGCATCCCACATATCTGACTATTCTTCGTTATCCAACTCTGGTATGTCTATTAACCACTTATTCCTAAGGACAGTCTGAGCGAAGTAGAGTTTCAATATCTGAACATTGCAATAGGATAGACTGATGAGAAAACTGGCTGCCAAAGGCATGAGCAAGCTGCATATGTCTGAAAAAATAATGTTGAGGTACACAATATTTAGATGGAAGAAGAGGAAAGGGAAGTCAATTTCCATTCACTATTATATGCAAAATGGATCTCATCTGATATTTTGCCACTTGTGCACTTTTTTCTACAACACTTTTTAATTCCACTCAACTCTCCATTAGTATGCATAGATACAGCACTCTGTGAACAGCCAGCTTCTTTAGCAATGACCCTTTGTGACTTGCCCTCCTTGTGGAGGGTGTCAATGTCTTTCCCGTGATTGTGTAACCTACTGAACCAGACTGAAAGACAATTTAAAGGCTCAGGAACCCTTTACAGGTGTTTTGAGTTAATTAGCTGATTAGAGTGTGACACCATGGGTCTACAATTTTGAACTTTTTTTCACAATATTCAAATTTTCTGAGATACGAAAATTTTGGATTTCCACTAGCTGTAATAATCATTAAAAATAAAAGAAATAAAATGTTTGAAATACATCACTCTGCGCGTTATGAATCTATATAATATAGGAGTTTCACTTTCTGATTTGATTTGAATTACTGAAATAAATGAACTTTTTGATGATATTCTAAGTTTTGAGATGCACCTGCATAAGCAGATTTAAGCACCTTATGTAATGCAAATGTGACATGTCAAAATTTCCCATTTTTCCTTTTGCAAGATTACATAAAAAAAGAAATAAAAATATAGCAAATATAGGCTGTTTATGCCCACTCCCCAGGCATCTATGTGGCCTTACTACAAACTCAAGCAAGCAGCACAGCACTCAGGAGAGAGCTGTTCAAGTAATGATTTAAATGAGCAACTGTAAAAAATACTCTGGAGGGCTCCTATCCTTTGGCTGCCAAATATTGTACTTAAAAAACATGAAGGTATGAAAATACCGGAGCTGCTTCTGCTATTTTTTAAGATGCAACATTTAGGGCTGTCATCCCCTTTCTTTTACCACTTTCTAGGGTGGTAGGTTGTTGATTGAAATCAAGCATGCAACCACTTGACCTGCTGTGTATAGTTCAGTGATTTATCTGGTTAGTAAGCAATCTGGAACGATGGCCCTGATATCAGCCATGGAACCTCACATATTTTAAATCTGACAAGTTGCTTTTAACCCCTTCGCACCACCTTCCATCTGACCTTTAACCACTTCACATCCCGGCTATTGTCAAATGACGTCCGCAGGAGGGATCTCCCATCCTGGGCGGGCGTCATATGACGTCCTGATCTTCTCGGCCGTGTAGTGGGCGTGCATGCGCCACGTCACTCAGGAGCCGTTGCACGTGCCCGGCAGTCGCGATGTCTGCCGGGCACCCACGATTGCCGGTAACAGAGCCGGGATGTGGATCTGTGCGTTTAAGCACACAGATCCACGTCCTGTCAGGTGAGAGGAGACAGATCGTGTGTTCCCAGTACAGAGGAACACCGATCGGTCTCCTCCCCTTGTGAGTCCCCTCCCCCTACAGTTAGAATCACTCCCTAGGTAACACATTTAAACCCCTAGTGTTAACCCCTTCCCTGCCAGTGGCAATTATACAGTAATCAGTGCATTTTTATCGCAATGATTGTTGTATAAATCTGAATGGTGGTCCCAAAATAGTGTTAAAAGTGTCCGATGTGTCCGCGGCAATGTCACAGTCACAATAAAAAACGCAGGTCCCTGCCATTACAAGTAAAAAAAAAAAAAAAAATAACAACAATGCCATAAATCTATCCCCTATTTTGTAGACGCTATAACTTTTGCTCAAACCAATCAATATATGCGTATTGCATTTTTTTTTTACCAAAAATATGTAGAACATATTGGCCTAAATTGAGGAAAAAAGTTTTACTGTTTTAAAAAAAAAAAAATGGATATTATAGCAAAAAGTAAAAAAGATTGTGTTTTTTCAAACGTGTCACTTTTCTTTTGATTATACCGCAAGAAATAAAAACCACAGAGGTGATCAAATAGCACCAAAAGAAAGCTCTATTTGTGGGGAAAAAATTATAAAAATTTTATTTGGTTACAGTGTTGCATGACTGCGCAATTTGCATTCAAAATGCAACAGCGGTGAAAATTAGCCTGGGTAGGAAGGGGGTGAAAATGCCTGGTACTGAAGTGGTTAAGTGGGTTTTAATGCCCAGGAGGTGGTGAGGTTTCTCTAGCATTCAACCACTACGATTGGCTCTCACAGCAGTCACATGATTGGGAGCCCATCCTGCGGGCCCCAATCAACGGCAGCTGAAGCAAATGATTGAATTGCACTTCTGTGATCCATAGGAGAAGCCCAGCCAAATGAGCTCAGGCTGTACTTCTCCTTTAAGGTTGGAACACAGTCAGGATAGTTGAGAGTCACGCACTGTACTTATTTCCACTAGAGCAGGGGTCTTCAAACTATGGCCCTCCAGTTGTTCAGAAACTACAATTCCCATCATACCTAGTCATGTCTGTGAATGTCAGAGTTTTACAAAGCCTCATGGGATGTGTAGTTTCGCAACAGCTGGAGGGCCGTAGTTTGAGGATCCCTGCACTAGAGGGAGCTCTTTGAGATGCGAGTCTTTCTTCATCGCAAGGCTGATAGAACTTCCATAAATAACAGCAAAAGGTTTTTGGACATTTAGAAGCTTCCCTCTTTGTAACGCTTTATAAAAAAAAAAAGCCTAAAAGCCTCTAATACTTATTTTTTTTACTTCCAATAAGCTTTAATAGAATTTTCTACCGCTGTTGGTCACAAAGGATTTTTCAGCCTGTGAAAAAACAAGAATATTTTCATTTCATCCAGATAAGGAAAAATACGATGACTCAACCTAATTAATCTTACAAGACTTTTCATAGAGAACTATCACTGCAATATGCAAAGATAGATTAAATGCAACACAGCATCTAACAAACAAACCAACAAAAAACTGACAGCTGACACAAGGCAACTGTTATTTTGAGTTATGTGAGCCCAGAACGAGCATAATTAAACTCCATGGGGAGAACATTTTAAACATTGTTCCAATACCCTCATTTAATGAGACTGATGGTATACAGGAAATATTAATGTCCAAAATCCATTAAAGACAAAGAAATAAAGTTATACGAATCACCATATAAGTCATTAAAACAAGAAAAACATATTCCTAATGTTAAATAAACATAAGAACCAAAACCATATTTGAAAATTCAAATAGACATTGGAATGTACATATAAGTGAAAAAATATAAGTGAATAATGATCATTAACAGATAATAATCAGAAAGGAGTGCTTGTGTCAAATAAGTCCCAAACTATGATGTCCAATGGTGAATTTGTAAAAGGTCAATTTTCCCAAAAGCTACTTTCAAAAACAATACGTGCTCTTCTAACGCGCAACACCGCCACCTTCGTGAGAATGGGGGAGGCTTACCAGAGGACTTGGACTTAGTAAGACATATGCCTTCCAAGTCTTATGGGCTTTGTATATGGGAACTATCCGATAGATATGGATAATCCTTGGACTCAGCTTGTACCACCACGTCAAATAGGTGAGAAAATCGTTACTGTCCGATGCGAGATGGAGTAATAGTCTCGTACGTGGTACCATAGAAACAGAAACCCGACATAGCGTAATATTGCCACGTAGAAATGTTAATAATTAAGAGTAAAAAAGACTCACATTTGTGATGATATCAAAAAACGACATGTACATGAATATAGGAATAGCGGTGTCTGCAGAGTAATCAATCCGACGCGTTTCAACCAAGGAGTAGTCATCTGGGGTCTTTGAAAGTAGCTTTTGGGAAAATTTACCTTTCTACAAATTCATCATTGGACATCATAGTTTGGGACTTATTTGACACAAGCACTCCTTTCTGATTATTATCTGTTAATGATCATTATTCACTTATATTTTTTCACTTATATGTACATTCCAATGTCTATTTAATTTTTCAAATATGGTTTTGGTTCTTATGTTTATTTAACATTAGGAATATGTTTTTCTTGTTTTAATGACTTATATGGCGTTTCGTATAACTTTATTTCTTTGTCTTTATCATAGCGCTACACATTTATTTTTGTTTAGTTAGTCACACTTTCTTGTCTAGAAGCTGTGTCGGCGGCTTGATAACTGCCACAGCGCAGTATATATTGAACCAAAATCCTTTAAAGCACTCTCCTTATTTAGGACGTTTTTAAAATCTGAACTCCAGGGTAACCAGATATTGTCTAAATATTACTAAAACTACAGGCAGCCACATTCTAAGACTAACCTATCTAGCCCTGTAAAGCTCTGTAAAGAAAAAAGCACTATACATACCTTTTCTGAAGCCGATTCGGTCCAGTCTCCAGTGGTGCCCTCTGTCTTCAGGAGACAACCAACAACGACTGTGAAATGCCTGGGAAATGGCATCACTCAGAGTTATTATGGGGCTTCCGCTGTCGGCTGCCTCTCCTGCACACATCTCCACATAGAAGCCTCCGCTGACAGCTCAGCCTGGGACCTGACCAGCTTCATAAATGGTACGTATAGTCTTAAAATGTGGCTGCGCGTAGATTTAGAGTTAGTTTGTTTTAAAATGAACTTCTACTTTAACCACTTGCTGACCGCCTAACATGCATGTACTGTGGCAGGTCGCCTCTATTGCGTGAAATCACATACCTTTATGTCATTTTATGCAATAGTCACTCTCCATAAATTCTATGATACTTACCAATTGCAGGTCTGGTTGTTCATTGCTTATAAAAATGTGGTTTTGCCGAGCCAACAAATATATATATATATATATATATATATATATATAGTGCCTTGCAAATGTATTCACTCCGCTTGGCATTTTTCATGTTTTGTTGCCTCACAACCTGGAATTTGCATCATTTAAATTTACAGAACATGCCCACAAATTTGAATTTTTTTTTTATTGTAAAGCAAACAAATAGGACAAACCTTTTGCGGCTATCACAGCTCCAAGACACTTTGGATAAGCCTCTATGAGCTTGCTACATCTTACCACTGGGATTTTTGCCCATTCCTCCTTGCAAAACTGCTCCAGCTCCTTCAACTTGAATGGTTTGGGCTTGTGAACAGCAATCTAAGTCTGACTACAGATTTTCTATTGGATTCAGGTCTGGGCTTTGACTAGGCCATTCCAACACATTTACATGTTTCACCTTAAATCACTTAAGTGTTACTTTAGCAGTATGTTTAGGGTCATTGTGCTGCTGGAAGGTGAACCTCCGTCCTAGCCTCAAATCACACACAGAGTGGTCCAGGTTTTGCTGAAGAATATCCCTGTATTTAGCACCATCCATCTTCCCCCAATGCTAACCAGTTTCCCAGTCCCGACTGCTGAAAAACATCCCCACAGCATGATGCTGCCACCACCATGTTTCACTGTGGGGATGGTGTTCTTTGGGTGAGGTGATGTGTTGGGTTTGCACCAGATATAATGTTTAATTTGATGGCCAAAAAGTAAAAATTTTAGTCTCATCAGACCAGAGCACCTTCCTCCATACATTTTGGGAGTCTCCCACATGCCTTTTCGCAAACTCAAAATGTGCCATTTTGTTTTTTGCTTAAAGTAATGGTTTTCTTCTGGCCACTCTGCCATAAAGCCCAACTGTCACGTACCTGGTGGTAGAGCCCGACTTGCAGAAGGAGACCTCTCTTGCAGCTCAGACTCGAGGGCCCTGGTAGTGTATACAGGTGACACAAGAGTCAAGAGGGGCACGAGTGTCTGGCAGGATCAACAGCTGGGTCAAGGAGTGGTGGATCGGAGGGGAACTGGAACAGCAGGCAGGTGCAGGAAGCTGAAGCAGGGCAGCAGGCAGAGAGGCTGAAGCAGGACACAAGTGCAGGAGTTCTGGCAGAGGTAGGACTTCAGGCAGGTGCTGGAACCACTACAGGAGATGGAGCAGCAGATGGCACCGGAACAGAAGGCTGGAAGCAGAGTAGTCAGGCAAGCCGGGTCGGAGGTCAGGCGGTCAGCAAAAGTACCAAGGATCAGGCAGGTGGATGGTCAGACGAGCCGGGTCGGTAAACGGACAGGCAGCAAGGCACCGAAGGAACAAACAGAAGGGAAGTCAGGCAGGCCGAGGTCAGATGCAGGCGGATAGCAGGAGCAGTAGGTAAACAAGCCGGGTCAACAGGTCACAGGAAGCAGGTTCTCAGGATCAGGGTACTAGCACGCTGTAGATCAGACAGCAAGAACTGGATGTGACCAACTGGACTAAATAGCCCGCCTGGCGCCAACGAGCGCACACACGCGCTCACGACCGCACCCGCGCACCCGCGCACGCGCGCACCCCTGGACGCGCGGCGGAAGGTCCGGGCTGACCGCTGCTGGCAGGATCTTCGTGACATTGCCCCCCCTCAAGGGGCAGCCTCCGGATTCCCAACCGGGCCCATCTTTCAGGGTGCAATCTTCTGAAAGCTTGGATTAGAGTCTTTGCATGGATATTTTCCACAGGCTCCCAAGAATTCTCCTCCGGGCCGTAACCTCTCCATTTAATTAAAAATTGAACTTGGTTATTCCTTTTCCTACAATCCAGGATAGCTTCAATTTCAAATTCTTCCTCCCCGTTCACCATTACAGGGTCTGGAGGGTTCACATTCCGGTCGGGAAAAGGATTGGGGACAAAGGGTTTCAACAGGGAGACGTGAAAGACAGGGTGGATCTTGAGTGAATCCGGGAGCTCCAGCTCATAGGCCACCTCGTTGATCCTCCTCCTTACAGGGAAAGGGCCCAGGAATTTGGGGCCCAATTTCCTGGAAGGACACGACAATCGAAGGTTTGCGGAGGATAACCATACGCGGTCACCTGGTTCGAGCAGCAATTCACCCCGCTTCTTCCTGTCGAACACTTCCTTATTCTGTTCCTGGGATCTTGCCATGGTCTTCTGTAGTAGTTGGTTGTTCGAAGAGAAAAAATTTATAGTCTCCAAGACTGCTGGCACAGAACATTCGGGAATGGAATTAGGAAGGAAAGCTGGATGAAACCCATAATTAGCAAAAAACTGACTTTGCTTGGTAGCAGAATGCACGGAATTATTATAGGCAAATTCGGCCAACGGGAGCAGTGTGACCCAGTCATCTTGGGAATAGGAAGAAAAACCACGCAGGTATTGCTCGAGAGTCTGATTGGTCCTCTCGGTCTGACCATTCGTCTGAGGGTGGTAAGCGGTGGAGAATGACAGCGTAATTCCCAGGACTTTACACAGCGCTTTCCAAAACCGTGAGGTAAATTGCACTCCGCGGTCAGACACTATATTAGTCGGGATTCCATGGAGTCTAATTATTTCCCTGATAAACATCTGGGCCGTCTCGGAAGCAGAGGGGGTACCCTTCATCGGGATGAAATGGGCCATTTTAGACAGCCGATCTACCACCACAAAGATGGCAGTATGCCCAGCTGCAGGGGGCAGGTCGACGATGAAGTCCATAGACAACATCTTCCACGGCCTATCTGGAATGGGCAGAGGTTTCAGTAACCCCCAGGCTCTGGACCTACAGGTTTTGCTCCGGGCACAAGTGGTGCAGGACTCCACGTAACTCCTACAGTCCTTAAGTACTTGGGGCCACCAGAAGGTACGTTGAACAAGATCAGCAGTCTTATAGGCACCAAAGTGCCCTGCTAGAGCATGGTCATGGCAAAGTTCGAGAATGCTCACTCGTAAGCATTCGGGTACAAAGATTTTGCTGCCGTACCAAAACAGTCCATCCCTGACCTGTAACTCAGTTCCAACGGTGGGTGTTGGTCCCATGGAAGCTTGTTTCAACCGCGAGAGCAGATCTTCCTGTAACAGGAGAAAGTTCCCTGGGGCCAGGATAGTGTCAGGGGGTGAAGTTCCTTCGGATTTGTGAAACATCCTAGAGAGGGCATCGGGTTTCGTGTTCTTGGAGCCGGGCCGGTAAGTAACATGGAATGAGAACCTGGAAAAGAACAAGGCCCACCTAGCTTGTCGCGGTCTCAGCCTCTTTGCAGACTTCAGGTATTCCAAGTTCTTGTGATCTGTGTAGATCAGGATAGGATGAGCAGCTCCTTCTAACAGTTATCGCCATTCTTCCAGGGCAGATTTAATGGCCAGTAATTCCCGATCGCCTACGTCATAATTTCTCTCCGCGGGGGAAAGCTTTCGGGAAAAGAAGGCAATAGGAAAAAGTGAAGCTTTGGTACCTTGTCGTTGGGAGAGGACAGCTCCAACAGCGATTTCAGAGGCGTCTACTTCCAGGACAAATGGTAGGGAAGAATCGGGGTGTTTTAAGACATCCGCGGAGGTAAACAGTCTCTTGAGGGACTCGAAAGCGACTTGAGCTTCCGGGGACCAGTGAAAACGCACCCCTTGCTTGGTTAGTTGCGTGATTGGGCAGATGATAGCGGAGAACCCCTTGATAAATTTCCTGTAGAAATTGGCGAAGCCAACAAAACGTTGGACCCCTTTCTTGTCAGTGGGAGCTGGCCAATCAAGGATTGCAGAAATCTTTTGTGGATCCATCCTTATTCCTTCAATGGAAATAACTAGGCCCAGAAATGAGATACTTTCTTGTTCAAAAGCACACTTTTCAGCCTTGGCGTACAGCCCGTGTTGCCGGAGCCGGTTCAGGACACATTTAACGTGTTTGCGGTGAGAGTTTAGAGAAGGAGAAAAAATGAGGATATCGTCAAGGTAAACAATGACAAACAAGTCTAAATAGTCCCGGAAGACATCATTAATAAAATACTGGAAGGTAGCGGGAGCGTTGCACAGTCCGAAGGGCATCACCCGATATTCGAAATGCCCTAAGCGGGTACGAAAAGCTGTCTTCCACTCATCCCCACTTCTGATACGGACCAGATTGTAGGCCCCTCTGAGATCCAGCTTAGTGAAGGTAGAGGCAGTTCCCAGTCTCTGAAATAATTCCGGTACCAGAGGAAGCGGGTATCGATTCTTTACTGTTATCTTATTTAACTCTCTGTAATCAACACATGGCCGGAGGGTATGGTCTTTTTTTTCCACAAAGAAGATGCCTGCACCCGCTGGGGAAGTGGAGGGTTGAATGAAGCCTTTCTTCAGGTTTTCGTCTATGTACATCTTTAGGGTTTCCTGTTCCAGTTCGGTCAGTGGGAAGATCCTGCCAAAGGGAATTTCAGCCCCGGGAAGAAGTTCAATGGGACAGTCATATGCCCGATGGGGCGGCAGAGATTCTGCCCCCTTCTTACTGAAGACATCTAGGTAGTCGTGGTATACTTCGGGAACTGATTGGCGAAGCTCGGAATCGGAATCCAGACATAGTAGGGCAGAGGATTCGCCAGAATTTTTCAGGAGACAGTACTGCTGGCAATAAGGAGAGAAGAATGTGATCTCCCCAGTGACCCAGTTAATAGCAGGGTTATGGGCCTGCAACCATGGCATGCCAAGGATGATTGGAAACAAAGGAGATGGAATGATGTTTCCTGGGAGCTGCAACGAGACAGAAAGGGCGAGGTGAGAAGAGGTCTTAAGCCAAGCAGTAGTAGAGCCAGACGAGACAGACATGCACTTACGGAGCTTGGCCGGACAGTTCCTGACGTAGTGCCCAGGTTCCCCACAGTAAAGGCACAAGTTGTTGACCCGACGACGTTGGCGCTCCTCCACCGTGAGAGCAGGGCGAAGGACTCCGAGCTGCATAGGTTCAGAAGTATCAGGTGCTGGAACAGGACCAGGAATGGGAGCCGGATGAGAGTAGTTAGGTACCCGAGGCAGCATCCAGGTGGGGCGAGTGAGCCCAGGACCTCTTTCAGCTCTTCGCTCCCTCAGCCGTCGATCAATTTGGATGGCCAGATTAATCAAGGCATCCAGAGTTTGTGGGATTCCCACACGGGCCAGTTCATCTTTCAGTGGGTCTGAGAGCCCCATCCGAAACTGGTAGCGAAGGGCCGCATTGTTCCAGTCCGTATCAGTACTCCAACGGCGGAACTCAGCGACATAGTCCTCTACGGCCCTACGCCCTTGCTGAAGGGTATGCAGGGCGGCTTCGGCCGTGACGGAGAGTTGAGGGTCCTCGTAGAACTGGGCCATCGTATCGAAGAAGGTGGTCAGGTTGGTTAGGACCTCTGCTTTCTGTTCCAGTAAACGATGAGCCCAAGCTTGAAGATCTCCCAGGAGCAAGGACACCACAAATCCCACCTTGGTGGCCTCAAGTGAGAAGGTGCGAGGCTGAAGGGCAAAGTACAGTTCACAAGAGTTCCGGAACGCTCTGAATTTACTTTGTTCCCCGGAAAACTTTTCAGGCGTGGGAACCCTGGGTTCGGGAGGCAGCATTACCACCGTCGGAGAAGAGGTGCTCGAGCCGGCAGTAGACGGGAGAGGCCCCTGAGCGGTTGTGGGCGAAGTGAGAGCTTGGACCCTTTCCTCCAAACGCGTGTATCCCTCCTGGAGACTCTTAACAGCCTGGGTGAGGCCAGCCAGATGCAGACAAAGTTCGTCCATGGGAGAGGCTCCCTGCGCGGGCTCGGACATGGCTGTCTGATACTGTCACGTACCTGGTGGTAGAGCCCGACTTGCAGAAGGAGACCTCTCTTGCAGCTCAGACTCGAGGGCCCTGGTAGTGTATACAGGTGACACAAGAGTCAAGAGGGGCACGAGTGTCTGGCAGGATCAACAGCTGGGTCAAGGAGTGCTGGATCGGAGGGGAACTGGAACAGCAGGCAGGTGCAGGAAGCTGAAGCAGGGCAGCAGGCAGAGAGGCTGAAGCAGGACACAAGTGCAGGAGTTCTGGCAGAGGTAGGACTTCAGGCAGGTGCTGGAACCACTACAGGAGATGGAGCAGCAGATGGCACCGGAACAGAAGGCTGGAAGCAGAGTAGTCAGGCAAGCTGGGTCGGAGGTCAGGCGGTCAGCAGAAGTACCAAGGATCAGGCAGGTGGATGGTAAGACGAGCCGGGTCGGTAAACGGACAGGCAGCAAGGCACCGAAGGAACAAACAGAAGGGAAGTCAGGCAGGCCGAGGTCAGATGCAGGCGGATAGCAGGAGCAGTAGGTAAACAAGCCGGGTCAACAGGTCACAGGAAGCAGGTTCTCAGGATCAGGGTACTAGCACGCTGTAGATCAGACAGCAAGAACTGGATGTGACCAACTGGACTAAATAGCCCGCCTGGCGCCAACGAGCGCGCGCGCACGCGCGCACCCACGGACGCGCGGCGGAAGGTCCGGGCTGACCGCTGCTGGCAGGATCTTCGTGACACCAACTCTATGGAGCATACGGCTTATTGTCGTTCTATGTACAGATACTCCAGCCTCTGCTGTGGAATTTTGCAGCTCCTCCAAGGTTACCTCAGGTCTCTGTGCTGCCTCTCTGATTAATGCTCTCCTTGCCCAGTCAGTGAGTTTTGGCCTGTGACCGTCTCTTGGCAGGTTTGCTGCTGTGCCATGTTCTTTCCATTTGGTTATGATAGATTTGATGCTGCTACTAGGGATCATCAGAGATTTGGATATTTTTTATAACCTAACCTGACTTTTACTTCTCAACAACACTTGTTTGGAGAGTTCCTTGGTCTTCATGGCAGTGTTTGGTTAGTGGTGCCTCTTGCTTAGGTGTTGCCGCTTCTGGGGCCTTTACAAAAAGGTGTATATATGTAATGACAGATCATGTGACACTTAGATTGCACACAGGTGGACATCATTTCACTAATTATGTGACTTCTGAAGGCAATTGATTGCACCAGAGCTTTTTATGGGTGTCATAACAAAGGGGATGAATACACGCGCACATGCCAATTATCAGTTTTTTACTTCTGAAAAATTGTTTTATGTATATATTTATGTATATATTTTTCTAATTTTACCTCACCAACTTAGACTATTGTGTTCTGATCCCCCACATATAATTCAGATTAAAAAAAACATCGAACTAAAAGCTGTAATGTAACAAAATAGGTAAAAAGCCAAAGGGGGTGAATACTTTTGCAAGGCACTATATATATAACACCATTAGCATTATGGCTTGTTATTGCATTGTAATCATTCAGTTAAACTTGCTGATTAGCTGTGGACTGGCAACACCAATTCCCCCTGCTGTGTTCCTCCCTCCCCATACCTACCTGTGACGGATCTTTCTAGACACTTCAGCCTATACAATTAAGCCACCTGTGCCTCTAATAGACAAATGAGAATCCTAGGTGCCACAGTTGTACTAATGATCTAGGATGGCCTATGCTATGCCCACTTGTTTGTTCATGTGCATCCACATCTCAACCAAATTACAGCTAAATATCCTGTTTGGGATGACCACAAACCACTGCTTAATTAGGAAGGAGGATGATAGTATATGCTATATATTGATCAACAATGCTTCAATCAACTCCCATCCTTTGAGCTGTGTGCATGTCTGATTGTGTGGCTGTATGTGCAGCTGCGATCCCTCTTTTTAAATGACAATGTTGTCTTTTTTAATATTTTGGAAGGTTATACTCAGACCGCTATTTTTGGCATTTTGTCATATTTGATATTACGGTGTGTTTTTTCTAAATAAAATTTAATTCAATTTAGCCATAGTGTTCAGTTACTGTGACCCCTTTGGAAGGCCTTGTCCTTTCTTTTTTTCTTCTATTATGGCTGAATGGTAGCCTGTTATAGTTGTGTCCATAACTCCTCCCCTCTCTTGATTTTGATGTGTTTCTTTTCCCCTTACCGATTTTGGAGGAATATTATTGCACCAATATATGTTTGGAGTGATACTGTTGACTACTTACCAGAGGTCACATATCTTTAAACATTATATATGGTGTCGCTTGATGCTTAGTGGGGAGATTCTTCAGTGAACTCTGCTGATAGTGAGACCTGTTCTTTCCAACAGCCCCTGAATGTGTCCTGATGAAGCAAAACAGAGAAACGAGTTGATGCACAGGGGGCTCGCTGTTGTTTACGTGGTGCATATATTTATTAGCACAATTACGTAATATGTAATTTTAACTCTTAAAGGGCGTTCGGGCCACAATGTGTGTTTTTTGTTAAAAAGTCAGCAGCTACAAACACTGTAGCTGCTGACTTTTAATAAGGACACTTACCTGTCCAGCGAGCCCGCGATGTTGCCCCCCCCCCCAAGGCCGATCCATCCATCAGATGGGTTGTTGACTTCATCATCTTAACGAAGGGAAACAGGCAGTGGCGCAAGCTAGGGGCATGTGGCACTTTGTGAATGGCCTCGTTGTTTTCTGGGACACACACATGTCCCAGAAGGCGACGGGGGCCGCTTGCCGAAGAGTAGGAAGCGCCACAGAATAGGAAGAGGCAGATTAGGAAGACTGCCTAGCAACAGAGGTTTCTGGTAAGTTAAAAACATCTTTTTTTTCAAATGTTTTTATTTTTTTTAAGAATATTAATGCTATTTTTTATTTTAGGGTGGCCTTCCACTTTAAACTTTTTTGCTCTATTTTTGCCTTAAGAATTGTTATCAATAAAATATATTGTTATATTCCATCTGTCGTCCAAAGTGGCTTTAACCGGTTCCCGACTGGCGCACGCCGATGTACGTTGGCAGAATGGCATGGACAGGTAAATGGGCGTACATGTACGTTCCTTTAAATTTGCCACCATGCCATTGTGTGCGCGCGCCGGCCGGGACCTCCGTGAGTTGGATCGCGGTTCCCGCGGACTCAATCACCACAGGGATACCAGCGAACGTCTCATGGGGAGGAAGAACAGGGAGATGCTAATGTAAACAAGCATCTCTCCGTTCTGCCTAGTGACAGTGTCACTGATCTATGCTCCCTGTGATCGGGAGCAGAGATCAGTGACATGTCACATGTAGCCACGCCCCAGGACACACTTAACTCCTACACTGCCCCCTAGTGGTTAACCCATTCACTGCCAGTGTCATTTACACAGGAATCAGGGCATTTGTATAGCACTAATTGCTGTATAAATGACAATGGTCCCAAAAATGTGTCAAAATTGTCCGTTGTGTCTGCCATAATGTCGCAGTCATGATAAAAATCACAGATCGCCGCCATTACTAGTAATACATTTAAAAAAAAAAAATGCCATAAAACTATCCCCTATTTTGTAAACGCTATAACTTTTGCACAAACCAATCAATAAACGATTATTGCGATTTTTTTTACCAAAAATATGAAGAAGAATACATATCGGCCTAAACTGAGGAAAAAAAAAAATTTTAATATATTTTTGAGGGATATTTATTATAGCAAAATGTAAAAAGTAATGCTTTTTTTTTCTTTTAATTGTCGCTCGTTTTTTGGTTATAGCGCAAAAAATAAAAACCACAGAGGTGATCAAATACCACCAAAAGAAAGCTCTATTTGTGGAAAAAAAAGAACGTCAATTTTGTTTGGGAGCCACGTCGCACGACCGCGCAATTGTCAGTTAAAGCGACGCGGTGCCGAATCACAAAAAGTGCTCTGGTCTTTGGCCAGCAAAATGGTCCGGGGCTTAAGTGGTTAACGTAACGCAGTGCCGTATCACAAAAAATAGGTCAATAAGGGGGTAAAACCTTCAGGGGCTGAAGTAGTTAACTGAATAAGCTGAAGTTAGAAGCGGATTGGCTACCATGAAGGGCTGCACCAGATTTTGCAATCTCCAGTTTTAGTGATTCCCATATGTATACTGTATGTGTATATATATATATATATATATATATACACACACACACACACAAACACACACACATACAGTATACATATGGGAATGTGTATGTATGTGTATATAGTATTTATATATGCATACAGTATATATACAGTATATACTGTATGTGTATATAGTATTTATATATACAGTATATATATATATATATATATATATATATATATATATATACATACACAGTATATACTGTATGTGTATATAGTATTTATATATATATATATATATATATATATATATACATACATACACACACACACACACACACACATACATATAGTACTGCAATCACAAATGCCATATACTGTTGTGCTGGTCACTGCTGCTGTATGATGTATAACAAAGGGTGGATTTCAAGATTTAAACTAAAGTGAATAAGAACAGCTAAATAAAATCTAACTGCCATCAACCCCTTGATGGATTCTGGGAAGCCAAGCCAAAAGTTCAAGGCAAAACTGATTTTGTGAAATGATAAAAACAAATAATCAACCGGCGTACTGGAATACCAATTTAAAATACATTTCATAATAAAGCATTTATCAAAAAACATTCTTGCAAACAAAAGAAAAATAGCACAGGGCATAGCTCCCAACTGTCCCTGATTTGGAGGGACTGTCCCTCCTCATTATAGCTGTACATAAAATGCACTTTTTATCTATCAGAAAGTGTTTTCCAGCGCTAAACCTTTCATCTATTTCCTAAATTGCTGCATCTGGAAATTCCAAAAGCCAATATAAAGGAATAGGGAATAGTAGTGGTAAAAAAAAAAAAAGCACTTGTGGGTTTAACCAATTTTGTTTTTTGTACACTTCTCCTTTAAGGGGGCGTGGCAAGGGGTGTGTCCTATGCCTGCATACTTTTGCTGATAGGTGTCCCTCATTCCCATCTCAAAAAGTTGGGAGGTATTCACAGAGTACATTTTAAATAACATTCATGCCAAGTCTAATCGATAGCTCCTGGGGGGCAATGGAGGCAATCTGCTGCCTGCTAGATAATGAGACAGCTGACACCCGCAATGCCATGAGTACTATTTTAGTATAAAAGGTAAGTTCACCTTTTCCATGAAAAAAAGAGAAGGTGAACTAAAGCCAGAAATCCTCACCATCCCTCTCTGGACCTTGCTGAACATAGTGGATGTGATGCCCCGAGCTGCTGGTGTAGTGGTTCATACAATGGACGATGCAATATACAGCCTAAGCGAGTGTCCGTTATAATGTTCTCAATGGCAAGTGCTCATTGGTCAGCATGACACCTTGACCATGCTGCGGCCCAATGCAAACCTGGTCTGCCGCTCAGGCTCCATTGTAACTGGGTGTATATAGATCTTTGAGCATCCGCTGCCGCAAGTGCTGGCATGGGATCGAAGCTCTTCCCAGCTCCTACTGTGGCTTGTTAGAGCTGCACAATTCTGTATAAAATTAGAATCACGATCGTTTTGCTTAGAATAAAGATCACGATTCTCATGGCGTAACATCTTTCACATTATACAAGAAATTGGACCAACTTTACTGTTTATTTTTTTTATTTTTTTTATTAATTGAAGTGTATTTTTTCCAAAAAAAATGCTTTTGAAAGAGTGCTGTGCAAATACAGTGCGACATAAAATATTGCAACGACCGCAATTTCTAAACTCTGAGGCCGCGTACACACGGGCGGATTGTCTGCCCAACTTAGTCCGCTGAACCGCGTTTCAGCGGACAATCCGCTCGTGTGTGGGCTTCAGCGGACTTTTTCAGCGGACAGTCTGACGGACTAAGTCTTTCGGAATTTCCGTAATTTTGTCCGTCCAAACTTGGTTTTGTCCGTCCAAACTTGGTTTCAGCGGACAGTCCGCTCGTGTGTAGGCAAGTTGGACGGACTAAGTATGGCGCATGCTCAGAAAGGATTTACACGGCCGAAGGTTGCATTGCAGTGTATTGGACGTCGTTTTTCTAGTCCCGTCGTACGTGCTGTACACGTCATCGCGCAAGCTTTCAGTGGACTGTCTGTTCATCGTGTGTGGTCAAGTCCGTTCATTCATGTTGGACGGACTGTCTGTCGGATTGTCTGACGAACTTAGTTGGGCAGACAATCCGCCCGTGTTTCGTTTCTTGTCTGGTCATTAGCCTAGGCTTATTACATCATGCACAGCTCTCTGTCACTCTCATGAGCGTTTGCCATGAAGGGAGGGGGGCTGAGTCATAAGAGGGCTAATGAGAGCTGCAGAGCTGGAGGTGTGCCTCCGTGTAACTCCAGGAAGTGAACAGGCAGCAGCTTCACCTGCCCACAATTAAAATGGTTGCAGCCAGACTTAGTGGAGGGAGATTTCTGCGGCATATTTGGCAAGTACAGAATCACAGTATATATAAAATAATATGCAAAAGTGGTTGGAGAGAAGCTTCAGAATGGCAAAGATGTTTTTACTACAAATTATGTGAACAGACTGCAGTTCCTCGTTAAGTGGTTGAACTGACCTCACTTGCAGACCGAAGTTCATCCCTGTAAAAGAACCAAATGATACAATGTTTCTTTTTATCTCTCAGCTGAGCAATGTTGTGATAAACCTTTCCGGCTTTTTTTCTTTCTTTTTTTTTGACAGCTCTGAGTAGAGAACTGCTCTGCCCTTGTTACATAGAATTGTGGAAATTACAGATTAAGATTAAGTAGTGGAACTAATGGTGTCAACCGACTGAATACTTACAAAAGAGCAGACTGACCCCATGAGCTATCGATTAGACAGGAAGTCAGCTCACAGGAGCTAAAAAAGGAATTTGGGGATTTGCAGAAGGATTAGAACACTAGATGGGAATTTTTAAGGATACAAATACATAATTGAATAAAAAAAATGTATACAGAGTTTATTGTCACTTTGGGGGAACTCTTGTTCTCATGCTAAACACCAAGCACTGAAGAAACAAAACTGATACTCTTACAAGCAGACATACAGCCTATAGTTTTAAACCTAATCAGTTATTTTTTTTATTCACACATGGGGATAAATTTACTAAAACTGGACAATCGAAATCTAGTGCCGCTCTGGATAGATACCAATCAGCTTCCAATTTTTTGTTGTTGTTTTTTTTTCTCAAAGCATATTTGAACACGCTAAACTTAAAAGCGAAGGCCCCTTTCACACTGGGGCGGTGTGGGTGTTGGCGGTAAAGCACCACCATTTTTAGCGGTGCTTTACCGTCGTTTTGGCGGCGGTCTGCGGCCGCTAGTGGGGTGGTTTTAAAACCACCCCGCTAGCGGACGAAAAATGGTTAAAACCGCCCGCAAAGCGCCACTGCAGCGGCGCTTTGCCGGCGGTATAGCTGCTCTGCCCCATTAATTTCAATGGGTAGGAGAAATTTAGGAGCGGTGAATACACCGCTCCTTTCACCACTCCAAAGATGCGGCTAGCAGGACTTTTTTCACCGTCCTGCTAGCGCACTGGAGTGAAAGCGGCCGTTTTTTTCAGGCGCTACACAGGCACTATTTTTAGAGCTGTAGCGCCTGAAAACCGCCCCAGTGTGAAAGGGGCCTAATGGGTGTCTATGCAGGGCTGCACTAGATTGTGCACACTCCATTTTTAGTAAATCAACCCCTTTACGTCCCTTAAAATCCTTTACATCTGATGTGACCACTGCAACCCCTTCTGTCATGTCATTGGAGTCAATGCTTAACCACCTACCGACCAGGCTTTTTCTGGCACTTTTGGTTTACAAGTTGAAAACAGTAGTTTTTGCTACAAAATTACTTATAACTAGGGCTGTTACTGATTAAAATTTCCGTGTTCGATTAATACATTTTTTTTTAATCAATTAGTCGACTCATTTCGATTAATTATAACGCACATACAAATCCAACTACTTTTAGCTGATCTCCTTGCATTGCAACTCTGCATTAGTCAGTGGTAAATGTGGTATACACTATATACAGTCACCTGACACTAGTTAGTTTCCACAATCCACACAGTTCACACAAATACGTACTGTACAAACTGTAGCACTGACGTAAGTCTTTTTTTTTTCCCACAGTAGCGTGATAATCCCTCCACCTCCGGTCTAACTAATCACTTACACCTTATGGCCTGGACCCCTGTGCAAACAGGTGGTCATGCAAGCGGGTATCAAAAGGGTTAACACGGACCATAAACTTCTCTCACCTCTCCTTAAATCTCAGCAAGGACGCCAGGTCATGGGTAGAAAGAAAAGATCTAAGTGCTCACCGCTTAAGTATACGATTAAATTTTTGTGTTCAAACACAAACTACTCACATAAAGATGATAAAAACACAGCATGTAAGGCCGACAATCGTGTTAGTTCCGTAGGGCAGCAGCGGGTGAAGTCATGCGTAGCTCCTCCCCTGTACGCGTTACGTTCAATCAGAACTTTGACTTCACCGGACTCCTCCCCCTTTCCCTTCATTCGCAGACGGAGGCACTTGGGGTAGGGGGGAGGAGTCCGGTGACATCACAGACAGAACTCTGACAAACTCCCTGAAGACCCAGAATCCGCTGAGAGGTGAATACCGATCAAAAAATTAAACGATTAATCTAGGAATTAATCTTTCATTTCCACGGCCCTACTTATAACCCCCAAACATTATACTATTTTTTTTTAAATGGTGATTGTTTTATGTCACACTGTATTTGCTCTACGTTTTGCAAATGCAATTTTGGAAAAAAAAACACTTTCATGAATTTTAAAAAATGAAAACAAAACATTTGACCCAAATGTGAAAGATGATGTAATGCTGAGTAAATAGATACCTAACATGCCACACTTTAAAATTGTGCACACGCATGGAATAGTGACAAATTATGGTACTTAAAAATCTCCATACGCAATGCTTCAAATGCCTTTACAGGTTACCTGTTTAGAGCTGCAGAGGAGGTATAGTGCTAGAATTATTGCTCTCACTCTAATGTTCATGGCAATTCCTCACGTGTGGAGCGAATACCGTTTATATATGCGTGAATGACTTACATATGCATTTGCTATTCTGTGTGAGCACAGAGGGATGGGGGGGGGGGGGTGCTTTAAAAATGTCTTTAATAATTATTTTATTTTAACACTGTCCTTTTAATAGTGCAATAGTTGTTTTTATCACTTTTATTCCTATTACATTGAACATAAAACATAAACATTCCTTGTAATAGAAATAAGGATGACAGGTCCCCCTTTATAGGGAGACCACAAATCTCTTCTTTACTTTTAAAATTTAGTTTTCTCTTTTGTTAAAAAAAAAAAAGAGATTTACTTCCAGCCTGGATCAGAAGTATGTACTGTTTTTTGTGATTTCAGGCTGCGGTTTACATTGACATCTGTGCACAAACCTGCACAGATGTCTCTGGGATCGCAGCCGAGGTCGGGACTGACATCCGGGAGTGAAATCGTGCAAATTCAGCTGAGCTTGCACGGCTTCATTCCTGCAGCTCGGTGTGAACCTGGGCTAATGCACGCCTAATACCAAGTATTGATTACACTTTGGTGGCATAGCATATTTTTATTCTTATGTCCCATCTAGGTGACACCAAAAGGATGTATAGATCAATTCAACTTCCGGTGGCACCCACATCCACTTGTATCTATATGCTATTAGCAGACGTCTTGGGTGAGTCTCCTTTCCCAGCTGAAGTCTATTATGGAGAAACTAGTCGGGTGGAGCCCATTGTGAGACGTCCAACCATTTGAGCTGGTTGGTGCAAAACACCTCTCTGGTTTTTTATGTGAATTTATTTTTGCTGATGTTTAGTTGCCTTGATGGAAGTTTTTAGTATGCTGTTTTAATAAACCCTTTTGTTGAAACATATTGCACTACGAGGCTATCCTCTTCTTCCTTTACTCTCTGGGATATATCCTTGAGCTGCCAGATTGGCTATCAGATTTTCCAAAGATACCGTGATTCCTGCATCCATTGAAAAACCAGGTCCACTTTTACAGCTTAAGGTGTTGGAGTCTGATGGGATCATTGTCCAGTGTCTGATACCACTGTTATCTGGTTCATTTTTATTGCCCAGTCTGTTGGAGCATGATGGGATTATTATTCAATGCTTGAAACTACTGCTATCTGGTAATAAGTGAATCTATGTGGTGATGGGATATTAAAGTCTTTGTGTTTTGAAGAACACTGAAGTTCCCTTATATTTGGTTTACCCAATTCCCTTGAAGAGCACAGAATGTTTCACATATTTGGTTCACGCAGTTCTTTTCTATAAGGGTTTGTCAGTTGGACATTTTTCATGCACATTTTTTTTTTGCACCTTTTTAAGAATTGAATTATTTTTTACTTTAAGTCATTTTTTTATACATTTGTTGTTGTAGGAGTTGACTTTATGCCCTTCAATTTTTGTCATGTGTATTTTTGCACTGTGAATATTCTTATAAATTAGTGCACCTGTTTCTTTTAATTATCTATGCTTATGGTAGGGGTTCGGACCTTTTAGGTTGCAGCTTTTCTTTATCTAAATATTTTCATTTATTTATGTGCTTGATTTCTCCATTTCAATAGTCACACTGATCACCAGGAAGTGCAAGAGTTTAACCATTATTTGACATACTGTATATACATTTTGCGGCTGGCCATCTGTAAGAAAAAAGTCTAAAGCTCAAATAGTGATGACCAAGTTGAGTCAGATAAAAGGAAAGCGAGGCCTATGGTCTCCAGGAAACACATGTGGACTGATTTACTCAAGGTGGGGGTCCCTAGAAAGGAAATGGATGGGATTCCTACACCAGCATTGCTTAAGAGGTGAAAGTAATTGATAAGGAATGGTAGATTCAGTCACATTTTGTGTTTTTGTCCTGATAGAACTGGGCATTTTGCTAGAGCGCCATGCTGTGAAGACTAAACAACTGCACGCCAGTGTTCCCAGGACAGCACAGAGAAGGTTTATTCTTTCTGCTGGAAATCAATGCCTTTCCATGAAAGTGTTACAAGGCAACAGTGGTTACCCTACAATAGTTTTGCAGTTAGAACTGGGATAGAATAGAGAAATGTGAGCAGCAAACTTTGTAGTTTGACACAGTTGGATGGAACATATAAGCTGGTTTTGTTTGTCTCTTATTCTTTTAACCAGTTTCAGACGCTGGGTGTACTAAACACGCCCAAAAACATGTCGTTATTGTACACAGGACATGTCTAGTACATCCAAGTCCTTCCGCTCTTCTGCCAGGATCCCTCCCTATCTTAGTACCCAGTAATTCAGCTCTGAAGCCCCTTTCACACGGGACGGATCAGTAGTGATCCGCCCCGTGATGATCCGCTTGCTCAGCGGGGATCGCTCTGTTGTCCCCGCTGAGCCGGCGGATAACAGGGCGGTTGCGGCACACTGTGCAGGGACCGCCCTGTCAGCTCTCCGCTCTCCTCTATGGGGGGATCGGATGAACACGGACCATCTGTACATGTTCATCCGATCTGCTCTGCAGACGGATAGAAAAATAGGATTTTCCTCCGTCTGCAGAATCGGACAATAGCGGAGGCGGACGATAGCAGGTGTCTGCAGATGTTTATCCGCAGACACCCGCTATCCCATAGGAATGCATGTATGTCCGTATTTCATCCGCAAACGGATGGATAAAATACGGACATAATGTCCGCATGTGTGAAAGGGGCCTAAATGATCACAGCTGCATTGCCAAGTACACAGAGAATGTCGGCAGCAGGAGCCGTCAAAAAAAGCAGTCTGGCAACGTTTATCAACAACATGACTCCGAAAGTCACATAGAAACATTGTATCATGTGTAACTTTCTGTGTTTTTCATGTACAGATCAAAGGGATGAACTTTGATCTGCAGATAAAGAGAGTTAAAGCAACCTGACAAGTAAACAAAACCTTTAAAAAAAAAATCCTCTGTTGAACCCCTTATTAACCCCTTAGTTTACTCTAATCCGCACTAATTAACTCTGTATTCTCCTTCTCCATTCAATTGTAATTTTCCTGGTGATTTTTTATTTTATTAATAGTTAAACTTTGTTTTCTGTTTGTGTTTGATTATTAATATTTTACACCTTTTACATTAATTGACATGTATCACATTGAAAAAACCCACTTTACTTCATTTGTAAATAACTTTGCAATGATCTGTACCAAAATCATAATTTTTGTGTCTTAAACAGGACAAATTACAGAATAAAAGGCACAATTTTTATGTGCAGTAACACTATTTATGTTTAACCCTGTAAGGCCCTCTGTTGTAATATTACAACATCAATTTTAACTCTAAAATTAACCAGAATTTTTGTTTTTCGCCTAAAGACCAAATTTACATAATTAGTAGATCCTATTGTTCAGCCTAGCACTGATATTGGATGGTAAAATGTGTTAATAAGCCTGTTTATCTGGACATGAAGTTAGTCAACCTGTGAACTTGCCTTGAAGGACACAACTGGACTGGACAAAGAAAGATTAAAGTATGTAAACTGCCTGAATTTATTTTTCTGTGATTAATAACATGTCTAGATCATGCATATATCAAGGTACTGTTGAATGCATTGATCATATTAGATTTTGAGCTTGGTATGTCTGTGTTGTAATTTTACAACATTGGATTAAAGGAGTAGCAGAATTAGCCTGTGCACCTTGCAGTTTTAAGCTGTTCCATGTGGTAAAAAAAAAAAAAAAAGCCATAGAGATACGCTTTTAGATCATTCACAATACCAGTTTGAGATTAGATAAAAATATAAGGGTTATTACTTGAAAATGCAAGTTTAAATTAAGAAATGATGTATTTTTTATCTTGTATATACTTGACTGGTCCAGTTGTGTTTTCTGGTCATTGCTTAAATATCTGCTTGCTACATGAGGGGCAAGTGATAATGTTCTGGTATGTGGAGAGGGTATAGGTGCTAATTGCATAATAAGCAAAGGGCACGATGGGCTAGCCAGACAGTATTGCGTGCCCTCTGCGGATTGTGTTAATTGATTGGAATCTGTTAAGACATTTGAATGTTTATGTATGACTAGGATTAATTTACATTGAGATTGTTTAGCCTGGAAAACAATCATCTCTTTCCATCTGAGAATGCCACCAGCCAAGGGCAATTTCTACAATGATTTTAATGTCATTGATGCCATCCAAAATGGGCACAATGACTTTGAGATGGACTCAGAGGACACTGATATAAGTGATGAAGAAGGATGTGAAATTGCCTGTGAACTGGAAAAGGAAAATAAAAATCTTTTGCTAGCCTAGAACTGGTGGAGGAGATTCAACGATGGGACAAAGCCACCAAAAGATAAGTTGAGAGTCCTTATAGTGTGGGTGTCTATAACAAATTCATGGGCAATGTGGATATGTTGGACTCATTTTCAGTAAAATATAAGTTTCCTTTGAAATCCCGCCACTGGTACATTTACATCTTCTGGGACACCATCAACCTAGCTGTGATCAATGCATGCCTGTGGTACAAACTTGACTGTAATGCAATGAATGCTCCCAAGAAAAAAAAAAATACTAAACAGGAGGCTGTTTCAAGCCAAGTTAGCATCCTCTCTCATTCTAGTCGGCAGAACTGTCATAAAACCAAAGAGAGCAACCAGGTTTAATCAATGGGAGCCCAACTCCACAGATGGAGCCCCTTAAAATGACAGGAAGAGACCAGCCACAGAAAAAGGGAGACCTTCAAATGGCACCCCAGCCAAAAGGTCAACTTCACATCCACCAAAATACATTTGCAAGGACATATATGGACATTTCTCTATAAAAACACAGAGGACACTGCAGACACTGTGGTAAAGGTTATACCAACATACTTTGCAGCAAATGCAATGTCTGCCTTTGCTTCTCAGAGGACAGGATCTGCCTTTGGGACTATCACATAACTGAGCATGGCTATGAACATAGATAAACATAATAAACAGGGCTGTTGATAGGCCAGTACAACTGGCCCTGCTGTACCGGGCCTGACCAGCAGGGGGGCCCGGGCAACCTGAACTGCAAAATGTTATGTATAAAAAAAAGTTCCTCCTCCACCGATCAGTGCCCTACAACCTCCCCCCCCCCAGCCCCCCCCTCCGCAACTAAAGAGGAGACAGCGCTGTGCCTCGGGTTCGCAGCCCACACAGAGAGAGCCTGAGGCACTGGCAGTGGACGGCATTGCAGGAGGAAGGTGCAAGCAGCACCCGAGTGGAGTGACACCTGTCGGCTCAGTGATCCGGGACCCGGCACAATAATCCCCTTCTCTCTGTGGTCGCGTCGCGCGGCCGTTCTGATCAGTCTCGGCAGCGGCTGTAACTCACAGCAGAGCAGAGTGAAGCCGCCTCCCCCTCCTCCATGCACAGCACTGTGTAGACCTAAAGGAGGAGGGGGAGGCGGCTTCACTCTGCTCGGCTGTGAGTGACAGCCGCTGCCGAGACTGATCAGAACGGCGCAATGTGAGTCACGTGACCACAGAGAGAAGGGGTTTATTGCGCCGGGTCCCGGATCACTGAGCCGACAGGTGTCACTCCACTCGGGTTCTGCTCGCACCTCCCCCCTGCAATGCCGCTGCCTTGGGATCGAGGTATATTATGGTTCCTTAGGGGAGTCTGTGCACTGTAGCGGGGTTATTTACTGTGGGGGTCTGTGCACTGTGGGGGGGGGGGTCTGTGCACTGTGGGGGGGTCTGCACTGTGGGGGGTCCTGCACTGTAGGGGGGTCCTGCACTGTAGGGGGTTCTTGCACTGTATAAGGGGTCCTGCACTGTAGAGGATCTGCACTGTAGGGGGAGGGGTCTGTACTGTAGGTGAGGATTCTGCACTGTAGGGGAGTCTGTACTGTAGGGGGGTCTGTGCTGTAGGGTGGAGGGGCCTGTACTGTAGGAGGGTCTGCACTGTAGGGGAGGATTCTGTACTGTAGGGGGATCTACACTGTAGATGGGGGTCTGTATGGTAGGGAGGGGGGTCTGCACTGTAGGGGGTCTGTGCAACCTGCAGGAGGTCCAGAGCTGTGAGGGTCTGTGTAATGTAAAGGGGTCCAGAGGTGCAGGGTGTTGTGTAATGTAAAGGGGTCCAGAGGTACAAGGGCTGTGTAATGTAAAGGGGTCCAGAGGTTCAGGGTGCTGTGTAATGTAAAGGGATCCAGAGGTACAAGGGCTGTGTAATGTAAAGGGGTCAGGAGGTTCAGGGTGCTGTGTAATGTAAAGGGGTCCAGAGGTACAAGAGCTGTGTAATGTAAAGAGGTCCTTAGGCGCAAGGTCCTGTGTAATGTAAAGAGGTCCAGAGGTGCAGGGTGCTGTGTAATGTAAAGAGGTCCTTAGGCGCAAGGTCCTGTGTAATGTAAAGAGATCCAGAGGTGCAGGGTGCTGTGTAATGTAAAGAGGTCCTTAGGCGCAAGGTCCTGTGTAATGTAAAGGGGTCCAGAGGTGCAGGGTGCTGTGTAATGTAAAGAGGTCCTTAGGCGCAAGGTCCTGTGTAATGTAAAGGGGTCCAGAGGTGCAGGGTGCTGTGTAATGTAAAGAGGTCCTTAGGCGCAAGGTCCTGTGTAATGTAAAGGGGTCCAGAGGTGCAGGGTGCTGTGTAATGTAAAGAGGTCCTTAGGCGCAAGGTCCTGTGTAATGTAAAGGGATCCAGAGGTGCAGGGTGCTGTGTAATGTAAAGAGGTCCTTAGGCGCAAGGTCCTGTGTAATGTAAAGGGGTCCAGAGGTGCAGGGTGCTGTGTAATGTAAAGAGGTCCTTAGGCGCAAGGTCCTGTGTAATGTAAGGGGGTCCAGAGGTGCAGGGCGCTGTGTAATGTAAAGGGGTCCAGAGGTGCAGGGTGCTGTGTAATGTAAAGGGGTCCAGAGGTGCAGGGTGCTGTGTAATTTAAAGGGGTCCAGAGGTGCAGTTGTGGAGAGGGGGGTACACAGTAGTGACAAAAAGATATTGAAGGATGCAGAGGTATGCAGGGGACACAGTGGGTGTTTTTAAATTTTATGGTGGGGGGTGCCAGATATAGGATCCGCCCTGGGTGCCAAATGCTCTAGGTACGATCCCTTGCCTCCCCCCCCCCCCTGTTCGGTAAAGTTTTTTGTTTTTTTTAAATGTGCTATGCGCTCTTTGCGCTGTGTTCATTCCAGTATGCGGCTGCAGGGGAGGGACTCTTTCCTGTATTTCGGGCGCGGAAGAATACGTCTTCTGCACCCGCTCCGCACACCGCACAAGTCCCGGCCAGCATATAATGTTATGGTGTTGCGGAGTGATATTCCCATTTCTCTCTCTCTCCGCGTGACAAGAACTTAGTAGCAGAGTGAGAGGCGACTCAGGCGAGCAGAGAGAGCAGGGGCCGAGCGAATCGATCGAGTCGAGATCTTGTGGACAATTACAGGTGACAAGGTGAGGTGTATGCTTGCTTGGGGGGGCTTAAAGTTCAACATCTGCAAATGCAATACATACCCTGCCAATACCCAATACTCTGCAATACATACCCTGCCAATACCCTGCCAATACTCTGCAATACATACCCTGCCAATACTCTGCAATACTTACCCTGCCAATACCCTGCCAATATTCTGCAATACATACCCCACCAATACTCTGCAATACGTACCCTGCCAATACCCTGACAATACTCTGCAATACTTACCCTGCCAATACTCTGCAATACATACCCTGCCAATACTCTGCAATACATACCCTGCCAATACTCTGCAATACATACCCCGCCAATACTCTGCAATACTTACCCTGCCAATACTCTGCAATACTTACCCTGCCAATACTCTGCAATACATACTCTGCAATACATACCCTGCCAATACTCTGCAATACATACCCCGCCAATACTCTGCAATACATACTCCGCCAATACTCTGCAATACATACTCCGCCAATACTCTGCAATACTTACCCTGCCAATACTCTGCAATACTTACCCCGCCAATACTCTGCAATACTTACCCTGCCAATACTCTGCAATACTTACCCTGCCAATACTCTGCAATACTTACCCTGCCAATACCCTGCCAATATTCTGCAATACATACCCCACCAATACTCTGCAATACGTACCCTGCCAATACCCTGACAATACTCTGCAATACTTACCCTGCCAATACTCTGCAATACATACCCTGCCAATACTCTGCAATACATACCCCGCCAATACTCTGCAATACTTACCCTGCCAATACTCTGCAATACATACCCTGCCAATACTCTGCAATACATACTCTGCAATACATACCCTGCCAATACTCTGCAATACATACCCCGCCAATACTCTGCAATACATACCCCGCCAATACTCTGCAATACATACCCCGCCAATACTCTGCAATACTTACCCCGCCAATACTCTGCAATACTTACCCTGCCAATACTCTGCAATACTTACCCTGCCAATACCCTGCCAATACTCTGCAATACTTACACTGCCAATACCCTGCAATACTTACCCTGCCAATACTCTGCAATACATACCCCGCCAATACTCTGCAATACATACCCCGCCAATACTCTGCAATACATACCCCGCTAATATTCTGCAATACATACCCCGCCAATACTCTGCAATACATAGCCCACCAATTGTTTCAAGGCGGGGTCTGGGGAGGGGCAATGGGTGGGGCCAAAGGGGGGCTGAAGGAGAGACCAGGGGCGGGGCCAGGGTGGAGCTAGAAGGGGACCCATCAGGTAAGCTGTACGGGGCCCCATGATTTCTGTCAGCAGCCCTGATAATAAATATCAAAGTTATCAATGCCATAGGTTTTTTTAACAGTTTGAACATAGTTTTAAATGATTAATAATTAAAAATAAGACTTGTATCATTATTATTTTGTGATAATTAGTGTATAGAGCTATAGGCTACTATTGAGGGACTTAATAAGCAGAAAACCCTTCAAATAAATCTTTTTTTGGTCTCTACATTTCTTCTGACAGTATGAGTAACATTACTGAAATTCTGCTACCGAACAGGCCCAATGTTGTAAAATTACAACGTTCGCCTAAGAACGTTCTAAATTTTCAAAAATGTTGAAAACTCATTGATTTATGCATTAGAGGCCTCCTACAAAAATATCTAAAAAGTTGAAAACTTTTTTTTTCAATTTTGTTCTATATTTGGGTCTTCTGGGGTTAAACTAACACTGCTCAAAAAAAATGCCTTTTCTTTAGTTTTATTACATTTAATTGTCTAAAGATTGCAAGCAAAAAAAAAAAAAAAAAAAGTATTGTCGCAGGACAATATTCACTAGAAGAAAGCCTTGTTTGTTCTTAAAAAAAAAAAAACAATATAGGTATTACGTTGTCCTCTTAAGTAATGAGAAAACTATAGCCGATATCGGCGCATAGCAGAAATTTGAAAATTGATCTAGTCCATAAGGGCTAAACAGGTGTGAGAGCCAAAGTGGTTAAAGTACTGAGTATCCAGGGGTGAGGCAGCCAGAGCAGATGAGATGGGATGAGGCAGACCAGAAGATCAGATGAGAGTCTGAGAAAGATGTGGATGATTTCCGGATGGTGGCTGAATTGGAGTGGACTGTCATCTAAGCAATTCCTTATGACCAGGAGGACAGTGGACTTCATCATCTGGATCTTTCTCTCCACAGACTGCCAAGGACATTGCTAACCCTGCTCAAAAGGTATGTTGCAGCTTTTCAGGGACAAAAGTCTGATTGCCCAGAACATACGGGGGGTTTGAAAAGGAATTTTTTTCCTCCCGTTTACAAAACAGCTGTTGATAATTGCTCAGTTTTACATTTTTCAAATATCATGCTTTAAAATTAAGAGGTGGAATGTGTTGCTATGGATATTTAGATGATTTCATAGCATATTTATTTGTTAGATAGTTCGATGTGCTGTTTTGAAGAAGCTAAGGCTCCCCCTATTGATATGCAGATTGACCAATTTGGATTGGTTTATGAGCTAAGCATAGGACAAGAAGTTAGGGGGAGGAGTTTAGGATTTTTGAGCCAGGCATGGGAGATACAAAGGCCACAATTGGTTTGGAACACAAAAGGAGCAAGACGTGTTGGAAAACATTTCCTAGAAAGATGTTTGGTTTTGGATTCCCGAAGATTGCGCTGTCAATTAAAAGCCCAAGTTGAGTAACTGTTTAGTTTACTTATTGCATAGATATTGTACATGCTTATTTTGCTAGAAAGTATAATTGACTTGTGCATGTTGTAGACAAATTTTATAATCTATAAATTGTGTACCCTGCAGTTGCTTGTGAAGCTTCTGTTTAGTAAAAGCATTGATACACTACAGAAGTCTAAGCTTCCTTCTCTTGCACCGCAAAGAACTTTTAACCACTTTCTGCAAAATCACGAACCTGTACATTATTCTGCTTCAAGTGGTTGTACCAACGATTGGCTTTCTTGTGATAGCAACTGATGCAACTAAGCAGCCGCTCGATTGTTATCATGAGCAACGGGAGGGGATGGCACTTCTTTTCCCAGCCGGCCGGAGACCTGATTAAAGCTGATTAAATGTAGAAACCCGCAAGTGACGTCACTTTCAGTTTACTGGAGCCTTAAAGGTGTCAGATTAAAAAATAAATGGCAGTAGTCAAAACAGCCGAACTTGGCTTTTTGAATGCTTTTAAGTGCAAAGAAGGGATTTGGGATCTTATATATCCAGATACCTCAAAAAAAAAAATACCAACACATGACAGCAATAAAAGTGATGGAAACAAAAAAAATTTAAGGCACAGAGTAAAAAAAAAAGAAAAAAAAATAATAAGAACATTTTTCTTTTTTAAAGTGCCCGATCCCTCTATGCTCGCTCACAGAAGCGAACACATATGTAAGCCACAGCCGCAAAGGTAAACAGGGTTCAAACCACACGTTCGGTATCACCACGAACATTAGAGCGAGAACAATAATTCTAGCACTAGATCTCCTTTGCAACTCTAAACTGGTAACCGTAAAAAGATTTTAAAGTGTCGCCTATGGAGATTTTTAGCTGATGTCGTTTGTCGCCATTCCACAAGTCTGTACAATTTTGAAGCATGACATATTAGGTGTCAGGTACTCACCAAAGCCGAAGTGCTGAGAGCGGCTTCCCTTGCAGCTGGGTGCACAGTACCCCTGAGGATGGAACAGTGGGTACAGGGCACGGAGAGGCACGGGTTGCCAGCAGGTGACTAGTACGCAGAAGGTCTTCTGAAGGAAGAGATGCCCGTGCATATGGTCTTGGAACTGGTAGAAGTAAATGCCTGCCAGGGGTTCTAACACCTGGAGTGAAGGCTGAGGGTCAAACACAGGTATCAGTCCGTGAGACAGAGGATATTCCAGAGGCAGGCCGATGGTCAAATACAGGTATCAGTCCGTGAGACAGAGGAAATTCCAGAAGCAGGCCGATGGTCAAACACAGGTATCAGTCCATGAGACAGAGGATATTCCAGAAGCAGGCCGATGGTCAAACACAGGTATCAGTCCGTGAGACAGAGGATATTCCAGAAGCAGGCCGATGGTCAAACACAGGTATCAGTCCGTGAGACAGAGGATATTCCAGAAGCAGGCCGATGGTCAAACACAGGTATCAGTCCGTCAGACAGAGGACATTCCAGAGGCAGGCCGAGGGTCAAACACAGGTAACAGTCCGTGAGCCAGCAAGGCTTAAGTGCAGAAAACAGAGGATATTCCAGAGGCAGGCCGAGGGTCAAACACAGGTATCAGTCCGGGAGTCAGCAAGGCTAAGAGCAGGAAGTCCGTGAAACAAGCCAGGGGTCAGATCAGGAGAGAATCAGAGTAGTCTTCAAGCAATCCGGGTCACAACAGGAAGTGGTCAACAGGAACAGGAAACAGAAGAACACAGGTGAGCTGAGGAGACAAACCAGCAAAGACACAGAGCACATTGATGCCTTTTATAGGCCTATCAGGCCAATCATTTAAGGCCCATAGCCGCGTGCACAGGTGTGCACATGCGCATACGACATTGTATTGTATCACGCATATGTGTACGTCGTTGTGCAGCTCTTCCACGCAGGCGCACGGGGAAGTGCAGATGTTGAAGTCTGGTGATTCTCTGACAGTGCCCCCCCCCCCCCCAAGGGGCAGCCTCCAGATGCCCAATCTGGCTGGTAGCTCTGGGTGTCTCCGGTGAAAATCCCGTATCAGACGAGGAGCATGGATGTTACTGGAGGGTTCCCAAGAACTGTCTTCAGGGGTATTACCCTTTCCATTTTACCAGGTATTGGGTCTGTCTTCCCCTTCTTCGACAGTCCGCTATGGCTTCAACCTCAAATTCTTCCTCACCTTCGACTTTGACGGGTGGAGGTGGTGCCACTTGTCTTCCGGTGAAAGAACTTGGAATCACTGGTATTAATAGGGAAGCATGGAACACCGGGTGAATTTTGTATGAACTAGGTAGCGCCAGTTCAAAAGCTTCTGGGTTTACCACCCTTTTGATCTCGAAGGGGCCAATGAACTTGGGACCGAGCTTCCGTGACGGGTATGGCAATCTCAGGTTGGCAGAAGATAACCAAACCTTATCCCAATCTTGAAACTCGGGTAACTCCTTCTTCCTCTATTGTAGTACACCTCATAGTCTCTTTGAGCCTTCTTCATGGCCTCCTGAATCTGTAGGAAATTGTCCTGAATTGACTTTACACGTTCTTGGACTGCAGGAGCAGAGACTTCAGGGATGGAATCTGGCAGGAAAGAGGGGTGGTAGCCATAGTTCGCCCAAAATGGAGTTTGGTTGGTAGCGGAATGTACAGAGTTATTATAGGCAAATTCTGTGCAGGGCAGGAGAGAAGACCAATCGTCTTGGGAGCAGGAGCAAAAGCAACGAAGGTATTGCTCTAACGTTTGATTCGTCCTTTCTGTTTGCCCGTTGCTTTGCGGATGGTATGCGGAAGATAGAGAGGTCTTGATCTCCAGTACCTTGCAGAGATTCTTCCAAAATTTGGAGGTGAACTGAATTCCCCTATCAGACACGATTTTGGAGGGGACACCATGTAGCCTCACGGCTTCCTTGATGAAAATACTTGCTGTAGCCGCAGCAGAGGGAGTGCCACACATGGGTAGGAAGTGTGCCATCTTCGAGAGGCGATCTACTACTACTAGGATTGTGGTAAACTTGTCTGAAGATGGCAGATCCACAATAAAATCCATAGAGATCTCTCTCCAGGGACGTTCGGGAACAGGTAAGGATCTCAAAAGTCCCCATGCTTTGGTGTTAGCCCCCTTATTTCGTTGGCAGATAATATAAGACTGGACATAGTTCCTGCAATCCTTCCTCCAACCCAGCCACCAGAAGGAACGATAGATCAGATCAGCAGTCTTCTGGACCCCAAAATGTCCTGCCATCTTATGATCGTGAAAGGTCTGCAAAATCTGGAGCCTTACAGAGGGAGGAATGAATATCTTGCTGTGTGCCCATAGTAAACCATGTTTCTTTTCTAGGGAGGATGCTGTAGTTTCAGAAATTTGATCAGTGGCTTGTTTAATGGCTGTTTCTAGGTCTGGCTGGATGATTTGGAGGAAGTTGTGTGGAGACAGAATAGTTGCAGGTTCAGATGGTTCTTCGGCTTCTGGAAACATTCGGGAGAGTGCGTCCGCTTTTCCATTTTTGGAACCGGGGCGGTAGGTGATGTGGAAATTGAACCTGGAGAAAAAGAGGGCCCAGCGTGCTTGTCTGGGTCTGAGGCGTTTGGCAGCTCTGAGGTACTCCAGGTTCCAGTGGTCTGTGAAGATCATGATGGGTTGAGACGCACCCTCCAATAGATACCTCCACTCTTCCAGGGCGAATTTTATTGTGAGAAGTTCTCGGTCCCCGACATCGTAATTCCTCTCTGGAGGACTGAGTTTCCGGGAGGCGAAGATGACTGGGTGAAGGATAGCCTTCGGGCCACTCTTTTGGGAAAGAATCGCCCCTGCTGCGGATTCAGAGGCGTCTACCTCCAATACATAAGAAAGATTTGGGTCGGGATGCCGGAGGATAGGGGCTGATGTGAAAAGTCTCTTTAGTTCATCAAAAGCTTCCTGGGCTTGCTGAGACCATTGGAATTTAACTTGCTGACGGGTTAGTTGAGTAATAGGGGAAATGATCGTGGAGAATCCTTGAATAAACCTGCGATAAAAGTTGGTGAAGCCAACAAATCACTGAACGGATCTCTTGTCTGTGGGTGCTGGCCATTCTTGAATAGCTTTGACCTTTTGTGGGTCCATTGAGATTCCCCCTGTGGTGATGATGAACCCAAGGAATTGGATAGTGTCTCTTTCAAACTCACATTTCTCTCCTTTTAGGTAGAGTCTGTGCTCTCTGAGTTTGAGGAGGACCTTCCTGACGTGTGTTCGGTGTGTTTCTAGTGAGTTGGAGAAAATCAAAATATCGTCAAGATACACAATTACAAAGTTGTCTAGATACTCACGGAATATATCGTTGACGAGGTGTTGGAATGTGGCCGGGGCATTGCAGAGCCCGAAGGGCATCACTAGGTATTCAAAGTGCCTGAATCTAGACCTGAAAGCCGTTTTCCACTCATCTCCTTCGCGGATTCAGACTAAATTATATGCTCACCACAGGTCTAGCTTAGTGAACATCTTAGCAGTTCTTAGGCGTTGGAAGAGTTCAGGGATGAGGGGAAGCGGGTACTGGATCTTAATAGTAATTTTATTAAGTTCCCTGTAGTCCACACAGGGCCTGAGTGAACCATCCTTTTTCTCAACGAAAAAGATGCCTGCGCCAGCTGGAGAAGAGGACGGTCGGATAAATCCCTTTTCTAGGTTTTCATCAATGTAAGAGTGCAGAGCTTCCAATTCGGTTTCCGATAATGGGAAGATCCGCTCGAATGGTATTTCGGAACTGGGTAGCAGATCAATCGGGCAGTCATAGGGCCGACGGGGCGGCAGAGTATCAGCTTTCTTCTTGTCAAAAATGTCCAAAAAGTCATGATAAGCTGAAGGGACATGCGGGAGATTATCAGGACTAGTCTGTATTGTCAAGCAAGAGGTGGACTTGTGGGAGGTTGGCAGGAGACAGTGCTGTGAACAGTAGGGAGAAGAAAAGCGTACTTCCTTCTTGTTCCATTTAATCAGTGGGTCGTGGGCTTGTAACCAAGGAAACCCGAGGATGATCGGAAACATCGGAGAATGGATAATGTCGAAGCGAAGAAATTCGCGATGGCCAGAATCAGTGGATGTCAAGATTGGTTCCGTTTATTGGGTCACGGGACCAGAGCAGGGTAGGGAGCCGTCAGCCAGGTGGATTTGAAGATGTTGTTTCTTAGTGCAGAGAGGGATGTGCAGTTTCCGAGCTAAAGTTAAGTCCATAAAACAACTGCAGGCTCCAGAGTCAATGATGGCTCCCAGCCGAACCTCCTCTTCCGCCACCTCTAATGAAATCGGGAGGACAAGGTGAGATTGGGTGAAACCCGAAATTTGAGAATTCACCGCAGCATGAGGTCGGCACTTACTGGGCCTTACAGGACAGCTGCGCAGGAAATGACCCGATTCACCACAGTACAGACAAAGATTGGCTTGACGCCGACGGAGTCTCTCATCAGGGGTGAGCGGAGCCCAGACTAGGCCCAGCTGCATGGGTTCACTGTCAGCAGAGGAGGAAGGGACTGGAGCAGGTATAGGCAAGGGGGGTACCCGTGGGTAGCATCCACGTGGGTTTAGATGACTGAAAGCGCTCAGAGCGACGCTCCTGTAGACGTCGGTCAAGCTTGGTAGCCAACTGGACCAAGTCTTCTAAAGATGCAGGGGTATCTACCCGGGCCAGTTCATCCTTTAGGGTCTCAGAGAGGCCCAAGCGAAATTGATATTTAAGGGCAGCCTCGTTCCAGTCAGTGTCCCCAGACCATTTGCGAAACTCTACAATATAGTCCTCTACTGGTCTTTTTCCCTGGGTTAGGGAGTGCAGGATGGCTTCGGCCGTGGCAGTGCATTGAGGGTCATCGTACAGTTGTGACATGGCTACAAAAAAGGTCTCTACGGAATCGAGACAGGAGCTCTTCTGCTCCAGGAGGTTATGGGCCCAGGACTGTGGTTCATCTGAAAGCAGGGAGATGATGAACCCCACCTTCACTGATTCAGAATGGAAAGTCCTGGGCTGCAGGGCCAGGTACAGGAGGCATGCGTTTTTGAACGCCCTAAACTTCTTTCGGTTGCCCGAAAAACACTCAGGAGTAGGGACCCTGGGTTCTGGAAGGGTCATGACTACTGCAGGTGTAGCACCACCTTGAGTCTGCGAAGCGGAAGAGCTGCTGGCTGTAGAAGGTGAAGGATCTGATGGATTGGGAGAGATCGCCAGGTGCTGTAGACGGCCTTCAATCTGAAAGTAGCCATCCTGGAGTCGCTGCACTGCCTGAGTGAGGGCTGCAACCTGCTGGCAGAGAGCCTCAAGAGGTGAGCCAGCTCTGTCGGCTTCTGACATGGCTGGTTTGTACTGTCAGGTACTCACCAAAGCCGAAGTGCTGAGAGCGGCTTCCTTTGCAGCTGGGTGCACAGTACCCCTGAGGATGGAACAGTGGGTACAGGGCACGGAGAGGCATGGGTTGCCAGCAGGTGACTAGTACGCAGAAGGTCTTCTGAAGGAAGAGATGCCCATGCAGATGGTCTTGGAACTGGTAGAAGTAAATGCCTGCCAGGGGTTCTAACACCTGGAGTGAAGGCCGAGGGTCAAACACAGGTATCAGTCCGTGAGACAAAGGATATTCCAGAGGCAGGCCGAGGGTCAAACACAGGTAACAGTCCGTGAGCCAGCAAGGCTTAAGTGCAGAAAACAGAGGATACCCCAGAGGCAGGCCGAGGGTCAAACACAGGTATCAGTCCGGGAGTCAGCAAGGCTAAGAGCAGGAAGTCCGTGAAACAAGCCAGGGGTCAGATCAGGAGAGAATCAGAGTAGTCTTCAAGCAATCCGGGTCACAACAGGAAGTGGTCAACAGGAACAGGAAACAGAGGAACACAGGTGAGCTGAGGAGACAAACCAGCAAAGACACAGAGCACATTGATGCCTTTTATAGGCCTGTCAGGCCAATCAGGTAAGGCCCATAGCCGTGTGCACATGCGCGTACGACATTGTATCGTATCACGCATATTTGTACGTCGTTGTTCAGCTCTTCCCCGCAGGCGCACGGGGAAGTGCCGACGTTGAAGTCTGGTGATTCTCTACTTGGCGCAACATCATCTTTCATATTTTATAAAAGAAAATTGGGCTAACTTTACTTTTTTTTTTCATTGATGAAAGTGTATTTCTTTCCAAAATAATTGCCTTTGAAAGACCACTGCACACATACAGAGTGACATAAAATATTGCAACAACTTCCATTTTATTCTCTCGGGCAGTGATTCTCAACCAGGGTTCCTCCAGAGGTTGCTAGGGGTTCCTTCAGTATTGGGCAATTTCTGCCTCTCAGATGAGTTCCCACTGACACCATTCATCTTTTTAGCCATCTGTAAGGGGTAATTCTTCCCAATGACCACAAGTGTAAGGACCATTCTTCCCACTGACCATCACACTATTGTATCACGAGTTGCAGATCTCTAATTTCTAGCAGGGGTTCCACTAGCCCGGAGAACTATTTCAAGGGTTCCTCTGTGTTGTAAAGGTTGAGAAAGGCTGCTCTAGGGTCTCTGCTAAAAAATATATATATATGCACACTAGTAGAATTTTGTTGGAAATTTTTGGTTTAACCGCTTGAAGACCGGCTACCGACGTTTGACAGTGGCACAATGGCTCTCCTGCGCAAATCGCTGTAAGTTTAAGGAGGCTTGCAAGGGCTCAGTTGCAAGTTGCAGGAACATGCCCACGGATCGGGAGGACTCTATGTCCTCCGGCAGCCTGTGATTTCCTTGTACACAGGCAGAATAGGGAAATGCCTATGTTAACAAGGCATTTCCTCGTTCTGACAGGAGACCTGACAGAGATCTATTGTTCCCAGTGGTCGGGAACAGTGATCGCTGTCATGTCCCAGTAAGCCCACCCCCTCCACAGTTATGCCTCATACACACGATCAAACAATCCGGTGGGAAAGTCCGGCGGACTGAGGTCCGTGTGTGGGCTCCGGTGGACTTTTTTTACCCAAAAGTCCGGTGGACTAAAAGTATTTTTGCACTCCAATCTGTCCGCCGGACTCGCATTTCAGTGGACAGTACGGCCATGTGTATGCCAGTCCAGATACCTTATTAAAGGGGGCTCCCGGATTCCAATAAGCCCCCCGCCCGCAGACCTCGACAACCAACGGCCAGGGTTGTCGGGAAGAGGCCCTTGTCCTCATCAACACGGGGACAAGGTGCTTTGGGGTGGGGGGGCCGCGTGGCCTGGTACGGCTCAGAAGGGGGATTGCTCGGATAAGGGTCTGATATGGACCTAGGGGGACCCCCACGCCGATTTTTCAGCGTAGGGATTCCCCTTTATGTCCATACCAGGTGACTACCTGGAGATCCGCTCAAAATGAGCGGACTTTCCTCCGCGTGTGTGGGCGAGTCCGGTCATTTCAAAAGTACGGCGGATAGTCCGGCGGACTTAGTACGCTGTATTAGTCCGTCGCAAAAGTGTGGGCAGGTAGCTCGTTCGGAAAGTCTGGCTGACAGTCCGGCGGAAAGTCCGCCAGAGTAAGTCCGCCGGATAGTCTGCTACATGTGTACGCGGCATTAGAAATACTCATAGGAAACACATTTAACCACTTGATCGGCCCCTGGTGTTAACTCCTTCCTTGCCAGTGACATTTACACAGTAATTTATTTATAGCTCTGATTGCAGTATAAATGTCAATGGTCCCAAAAAAAAAAGTGTCAAAAGTGTCTGGTCTAGCAGCCGCAATGTCGCAGTCATGATAAAAATCGCAGATCACCGCCATTACTACCAAAAGAATAATAATCAAAATACCATAAATCTATTCCCTATTTTGCAGACACTATAATTTTTGCGAAACCAATCAATATATGGCTATTGTGATTTTTTTTTTCTTCCCAAAAATATGTAGAAGAATATATATCAGCCTAAACTGATAAAGAAATTTGTTTTAAAAAAAATAAATGTGGGATATTTAAAAAGTAAAAAATATTTTTTTTTTCAAAATTGTCACTTTTTTTGGTTATAGCGCAAAAATTTTAAATCGCAGGGGTGATCAAATACCATTAAAAGAAAGCTCTATTTGTGGAAAAAAAAAAGGATGTCAATTTTGTTTGGGTACATTGTCGCATGACCATGCAATTGTCAGTTAGAGCGACACAGTGCCGAATCGCAAAAAAATGATCTGGTCATTAACAGGATAAAACCTTCCAGGGCTGAAGTGGTTAAAGAGGAAGTAAACCCTGATGGGTTTTACTTATTTTTTGTTCCCTGCAAAGTAAAAGCATAATGTGCTAGTATGCATCGCATACTAGCACATTATGTGACACCTGCAAACGAAGCCCGCGCTGTCCCCCCTGGAGGTCGTATGCATGTTCACCCCTCTTCCTTCTGGGCTGCAGACTCTGGCTTACCCCCACGCAGTAGCCAACAGTCACGGAACTCACTAGTGAAGAAATGGCACGGAGGGCCGTTTCTTCACAGTGCATGCGCCGATGACATCTTCGGCACAGTAAAAATATAGGCTTACTTGTAGGTATTGTAAATATCTCCTAAACATTTAGGAGATATTTACTGTACCTATAGGTAAGCCTTATTATAGGCTTACCTATAGGTAAAACTTGAAAATGGAGGTTTATAATCTCTAAGAATGTGCATTCAATTTTCTGATTGTTAGTGGATTCAAATTAGCATTCGTTTTTCAAAGGAGCAGAATGAAAAATCTTTCTCAAAGCAATGATTTTTTTTTACAATGTATGTGGTAGTCATTTGGGAAAAGTCCATTCATTCCAAAATCTAATGTTAGAAGCAAACAAAATTTTGAAGTACCTTTGAAGGACATTTGTTAGGTCATCATGGAATGTACGGAGAATATTCATACGAAGGTTCATTCAGAAATCTACTAATGTGTGGCCAGCTTTACTGACCAAAACTCACCTCTGACTTTTTAAGTTAAAACCCGGTTGTTACTCCAGCTACTCAGAGTCTAGGAAGAATTTGAGATTCATTATACAGCAAGCCGTCTACGACTGTTCTCTCTGACAGACAACGGTTTAAAAATTAATGGCAACGCTGAATCCCAGAACAGCCAGTAAAGTACATCCAGTTCTTCTGATACGAAATCCTTCTTTTTTTTTAAACTCCATTAAAAACAACACCCAAAGACAAATGCGACCGTGTTAACATAATAGGGAAGATACTCACTAGTAAATTGTACCAAGAGTCTCATTTACATTAATAGAAATTAGCATTATTGGCTATTATAAAATGAAAGTGTATGCTGTGACTATAGATCTCCTTTAACTGCTTCCTGCCCACTGTATAGTGAAATGACAGCACTCTTGTTCTGGGAGGATGTCATATGACGTCCTTCCATGCTTGGCATGCAGTGTGGCGATCGGTGGTGCACTATATACCTCGGACACAGCGAGTCACCGATCACAGTAAAGAGCCCATGGCATAGGCTCTGTTCCATGTGATCAGCTATGTCCAATCATAGCTGTAAACCGGAAATGACCGTTATCAGCATTCCTCTCCTCGCGCTGAGTGCGAACATCTGTACTGACAATCAGGGCACTAATCATCAGTGTTCTGATTATCAGCACAGCCCCAACAGTGTCCACCAGTGCTGCCAATCAGTGCCCATCAGTGAAGCCTGTCAGTGTCTATCAGTGCCTCCACATCAGTGCCACCTATCAATACCAATCATTTCCGCCTATCAGTATCCATAAGTGCTGTCTATTGCCGCATACACATGATCGGACATTCCGACAACAAAAGTTTGATGGGAGCTTGTTCTCGGAAATTCCAACCATGTGTTGGCTATATTGGACATTTTTTGTTGGAATTTCCGACAATAAAAATTTTGAGAGCTGGTTCTCAAATTTTCCGACAACAAAATCTGTTGTCGTAAATTCCGAATGTGTGTACACAATTCCGAGGCACAAAATTCCATGCATGGTCTGAATCAAGTACAAGACGGAAGCGCTAGGTCTGGTAAAACTAGCGTTCGTAATGGAGATAACACATTTGTCACGCTGCAAATTTTGAAATCTTTCAATGCAGCGCATTCTCTTCTTCTTTATAATGCTAGAATTATGAAGTTGTTTTGCTGCTGATATTCACATAGAGTTCTGACAAATTGGTTTCTTTATTATTTCCTGTGATCTCATGAATTATATATTTTTTGCCAGATATCCAGAATGATGTTTATAATTTTTTTTTATAGTGATCTCCTTTTTTTTTTAAATCAAGATCTCCTGTTTTTTTAACCTCAAAGAGATTGGTTGGTGTTGGTGCCCCTTGTTAATTTGACATTGTATTTTTGAAATGTACCTGCCTACTCACAAACTGTCCTTTTTGAAGCAAAACACATAGCCAAGGATTTAAAATAAAAATAAAAAAATGTATTAGGGGTCATAACAAAATAAAAAGGAAGGCAATGCTGTATAAACTGGTAAAATTAGCGAAGCCTTTGTACCCCAGGGCAGACAACTATTTGATAGGAAAAATTGGGAGCCTGAGGAGTCCATTTAATAGGGAGCACAATCCAGTCCAGGACTCCTAGATATCAGGAACAGCAGCAAGTGACATATATGTCTCCAGGCTGTGGGCTTATAACAGCCTGCATCTTTTGCCAGACCAGACCGAACCCAGACCATCACTCTCTTGTCTTCCTTCCACGCTTGCTTCCAGGCTGTGGCTCTGGTGTTGGAGTTGTGGCAGGAGGTGGAGGAGGAGGATGGTCCAACTCACACAGGTGGGTTTTGCTTGTGAGTTCGCCCCTCAACCCCTCATTTAGGGCCATATATATCAATTCCTCACAAAAGAGGCGTGGTCCACCTCAATTTCCTGCATTTTATTGGCAGCCATGCAGGCATAGGCCTCAAGAAGACTGGGGGGGGGGGGTTCTGAGGGCTGCAGAAGCCTGCCGAATTAACCCAAGTGCTGACTCCTCCATGCTCCTCCCCTTCCTGGGCCTTTTTTATTGAAGGCGGAGGGGAGGGACCTGGGATTTGGTCAGGCTACTGGGCCTGGTCAACTCCTGGCTGCCACTTACCCCCACCACCTCCTGGCTGCCACTTTCTCCGCCACCGCCTAGCTGCCACTTTCCCTGCTACCGCCTTTCTGCCACTTTCTACAGCCTCCTCCTGGCTGAGGATTTCCTGTGTATGAAAAAGGGGCATAGTTTTAGTTTATTGTTTATTGTTCAACAATCACACACAATTTTGAGAAATATGTTGAACAGTGCTATACCTGACTCAAGCTGGGCTCCTCCACATCTTCTTCCTGGGTGAAAGGCCCAGGTTGGACGTTGGAAGCCTCAGCTGGAGTAGAAGGAAGAGCGGAAGGAAGGGTTGAGAGTGATGGCCTGATTTCAGTCTGGTCTGACAGAAACCGCAGTCTGTCATAGTACCAACAACCTGGGGACATAAACATCATCTGCTACTGCTCCTGATCTTTGGGAATCCTGGACTTTCTTGCACTCCCTATTATATGAGCTCCTCATGCCACCAATTTTGCACTTCAAATAGTTGATGTCTGCCGTGGGGATCTGCGGCTTCACAAATTCCAGCAATTTATTCAGTGCTGCCTTCCTCTTTAGTTGATTTGTATAAAAGGGGTGTTTTGTCTGCCACAGACAGGGCAGCTCTCTGTACAAATCAATGAATTGGGGGAGGAAATCATGATCATTGAATCAATCCATTTTATCTGCAGGACACAACACAAGACAAACCCTAATATCAGGCTAAACTTGCATAATCTTGTACCGATATAGGTCTCAATCTATAAGTAGTATAGGCCACTGATGCCCTAAGAACGCTCAGTGCTTCCGCTACTCCGTCCTCCGCTCACAGATCGTATGTACGAAGCACGCGTGTTACGCTTTATATACACTGCGCATGCATGAAACTCCGCCCACTGACCTTCTTTATAATATATTCCCACCCCTTCTCTTTCGGCGCAGTGGGAGTGCACATGGCGGAGAAAGAACAAGTGAATGAAGACAGCAGCACCGACAAAAACCCAGAGGCATGAATGTTCCAATCCCGGGGGAGATTTAAGCCCTCTTATATGTTCTTTGTTGAGATGGTGGACATCTTGAAGAGGGCCGACTATGACGGGAAGCATGGACCTTACCCAAACCCAAATGTCAGAAAGGCCAAGATCATGACTACAGTTGTGAAAAGTCTGCAGAAGAATTTTGTGGTACGGCTATTCAAGGATCAACTTGGGAAATGATGGTCAGACCTCAAATTGAGGGAGCAGGATCAGTACAGAAGAATCAAGAGTGCTGCAAAAAGTATTTCTCATGTGTTTCTATTATTCTTATTATGTTTGTGCTGCTCCATGTGCTTTTCTTTACTGTTGTGCAGCTTAAAATACAAGTTTCAGGTTTGTGGGCACAGTAAATCATTCGTAGTAAACATCGTTCATTTGCCCACTAATACAATGTTTTTGGCAGATGCAGGTTAACTACATTTCTTCATGCCTATTTGGATTAAAAGACATTTAGGACATTGTTGTCTAGAGGGGTTTGTAACTAGAAAACTTAATTCAGTGTAAGGTGAGGACACTCAGCAGCTGTTTACACATCTGGACACAGGAGCACTAGTTAGTGTTGGACACCAGAACAAACTTTTTAGGGTGTCTCACACAGGTGCTCTAGTGGATACAAGAGGTGTCTCCATATGTAAAACTTTACCCAAAAAGGTAAGTATTCCAGCTTTAATAAAGTGAAAAAAACATGTCTTCAGCTTGGAACTCTGCCAAAACAGACAATTGTACAACACTTCCAAGCAATGTTTCATATTCCTATTTCTTGCCTCAAATATCTGTGTGCTAAATATACCCTTTTTTTTATCCACATAGGGGAGAAAATAATCTGGACCTCAGAGGACACCAGGGACCCAAAACCTCCTAAAGAAGGGGAAATCCAAAAACCAAAACCTCGGGATGTGGAGGAAGGAGAGGTTTATGAAGTGGGTGAAATAGTGATCACAACAGGTGAGTGTCTGAGACCACTGCTTCAGGTAATTGATGTATGCCAGAATATTTCTAATACATGATTTTTATTTTATTTTAGGTGATATGGATGTTGTAGAAGAAGAATCTCATTTCAAAAGTCCACACATCCTCATCGGGGAGATCATGGTGTGAAATCGGGATTTACAGAGCAACAAGGAAGACATCAATGATGTGGAAAAAAAAAGATTAATAACATCATTGATGTTTAGGCAGAATATAAAACACACCAATTTTTATTTTATTTTTTATTATAACTTTTCTAAAAAATTTTGAAAGAAATGTTTTGAAGATGCACACAATGTGTCAACATGTGCTATCTGCCATCACGGATATCAAAGTAAGCGTTTTGTGGCTGCAATCCCTTCCTCGCAACTAAAGTGGCTGAGATGAAGGGGTTGCACTCCTGAAACACATCCATTGATCCCCCATGATGGGAGCTAGCACATGTTGACATTAGGCATGGGATCAGGAGGGAAACCCCCATTTTGACTCCCAATTTGTGTGCATCTTCAAAATTTGTAGTGCAAAGTGGATTTTTCTTAACTAAATAACACCCACAAATCCAATTACGTTTTTAGTTGTAAAATGACAATATGTGGAAAATGACAAGGGGTATGAATACTTCTTCAAGGCACTGTAGGCATTTAGCAGTACCTTGTTGACCTGGACTACTGATTCCCCCTCTTCAAGTATGAGTATTGTTTTATAGGGGACTGGAAGAGGCTAATATCAAGAATGATCCAGGTTAATTAATTACATTTAAAAAAAATGCATTTCATCTTTAAATACAACATATTTGAATTCATTATTTTAATATATCCCTGCATTTAACTTTTAAGTAGACAAAGATGAATTCTTTCCAGGAAAATGTCTTGAATTTTTGCAATTGTAGGTTTGTAAATAGGTTAGTAATGTTTTTTATTTGAATTCTTTCAAAAAGTGAACATTGTCATTCAAAATTTGTTTCTGAAAAATATGCACAACTAAATTTCAGAAGGAACTCCGTTTCTCATTGTTCTGATATTGTTAACAATTGTTAATGCCATTTCCAATGTCCCATTTTTAATGAAACTCATGATTAATAATTAGGCCTCACACCAGCAGCTACTTAAAAATCCTTTTATCTTAATAAGGCTCCCTATTTTCTTACAATTTCAAATATCTAATTGACTTTAATGGTGAAGGCACAGTTGCTGATAATTGCTGTAATATATCTCTCCCAGGTAGGAAAGTACTTAGCATCAATTCACCAATTGAACAAATAATTAATTAATCTGAAATTTGCCCATATCCTAGTTACCGTGTCACATACAAGTGGCAAATATAATTACTTTGTGATATTTTCTGTTGAGATGGTGATGTCATTATGTATAATCAGCTAATCAAGTCTCAACTGCTGTTTCATTTGTAATATGACCCTATAGAATTGTTTCATTAAAAGCATGACTTGCTTCCTGCATATCAATTACAATTACTATCTCAGGCTAAACCTAAATAGAGCTGTTCGGTTCTGAAAATGGTTTCCTGGCGAGAAATGCTTTCAGCTTTTTGTTCGTTATTGTAGCTCTTTATTCTTCTACAAGCTTACTGGAGATGCCTCATCTCTGACGGAAGTGTTATAGAGAATGGGAAGAAAGGATTCTTTACACTCCTGCATGTGGCGTCACTCTTAACCCTTGTACACACGGTCGGACATTTCGACAACAAAATCCATCGGATTTTGTCCGAAACTGGTGTTGCATACACACGGTTGGACAAAATTGACGGAAAATCCGATCTTCGTAACATGATGACGTAATTTAGTTATGACGGGACTACGTTCAGGCTAATAGCCAATAGCTTTGGTCTAGGAATTTGATCTGAGCATGCGTGGTACTTTGTCCGATCGGAATTCCCTACATCATGTCGGAAAATTGTCGGAAAATTTTGCTCTCAAACTTTGTTGGTCGGACATTCCGACGGAAAAAGTCAGATGAAGCCCACACACAGTCGGATTATCTGGCAACACGGTCCAATCGGACATTTTCCATCGGAATGTCCAACCGTGTGTACAAGGGCAAAGTTTTATGTTGTGTGTGTGCGATAGCACTGGACTGATAGAGCTGAGGCTTGGTTCTGATGACTATATAGTAAAGTGCGTCTTTCTTCAAAGAGATAATCCATGATGAAGGTTAATGTACACTATATTATTAAAAGTATTGGGGCACCTGCCTTTACATACACATGGACTTTAACCACTTTAGCCCCAGAAGGTTTTACCCCCTTAATGACCAGGACATTTTTTGCGATAAGGCTCTGCGTCGCTTAAACTGACAACTGCGCAGACATGCAACGCTGTACCCAAACAACCTTTGATGTCCTTTATTTTCCCACAAATAGAGCTTTCTTTTGGTGGCATTTGATCACATTTGCGTTTTTTTTCGCACTAAGCACACAAAAAGGAGCGACAATTTGGAAAAAAACAATATTTTTTACTTTCTGCTATAATACATGTCCAAAAAAAAAATGTATTCATCTGTTTAGGCCAGTATGTATTCTGCTACATATTTTTGGTAAAAAAAAAATCACAATAAGCGATTACAAATTAGGGGATATGCTTATGGATTTTTTTTTTTTTTTTTTTATATGTTTTTACTGGTCAAATGCAGAAATGTAGAAATCAGATGAAAGGTTTAGCACTGGAAAACACTTATTGATGGATAAAAAGTGCATTTTATATACAACTATATAGATCAGACCAAAATGAGGGACAAATGAGAAGGAATGAGGGACAGAGGGACATTGCTCCAAATCAGAGACTGTCCCTCCAAATCAGGGACAGTTGGGAGCGATGTTATTGGTAATGGCAGCTTTCTTTGATTTTTTGCGGAAGTGCGACATTGTGGTGGATAAATCTGACCCCAAGTGACACTTTTTGGGGACCAGCGACATTATTACTTTGATTAGTGATATAAAAATGCACTGATCAATGTATAAATGACACTGGCAGGGAAGGGATTAACACTAGGGGGTGATAAAGGGGTTAACTGTGTTCCCTGGGTGTGTTCTAACTGTGTGGGGGGCTGGGCTTCCTGGGACAACAAAGATTGCTGTTCCTGATCACTAGAAAGAGCAGATCTCAGAGTTGTGCCCTGACAGAATGGGGATCCGCCTTGTTTACATAGTTTATGGGTGGGCGGTGGACATCAAGTCTGCGGGTACCTCAGTTTAACATGCATGAGCCAATGTATGGGTACATCAGTTTGCACAGGTGAGCTGACCTGCAGCAGTATATATATCGTGGCTGGTCAGAAAGGGATTACTTGCATCCCAGTCGAGTTGGCCCACCCTTTGCAGCTACAACAGCTTCAACTCTTCTGGGAAGGCTGTTCACAAGATTTAGGCGTGTGTCTATGGGAATGTTTGACCATTCTTCCAAACTCGCTTATCCATGTCTTTACGGACCTTGTTTTGGGCACTGATGTGCAAGGCCTTCTCATCCACATCAGTATGAAGAAAACAGGATAGTGGCCATAGCACACATGTAAATAAAAGCATGTATCCATTTATTGCACAATATAAGTAAATACGCACATTCAAGTAAACGCAGTTCTGCTAGAGTTTGGAACAGAGGAGAGCTGAGTGCAGCAAAGCTGGTGAACTGGCAAGCCGTTGTCATGCAAAAGATGCTGGACCTGCCAAAGGGATGTGAAGACAGCGGCATCTACAGGCTTCTAAAACCGAGACAGCAGGCATGGGAAAGTGAAGGGGAGTATACAACGCATTTCAGAGCCCCTGCCTCCTTTATCAAGTACGCCTAATAGCGAAGCAAGGTTTTTTTAAACTGTTGACTACACGCTAATATGGCAGGAGGAAAATGAGAGTGACTGACAGGTTTGAAATGACCAATGAGCTTACAGGGGCGGGATAGATGCATGACAGTCCCATATATAATTAAAATTCAACAAACAGTATAGGCAATGATACGAGAAAACTGAATGAAGATTAATAAAACAGATGTTTATAAAACAAAACTGACCGAGGGATCGAACTGGTTCAAATGATAATAGATATTTTACTGGTGTGGTGGCAATAAAAGACAATTGGAAACATCTTTGTTAATCTTTGGCATTTGATACACTTATGGTATAGTATTATTAAAACTGTCAAGATGAAACCTAATGGAGAGTAGGGATGGGCAGGTTTCCGTCACTGGGGAAGCCCGGGTTTCCCCTTGCATCAGAGGGGGCGGGGTCAGGTGATGGGTGGCCCGTCCTCCTCAGCTAAGACCTGAAAGGCTGCCGCCATTCCCGCGGTGTCTCCGGTGGAAACCGGATTCGCCCGCTGGACATTATCGGGAGAGATCATCCATCGCTGTACCCCGGAGAAGAGATCACCCATTGCTGGACCCCGGAGAGATGATCACCCATCGCAGGATACCAAGAGTGGATCACCACCGCTGGAATCTTTTTTTTATTTTTAATAAAGAACTTTTCCCAACGGTGTCTGTGTCTTTTTTAAAAAAAATTTACAATTTCTTTGTGAAATGGTAGGGATACAATGTACCCGTTACCATTTCAAACAGGGGGGCCGGGATCTGGGGGTCCCATTGTTAAAGGGGGCTTCCAGATTCTGATAAGCCCCACGCCCACAGACCCCCACAACCACTGGCCATGGTTGTGAGGATGAGGCTCTTGTCCCCATCAACATGGGGACATGGTGCTGTGAGGGGTCTGGTATGGATTTTTGGGGGGAACTCCACGCCATTGTTTTTTTAATTTGGCGTGGAGTTCCCCTTAAAATCCATACCAGACCCTTCAGGTCTGGTATGGATATTGGGGGGGAAACCCACAATTTTTTTTTATTTGATGCGGGGTTCCCCTTAATATCCATACCAGACCTGAAGGGCCTGGTAATTGAATTTGGGGGGAACCCCACGCATTTTTAAAAAAAAATTTATTAATGACTTTCAATGACTGTTTTCTGTATTATGGGAGCCGATCATTCATTATAGCTGTGAGTACTTTTAAATTACTTTTTTTCCTGCAGAAATGACACTTTGTGCAGGGACAGTTCTAAGCATGGGAAACATGTGCCCCTTCACAGGCATACTATACACACCCTGCAGGTACGAAATTTAAAGAAACATTACACTTTTATTGTTTCACTTTAAGCATTATTAAAATCACTGCTCCTGAAAAAAATGCAGTTTTTAAAAGTTTTTTTGCATTGATACATGTCCACTGGGGCAGGAGCCGGGTCCCCAAACCATTTTTAGGACAATAACTTGCATATTAGCCTTTAAAATTAGCACTTTTGATTTCGAACATTCGAGTCCCATAGACTTTAATAGGGTTCTAAAGTTCACACAAATTTTATGTCTGTTCGCAGGTTCGGGGGGTGTTCAGCTCATCCCTAGTGTGCTATTCTATGCTATTTTGCTTCAATTGTCAGCGTAGAATATTAGTTTAGTGTCAGTCTAGGGATAGTGTAGTTGGGAGGACCATCATTCAGCTTTGTATAGCGTTCAGCTAGAGTAGGTACAGCTCAGATAGATTCACTGTAGTGTAGTGAGACCGTATCATTCATATATACGTTACTGTAGAGTAGGGACAGCTCATATAGTTTCAGTGTAGTGTAGTGAGACCGTATCAGTAATCTTGACATGACTAGGGGATGTGCTCATTTGTGAGGCTCTTCTATAACCACTTATACTCTAAATTACTTATCTAACAAATGACCAAACGACACATTGTCCTCTTTGGAGTCGAATGGCCATAGCAGCCCATTTTTCTTTATTACAAACATGAAAAAATACAAAAATACTCTGAAACATAACTTAAATGCATATAAATACATTTTCAACAAAAAACATTATAAACCAAATATATATACATCCAGCATTAACCCATTTTTTGATCTAGAGGTCTTTGAAGGTAAATTAGAATTTTAACCCACCAGTTGTATCGGTAAACCATAAACAGGCCCCCCGCCGTGTAATTACGCAAGCTCAGGGACAAACCAGCAACTTCCTTCCAGATACAACCTCCTCCATTCCATTATTAACCTTTTAAGGGAGAAAAAAGGACACCCATACCTCCATCTGTGCCCAACCCCCTTTAACCTCCATTATTTTTTTCCAGCACCACCTTCAAAGACCCCATAGACCTAACGCTGCTACGACAACAAATTCCCCCTAACCTACCCAAATAACAAAAACTGAAGCAAACCGCCACCCTGAAACATGGAAAAAACACACACCGCATACCACCACACCGTGACCACTAAAAATCACAAGTAGGGAGGGAGGGTGGGAAAAAACTCTCCTCCTGCTTCCTATTCCCCCGGCGCGCACTGAAACTCTGCGCGCCGACTCCGCCCCCTTTCCTTGTCATCCCCCCGCTCGAGGGCCCGCCTCCTCCACACTTCCTATTTCGCCCAGCCGAGCCTCACCGCCCCCACCCTCGTCATGTCGGCCCTCCCCTTATCCTAATGTCCGGGCCATTTCTTGACTAGGGGATGTGCTCATTTGTGAGGCTCTTCTATAACCACTTATACTCTAAATTACTTATCTAACAAATGACCAGACGACACATTGTCCTCTTTGGAGTCGAATGGCCATAGCAGCCCATTTTTCTTTATTACAAACATGAAAAAATACAAAAATACTCTGAAACATAACTTAAATGCATATAAATACATTTTCAACAAAAAACATTATAAACCAAATATATATACATCCAGCATTAACCCATTTTTTGATCTAGAGGTCTTTGAAGGTAAATTAGAATTTTAACCCACCAGTTGTATCGGTAAACCATAAACAGGCCCCCCGCCGTGTAATTACGCAAGCTCAGGGACAAACCAGCAACTTCCTTCCAGATACAACCTCCTCCATTCCATTATTAACCTTTTAAGGGAGAAAAAAGGACACCCATACCTCCATCTGTGCCCAACCCCCTTTAACCTCCATTATTTTTTTCCAGCACCACCTTCAAAGACCCCATAGACCTAACGCCAAAGCAAGCGCATGTGACACCTTACATGCATGACGCCCACCACATCCTAACTGCCCGTTGCACACCATCTTGCACCCCCAGTTGCCAAATGTCAAGTCCGATGGCATTCAGATGCACTCCATCAGAACGCAAAAAACGCCAAGTCTCCTCCTCCAAATCCCGATGACGCACCGCCAGCCCTCCATTCCGGACAAAAAACTTGGCCACCGCCTTGTTTACCTTCACCCTGGCCCTATTCAAGCCCGCTACAGAGCGCGCCAAACGCCAAGCCGTCCTGGCCACAATATCGGACCAGATAAAAATCGTATCAGGGAAAGAGGCTTGCAACCGTAGCAGATCAAATTTAATATCCCTGATTAATTCCCGGGCACACCGCAAACCCAGATCATTACCACCCACGTGTAACAAAACCACATTAGGAGGACGATCCAAGCGAGCGTACCTGTGTATTTCCGGCAACACCCTAGACCACAGCATCCCCGGGATACCCAACCAGCGAACAGTGCCTTCCTCCCTAGACAGACCCAACAACCTCCCATCCCTCCGGACCTCAGCCCTCCTGGCACCCCAATAAACATATGAGTGTCCAAGGATCCACACCAGACAGGCCTCCGAGTCTGAAAGAAAAGAAAAAACACAAAGGAATAGAGTGGCAGGGTGGGATGAGAGGAGAGCAAGGTTGCACAACGCTTCCTTAAAGAACAGAACGAACCAACCCGGCCTACCCCTGAAAGAAAGAACTGCACCCCCCAATCCGACCGAGCCCCAGCATCACCCCGTACCTACAATAAATGAGGGCGGACGTACAACCTAAATCGCGCCGATTCCCAACGCCCAATGCTCTGAACAGCTTGGTCATCCAATCCCCACCGGACCGCCTCAGTGGCAGCCCCAATGCGGAAAGAGTGAGAAGAATAGTTGTTAACTGACAACCCCGCGGCCACCAAACACTTTTTAAATACCGCCTGAAATTGAAACCTAGACAAGGCCGTGCCATCCTCATGTCGGAAGAAGACCCCCTCCCCCTGGGGCCGGATACAGTAAAATTCCCCCACCGATGCCACCGGACACACAGGGGAACCCGGAATCGACCGCAATTCCACCCACACACCCTTGCCCAACCTATCTGTCTTGGACCTGCGCAAGAACACACCCAACGCTCCACCCCGCACGAACACTTCACTCACGTCTAAACCCCCATCACCTCTCTTATTCCTACTCACAATCTCCCCAACCCGAAACGCCCCAAAAAAGGCCAAAACAAAAACCGCCCGGAACAACACCCTCTCAAAACGTGAAACGCAAACACGTTGCAACTGTTTTACCACCTCGCCCAAAAGCTGGAATGAAACCGGTCGCCTGGTATCAGCCGCCGAGCGACCAGCGCGGTAACCACGCATAGCGCGCCGAACCATAAAAACCTTAGTAGCATCCCTCTGGCCCGCCAACTGAAACATAAAAGCCAGCCCGGCCAGCTTTTGCGACATATATGACGCCGACACTCCACTTTCAAAATTCCGGCCAATAAAATAAAGCAGCAAATGAACCCTACCCTCCTCGCTACTGCAATCTCCCACCTCCTGTACCAACGCGCCCCATTCACTCCAGACCTTACTGTACGCTGACCAGGTAGCTGCCGATACGGACTTACGAATCAACAGCTGTGCTGTGGTAAGGCGATGCTCCATAACCTCTCGGGGCACTGAAGCCCGTGCGCCTCCGCTGCCGGTGCCAACTGACGGAATCTGTCCCACTGGAAACGAGACAACGCATCAGCCACTGAATTTTCTACTCCAGGAACATGCACAGCAGTCACAAAACAATTAAGACACAAACACTTAAGAACCAGATAGCGCAACAAACGCACCACAGGAGGAGAAGAGGCAGTGTTATTATTGATGGCGTGCACCACCCCCAGATTATCACAATGAAAGCGAACGCGCCGATTCCGGAAGTCGCCCTCCCACAATTCGACTGCCAGTACAATGGGGAACAATTCCAGTGCAGCCAGATTGTGAACCAAACCCGCTTCCCTCCAAGACACCGGCCATTCCCCAGCGCTCCACCGACCCTGAAAGAAAGCCCCAAAACCACCTGAACCAGCCGCGTCCGTGAACAATTCTATATCAAAGTTAGAAACCACCCTATCCAACCAAAGCGAGCGGCCGTTATAACTGGCCAAGAAGGAATCCCACACCAACAAATCAGCCTTGAGTTCCTGGCCCAAGCGGATGAAATGATGAGGAGCCCGCACGCCAGCTGTGGCCGCCGCCAAGCGCCGGCAGAAAACACGCCCCATCGGCATAATGCGGCAGGCGAAATTCAACTTGCCCAAGAGCGATTGCAGGGCCCGAAGCTGAATCTTCTTTGCCCGCAACGCCCCGGCCACCTCCCGCTGCAGATCCTCCAACTTGTCCATCGGCAAACGGCACTCCATCGCCATGGTGTCTATGACAATCCCCAAAAAACGCAGCTCCGTGGTCGGACCTTCCGTTTTATCCGGGGCCAACGGGACCCCAAAAACCTCAAACAACTGCTGAATCGTAGCCAAGAGAGACGCACAAACGCGGCTATCAGCAGGCCCGATACACAGAAAGTCATCCAAATAATGGATGACGGAAGATAAACCAGAAACATCCCGCACCGCCCATTCCAAAAAAGAACTAAACTGCTCAAACAACGAACAAGAAATTGCGCACCCCATGGGCAAACACCGATCAACGTAAAACATGCCCTGCCACCGGCAACCCAACAAGTGGCAGCAATCCAGGTGAACCGGCAAGAGGCGGAAGGCCGCCTCCACATCCGTTTTCGCCAACAATGCCCCCTTGCCAAAACGCTGCACCCAGTCAACCGCCGTATCAAAAGAAGTGTACGACACTGTGCAGAGGCTGGGATCAATGGAGTCATTAACCGACCCCCCCCGCGGATGGGACAAATGATGAATGAGCCGAAATTTGTTCGGCTCCTTCTTCGGAACCACGCCCAACGGGGAGACCACCAAATTAGCCATGGGCGGATCCCCAAACGGACCAGCCATGCGCCCCAAAGCAACTTCCTTGAGCAACTTGTCTGTGACAACACCTGCATGCTCCCTAGCCGACTTCAAGTTGTTCGCAACCGGCGGAACCACCTGAAGCTGACTATTCAACCGAAAACCCTCCGCAAACCCCAACTCCAGCAACTTGGCTGCAACTTGATCAGGATAGCGCCTTAGAAAAGGCACCATCCTTCCTACCCTCACCGGCGTCTCCCCCTTTTCCAGCGTCCCCCCCTTTTCCCCGTCCCTGCTTGAAGCACCGGGACTGGGAATGGGAACCTCCGCACGCGGAACACTCGTGCCGGAATCGACACTTGGCCCCGAATTTGCAAGTGCCGGCATTGAATTGCCAACAGAAACCCATGCGGTTTCCGGCCGGTTGTCCGACAGCTGCCGGGCTCCCGGCCCCTCCCTGAAAGGGAGGCAAGGAGCCCCTCGGGGAGGACATCAGCTTCATCCAAAGACTAATGTCCTTGTGATCCCACCGCAAGGACGGGCGGACCGCCTTCTTCTGCCTAAATTGCTCATCATAGCGCAACCAAGCAGTCCCCCCGTAAACCCTCTGCGCCTCCCCGATGGAATCGAGGTAGCAAAAAAGTGGCGAGCAGTTTTCCGGCGCCTTCTCTCCAATAACGCTAGCCAGAATTGCAAACGCCTGCAACCAGTTTGCAAACGTGCGCGGGATCAGCCGGTACCGCCGCTTCTCTTCCTCCTCCTTCTTGCTCTCATCCGGCTTAACTTTGTCCAAGTTAAACTTTTCCAGAGGCAGCAAGGAAAAAATCTCCACATATTCCCCCTTCCAAATGCGGTCTCTCACCTCAGTCTTCAAGTGAGCGCCCAAAGGCCCCTCAAAACAGACGTAGACCTCACATTTTGCTGCGTCAGCTAGACGCAGGCCATCCCCTCCTGCTACTCCCTTAGCGGCTACCACCGCCTCACCAACCGCAGCCGGCGCAGCAACCACCGCCGTCGCAGCCGCAGGAACAACCCCCCCAACGGCCAGCCCAGGAGCAGCTGCCAGCGGACCGATCGCCGGCCCATCCGCAGCGGCCACCACCACAGGGGGAACCCCTGACGGCAAACCCCGAACCCCAGACTGCGCACCCAAGGCCCACGCAGCCAACGGAGACGCCTCCGCCGCCGGCCGTGAACCAGCCTCACAGCGCGCCAAAACCTCCCGCAAACCCGCCAACAAGGTGTGAACAACCCCCACATCTGGAGAACCCGCCCCAGGGCCGACCCCGAAGACGCCAGACGCCCCAGCGCCCCCCACCCCTCCCGAAGGACCCCCCTCAGGAAGGACAGAAAAAGAAGAAGAAGACAGAGTAGAAGGTCTCTTACCTGGCTGCCGCTGCCCAAGGGGACATCCAGCCGTAGGTCCCGTGCCTCGTGCCGTCCTCGGTACCTCATCCTCCTCCGGCTCGACCAGCTCCCCCTCCGACAAGCCGTCTTGGGAACTCCCAGCCTCCGATCGTGCCGCCACACCAGGCCGTGGGTCAGGATTCCTCGCCGGCGTAGAGCGCCCTGCAGCACCGTCCGTACTGCGCGCCGTGGAGGTCTGCAACCCCCGCTCAGCGTTCTCACCACGACGAGCCCTGGGCCGGGCCGGGGAAGCCCGCCTAGCCACAGATCCAGACCGCAATGTGGACCGGTCCCCCCGATGGAGCCGCGATGTCCCAGCCGTCCTGCTCCGCCCCCGTCCATCAGGATTACAGGCCCTGGCCGTTCCAAGCGACTGGCCAGCACCCGCCGAGGCCTCTCTCCCACGCCGAGCCCCCCTCGCTGCAGGCAAGAGGCCCGCAGAGGTAGCCGCCATCTGACCCCCCTCCCGCGCCTGAGCAACTCGGCCCCCGGGATCGCCACCCCCCCGCGCACGCCGCGAACTAGCACTCCCCCCAACCGCCACCGGCCTACGCTTAGCCGGCGGGGTAGCGGTGTCCCTATCCGGGTTCCCCCCAGCCCTGTCAGCGGCCAGCTCGGGGCTGTAACGCTCCGGAGGCCGGGATCTGCGGGCCCCGATGCGGCCGGGAGGATGAGGGGGGGGAGAGGGGAAGGGGGGCCGCCGAGCACCACGCACGAGGCCTGGCCGGGGCCCCGCAGCAAGCCTGCCACAGAGTCCTCCAACCAGCCAACACCCAGGGTCACCGCCTCCTCCCGCAGCCTCGACAATACCGCATCCACCTCCATCATGCACAGCAAACACCGCCGGTCCGCCGGGCTCGCTACGCTAACGCAGGGGAGAGCTGAACAGAGAAAAAACTCTCCTCCTGCTTCCTATTCCCCCGGCGCACACTGAAACTCTGCGCGCCGACTCCGCCCCCTTTCCTCGTCATCCCCCCGCTCGAGGGCCCGCCTCCTCCACACTTCCTATTTCGCCCAGCCGAGCCTCACCGCCCCCACCCTCGTCATGTCGGCCCTCCCCTTATCCTAATGTCCGGGCCATTTCTTTAGTGTATAGCTAGAGTAGGGACAGTTCAGATAGCGTTGTGATGGTTAGATATTAGCTATTTAAATTGCAATACTGCCAGTTTAACAACATTGTTTTGTGTGTGTTTCTGACAGTTTAACGCCATATAGTTCTGTACCTTTGGCGCATTATATTGCAGTATATTATATTGTACAGGCAGTCCCCAGGTTACAAACATCCAACTTACAAACTACTCCTATTTACAAACGGAGGGGGACAACAGGAAGCGAGAGGAAATCTAGCCTTGGGAAGGGAAATTCACTCCTGTAAGAGTTATCATGGGAAAAAGGTGTCTCAACTGAAGTGTCATCACCGATCCTTGTTTCCACAAAAACACAAAATTTTCAAAATCCAATTGTCATAGGGACAGAAAGTGAGGTGAAATCTTCTGAACAGGGGCACAGACAGCAAAACAAATGATACAGGTGTAAACCGCTTGATTTGTGACATGCCCACCAGGTGGAACTCAAGTTTGGAAATGCTGCAGCAGCTATACATGCAGCAGAGGGCCATAAATGAGTACCTGTGCCAGTACGGCACAACGATAGGCTTGGGGCCTCAGCTTTTTTTCCCCACGCCAATGGCTGATCATTAAGGATGCATGCACTGTATTGTCACCATTTGAGAAGGCCACAAGGATGGTGAGCAGTGACAGAGCATGCATCAGTGACACAATCCCTTACCTCCTTTCCTCTCAAGGCCCACTTTATCCAAACACCCTCATTTCTATGTCACAGAACACACAGGAGGATAGAGGGTAGAAGGATGAGGAGGAGGATTCTGGCACTTTCATAGGATTAGAATAAGAGGAAGACATGCATCAATCTGTAAGCGATGGCTTTCCAACCCCAGGACCCTTGGGAGTTGTACATGGCTGGGAGGAGGATGTTCCAGATGCTGTCATCCTGAATGACCCCTGAGGAATCTGCTACTCAAGCCTCGGACAATTTTTAGGCGCATGGGCAATCTCATGCTTCAAAGCCTGTGAAAGGACCCAAGAATATGTGGCATAAAGGAGAAGGATGATTACTGGTTGGCAACCCTTCTTGACTAACGTTATAAGGGGAAGGTCTCAGAACTCATCCCGTCCCCACAGAGAGTGCAGAAGATAAAATCTCTTTAGGACACGTTAAAGAGGATTTTATTGAACATTTTTCCTGACTCCAGTAGGTTACAGTGTCATGGAAAACGTTGTTTTGAGTCTTCTGTTGGTCAAGAGAGGAGGGTTGGAGAAGGCGCCCGCCTAAGTGAGGTATTTCGGAATTTATTTAGTCCTCGCCACCCAGGGCTGTCCTCTTCCACATCCCATCGTCAGCATCTGCATCACATGGTGGACGATTACCTCGGGGCCAAAACAGAGATGGAGAGCTTTCCAGCTAACAATCCACTGACTTACTGGGTCATGAGAATAGACCACTGGCCAGAACTTTCCCAATATGCTATTGAGTTGTTGGGCTGCCCTGCATCCAGCGTGCTTTCAGAACGGGCATTCGGTGCTGCAGGAGGTTTCGTTACTGATTAGAGAACATGTCTGTCCACAGACTCTGTGGACCGTTTGGCTTTTCTAAAAAAAAAAAAAATCAGTCCTGAATTACCAGCTATGAAGCCCCTAATGCCGATGTCACTGATTAAGTCTTTTTGGCATGTGGAATCTCTGCAGGACTTCAAGGCTGCCTAGCTTTGACGGTGCTCAATCATTTCATCTGGAACAATGGTTTTGGTATAGGTTACAATTAACACCCAAAGACCAATTATTCTGCACCTGTTTCACAGGTGCATATCATTGCAATTTTTTACAGCAAGGCCAATTCTTGCTTTCATCAAGAGTACCTCCATAGAGTTACAGTGGAAAGGCGCTACTGACACCCAAAGACCAATTTTTCTGCACCTGTTTGACAGGTGCATATCATTGCACTTTTTTACAGCAAGGACAATTCTTGCTTTCATCAAGATTACTTCTATAGAGTTACGGTGGGAAGGCGCCACCGACAACCAAAGACCAATTTTTACACACCCGTTACTTCTAGCCAAAGTCAAAGTGGCACCAGACATTGTGGCCTCATCATACACACTGGCTCCCCAGTGGCTGAGCAAATAAAGGCAGCTTGCAGGGAAAATGTCATTTTTTTGGGCTTAATAAATGCAATTATTGCTGCAGCAGATTCTAGACATGGTCCAGATATTCCACTTTACATGTAGACTAAGGCCGCGTACACACGCGCGGACTGTTGGCCCAACCTTGTCCGCTGAACAGTGTTTGGGCGGACAGTCCGCTCGTGTGTGGGCTTTCAGCGGACAGTTTCAGCGGACAGTTGGACGGACAAGGTTTTACGGAAATTCCGAAAAACTGTCCGCTGAAACCTTGTTTCAACAAACAGTCCGCCCGTGTGTAGGCTTGTTCGTCAAACTAAGTTCCGCGCATGCTCAGAAAGGATTTTCAAGCCGAAAGTTATAATGCAGTGTATAGGACGTCGTATTTTGCGTCCCGTCGTACGTGCCGTTCACGTCATCGCGCACGGTTTCAGCAAACTGTTCGTTCGTCGTGTGTGGCCATGTCCGTCCATGCTAAGTTTGAGCGGACTGTTCGCTCAAACTGTTGGACGGACAAAGTTGGGCCAACAGTCCGCGCGTGTGTACGCGGCCTAAGGGGACCCCCTGTCAGGTCACCTGAGACCAGGTGACAGATGCACTCCATAGGAGTTGGAAGTGCACCGCTAAGGTAGTGGACCTTAGGACTGACTGCTGCGGATTGTACCCAGGGAGATTCAGGATGCAGGTCTACAGGATCACTAACACAGATCCCAGTGGGAGCTCGAGCAAAGATTCCACAGGGCACGGAGTCTAATAGCCAGCAGGTGTTTACCAGAGCCTCCAGTGGTGAGGATGGACTTCTCTGCAGTCTGGCTCCAGGGTCTCATAGCTCCCGCTCACAGTAGACTACAGGTGAAGGAAACAGCAGGCTGGAACAACAAGGATGGTAAAGGGATAAGGTAGAGGTCAGGGCAACTAGCAGACAGGAAAAACAGAGTACATGCCAAAGGTTCAGGGTCACAGGCAGACAGGGATGGTCGGGGACATGCCAAAAGGTCAAGGTCACAAGCAGACAGGAATCGTTGAGAACACGCCAAGGTCAGTAACAGAGACAAAAGAAGAGCACACGGCAAGCAGAAAACAGGAAGCTAAACACACAATGAATACACAATGGTTGATCAGCACTGCTGGTTTGCAGTGCACAGTTTAATATAGGGTTCCCTGATAGGGCCTGGGGTGGAGCCATGCTTAGAAGAGAGGTTATAAAAACCACCAGGTGGAAGTGGCTGACCTCTTAGTCTGAACACATGAGGAGAGGTAAGCAAACAAAGGAAGATTATTGCATAACCATGACACCCCCAGGCATTATATTGGAAGGAATTTTTCTTATGCTTTCACTTTAAAAATAAAAAAAATCACTGCTCATTTCCCCCAGGGCAGGACCCGGACCCCTATAACCATTGTATGCCCAATAATTGCATATACGCCTCCAAAATGGGCACTTATGATTTTTGACGTTCAGGTCCCATTGACTTTAATGGGGTTAGTTGGTTTGCCCCATCCCGAATGGAGAACAGCATGTGGGAGGAGACAAAAGACTTGTATGTTGCTAAGCAAGGATGCATCCGGACAAGAGAGAAATGCTAGACAAAAAGCGACATTACTAATTTCAATACAATGAAAAATATATAGTAAAAGAGGGAATAGATTTAAAAATGAATAAAAAACGCAGACTGTTGATCAGAAGCCAATGTATCAATATACGTTTTTATTTTAAATATATACACAAAAAAGGAGGGGGGGGGGGGGGGGGCAAAGAAGAATGAACAATCATAGTCCTAGTGGGCTGACAGGTTAAATAATGGTGCAAACCTCCAATTCTTAATTTAAAACTATTGGAGCAAGGGTATTTAATGTAAAAATCCAGAAACTCTCACATCTACACTGTTGTTGAAATCTTTCTTCAAAAGAAGAGAGAGGAGGAATAGATTCTATACTCCAAGATCTTTGGTGTATTTATTATAAACAGCAGTAAAACAATACTGCGCTTGTGTTAAATAATATGAAGGTGTAACAGCTGCAACAAATATTGTGGGATATAACAAAACAGTAAATAAGAAAAAAGTTGTGCTAAAAACTCAGTGAACAAAAATATGAATAGACCAAAAAACAATAAGAAAAATAATAATAATAAAGTCTGACCAGCAACAAAGGGCTGAATGAAGAATCAGATGTAAACAAAAGACATCATAAAAGAACTATGTAAGTGGAGAGTACATTGGTAAGGCTTTCCATGGAAGCTATGATTGATCTGCCATTTTTTAGCAAGGCTTTTTCTTTTTGTGAATATTGTCCTGTAACAATATTTTTTATGATTTTGGTACAAAGCATTGCAAAGTTATTTCCAAATTAATTAAAGTGGGTTTTTTCAATTTTGTGCTTTATTCGTGTCAGTGTCTGATTTGCGCCGCCATTAGTAGTTTAAAAAAAAAAAATTCCATAAATATATCCTATAATTTGTAGACATTATCAAACTTTTTGTGCAAACCAATCAATATATGCGTATTGGGATTTTTTCTTACCAAAATTATGTAGCAGAATACATATTGGACTAAATTGATTAAGAAATTCGATTTCTTACATTTTTTTATTGGATTTGTTTTATAGCAGAAAGTAAAAAAAAATGTTTTAGTTTTTTTTTTTAAATTTAGGGATTTTGTTGGTTTATAGTGTAAGAAAATATGAGTTGATCAAATACCCCAAAAGAAAGCGCTATTTGTGGGGGGAAAAAATGTCAAGATTTTATTTATTTGGCTACAGCGTCGCATGGCTGCGCAATTGTCAGTTAAATTAACACAGTGCTGTATCGCAAAAAAATGGCCTGGTCAGCTTAAGTGGAGATGGGGTTATACACACACACACACACATAGATTTTGTATGTATATATATTAAAAAATGTATATATATATATTATATATATATATATATATATATATATATATACACACACACACACACACACACAAAATCTAACCGTTAGACTAACAATTAAAGTCCAGTATATAATATTTAAAAATCTAGACGCTATGCTATTAGAAAAATTTACAAAAAAAAAAGTTTTCATTTAGACCCAAGTTGTTCTTTAATGGCATCCTCATTTAGTCTTTACAAAGGGTCAGATACGGTAAAGAAAGCAGCTACTATTTAATTTTCCATTTGTGAAATGCGATATTTGCTTAAATCCACTACGGCATTACCCCATCTGCTTTTCCTGCCTTGGTGCACTGCATAATAGCTGAAAGGCAATGAAGAAAAGCAATTTAAAAATTAACTTAAAACAATATTAGAATGAGCCATGGGAAAACCAAATTAGGAAGTGCTGATAAAAATATTCAGAACAGCTGTTACACAGACATTGCTACGTCTCGGCTTTTGAATAATTTGTTAACCCATTTACAGCTAAGCAAACATCTTCAAGTGTTTTGATGGCAAAATATTACTATCCAACAACCATTTATCCAATTTTTGGTTATACAACTAAATTTAAGTAGACTTTGAGTCTTTATTAAAGTATACTGCTGATTTTTATATCATCAGGTGCACTTTAATATGAGCTTCAGCTGTACCCGCACAAATGGGAAAATAACTGTAATGGCTTATGTTACATAAATATAAAGGAATTTGCCTCCTGTTCACCTTTAATTTGCCACTTACGAATATGAATAGTTCAGTCTTTTCTATAAAAATCTGGCAAAAGAAAGGCAGATGCTACATATGTAAAAAATAAAATAAAAATGAAATACTTAAAGTAGACGTCTGGGCTAGAACTACTTAACCTAAACCCAAAACTGAAGCCTCTCCCCCACCCTTCTAACTCCTATTAGAAAAAAACCTGTAGAAGGGAGATGCTTATACTTACCTATTCTTGGGGTACTCTGGTTCAGTCACCAATACTGGATTTATAAGAGGGCAAAAGGGGCAACTGCTCTTGACAGAAACGGCCCCCCTCTATACAAAAATAAGATAAAACAAACTAAAAAATTATATGAAAAAATAAAAATAAATATTAATATACTATAAAATGCACAATAAAAAATATGGCTATCCTTTATTAAATGTATCATGGGAAGAGTATGCTGGCCCATGGTCTGTAAACACAATGACTATGTTTATGTGCACGCATGACCTCAAAATGACTTTGTATCATGCAACAAAGTTATATCAGAAAAATTGATCACTGCCCCATTTAGATGGTACCACATTCCTGAAGAAAACTCAATATAGAAAATGTAAAGGGTGGGATTTTCACAGTACCAAAAGGATTTTACCACCATAAAAATGCAAGAAGTTTTTTGTACATCATAATTAAACACAAGTACAAAGATTAAAATAATGCAAGTCCCTTAGTCACATATATGGATACATATATCCCCTACAAAGAAACCACACTAGAGTTTAGGTATGGAAATGCAACTCGACGTGTTTCAACTTTCGCTGTCTTCTTCAGGGGGTAACGCAAGGAGGGTAGAGTAATGTTGATGACACAGGCCAATCCACATATGGAGCACCCCAAAACCCAGGGGACATCAAACTCACCAGGGGGAGAGAATTTAAGGGACAAGATGTAGCTCCGGACAGGTCAAAAAATATGTATCCTAAAGAGAATGCAACGTCTAGAAGTCTTGTAAACTGGTATGCAGAAGAAATTCTATAGTTGGTCCAATATTCCGGAACATCGAAATGAGTGGAACTGAGTGAGCTGCGCCTCAAGGGGATTTGGAAAAAGTTCCAAAAATCAAAAAAACTCATGATATAAACAGTGAGGGTCCCATTAGATTATGGAGAGTATAAAAATTGTTGGTGCTCTCTCCTCTCCCCTGAAGCCAGCTGCTGAGGAGATCATGTGACTGGACCAGAGCACCGTGAGAATAGGTAAGTATATATATATCTTCCTTTTCAGGTTAAATGTATGAGCGTTGGAAGGTGGGCGTCAGCCGTTTTAAGCTTAATTAGTTCTAGCTTGGACTGCTACTTTAACCACTTTCCGCCCGCCATATAGCAAAATGACGGTGGCAAAGTGGTTTCAATATCCTGACCGGACGTCATATGACGTCTTCAGTATACTAAGCCGCTGAGTACCCCTGGGGGCGCACATTGTGGTGATCATTAACACTCTTTACTACGTGATCAGTCGTGTCCAATCACAGCTGATCACGATGTAAACAGGAAGAGCTGGTGATTGGCTTTTCCTCACTCTCGTCTGTCAGACACGAGTAGAGGAGAGCCGATCGGCTGCTCCCCTGACATGGGGGGCCTGTGCTGATTGATTATCAGTGCAGCCCCCCCCCCCGATAATGCCCAAACTTGAACACCAGGGATGCCACCAGTACCACCAGGGACGCCACTACGACCACCTGGGATATCACCACCAGGTATGCCACCCTAGACCACCAGGGATGTCAATCAGTGCCCACAATGGGTGCCAATCAGTGCCCACAATGGGCATCACTGATTGGCAGGCATTGTTTGGCACTGATTGGCATCCATCAGTAACATACATTGCAGTACATCAGTGCTGCCTATCAATGCCACCTATCAGTGCCCATCCGTGCCGCCTATCAATGCCACCTATCAGTGCCGCATTAGTACCCATTATCAGTGCCACCTCATCCATGCCCATAAGTGCCGCCTTATCAGTGCCCGTCAGTGCAGCCCCATCAGTGTCCATCAGTGAAGGAGGAAACTTACGTATTTACAAAGTTTTGTAACAGAAACAAAATTTAAAAAAAATCAAAATTTTCGGTCTTTTTTTTATTTGTTTAGCAGAAAATAAAAATACCAGGAGGTGATCAAATACCCCCAAAAGAAAGCTCTATTTGTGGGAACAAAATGATAAAAATTTAGTTTGAGTACAGTGTTGTATGACCGCGCAATTGTCATTCAAAAAGCGACAGAGCTGGAAGCTGAAAACTGGTCTGGGCAGGAAGGTGTAGAAGTGCTCGGTATTGAAGTGGTTAAAGAACACCTGAACACTAGAGGCTTTGCCCATAAATGGTAGGTAGATGGCAAAGGACCACCAATTGCTGGTGGTCTTCCTGGAACTGATCTTTTAGCTATATTTTCAGGTATCTTTTCATGGATCTTTAATAAAACCTATGCAGGAAAAAGTAAGAACTATATGTTGCTTTAGTACATGATCTAAAAAAAAAATTATATATATATATATATATATATATATAAAATGTTTTAAATTAAAAAAGGAGGGGAAATGGTGCTCAATCCTTTTGTGGGTGTCGATATCCTCTGGTTTATTGTAATAGAATTTATACACTGTGGCGGCACAGTGGTGTAGTGGTTAGAACTCTCACCTAGCAGTTGCTGGTTTGAATCCCAACCACAACACTACCTGCCTGGATTTTGTATGTTCGCCCTGAGCCTGCGTAGGTTTCCTCCGATTTCCTCCCACACTCCAAAGACATGCAGGTAGGTTAACTGATGTTAGGGCAGGTAGCTGCCATAACATCAGTATCCTCTTCTTCGGCCGGCGGTCCGATTTCCGATAAGCGTGGTCACTGTGGCGGATTCGCTGCGAGATCACTTTTATCGGCGGTGGGAGAGCCCCTCCCTCCCGCCATGCTCTGGTGCCCTCCACCGCCTATGGGAGCCGTCGGCAGTGGCGGAGGCGATCGGATGCTGTCACTAGCTGGGTATGGAGACGAGCGAGGGGAAGATGGCCCCCACCCATTTTTTTTAAATTACAACATTTTTTTTTTTGTATTGCATTTTAGCGTAAAATATGAGATCTGAGGTCTTTTTGATATATTTAAGAGGACCTGTCCTGCTTTTTTTTATATTACAAGGGATCTTTACATTCCCTGTAATAGGAATAATAGTGACACAATTTTATTTAATTTATTTTTTAAAAATAGCGTAAAAATAAAAAAATAAAAGGTCAAATAAAAAAGAAAAAAAATATTTTGAGTAGCGCCTGCATATGAAAACTGTGAGGTATTGCTGCAATCGGTAGAGCGAGAGCAACAGGTCTAGCCCTAGTCCAACCTGTAGAATTTTTTCAACGTCGCCTATGGAGATTTTTAAGGGTAAAAGTTTATCGCCATTCCACGAGCGGGCGCAATTTTAAAACGTGATATGTTGGATATCAATTTACTCGGCGTAACATTATCTTTCACAATACAAAAAAAAATTGGGCTAACTTTACTGTTGTCTTATTTTTTTTTTATTTAAAAAAGTGTAATTTTTACCAAAAAAGTGTGCTTGCTTGTAAGACAGCTGCACAATGACAGTGCGACAGAAAGTATTGCAACAACCACCATTTTATTCTCTAGGGTGTTAGTAAAAAAAATTATAATGTTTGGGGGTTCTAAGTAATTTTATAGCAAAAAAAAATAAAACATTTTAAAAGCTGTTTTTAACTTGTAAACAACAAATCTCAAAAAGAGGCTTGGTCCTTAAGTGGTTAAGTTAAATATTATTATATAATTTTTGATGTGTTTATATACACAATTGTTATCAGCCTGTACACTGTTGCAAGTGTTATGTATTCATTTGTAGTGTTAGAGCACCATAAGAGAATATTTCTGTGATACATTCTGACACTATCTTGATAAGTATATTTTGCACGGTTGCGAGCGCTGTAATCTGTTATCATTGTTTTTTTTTTTTTTTGCATTATCGCAAGTGTTTAGCACTTTGTGTACAGCAGCTGCAAGTTTCATTTCACATCATTTTTTTTTTCACCTTCACGCAAGTTTTTACAAATTTGGCAAGTGTATTTAACCTGACTGTTTTCCAATATGTTGTAACTTGCTATAAAACCCAAAAAACTTCATGGAAAAAAATGAAAACCATTAAAAGCTCCTTTATTTTTATTTTTTTTAACACGACAAAATCACTTAAAATGTGTTTTAGAATTGGAGGTGAGCACAGCCAAACAGAGTTAAAGTATATTGTTTACTTCTAACTGGGGTCATTGCAGGAGTTTCAAGGTTGACATTGATTTAACTCGGTATTCTTCCAACTAGCAAATAATATACAATATAAATCATTGTGAAGGAGACTTATTTCAGCTTGTCAATTCACAGGAAGTGGCTTTTAGAGCCGATCATGGTACAGTATGAATTTTCCGGCAACTTCGTAGACAGTATAAAATGCATTTTTAATGGTATGGTTTTTGAACATCACTTGCAATTGCATGGAAAGTATTCCAAAGAGGACAGCGATTTTTTATTTTACTATAGAAAATAAGAGTAACACCATTACTTGAAATTGAATAATGTTTAAAGTGGAGTTCCATTCATAAAATTAAGTTTTCATTATTCAGCATCATTGAACACAATTAACATTTTGGAAAAAAAAGTAAAAATTTGACTCACCTTTTCATGTCCGTTTCTAATGGGTCCCTCATAATCTGCCTCTTCCTCTCCCTGGCGCCTGACGTCATTTTCCTCTGCGCACGTGCTCGTTACTGCTCCTGGGAGATGCTTGTCATCATTTTCCAGGAGTCAATGGGCAGCGCCGAGGGCTTTGTTGCCATCACAGCGTGGGGCGGGCACTTCTGACTACGCCGCCCGTTGTGGCTGCAACGTCGGAAGTGTACGGCGCTGCGCCGTACATACAGCGCATGCACGAGATAGCAGGAGATAGTGCTTGTGGGCTTGCCCACAAGCAAGATGTTAGTAGCCAAGAACAGGGAATAAAAGAGATCTTGCTCAAATAAATTGGCAATCAAGCAGCGTTTAAAAAGAGACATGTGAGCGCTAGTAATAACTCTCTCCTCACACATGCACATCAGGTCTCAGAGCATGTCTCTGTGCAATGTCACCAGTCTTTCTTTCATTTCCATGAATTTGTGACGGAGGTGCGCTCCGATCGGTTGTTGCCTTCTTTTGTCCATCATTTACGTTTGTACAAGGAAGGGTGAGGACAGCGATGTGAATCTGAAAGTCTCTCCCACTGCACGAATATTATCCAGGTGGTCTATGGAAGCACTAGTATCAAGTTGATGGTTGGATACATACAGGCTTTAATTAAGCTTGCCTCTGGTAAGCGTTGAATTCATTAGGTGGTGGATCACGTGTTGGTGGTGTCTGTTTAACTAGAGTTTCTATTCACAATCCTTGGATCTTATTGGACTTTATTTTCCTTTATCAATATTGGACTGTTTTATCACTTTATATTAATAGCGTGTATATATAACCACATATATATTAGCAAGCACAGCTTTTTTTTATTTCTACGTTTACATTTGTGCATATCTCACAATTTAGAGCTGCTGCTGTGGGTGGGGATTGGGTTTGTTTCATTTGATTTTCCATTTTTTGTACTATTTATTTTTTAGCGCAGTATTTTCTTGTTTTCTCTATGAGACCATAGCAGTATGCCGTAGTCTGAATAAATTTAATTCCAATTGCATTGCATAGAAAGACATGGAAAGTTCATGAATGATGAAATGAAAAAGTCACTGGAGGTATAACTTAAGGAGTAGATAGGAGGTAATTATTCACAATTCCTTTACTGAGCTCATATGTCTAGTGGATAATCAGGCTATTATACAACACATGCAGGTGGGTTAGTATATCTCTAGGGGGCAGGTGAGTATGTGTGTGTGTAAACTCCCCCCAGCCGGGGAGGAAGGAAACAATACAGCTCACTGCTCTCCACTAACCACCTCTTCCACTGCTATAGTGTGAAGCCAATATTCCGCTTGTTGATGACCCAGGGAATGACCCTCTCCAGATTACTTGCTTGTAGCCAGTGTTAATGGAGGTCTCTCTAGTTGTTTGCGGGCGTACATACAGCCCGAGCACTCCAGCGGTTCTTTTCAGATCTCACGGGGATTGTCAAGGGGAGTTCGTCAGCTGGTGGGCAGGTCTGAGTCCGCGCTACAGGAAGCGTGATGGGCCATGCTAATGCATTTCACTCAGGACCCGAGTTTCTTCAGGCCCCAGAAGTGTCAGATAACGTACTACAGGTGTCCCCAACCATCGGGCCATGGCCTCTCTGCAGCCAGGCCACATGTGCAGCGGGCGGCATGAGAGAGCTAGGCGGGCAGGTGGATGAGAGAAGCGGGCGGGCGAGTGAGCATGTATGACATCATCTCTCTCCATCCACCCTGCATCATCGCTCTTCTGCCCTCACAGCCGAGCTTATTCTATGTCAGAGGTGCGGCAGGGAGCAGAGAGATATCATCTGTCCGCCATGCATTGCTACTCTCCTGCCTTCACTCAGAACAGACCACTCTACAGAGGCCTGCCTCTGTGCTAAATGGACCAGTGCTGCCCCCAATGCTGTGGCATTGGCAGGCAACATGGTAAGTGACAATCCGCATCTGGTGGCAGGCGACGTGGCAAGTGATAATCTGCCTCCGGTGGCAGGCGACATGGCAAAAGACAAGCTGCATCTGGTGGCAGGGGACATGGCTAGTGACAATCCACATCCATTGGCAGGTAACATGGCAAGTGACAAGCTCAGGGCTCCCACTGATCCTGCATTATGGTGAGTTGAACTATTTAATTTTTATGTTAAAATGTAATAATGCTCTTCAATCACCCTGACACAATATCAACCATGGTGCCGGGATGATTGTAGCGTTAACACCAGCCATTGCCCAGACAAATTGCCTGAGAAAAAACTATTCCTTCCAAGCAGCCGGTCCCCGGTGCCAAAAATGTTGGGGACCACTGCCATACTAGGTACGTGATCTGGCACAGAGCGGCCACCCTGCCGTAGTAAATGTACGGTGGGCAGTCTGCAAGTGGTTAACTGGTTACAACAAGCAGGGCAAAAAGCAGCTAACATGTATTTCTAAGCAGACTGATATGCAGGCAGAGCATGTTATAAACAGCAGTCCATGTGTAGAAGTTTCTTGCCATTTTTACTGTGAATACCAGAATGGATTGTTGTTTAGTCAACCAGATCATCAGTCATAAAAGAGTTTCAAACAGGTTGCGTCCATCTACACGGATGATTTCAAACTACACATAGTAAACACAGGCTTTAATGCATTCATTCACATTGTTTTTTTGTTTCGTTTTTTATTAAATGTATGTTTTTTCACATTTATTTAAAATTTAAAATTTTAGAGAGACAATAATTCACTTCATATTTGTCACTTTTTATTTCCTTGTTGTTATGGATTGTTACTATTGCTTTTTACATAAACAATTACGGTATATATTAGACAGCACCAAAATCAACCCCTGCTGATATAAATTAAATTCAAAATGAGTGTAAATGACTATAATGTTTGCTAATGACTAAGAAACAGAGAAAAAGCCAGGGAGGTTCCTTATGGCTAATTGAGGGGTAAAGTGGAATCTCGCTCTCTCAAATCAGCATAGACTATTTTTAATTCTTATGCTGCAAGCATTAGTAAATAGATAGCAAATTATAATATAATTACTTGTTTTAAACTTTTTTTTTCCATTTCTTCAGTTAATTCCTGGTTTCTGGCCAAGGCAAATTATGTCATACATCCCAGGAGTCTTCTGAATGAGAGGAGGGGCTTTCTCAGTCAAGTACACACTCCTGCTTGCATGCCTGAGCTAAGGGCAAATGTATTCAAGGACATAAATGGTACATGAATCATCTGTTTTTGCTCAGGATGGCCTGTAGAGTGAGGGGGGGATTGGTGTTTTCAAAGTGATTTCTCATCAAAATAAAGCACAGAGACATGGAGGGATGGGCGAGTTTGCTTTGATTAAAAATGAATTAAATAGCCTTTTCATTTTGTGATGCTCCGGTACAGTTACGTTCCTCTTAAAAAAAAAATGTTATCAAAGAAAAAAAAAAACACTGTACAGATTGCTGTAGCTTCTGATAGGATGAGATCACAGTACAAGCCTATGATCTGCAATAACAAGGTCAGAGCTGTCGCTGCAACTGGCTATTGCTAAAGCAGGATCCACTTTAATTGGCTTCAGTTACAGTGATGGTTGGTAAAGTTTTAAGATGAGTGTGGCAGACCCCGCCCTTCCTTTTTGACCCCTCACACTTCTCATAAGCCACACCCCCTTATAGAATGAACCCACTCCGTCCCCTGTATTCCACTTGCTTCCACCCATAGTGTCAGGAGTATGCAGCCCAGAATCACAGGACAGAGTATATAGCTCAGCATCACAGGACAGAGTAAGTAGCTCAGCATCACAGATCATGGTATATAGCACAGCCTCACAGATCATGGTATATATCACAGCCTCACAGATCATGGTATATATCACAGCCTCACAGATCATGGTATAAAGCACAGCCTCACAGATCGGCGGAAACAAACTGAAAAATGACACTGTTAGTAATGAAGGACTCTAAATAGGCATTTATCAGGTGATTATGTGTCATTACTGCTAGACAAAAAAAATTATAAAAATTGAATGTTTAAGTCAACTGCATTATGCACATTGTAAATAGCACAAGTTCTCATTCTGCACTTTGTAAATAGCACGTCTGCATTCTGCACACTGTAAATAGCCTGACCGACGCCAGGAACCGTGACGTCACAGTCCAAATAAACAGCCAGGAAATTAAGCATTACAGGAGCATGGGCCAGGTCCCTTGTCCTTGACAGAAAGTGGTTGACTTTGTTGTTGAACCTGGATGCAAACAGATCCACATCCAGGACCCCCCATCTTTGGCATATGACCAGGAAGATGTTGGGGTTAAGGGACCATTCCCCCAGGAACAAATGTTGGTGACTCAAGTAGGCCATCTGCCAATTATCTATCCCTGGGATGAAGTTTGCCGATATGCATGGCACATGCTCTTCTACCCAGGCTAGGATATGGTTTACCTCTTCCTGGGCTGCATGACTTCTGGTGCCCCCTTTGTGATTGATATAAGCCACTGCTGTAGCATTGTCGGATTGAATCCTAACTGGACAACTCCGCAACATCCAGGTCCTTAGGGCTAAACGTGCTGCCCGAATCTCTAGAACATTGATGGGCAAGGTCCTCTCGGTCCTGGACCATTTTCCTTCAACAGTCACCTCTTCCAGGACTGCTCCCCAACCCGAAAGGCTAGCATCTGTTGTTACCACCTTCCGGGTAACTGGCATGAAGGATTTCCGCTTCTTCAAATTCTTGGATATCCTCCACCAACTGAGGCGCTGGTGCAACTTTGGTGACAGACGCATTGGAAAATCTAGCGCTTGGACCTTCTTGTCCCAAGCAGATAGGATACTGTTTTTCAGCAGTCTCGAAAGAAACTGAGCATAGGGAACTGCTTCGAATGAAGCCACCCTTATTCCCAACAGCCTCATACAAAGGCGAATAGAAGGACCCTTCTTCACCCCGACCACCTGAACCAGCTCGTTTATGCAACTGAATTTTGCCTGAGGTAAAAACACCCTTTTCTGGGCTGTATCTATGATCAGACCCAAGTACTCTAGTCGTCTTAATAGTTTTAAAGAAGATTTTTCTAGGTTGAGGCTCCAACCTAGGTATTCCAGGTAGTTAACTGTGGTGACCATGCTTTGGTCTAAGCAGGCTACCGACCGGTCTATCAAGAGCAGGTCATCTAGGTATGCCACAATTGTTATACCTTGAGCCCTTAACTTGGCAGGAGAAGGGGCCATATCTTTTGTAAATACCCGAGGTGCAGTAGCTAGACCGAAAGGCAGATCTACAAACTGAAAATGGAGTTTCTCTACCTTGAAACGTAGATGTTTCTGGTGAGCAGGGAAAAAAGGCACATGTAGGTATGCATCTTTGATGTCGATTGACGCCAAAAGTTCTCTTCCTTGCAGGATGGAGACAACTGATCGGATTGATTCCATGCAGAAAGAGCAGATATTCAGGAATCGGTTTAGATCTTTAAGATCTAGAATGGGTTTGACGTCTCCGTTTGGTTATGACGCCATGAAAAAGCTTGAACAAAACCCCAAGCCCTGCTCTTCCAGTGGGACCACCATGATCACTTTTTGAGACAAAAGTTGATCTAATGCTTGAAAGAGAGACTTCTTTTTCTCTGGATCTTTGGGGACATTTGACCTGAGGAAACAAGGAGATGGGAACTTCCAGAACTCTAGTTTATCCTAGAGCTATTGTGGAGACCACTCATCTGTTTCGAAACTCTTCCTGCCAGACCTTTCAGAACTGCAGAAGTCTCCCCCCCCCCCCACTTGAGCAAGCGGGGGCACCCCTTCATAAAGATGCTTTATTATTCTGTCTTGTAGGCTTCCTGCCCCAGGACTTTTTGACCCTGAGGTTTACCTGTTGAACCTGATGGCGGACACCGTCGCAACTGCCTCGAGGCTGATGCTCCCGGCCCTGGAGAAAGTGCCAGTTTAAATAAGGGTCATTTACTCCTTTTCTTAACTGGCAAAAGGGTACTTTTTCCACTTGATATTTTTTGCATATATTTGTCCAAATCATCTCCAAACAGCCTTTCACTGTGGAAAGGAAAACAAGCCAGAAGCTTTTTGCATGGCGCTTCAGCTGACCAATTTTTCAACCATACGCATATGCACCAACCCAAGCGTAAGGCGAGAGGTCTGAAGAATAGAATCTCTTATTGCGTCAATTGCAAAACACAAAACCCCTGGTAACTTGGCTAAATCCAGGGCCTACTGATCAGGGATAGCCTTGAGCACCTGCCTCAACTGGTCCCTCAAGAATTGATATACCCCAATTGCCGCCACTGCAGGTTGAGCTACTGAACCTGCCAAAGAGAAAAAAAATGTTAACAGGAATTCCAACTTCTTATCAGTTGGATTCCTAAGCATTTGAGCGTTGTCAACCAGACAAGTGAAATTTTTATTCATAGAGGATATAGCAGCATCAATTGCTGGTATACCCCATTTTTTAGTAAACTTTTCCTCCATAGGATAGAGTGTTGAAAATTTCTTAGGCAGAAAAAAGCTTATCTGGGTGATCCCACTCACTCATAAGCTGTTCCAGCAATGAATGGACCGGAAGGCACGCAAAGTTTGAGGAGGCTTTAGTGAACCCAAACAAGAAGCGGGCTTTCCAGCTGACCCAGTCAAGGGTGGAGGGGGTGTCTTTAGGCATGACAATGTTCACTTAAAAGAGAAAACCCATAAGAACTTAAAAATTCCTTAGGAATCTAAACTTACCTTATCCTGCCGCAGGGTTCCGTGGTAATCAAACAGACCCAATCTTCACCCCTCAAGGTGGGTTCCGTTACAAAACCTTCAAGGACGGATCCATTTTTTATTGGGGGTTCCACTCCCTTGGACCCGTATAGCAAACCGCCAGGAAGCTTTATGGCTGGAAAAAAACAAAGCACTGGATTCCGGGGTCCAGCTATATAAAAAGAGAAGTGTTACAGGCTAAATCTTGTTTCTTCTGCCATGAGGCCCGGGTGCCACTCAATTTGGCCTGAAAAGACACATTGAATGGATCCAGTGGCATAGCTTGTTCCAGCAAGGATTACTCCAGTGGAACTCAGCACAGCACATCTTTACTTGTGACCAACACCTTAGACACTGGTGAAAAGCGGAGTACTCCCGGTAAGGGAAGGGGTTATATAGGGAATAAACTTCCTGTCTAGGGTGTGCCAGGGTCCATCACCTAAAGGTGGCCTATATAACATATAGTTACTACTAAGGCCCTGTGTCCCGTGATGTACAATAAGGAAATCATTGTTCCATTGTTGAGTAAAGTTGTCTGAAGAATTTCCACATACCACACATTATAGCTAAGGGTGAAGATCCCTTAGGTGGCTTTGCTCAGTAAAGGATTAAAATTTAGCACTGGCAAGTGTAAATTGTCTTCCTTTACAGGTGTGTTTGGCACTATTTTTTTATTTATTTTCATTTCACCAACAATGTCAAACTGACAGCATGATCCAATGGGCAGAGCTTATGTTTGTTTCCGAATTTAGGCGAATAATTAGGATTTTGGAGAAAACTTTGAGATCCATGTTTATCAAGGAAATTAGTCCAATTGGGTCACAATAGAGCGGGTCTTTGGTTTAGAAATTAAAACTATCAAGGCTTCACGCATAGACAGAGGAAACTTACATTGTTCAAAGCTAACTTTATAAAGATTATGCAACCTGGTGGTTAAAGAGTCTCGTGAGCCATATACCATTCTATTAGAAACCCATTTAGACCATAAGTTTTATGTTTGGCAAAGGTTTTGTGCTCAGTCAATCTCATCTATGGAAGTGGGCGCATTAATGCAAAATCTCTGAGTCTGTGTCAGCGTGAGGAAGGGAATAGAATCTACACATCATAGAGTCTACATAGAGTACTATTATCTGGCAGGGTACAATGGGCTCAGGATCCATAAACAGAGCATATGATTATAAATGTATGTCACAGAGGCTTGGTAATGTATTCCAGAACATTTACATAACCTAGATCTACAAATGTTTAAAACAATAGATTCCCTTTGTCATGGTCTGGAGTCAGGCTCAGAGGCCTGTACCTATAACAGTAGAGCAGCACCCACCGACCAGTTGGATAAGTACAGAAGCAGGTCACCCTGGCAGATGACATGGGCTAACCTGAGGAGCGGAGTCCAAGTACTAACCAGTGTTCATCAGCGCTCCTGATGGTGGCGAATTTGCTGGGTGTTAATACCAGGTCATTGTCCTCAGGATTGCCCCACCAGGAGTTGAGCAAGCCGGGGTCCAGTAGCAGATAAAGCAGGTAGGGATAAGCAGAAGTGTAGTCTGTAAACAAGCCAAAGCTTAGTAATGAGTTAAGCAGAAGATTAAGCAGAAGCATAGCTGAAAAACAAGCCAGAGGTTTGTAACGAGAGGTAGCAAAGATATGGAGGGCAGCTGGAGTGACAACAAAAGATATTGGCTGGAGAGAGCACAATAATCTGGCAAATAGGAAGTGAAAAGTGGCTTAAATAGGAACAATACACAATTTTCAAGAACCAGTTTGGCTCATGGTGGACTTTACTGGCACCCACATGAGACAGAATACAAGTTATAAAAAAATATCAAACTTTATTTAGAATCTTTTAAAAGTAACGCTATCATGTGAATACATAATTCTAAAATCAATTAACACGAATTGTCATATCATACAAGAGTCCCACTTGGGACCAATATACAGACTCTTTCTGATAGATTTATACTATAAAAAAAAACTTTAAAACTTGGGAGTAGAGGTGTGTGTGTATTCTCATACCCTGGTCAAATAGGATGTTCATGGGAGGAGCAAAAGGGTTAAAAGCAGAAACGAGACATAAGAGGCAGGATTGTCCATTTGATCAGACAGGTTTCTCTCTAGCATCTCAGGTAGCTTAGCAAGAAGAGACATCACCACACACAGCAGAGGTCATGGGTCCAGATCCAGGCCCTGACACCCTTAATGATGAATTGTAGGTATTGACATTTGTTCATTGGTCCGCTACTACAGTGATCTCTACAAGGTTACAAATCATGATGCCACCACCTGGCCTCTTCACCTTGTCCAATCAGAGAATGCTTTGCATTCATTGTTCATTAAAAAAATATAAAGTGTTTCCTAAATGATGACTGTGTTCACAATTCAGCAGGGAAACTCCTCGACAATGGACCCCTGAAGCAGAGTTCAGTGTAGTTGTGGTGCCTACTACAGTGATTTTCAGCTTCTACCTGGGCACAGTTATATTGGTCCAAGGTGAAAAATGTCCATTAATTCTTCTTTAAAATAAGACTATGTGTGATTTCAGCATCCTGCTTAATCATAAGACCATTGTATAGGAATCACAGAAATGCAAAAATTACCAGAAGAATAGAATGACCAGTGGTCATACAGAGTATTTAACATGGATCAAAGTAGCAAAACATTCAAACCAATGCCACCGGCACATTAAACAAAAATGCTTCACTAAACACAATAAAGATATACTGTAATCATCCAATAAGTCAATATAATTAATCACAAAATGGAAGCTAATGAATACATGATTTTTGATGTCTGAAAGGAACAACAGAACTGAAAATAATGGTAATATATATGAAATAATTCACTGACTACAATTAACTGTATTTCATGTCAAATTCACCCCCCACTAAAAATATGTTAACAAATACATCTTGATTACATCTGCAAATTGTTGTGAATATTGACTGATTGAAAGGAATAGAAACGGTTGGTTGCTCAAGGCTGTAATCACAGCTGATTGCTTAGTTTAGTAAGATGAATTGGATTATCCATTATGGAGGAAAATGGCTTGCTGCAGCTCAACTGTAAAAACATAATAGAAAATCAGGGGTAGAAAACCAGGGAAGAGGAGACTGACAAAATGTTCCTAAATCATATGCAGGCTTTGGTTCCGCAGTGTCAATGAGAAGGTTGATTAGAATCTTGAAGTATCTCAGTAAGGGGAAGGGATGCATAACGTTTGTTCACCTCAAAGAGAATTCAAACATGAATGGAGAGATATATGCATGTCATCAGTGGCTAGGAGTAAACCTGTGATCCCTTTAAAGAGGTTGTAAACCCAAATCACTGTCCCAAGTCTAAACGATAAGGTACACCACCGGGAATCCATTTTCAGAGGAAAATAAAAAAGAATAATAAAAAATAAATGTATAAATATCTGTACAGGTCACATAACCTGGGTCGGGTCACATGTCTTGGTGACATTGCTTCAGTTTGGTAGAATGAGAAGTAGGAGTGTTTCTGCTAGAAGGGTCCTCCAGGTGCTATATACACATTCAGGATCATCCAAGTTAGCAGGATAGCAAGCTGACAGGCACTCAAGCAGCACATACAGGAGAGATGCAGGATCTGGATAGATAAAGATATGCAGAGAAAGGCGCTTCTAAGTGCAGTATGTCAGCAATTTTATTAAAAGGCAACGGTTAAAAACAATACAGGATTACAGAGTAAACAGGCTCATCAATGTATGAGGTCCTCCTGATATGGACTGTATCAACCAGCATATATGGCAATGTGTGGCTCCTGCGCTGTTAAGGAAAGCTAGAAAATAATTCGCGCCTCAAAGGTGCTGCATACACCGCATGAGTCAAACAAATCTCATAAATAAATGAACAAAATCAATAGCGTGGTGTTGCGCTCTCAGCGTGAGAAATGCTCAAATAGATAATCAAATAAATAAACAAATCAAAAAATCCCCAAAATTCATGTGGTAAAAATCCGAGACACAAAAAGAAAAAATAAATATACAAGTGATAACTACAATAAATATCACAGTGACAAAAATAAAAAATTAAAAAACAAATACAATGCAGTGATTAAACAAATTATAAAATTAAGATAATCAATCAAACCTAAGAGTATATGGATTTGTGTATATCCCAAAACACGGTGAATAGTGTCACTCAAGTGAGATTTCATACACAGAAATGGGTTAAAAAAATCCTTCAAACAATACTAAAAATGCAAAATAAATATCAGCACTCATAAGGGTCAATAAAGTGTCCAGTGCATTCATACACAGTAGTGAAATTCCAAAGTCCTCCAAACAGTAAAAAACATCTGCACACGTAAGTGTCAGCAAAGTGTCCAGTGCATATTCCGGTGTCCACCGACCAGTGAGTGTACTACATAATTACCTTACAGCTGTAAGGTTAACAGCATAAGCATAAACTCCTGGAAGGAAGGAAGGGGAGAGGGGGGAGGTCCAATACCACGCTATTCCTCTTATCCTGGCACTTGATGTAGGAGAAAACTTTGAGAGGGTATTCAAAAAACAAAACCGGAGCCAGCCATGGTGTAGTATATTATGTAAACAGAGCGATTTTATTAATAGTACAAACTACTCAGATGGTTTTTCCAAAATTATTGCACATTCAAAACAATCTAAGTGGTCCGCTCATATGCGTACATCCCTTCCGGTATCCGTCTACTATCCTACGCGTTACGTCACTGTCACGTGACTTTGACTGGGATAAGCCGAGGGTATCGGAAGTGGCTTGATATAGGCTGACGTCGTTCACTCGCCGCCCATATTAATCAGTATCCAATAACAAATTTGGTGCAAAAGAATATACTTTTAATATCTGAATAAATATTTTATTAAAAAATCCAAAAAAATTGAAAGATAAATCCAAAATACTTATTATAGACACCCGCGGAGCTGGTGGTATATAAACGATACATTGATGATATCCTGGTGCTCTGGAGAGGGGATATGAATAGCCTGATAGACTTTCAAAGAAAACTTAATCTTAATGACAGAAACATAACTCTTACATGGGATACGAATGAACACCATGTGACGTTTCTGGACTTGGAAATAATACAAGAGGATGGGAATTTAGTCACCAAGACACACTTTAAGAGTGTTGACAAGAACAGTTATTTACCCATAACAAGTTGTCATCACCATAATTGGCTATTTAACATCCCAAAAGGACAACTTATGAGGTTGTGGAGGAACTGTAGCAAACAGGAAGAATATCTTAAACAGGCTTAGAAAATAGGCCACAGATTCCGTGAGAAGGGATACGATAGCAAATTGATTGAAGAGAAGATGTTGGAGGTAGATGGACCTCCATGAACTGATTAAAGATAAGTCGAAGCCCGCCAACATAACAGGAGTAAAAGATGGAGCTATTATTCTAGACTATAATGCACAATACAGGAGTGTGGAGAAAATAATCAGAAAACATTGGCATATCTTACTAAATGATAAACACTTATAGACGATCTTGCCACTTACACCGAGATTTGTATATAAACGGGCCCCTACACTTAGGGATAGGTTGGTTAAGAACATCCCAGACCCACCGACCAAAGGGTTCACTTTTTTCACAGGTAAAGGGTTTTTTCCTTGCAAAAGGTGCTTTGCATGCACCCATACAAGCAAACCGAATAAAGTGTTTGAATTCACATCCACGAGCACAGGAAATACTCATGAAATCAGGGATTTCGTGTGCTGTAACTCTCAGGGGGCTGTTTACGTTTTGGAATGTAGCTGTGGTCTACAACATGTAGGCCGCACGAAAAGACCCCTGAAGGTAAGAATCAAAGAACATGTACAGAATATTTTAAAAGGGTACGATAAACATAGCGTTTCAAAATACAAAAAAGATCCAACACACTTCAAGTTTTGGGGGATTGTACCATATATCAAACTTTGGAGAGTCAAATAGAATCAAAATGGATTTTCACGCTAGATACGTTTGTCCCTCAAACGTTGAGTTTGACTTAAATTGTTTTATTAGTGATTTTTAATTTTAAAGTTATTCCTACTCCCTTTCTCTCCCAATTTATATATATATATATATATATATATATATATATATATATATATATATATTTTTTTTTTTTTTTCTCCCTTTTCTCATGCCATGCTAGTTGATGCGAACTTTATTTCCGGAGTATGTGGTATATTAATTATCAGCCCCTGTGCTGGCCAATATTTTTTAGGAATGACTGCCTTTTGGGCAAGTCTGTGCTAAAACCATTTTATGTTTATACATACATATATATATATATATATATATATATATATAAAAATACGTTTTGAATTATTTTACATATATGTTCTTATAGGGTGGTTTATAGATTCATTTTGATTTTTACCTTTCAGACAATCATTGTCTGTATATGGAATACATCCGTTGCTGACACCTGATTATGTCAGTCTGTATCCGATAAAATGGCCAGCACCGGGATACGGACAAGCTAACTTTTATTTTATTGTCGCTTTTCACTGTACAGAATTTGTCCATCTCGGTATAGTACGGAAAAATACATCATAATCGGCACTACAGTGTATTCTTTACGCAATGAGGTACACTCGCTTGACATTGGCTGTCTGGCTTCAACAAAATGGCTGTGCCTAGGATATGCATAGGGTATATATCCTATGACTGATTTTTAAAGTATTTTGGATTTATCTTTCTATTTTTTACGTTTTTAAATGATTTTTTAATAAAGTATTTATTCAGACATTAAAAGTATATTCTTTTGCACCAAATTTGTTATTGAATACTGATTAATATGGGCGGCGAGTGAACGATGGCCGCCTATATCAAGCCCCTTCCGATACCCTCGGCTTATCCCATTTAAAGTCACGTGACAGTGACGTAACACGTAGGATAGTAGACGGATACCGGAAGGGACGTACGCATACGAACGGATCACTCGGGATTCTTTTGAATGTGCAATAATTTTGGAAAAACCATCTGAGTAGTTTGTACTATTAATAAAATCGCTCTGTTTACATAATATACTACACCATGGCTGGCTCCGGTTTTGTTTTTTGAATACCCTCTCAAAGTTTTCTCCTACATCAAGTGCCAGGATAAGAGGAATAGCGTGGTATTGGACCTCCCCCCTCTCCCCTTCCTTCCTTCCTTCCTTCCAGGAGTTTATGCTTATGCTGTTAACCTTACAGCTGTAAGGTATTTATGTAGTACACTCACTGGTCGGTAGACACTGGGATATGCACTGGACACTTTGCTGACACTTACGTGTGCAGATTTTTTTTACTGTTTGGAGGACTTTGGAATTTCACTACTGTGTATGAATGCACTGGACACTTTATTGACACTTATAAGTGCTGATATTTATTTTGCATTTTTAGTATTGTTTGAAGGATTTTTTAACCCACTTCTGTGTATGAAATCTCACTTGAGTGACACTATTCACCGTATATTGGGATATACACAAATCCATACACTCTTAGGTTTGATTATCTTAATTTTATAATTTGTTTAATCACTGCATCATATTTGTTTTTAAATTTTTTATTTTTGTCACTGTGATATTTATTGTAGTTATCACTTGTATATCTATTGTTTGCTTTTTATGTCTCGGATTTTTACCACATGCATTTTGGGGATTTTTTGATTATTTTTTTGTTTATTTATTTATTTGATTATCTATTTGAGCATTTCTCATGCTGAGAGCGCAAAACCACTCTACTGATTTTGTACCAACCAGCAACTGCGAGTCTGGAGGAGCAAGATGGCCACCGTACTTCCTAAAACCACGGTGGAACACAGGGGGCAGAATTGACTAGTTTTGGAGAATGCTCAAAAGGCTCCTTCTTCAAAACCTGAGGAGGTTATGAGAAGCCGCCTTTGAGCATGCTCCAAAACTAGTTGCCTCCCCCTTGGCGACGTTACTTCAGGAAGTGTATCGGACATCTTGCTCCTCCAGACTCTCAGGTTGTGTAGCTGCTGGTTGGCACAGTGACATGGAAGACCATCTCAGGAGGACCTCGTACATTGATGAGCCCGTTTACTCTGCAATCCTGTATTGTTTTTAACCGTTGGCTTTTAATAAAATTGCTGACATACTGCACTTAGAAGCACCTTTCTCTGCATATCTTTATCTATCCAGATCCTACATCTCTCCTGTATGTGCTGCTTGAGTGCCTGTCAACTTGCTATCCTGCTAACTTGGATGATCCTGAATGTGTATATAGCACCTGGAGGACCCTTCTAGCAGAAACACTCCTACTTATCATTCTACCAAACTGAAGCAATGTCACCAAGACATGTGACCCGACCCAGGTGATGTGACCTTCGTTTACGGCCAAGCAAAGTGGAGTAGATGCTTGACTGACAGTTCAACTCTGCTATGCATGACCACAGAAGAGGTGTTGTGCAGTCCAAAAAAGGCCGACATAACATCACCAAGGCATGTGACCCACTGCGGCTTAGCCTGACCTGGGCCATTTGGACATGAGCAGTGAATAGATTTACACAATACTGTAAGGCATGAGTAAACGCAGGTAATTGGGTAAAATGTACACTGTGGTCATATATATATATTATATATATATATATGAGACTTAAGATAATTTCCACAGATAATAAGGAAGAATTAGTGGCTTGCAAGATCAAGAGGTAATCCATATAAGGAATGTTTTAATAATAAAAAAAAAGGGCACACATTTAACATTTTGAATTTTTTTTACTATTTTTATTTTGGTTTAGTGACACTTTGAATCAAATAAACTGCCAGCAGAAAATAAAGCATCTAGGGGTGCCAACAAATATTTTCAGATAAGTTTTAGAGCTTTAAATTTGGGGTTCTTGACAATGGAAAGATCAGCTTTAATAAAGTTGAGATCTGAGCTATTTCCACATGCCTCTCACATCTCACTATTGGTTAGTCGGGTTTTCTCCTGCCAGTTATAGTGTAACAGTTTGTAATGGAATAGGGCATGCAAAAACCGAAGTCACTATTTCCATGGCTTACTAAAACTTATTTTAAAGTGCAACATGATGTATATTTTATATTATTATATAGCACTAACATACATTAGAGAACATACCGTAGAGCCATTTCTCAGTCCTTGCCCCCAAGGAGATTACCACCTGGTGCTCAGCATTGCCCTACAAGCACACACTTTACAAACTTAAGTATTACTGAATTTCTGGTGGTGAACCCAAGGCCCTGGGAGTGTAAACCCCAATACTAGAAGCCAAGTGTGCTACTTATGTAATCTCTTTTATTACACATATGGTATACTGTATGTATAGTATGCGCTGCACACACCACCATGCTGTGACAATCCTGTGGCACCTGTGTCCTGAGAGACAATTACATTTCTCTATGTTATATAGTTCCCAGGGCAATTTACTATGTTGAGACATTTCCTATTTAGAAATATTAGCCAAGAGAATAATGAATTTGAACTGTAAGTCAGTAAAAGCCAAAGTGGTATATTTGCTAGATGCAAATTTTATAGAACATTTTCCATTAGTCCACATTTGACCACATTTTGTTAATGGATAGTAAAAAATCAACTTCTGTTTTTGCGAAGGTTCAGGCTTGCTAAGTCACCCACCCACCCACTTCTTATTTTTCTTGGAGATCCCAGAGCAACATCTCTGTACTTAAATTCCCAGCTCCACCCATCTGACAAGACGATTTTGAGAGTTCTGCACCTCCTATATATGGTTATTTTATTTATTTATTTATTTTACATTATGAAGAATTCAGCAGGAAATAGCACTTGAAAAATTTAAAGCATGTCATAAACACTATTTAGAATTCATTTGTTTTGCTTCCATGCGCTGCATTTAAAGTCCAATCTCCCTTGTAAATTATTTTCTCCCCTCTTTTTTGACTATTTAGAATTAAGTTGTGCCTCTGCACAACAAATAGTACCTGCAACAGATTTGTGTAGTTGTCGGAAATATGGTAGGGAAGCGGTACTAAGGTCGGAGAGTCCGTATTGTGGACATTCCATCCTAAGATCATATTCAACCACTGAACTGCAAAGCATTGTTAGTTGCTAGGGCACTATCAGCTGGCCATGGTCAAAGGCCCCGTTCGGCTGCAGGCCAGAAGATTCCCCGACTAACAGCTGAAGGTCAATACTGGGGCAGGGATGCTGGGTGATGTCATAACCAAATATGGGCATTTAATTGACAATTAAAATATTACAAAAAGTGGACTTTGTAGGCACCCAAGTAGAAAGACCTAAGGTCTTTCTACTTGGGTACCTACAAAGTCCACTTTTTGTAATATTTTAATTGTTGGCCATGGTCAAAGGCCCCGTTCGGCTGCAGGCCAGAAGATTCCCCGACTAACAGCTGAAGGTCAATAATGGGGCAGGGATGCTGGGTGATGTCATAACCAAATATGGGCATTTAATTGTCAATTAAGTTTCGGGATGATGGCACCCTTATATTAGTACTTTCATAGTGTCACCTTATGCTAAAGTACTTCTCTGAGAATTAAACTATATTTAGTCAAATATGGGCATTGCCCAATGTCATGACCAAATCTGACTATTGCCCAACTGGCAGATAAATGGGGTTAGGGATGCTTATTGGGTGTGAGGTAGTGCAAGTGAGGGCTACCTGAATCTGTTGCACGTGTCGGAACTATTAATAAAATTGGCCCAAAGCTTTTATGAATTAGGCACAGGACTTTTTGAAGGGACCATATCATTAGAAAAGTTTAACAAATGCTTTATTGAATTGTTCCAACGTGTTATTATCTGCAGTCTTGGGTTCAACATGCTCCATTTCACCCAACGCCTGACAGCACCCTTGCGCATTCCAAAATCATAAAAGTAACTCCCTTTTGAGTATGCAAATGTTGGTAAAAAATGGTAGATGAGAAATTAGAATTGCAATTGTCTATTCCCTACTGGACTCAAGCTACCATCAAAAATTCACAGCAACCTGAAAAAAATTAATTCCTGGAATAAAAACCTTATCAAGGGGTTATACGTTTTAAGGGTCCATTTTTCAATATAGGATAAAAAAATGACAATCGGAATTGTTTTTATGTGTGACCAAAACCCTTCCATTCCTCCTTTTTTGTAAATCTGCCCATTTTTCCCTTTTTATCTTAATTACCAAGACAGCATAAGGCTGGTAATAAAGTTTTAAGTGCTCAGATACCTTGACAACCATTTTGTGAAGGCCTTTATGAGCAAATCTGAAATTAATATTCTTTGTGAAGCCGGAACAATAGCAACACTTTTGTCTGCCCTTTCAAGCTAAACACTTGAACATTTTTCTCCCCTACAGCAGTTTGCACATTCTCCCTGCTGGGTTCGCCTAGGTTTTTATAAAAAAAAAAATAAAGCATATGGCACTACAAATTAGGTAGAAATTACAAAAGAAACTTTCACATTTTCTTAACTGCTTTAATCTACCTACTGCTGAATGACATTTCTTGTAATTACTAGAATGTTTGTGACACCCTTTGTAGATATAATGTTACAAGTAAAGTAGGCAACGCACCATCACATTCAAAAGCCACATTTTTTTGTGACGTTTCTCCTGTGCCTTTTCTTGTTGGAAGCTGGGATTGACCCTAAATCTTCTTAAAGCCTAAGAACAGCCAAAGTTAAAAAAACAACAAAAAAATCGTCACAAAGGACATACCTTACTGTCTGTAGGACGTGTCCCTTGAGCGGATTCCCCTTCTGTTAGGTGAAATTGTCCTCACTGCCGTCAATGCTCCTCCCATCCACCACTGCCATAATCTTCTAGAGTGGCAGGGGTATACAGAATTTTGAGGGCTCTCATCAAGAATGTGCAATGTCTACCCTTTACGCCAATGGCAGCTGGTGAGTTCTCCTTTTGGGGGGGTGGCAAACATGCACCACCCACCGGACCACCCACGACACTGATCACAGCAGTTACCGCCAGACCACCCACGGTATTTACTCGCTGTGTGGCGGGGCTCTCCTCTCCTGCAGTGGAGGAGCTGTCCTCCTCCTCTCCTGCAATGGTGGGGCTGTCCTCCTCTTCTCTTGCAGTGGTGGGGCTGTCCTCCTCCTCTCCTCCAGTGCAAGCAGCGGCGGCTCTGGTGTCCCCTCTCCTCAGGCTTCCTTCCCTGTGCGTCTCCTCTTCCGCTAAAGTGCTAGGCATCCAATAGGATCGCCTGGCGCTTTGGCCCCACACAGACCTGCCTCCTGATTGGTGGGGAGGAACTGTAGTGTGACCATAGCGAAAATTAATTCACTATCATCAAACAACAGGGTGGGATGTGGGATGCACAGGGTGCTCTGTGCCCTGAGCCCACCCTATTTTAAAGCCTCTGGCTCTAATCACGTGCTTCAAAATACACACCCCCGCGTATCTCCCAAATAATAATTAATATATCTGGCGTCCTGAAACGGGCCGGGCACATGGATAGGGTGGTGTTGGGGGGGGGGGGGCACCCGTGTGGCCACAATGCACGGGGCGCCACTCCTTTTCACCCAGCTTTACTACAGCTTCTAGAAATGAAACTTAAAAACAAAGTAGCGGCATGCTAATAGGTGACGTTTTTTGATGTGTATATATATATATATATATATATATATATATATATATATATATATATATATATATATATATATAGAAAATTGTGATTCAAATTTTGCTGCAGCTGTCACTAGTGTGCTCCCACAAAAAACAATATGAAAATGTAAGTGTGACAGCGCTGCAATGATGACAAGGTACAACTTTCCAGTGATAATGCAAAAAAATTGAGTACGAAAAAAATATATAATGCAAGAAAGTCTCAAGAAACAACATAAAAAATAAAATAGCGCTAAAATGAGAACGCTGTAATGATAAAAATTAAGGAAAAAACTATCCAGTGATAATGCAAAAAATAATAATAGAAATAAAGTGATGCAAAAAGTCCAATAATCAATAATGAGAGAGCTTCCACAGTGATGACTCTTCTAATAAAACTTTATCCTAAGTGCTTCCACCACCCCTAGGGGTCAAATTCGCCTTTTCACTTAGTGCCACTAAGCCTTTCAAGGAATCCTCTGATCTTTAATCAAGCGACACCATCATTAGCTGACTTAAGTTTTATCCACTGTACTGCTTTCACGTTTTAAGATCAGTATTGTGGAAATACATATGAAAAAACAAGAAAAAGTGCCTCCTATAGTGCAGTATTCGAAGGGTTAAATGATAAAGCATCCATCCCAGCTAGCAATAAAACTCACATTTATTAAAACGATTAAAAGCATGGAATACACAAAAAAGTCTCTCTCAGAGTCGATCAGTCCACCGCCAGGCTCCGCTTCTAGTAGTTTCGCCACCTCCCATATGGCTTCATCTGGAGGAGATTCCAGGCGGCTGTGGCAGGATCATTATATAGTGTACAGTATGAATGGGAAGTAATTACCTGAGTTGGATATAGCTGTGGCGTTCAAAGACGCCTGCACATGCGCAGTAGCGCTTCCTCGTGTCAGTGAGATACAATGTAAACACACGGCGCGCCGTTTATGACTCACTTCCGGTTTTAACAAAGGGCAATCACTATTTGGTGACCACTTCCGGTCACAGACTATATAGCTGTAGTATACTTCAAGAACATAACCAGCTGTGACGTTCAAAAATGCCTGCACATGCGCAGTAGCGCTTCTTTGTGTGATTAGGACACAATGTAAACACATGGCGTGCGGTTTAAGACGCACTTCCAGTTTAATAAAACGGAAGTCGCTGTTCGTGACCACTTACGGTTATGGACTGAATAGAATTAATAGGCTTCAAAAACATGGCCAAAATTGAGAACATGAAGTTGTTATATAGAGATGGAACCCTCAATGAAATTACCAATACACCATATGTTTAAGGGTCAGTGTGAACAGCACACATCGATTAAGGTGTGCCCAGGCATTGCTGCTAGCTGACCTGAACTCCTGAAGATGACCAGCTTTCAACCCCCAGTACTTCCCGATCAACAGTTTATAATAACGTGCTCATTCTACTGAATGCCATCCTACTACAGGCAGCCATTACAAGACGAAGCATATTCTTCCACATCGCTAACTTTCAGGAATCTCATACAGCAGGTGCTCATTTGCGTGTGTATGTGCAAGGCTAGGAGAATAGAAACTTAAGATGTGCAAGGACAAGAGTGTGCAAGAGCATAGCAGACATGGGCCTTGGCGCACACAGATTCTGGCGCCTAACACCCTATTTAAACCTGAGGTCAGCTTGGTCCCATTGCTGGATTGTCTCCAGCCCTGTGCTCAGAGTCGCTGAAAACCTGCTCACTAGACATGTGCAATTTGTTGCGGTCTGAAATACAAATTTGGCTGAATCTGAATGTTATTCAGAATTTTGGATGTATCTGAATCTCCGAATGAAACCGTATTGAATAGTAACAAATTTTGTTGAAATTTGTTTTGATCATACGTTTTCCAATTAGTTCCAATTTTTTATTGCGATACGGCACTGCGTCTCTTTAATGTGGTTGTAAACCCTTACAAACCACTTTGACCTACAGGTAAGCCTAGATTAAGGCTTACCTGTAGGTCCAAGAAATATCTCCCAAACCTATATGGTTTAGGAGATATTTGCCCGAAGACGGGCACCGCTGTCTACGGCGCATGCGCCGTAGACAGCGGTGCGCAGGCGCACTGAGCGCACTGAGCGTGGCATTCTCGATAACGAAGATGCCGCGCGTCTCGGCTCCCGTGCGCATGCGCGGGAGTGACGTCATCACAGCTTCGCTGAATGACAGCGGCGGAGCTGCGAGACCCACAGAGAAAATGGATGCGCCGGACTACAGGGGACAGCGGTGACTTCGCTGGCTCCCGTGTCAGCTAAGTGACACATAATGGGCTACTATGCGATGCATAGTAGTCCATTATGCTTTGCCTTTGCAGGGAATGAAAGAGGAAGTAAACTCATCAGGGTTTACTTCCTCTTTAACTGACAGTTGCGCAGCTATGCGTCGCTGTACCCAAACAAAGTTGTCGTCCTTTTTTTTCCCACAAATAGAGTTTTCTTTTTCACCACCTCTACGTTTTTTCTTTTTTGCACCATAAACAAAAAAAATTGAAAATTTTGAAATAATAAACAATTTTTTTTATTTTTCTGCTGTAATATATATCCACCCCAAAAAAAAGATATTTATATTATATATATATATATATATATATATATATATATATATATATATGTATATATATATATATATATATATATATATGTGTATATATAAATATAATTTTTTCATCAGTTCAGTTCAGGTCGATATATATTCTTCTACATATTTTTGGTAAAAAAAAAAAAAAAAATCTCAATAAGTATATATTGATTGGTTTGCGCAAAAATTCTCACATCTACAAACTATGGGATAGATTTAGGGACTTTTTTTTATTGTTTTTACTGGTAATGGTGGTGATCTGCGATTTTTAGCGGGACTGCGATATTGTGGTGTACAAATCTGACCCCAAAGGATACCCCTTCTATATCACACGCACGGACCGACGTACACCTGTGGCGATTTGCAATATCCAGCCACCTTGCCAAAGTATAACTGAGGTGGGTGGTCGGGAAGAGGTTAATATATATGAAACAAAACAAATTTTTCCGTTCATTCCATTATCTGCACACGTTTACTGCTCACCTTGTTACTGACCCAGCTACATCTGACACTTCTCTTTGCATTGCCCTTGCCTATTATGACCAGCCCAGCCAGGACTTCTTACCACAGTACCTTGCTGCCAAAACGTTGCCAACTCCTGCCTGTCCCCGACCTTGAACCCCATTGTGATGCTATACCTATCTGCCTGGCTGCTGCCAAGCACAGCTTGTGATCAGACTCCATATGGCCACTGGGAAGATCCCAGTGTACCCAAGCTCAAGTTCACTGCTCCAGCTTCCTGGCACTGGTGCCCTTCCACAGCCCTAGCAGTCCCCATCTCCACAATCATGGGTGCTTGGATGGGAATTGCCACCATCGTTATCACGGGCTCCACAGTCAGGTATGTGACACTAACCTTCATGGCCTTACATGTAGCAATATGCGTTAGGGATGCCTGCTTTTTATTGAAGCCAAACCTGAACACTTTAGCAAGGCACAGGAAAAACTTTTTTTTAGCATACTCTATAGGATTGTAGACCTGGGATACATTTGGGCACCTAATGAAAATTCATATTTCGAATTACGAAATATGAATTAATTCTGATACGAAACGGAACAAAATAAATTTATTGACGGCGCACATGTCTACAATGTGGCATGCATAGTGTCCCTTCACCCTCCTATCGGGCACTGTTCTGAGCCACATTGCTGTCTGAATATTGTGTCCAGGTTTCAGGTGGACTGAAACCCCGGACACATGATTCAAAACCCGAACTATCCGGGTGAATCCCGGACAGGTGGCAACCCTAATATATGTAAATTATTTTATTTTGTTCCCCCGGTAACATTTCTCTCACATACAAAACTGTGTGCAAGAATCTCGAGAGCAATTTCGGACTTGGTTGCTAGTTTTCCCACTGTAGAAAAAATAAACAGAGGATATGGCTGATCGTGTAAATGAAATGCTTGCGGTTTAACATGCGGCCATACATTATTTGTGAAATGTGTTGAATTTGGTGTTGGGAAATTGATAGCAAGTGCTAGACATAATTAAAGAATGCGAAATGACTTCACACAGCGTATCAGTAAATGAAAGCATGTTTCATGGCATGATAAAGGACATAGGCTTTATCTATGAGTACACAGGGAAGTGCCATGATAAGGAAGGAGAAAAAAAAAAAAAACTGTTGTTTAATGAATATCTCTCAAAGGCAATAGATTTTAATGTGATGTCAGTATAATGTATATACCAAGATTATCTGCAGTGTTGTAGACACTTATCACAGAATGGAATAATCCATTTAAATGAGTTATCAACTTCCTCAAAGACTTCTGATGATAAAGGCGGCTATAAACATTTAAGGGCAGTTGGACTCAAAGACATGATCAGACTATTGAAAGATCCATCTTTGAAAAAAAATGTTTTATATATAATATATATATATATATATTAGGGCTGTTACTGATTAAAATTTTTGTGATCGATTAATCGATTTTTGTTTAAATCTATTAATTTCGATGAATTATAACGCACATACAGATCCAACTACTTTTAGCTGATCTCCTTGCATTGCAACTCTGCATTAGTCAGTGGTAAATGTGGTATACACTATATACAATCACCCGACACTAGTTTGTTTCCACAATCCATGACTTAACTTCACAGTTATATAGAGAATAAATAAAGAAAAGGGCCTCAGTACATAAATAAATAAGAAGGGCAGTGAAAATGTACCATCATCCAAAATTAAACAGAAAGAAAGGTAGGGAGTCTGGTTCCCATATCAGACTACCCAGGGCAAAAGTGAGCTAGCAGACTATTACGGTACATGTAGAACTATAAATAACCAAGTAATATAACACACATAAAATACAACCAAAATTTATTTAAGCAATCAAATCTCATCAGACAAGTTCATACAAATGGTGATGTATTTCAACTAGTTTCGCTCTAAATGAGCTTCTTCAGGAAAAAACATACGTCTATGAGAAAACCCAATTACAGTACATCAAATGAAAATTTGTAGATTATTCAGAACCATATAACAAGGTATAATGGGAAAAGAACACAGAATCACAAACAATGTGGCTCTTACCCCCCACGGCGTATCACCACAACGCTTAGAAGACCCCAAGCAGGTCTCCCCCAGCGACTGGGGGAGGCATTGAGGACAGTGAACTGAGAACTTGACAGTTCACACAAATGCGTGTTAAATTCAAACTGTAGCACTGACGTAAGTAATTTTTTTTTACACAGTAGCGTGACAATCCCTCCACCTCCGGTCTCACTATCAAAAGGGTTAACACGGACCATAAACTTCTCTCACGTCTCCTTAGGTCTCAGCAAGGATGCCAGGTCATGGGTAGAAAGAAAAGATCTCAGTGCTCCCCGCTTAAGTATAAGATTTAATTTTCACATAAAGGTGATAAAAACACAGCATGTAAAGCCGACAATCGTGTTAGCTCCATAGGGCAGCAGCCGGTGACGTCATGCGTAGCTCCTCCCCCGTTTGCGTTACATTCAATCAGAACTTTAACGTCACCGGACTCCTCTCCCATTCCCTTCATTAGCAGACGGAGGCACTTGAGGAAGGGGAGAGGACTCCAGTGACATCGATGTCCGTGACGTCACCGGATCTCCAACGGAACTCCCTGAAGCCGGCGGAGAGGTGAGTATTTTGATCAATCAAAAAAATGTTGATCGATCAAAACAATTAACAATTAAAATAAAATATGCAAAGGAGAAGACAACCAGAAACATCTAGCAGTAATGTATCTTTGGAAAAACAATAAGTCAACAATATCCAACACACTTAATCATCACCATTGGCTATACTGCCATGTAGAGACATGAGATTCATACTAGACATGTGCACTGCCGAAAGATTTGTTAGTTTTCATTTCATTTGTTTTTTTCATTTTTTGGGTCAATTGTTATGACTGCAATTAAATGATTTTGTAAATTCGAAAATCCCTGACCCATTTTCAGCCAACAGCATGTTAAAGCCCATTGTTAGCTTACGTCACTTAGCTGGTTCAGACTGGGGTAAGATCCTGACTCTAAAGTCAGGATTCACCCAGATTCCAGGACCGGCTGCTGTCTCAGTTTCTCCGCTGTGCCACTGGGAGACTGAGCCAGCTGCTCCCTCACCAGTCCAGCACTCCAGTGAGCACTGGAGGGACAGAGAGCCAATGATGGACAGTCATCACTCTCTGCTCACGGTTCTCCGAGCAGAGGTGGCGGGAGTTTCACCATCAATGCTGCATCCACCTATTTGAGTATAAGGTTTTTGGGGTTTTTTGTAAACCTCATACTTCTCTTTTAAAATGATTTTCCACTTTTGTAGCCAAATTGGGATAACACCTACATTAGATTTGTTACATGTTTCCACTAACATAGAAAATAACGAAACCAAAAAACAAGTTGCGCAAAAAAGTGTCACCAAATAGTAAAATGGAATAATTTCTCAGTGGCAGCTGCACTCACAAAATATCCACATAAACATTATACATATAAATCCATCCAAAAATGGCAGCAAACAATACACACCCTCTGGAGATAATTGAGCCCACTGTTGAACATCCTAGTTGTATGGTAACTAGACATGTGCACTGCCAAAAAATGTGTTTGTATTTGTTTCATTCGTTTTTTTTTGTTTTTCGGGTCATTCGTTATGAGCGCAATTAGTAAATTCGTACATTTGCACATTCGTGAATTTGTAAATTCGTACATTCATAAATTAGAAGATTCTGAAATTTGGAAATTCAAAATCCCGAAAATTAGAAAATCTGAAATAGTAACTATTAAATTATAGGTATTGTAATTTCCTTTCAAATTTGGCTGTTAATGAACGTAATGAATACCAATTTACCCGAAGTTATGAATAATACGAAATAAAGAATGTCTCCTTTAAACAAATGGAACGGAACAAATTAATAATAAATAATAATAAAAAGTTTTTACTATTATTATTGTTATTATTATGAATTCATTACAGTCCAACTAAAATTACAATACCTATAATTTAATAGTTAGTAATAGTTAAGTTATTATTAGTTATTTATTTCAGATTTCTGAATTTCCAAATTTTCTAATTTACTAAGTATGTACGAATGTAAGAATTTAAGAATGTACGAATGTGCAAATGTACCAATTTATGAATGTAAGAATTTACGAATTTTCGAACATTCAAATTTGCGAATATTCAGAAAAATTTGGTAAACGGGTTTTTGTTAATTCGGATATTTCCGAAAAATTTCGAATTTGTCCAGATTCGTTAAACTAATTCGGAATGAAGCGAATTGCACATTTCTAATAGTAACCCCTTCTGGAATCTTGGCTCCTGATATCCATTTATCCCATGGGGATACTGGGATAAAGTGCAGCCAGACCCATATCTTGGTAGCTGGTAAGTGGCTTGCGAGTTGGGTGTGTACTTTTGGTGAAGATTTTGCTATCCACACTGAAATATGGATTTTTGTTGATACACAAGAATAAATTACATTTTTGCACAAGATCACATCTCCTCTTCTTTTTTCTGATGGACTTTGCTGAGTGCTTTTGCTTATGAATGCTTTTTTTTTTTTTTTTTTTTTACAGTTTTTGATATATATGAATCTCTTACTTGAATTTATGCACTTTATATGGATAGCGCAACAAATTTTTCATTATTATTCCCATTAACATAGCACAACTTTAAAAAAATATTTAAAAAGCACTGGTTTTCACTTGCTTAGAAATCCTTACACGCTCTCCCTGCTTTGTGGGGTTTAAAAGGGGGGGGGCTGTGGAATTCATGCGTCATTGCCTGGGCTTAGGATCCAAGGGGCTCTATAGGGACACAGGGATCAATTTTAAAAGCACAGGTACTATTGAAGGAACCACAAAAGCCTGAATTTCAGCACTGTTGTTACCTTCAATGCTTTTTATATAAATCATAAGGCTACTCGTGTTGGTTATTATGCAATGCACCGCATCCTTATTCCAATCATCAAGATTATAAAGCAAAAGGTGGGACTTTCAATTGTGAATAAACCCCCCAAAGACATCACGCTTTATGCATGACAACAAAATGTATTATTTTAGGCACCGCCCCCTCGTCTGGCAAAAGGCACCATACTGCGCTCGAAAAGATCATACACTATATGAACTTTAATGGCATCTCAGTCTTATGCCGCATACACACAATCAGACTTTTCGTCAACAAAACCATGGGTTTTTGTTCGAAGGTTGTTGGCTCAAACTTGTCTTGCATACACACGGTCACACAAATGTTGGCCAACAATTACGAACATGGGAAAGTGGTGACGTAGAAGATGTACAACGAGCCGAGAAAAAGGAAGTTCAATTGCCAGTGCGGCTTCTTCTGCTTGATTCCGGAGCATGCGTTAATTTTTGTGCCTCGAACTTGTATACACACAATAAGAGAATTTGAGAACCTGCTAGCCAACATTTGTTGGCGGAATGTCCGACAACAAATTTTTCGATGGAGCATACACAGTCGGACTTTCAGCCAAAAAGCTCACATCCAACATTTGTTGTCAGAAAATCCAATCGTGTGTATGGGGCATTAGTCCATAGGGTTCAATATTGAGTTGGCCCACCCTTTGCAGCTATAACAGCTTCAACTCTTCTGGGAAGGCTGTGTGCTTGTATAAAGGTCCGTTATGGAAGGGGGGGGACCCCATGCCGCTTTTTTTTTTCAATTTGACATAGTGTTTTTTTTTTCTATATTTTATTTACATAGCTGGGTGCTGGAAATTGCAACCACAAGGCAATTAAGATGTAATTTTTTTTCTTTAGAAATTTCATTTTTTGCTGCAACATGTTCTATACTTGCAACAGATGTGCCACTTTACAGGCAGACTAAGGGGAAACAGGTACTATATTTAAAGGAATTTTTCATTTTTGTTGTTTCACCTTAAGCATCATTAAAATCACTGCTTCTTTAAAAACGATCGTTTTTTATATATATATATATATATATATATATATATATATATATATATATATATATATATATATATTTTGCATTAATACATGTCCCTCAGGGAAGTTATCACCCCCTCCCACCTTTTGCTTTACACTCCTAATTCTAGCATAAATCATATCACATATTATTCATTTAAAACCTTCTTCACGTGTATTTTTTTATTAATTTTTTTATTACATAGGTACATCAACATTTAGTCAATATTCATGATTTTATTAACCACTTCGCATCCAGGCCAATTCTGACATTTCTCTCCTACATGTAAAATTCATCTTTTATTTGCTAGAAAATTACAAAGAACCCCCAAACATTATATATGTTTTTTTAGCAAAGACCCTAGAGAATACAATGGCGGTTGTTGCAACTTTTTATCTCGCACGGTATTTGCGCAGCAATTTTTCGAACGCGTTTTTTTCAGAAAAAAAACAGTTTCATGCTTAAAAAAAAAAACAGTAAAGTTAGCCGAATTTTTTTGCATAATGTGATAGATGAAGATACGCTGAGTAAATAGATACCCAACATGTCACACTTCAAAATTTGCACGCGCTAGTGGAATGGCGCCAAGCTTTGATATTTAAAAATCCCCATAGGCGACGCTTTAAATTTTTTTACTGGTTACATGTTTTGCGTTACAGAGGAGGTCTAGTGCTTGAATTATTGCTCTCGCTCTAACGTTCGCGGCGATACCTCACATGTGTGGTTTTCACACCATTTTCATATATGGGCGGGGCTTCCGTATGCGTTCGCTTCTGTGTACGAGCTCACGGGGACAGGGGAGGTTTATTTATTTATTTTTTTTATTATTAATTTTACTTTTATTTTTTTAGTTTGACACTTAAAAAAAACAAAAACTGATTACTTTTATTCCTATTACAAGGAATGTAAACATCCCTTGTAATAGAAATATGGCATGATCGGACCTATTTACAGTGAGATATGGGGTCAATAACCTAATGTCTCACCTCTAGGCTGGGAAGCCTAAAATAAAAAATAAATAAAAAACGATCCTGGCTTCCCAGCCAAATCGGCGCCGTTATTTTGAATGCAGAGGCCGGGCGTGACGTCATAACATCGCGCCCGGCCTCCGAACGATCATAGAGACCCTGGGGACGATCTGGTCCGCCGGAAATCTCTATGGTATTATCCGGGGGCTGGCGGATCCTGTGACTGATTCACTGATGGAAGCGGTGAGTTGGTAGAAGCACCGGAGGGCGGCGGGAGGGGGGGGACGTCCTGTAAGAACGATCAAGCGGTGGAACAGCCGCTATGATCATTCTTATGGTGCAGAGAATCGCTGGCTGAAAACGCCGATATCTGATTGATGTCTGTGGCCTCAGGCATCATTCAGATATACCCCCAGAAAATCAAGGACGTCCCTGGACGTACCTTGGGTGGGAAGTGGTTGAACAGTTTACACAATCTCTGCAGATTTATAAATATTTTATTTCAAATTGTATTTTATTTCTACAGTAGAACTGAAATTCATGTATGGAATTGAATATTAAATGACTAGAAATCTAAAGCCTGTAACGCCTGCAAGACAAAGTAAGGATTTTTCCTGAGGGAGGGACATTTTGCTTAATATCATAATTTGTCAGGTGAGGGAAAAAGGAGAAAAACTGTAAATGTTGTATTTGGGTACTACACTCCTTTGCCCTACCTTCCATGCACTTAGGCTCACAAATGCATCATGCTCAATAGTCATTTTGCTCTACCACTCCTCTTATTTCATTTCAAATCCAGGATAAGAGCTTTGCTAACAGACTTTCATTAAAAACAACAGGCTCTGCTCATCCTATTACATTTCAAATCTAAGATAAGAGCTTTGTTAACAGACTTTCATTAAAAAATATCAATCTTTCCTCTTTTTATTTCATTACAGATCTATCATAAGAGCTTTGTTAATAAACTTTTATTGAAAACAACTTTTTACGCCTATCCCAGCTTTAGCGGGCAACTAACTAACTTTCTTAAAAACTCATCTCCATGCAGTTACTACCTTTTTAGTGTTATTTGCGCTTCCTTTTAGATTGTAAGCTTGCATGACCAGGGTCCTTTTCTTCCTTTTATTTTTTTTTATTTTTTTAACAAAAAACGCACAAAAACCCAAATAGAACAAATCAAAATGTGTACATAATTGCATGCTGGTACAGCTACTTAAACCATACAAAACAGCCTCCAAAGTGCCCTCCTTAACCCTTTTCCTTAAATTCTATTGTAACTATACGATCGTTATTTTGTAAAGCACTGGTGCTTTTATAAACCTGTAAAATAATAATTATTAATTTCCAGCCTCAACAATAGACATTTAAGGAAAACAACGCACTTTGCGGATGACTAATTGTTTAATTGATATTCCCTCTGTTGTTAAGCCCATTTCTGGCTACTGGCCTCTGTCCCTACCCAAGTTCCACCTCCTCCTCCCAGCATGCATTTAAAGTGTTACTAAACCCAGGAGCCTGCATTCACTATATCTGGTCTCCCACAGTACATACAACATGGAAATGCAATAGTTTTAGTAAATATAAACTGATAAATACCGTTTCTCATCAGCAGTATACAGTCTTATGACATCAGTGTCTGTTTAAAGCATGAAGGAGGAGATTTCATTCTGCACTGACTGTCCTATCAGGATCCAGGACCCATGACCCTTTGTCTGGACAGTGCTGATTGGCCCTACCTGGATCACATGTACCCTCCCAAGAAAAAAAAAAATCTCTAGCAATACACACCAAACTGAGTAAGTGCAGTTTGTTCCCTAGCCCCTCTACTATCAGGAGATAAATTAGGGGACTCTGAAAGAGGGAAGGATCAGAGAATACAGGATTAAACAGCCGTTTTACACAATGAAGATAATTAACCCCTTAGGTTACACAGTCAGTATAACAAGCATGCTTTACTGCATATACAGACTGATTTTACTGTTGTGAGTTTAGTAACACTAATGCTTTTTTATACTTAGTTTTTTCAGAAGATGTGGCATGGAGAATCCTCTGTGCCTCTTGTCCAGTGCTGGGTGTTCCTTACCATCTTCCTGCCCGCGCTAGAGTGCAGGCCTAAATTGCCGGGAGGGCGTTCATGTATGTCCTACAATGCATGAGCTGCCTACACGCCCCCTGCCAATGAGACTCGGCTAATCACAGAATATAGTAAGGGGCCAAACCCAGCCCCTTACCACATGATCATCTGTCAGCCAATGGCAGTTGATCACATGATGTAAACAGAGCCGGTAATCAGCTTTTGTTTCCCTCACACTGATAGCATGAGCAGAAAAAAAAGCCGATTACGTCTGGAGTAAATGGGGCATCGGTCCCGCACACTCCAGACCCACCTCTGCTAAGCAGTGCCCACCAGTGCCACCTATCAATGCCCACCAGTGCCATCAATCAGTGCCGCCCATCAGTGTCCTTCAGTGCCGCCCATCAGTGCGGCAACATTTTCAGTCTTTTTTTGTTTGTTTAGCAAAAATAAAAACCCCAGTGGTGACTAAATACCACCACAAGAAATCTCTATTTGTGTGAATAAAATTATAAAAATTTCATATGGGTACAGAGTAGCATGACCGCACAATTGTCATTCAAAGAGTGACAGCACTGAAGGCTGAAAATTGGCTTGGGCAGGAAGGGGGTAAAAGTGCACAGTAAGAAAGTGGTTACAGATCAATTCCTGGAATGGTATATTTCTGCACGGTTACAATGGTCCAGCTTGGACCAATGCAACGATGTACTGTATGCCATACCTGTCAAATGCCCCTGGAAGCTGGAAATCACTGAAGTAGACACTGCTTCTCCAGTGATCTCCACTTGCTTTCAAGTCCCCTGCTGAGTGGCTGGCCTGATTCATTCTGGACACAGAAGGTTGGCCTCTCGGCAAGGGGACCATTCAAAGAATGTTTTGCATTTTCTGAATGAATTCAAAATGTTCTCTGATTGGATGAGGTGGAGAGATGGATAGCAACGTCAGGCATGCCACCTTATCCAATCACAGGAGAAAGCACTCTCTAAATGGCAACCGTGCCAAGTGGTTGGCCTCCTGTGTTCAGAATTCATCTAGACAGCAACTCAGTACGGACCCTGGAAGCCATTGGAGATCACGGAAGTGGAGGCATCTAAAGCTGGACCAATATAACTATGTAAAAATATACCAATTCATCTTTAATGATGCAGACAGTGGTGCAGACGGATCATGTCAGCGCTGTTTGCTGAGCATTTCGTATGGGAGTGCAGTGCACTGTAGTAACTACCCCTGGTGGGTCCATCACATTGTGCACTCACAAAATATCCTCAGGCTTCCTAGTTGAAAAACACTAGGTGTTCAACCCAGGAGGCATCTAATGGTGGAAAGGAATTACTTTGGAGTTTCAATTATATGGCCATGAAAATATGGCTTGGTATATCTGTATACATGTGCAAATCATACCATCGTGGCTGGCAGTGAATGTGGCCCGTTCCCTCTCCCAATTTTACAGCCTAATGTGACAATAAAGAGAGTGTAAAAATACCCTAAGTGGAATAATGAGCGCTTCCAACTGTTAAAAGACTAACCATTGACAGATTTCCCCCAAATCCTGTTTAATGGTAAGTCCTTTCCTTTTCTTGCTTAAAAGATAAACTACTTTTCTACTGGGGCAGTTTTTGTTTTTTTCCGCAAACAATTATATATTTTCTTGAAAGCAGAGACCATGTACAATAAAATAGTAGCAGTGGCAATGTTTTATGATGATATTTGCATAACTTTCAATAACCATTATTAAACACATACTGTATTTTTAGGAAAAAATGCGCTAAAATGAATTTTAGTACAAACACATTATACCGATCTAATGTTTAGCTGACTCATATGATAGGAATGTGATTGTAAACTTCCTATATGGACAAGTCAGCCCCCTCTCCTTCAGGAATGTTCCATTTTCCTTTAGAAGGTAATTCTGCTCCGCTGTGGGTGGAGTGACCATTTTCTTACAGTGGTCTCCAAACTGTGGCTCGAGGCCCGGATGTAGCCCTTTGCTTGCCTTTATCCAAACCTTGGGGCACTATCACGAACACTGATACGAGACACTTGACCTATGCATTCGGTAATTACCCCTTCCGTAAGTATTCCCTTTTACTACCCATACCTGTACCATTCCATTTTACCTTCCCCATTCCCAATAAATAGACCACACCGGAGTTTGGAGTATAAATTGGCCATAGCAGCCTTTTATTTAACCAAAACTTTAACCAAAATAAAATAAATAACTTTAATGTTATAATAGAAACATACTTATATATATATTGCAGCAGCAATTACAACTCCCAGTCGTTTGGTCTTTGACGGTACCTCGGTTCCTTTTAACGTTACCCTTTTTCCAAACCCACTGCGGGACCCAAATTTGTACCATACAAGGCCTCCGGCCGTTTAACAGCCCGGAGACAACCCCACCTTCCCCCAGTGTCACCAAACCCGTATCCCAGCCTACCCTTCCACTGGGATACACCAAAAGGGGGACATACCACCTATGAGCCCCCCACACCGTTCCATCACCTAATTTCCTTTACCCCGTCAAAGACCAAAGACACCGCCTTCCACTGCTATGACGACCTCCTCAACCGAACCTGCAAGAAAAATGAGAAAACCGACAACAACCTGAAAAACAAACAACACAGCATCTTAACCTAAAGGGGCGGGTGGGCGGGCAACTTCCTGATTGTGACCCCACGCTTCCTGCCGTAGCTCCTCCCCTTCCTTATATGTCGCTCCGCCCTCTCCTCTTTCCCTCCTGCCGCTCCACCCCTCCCTCTTTCTTCTCACTAGGCTTAACCCTATAGGGGCTACCTAGCATCTGTCATGCCAGCCCTGCACCTCCGTCCAGCCTGCGTTTTCGGGCTTCCCTTGACCTATGCATTCGGTAATTACCCCTTCCGTAAGTATTCCCTTTTACTACCCATACCTGTACCATTCCATTTTACCTTCCCCATTCCCAATAAATAGACCACACCGGAGTTTGGAGTATAAATTGGCCATAGCAGCCTTTTATTTAACCAAAACTTTAACCAAAATAAAATAAATAACTTTAATGTTATAATAGAAACATACTTATATATATATTGCAGCAGCAATTACAACTCCCAGTCGTTTGGTCTTTGACGGTACCTCGGTTCCATTTAACGTTACCCTTTTTCCAAACCCACTGCGGGACCCAAATTTGTACCATACAAGGCCTCCGGCCGTTTAACAGCCCGGAGACAACCCCACCTTCCCGCAGTGTCACCAAACCCGTATCCCAGCCTACCCTTCCACTGGGATACACCAAAAGGGGGACATACCACCTATGAGCCCCCCACACCGTTCCATCACCTAATTTCCTTTACCCCGTCAAAGACCAAAGACACCGCCACCGCCCGCAAGGATGACCACCTTAGCCTTAAGGGCCCCTCCACACCCGCAGAGCCCGCTCAATCCCCTCCTGCACCCCCAGGGTCCAAAGGTCAGTTCCCACCGCCGTGAGATGTACGCCATCCCCCCTAAGGTACATGCCCACATTCACCTCCAACTCCGTGTGCCGTATCACCAATCCCCCATTCCGGGACACAAACCTCCCCAGGGCCTTATTAACCTTAATTCTAGCTTTGTTGAGTCGAACCACAGAGCGAGCCATACGCCACGCGGTCCGCGCAACGATGTCCGACCAGATCACCACCATACTCGGGAAATCCCTTCGGAGCATGAGAAAATCCCATTTTACATCCGAAACGATGTCCCTGGTGGACCGGACCCCTAAGTCGTTCCCCCCCACATGCAACACCAACACATCCGGGGGCCTATCCAGTCTGGCGTACCTATGAAACTCCGGCACCACCCTGTCCCATTTAAGCCCGGGGATCCCCAACCACCGTATGCTCGCCTCCCCCCGGGAAATCCCCAGCTGCCTTCCTTCCGGCCTGACATCTGCTCTCCTGGCACCCCAAAAAACATAGGAGTGCCCCAATATCCAGACGAGGCATTCGCGACCTCCATCTGAAAGGAAAAAACAAAATACTAAAGCAACTATGCAAAACCCGACCACGACCCCCTAAAACATCCACCCCCCCGCCACCTGTAAAACATGAACCAAACCCCGAACTCCGCCTACATCAAGTGTGGCCGCACGTATGACCGAAACCTCCGTGATTCCCAGCGCCCAATCCTCTTGACCACAGCCTCGTCCAACCCGCACCTGGCCGCCTCAGTGGCTGCCCCAATGCGGAAGGAGTGGGAGGCAAACTGAGAGCAATCCAAACCCCCGGCCCGCAGACACCTCCGAAACACAGCCACAAATTGAAAACGGGATAAAAAGGTGCCGTCTTGATGCACCAGCAACGGGCCCACCCCCTGCGGCCGAACCCCCAGGAACTCCGAAACCACCCTCACCGGGCATAACCCCCGACCCCGGCAGCGCAAACAACCATACGTCCACCCCAGTCCCAGTCTGATCCGTCTTGGACCTACGCAGCCGCAAACGCACCCTATCAGCCCCCAAGGTCACATCTTGACCCAACAGACCCCCCCAACAGTCTTTGCCGGACTGACCAACTCCCCCACCCGAAAAGCCCCAAAGAACGCCAACGAAAAAGCCGCTCGGAACAACTGCACCTCATAACCAGAAGTGCACCGTTCCCCCAATCGCTCACAGATAACCTGCAAGACCTGGAAGGTCACCGGCCTCCTCATATCCCTCCGTGGATTGCCCTTCCTGTACCCCTTAACCGCCTGCTTGACCCAAAAACCTTTTGTGTGATCAACCTCCCCCCGCAACTTAAACCAAAAGGCCAGCGCCGCAAGCTTACGCTCAAGCAAGGACACCGACCCCGAGCGTTCCATGACCTTAGCTACAAAGCACAACACCAACAGCCCCTGATCGCCACCCCCAACCAGCTCAGCGTCCGCTAGCCGTGTAAAATCCATCCATTCCTTCCACACCTTACTGTATGCCGCCCAGGTCGCACCGCTCACCGGCCTCCTGATCCATTCCGTGGCGATTCCAACGCAACCTCCCAGAGCCACCCCGGGCAGGGGATCCCCTCTCTCGCCGCCTCCGGAGCCAACGCCCGAAACCTCTCCCACTGGAATCGAGATAAGGCATCAGCCACGTTATTGTCCACCCCCGGTACATGAACGGCATACAAAAATACGTTCGCTTGCAAACACCTCAGCACCAGGTGGCGCAGCAGCCGGATCACCGGCTGCGAAGACGCCGAAATCCGATTGATCATCTGCACCACGCCCATGTTGTCACAGTGCAACCTGATCTTCAGATCCCGGCACGACTCCCCCCACAGCTCCATTGCCAGCACCACCGGAAACAATTCCAGCAGCACCAGGTTCTTCGCATACCTCGCCTCCACCCACGACCGGGGCCATGCCTCCGCGCTCCATTGCCCCTGAAAAAGGCCCCATAGCCCGCTGACCCCGCCGCATCCGTCACCAACTCCACGTCAAAATTACTCACCGGCCCCTTCATCCACACCGACCGTCCATTGAAGCCTTCCAAAAAAGTCTGCCAAATCCGCAAGTCCTCCCTAAGTTCCCTCGTCAACCGAATGAAGTGGGTCGGAACCAGAACACCCGCCATAGCCCCCGACAGCCGGCGGCAAAATATCCGCCCCATCGGAATGATCCGGCAAGCAAAATTTAACTTACCCAGGACCGACTGCAACTTCCGCAGCTGCACTTTCCGCACGCCGACCAACTCACGCAGCTCCTGCTTCAGTCCCTCGACTTTGTCCTCCGGCAAGCGGCACTCCATCACCTCCGTGTCTATTTCAATGCCCAAAAAACTCAAGACCGTGGCCGGCCCCTCCGTTTTGTCGGCCGCCAACGGCACCCCAAAGCGATCCGCAATGTGCTGCAACGTGGCCAAAAGGATCGCACACACATTGGAGGACGGGGGGCCCACGACGAGAAAGTCGTCCAGGTAATGAATCACCGACGCCCAGCCCGACACATCGCGCACCACCCATTCCAAGAATGAACTAAACAGTTCAAACAAGGCACAGGACACGGAACAGCCCATGGGCAAGCACTGGTCCACGTAAAACCGATCCTGCCAATAACACCCCAAGAGCCAAAAGCTCTCCGGGTGCACCGGCAACAGCCGAAACGCCGCCTCAATGTCAGACTTCGCCATAAGGGCCCCCTTACCGTAACGCCGCACCCAGCCCACCGCCGCGTCAAACGACGTGTAAGACACCGTGCAGGCCTCGGGATCGATGGCGTTGTTCACTGAACCCCCTTTCGGGAAGGACAGATGATGGATAAGCCGGAACTTGTTAGGCTCCTTCTTAGGCACCACCCCTAACGGCGACACCACCAAAACCGGCAACGGCTGTTCCACGAACGGGCCACTCATCCTCCCCAAGGAAACCTCCTTAGCCAATTTGTCGCTGACCACCCCCGGATGCCGCAAGGCGGACCTCAAGTTCCTAGCCAACGGAGGAACTACTTCCAACGAACACGGAATCCGAAAACCCACCGCAAACCCCTCCCCCAGCACCCGCGCAGCCCCCTTGTCCGGGTACCTATTTAGAAAAGGACGCATCCTTTCCACCCTCACCGGGGTTGCTCCCCTTGAACGCAGGTTCCCCGGCACGCTTGCCCTTTTTAAAACAACGGGAGAGGGAGTGAGAGCCACCGCAACCGGAACACTCATGTTTAAATCGACAGGACCCCCCGAACTTGCAGGCCCCTTCGTTAAACTGCCAGCAAACGCCCATTTTTTTTCCGGCCGGAAGTCCAGAGGCGGGGGTTCCCCTGGCCCCCCCCCTGAAAAAACTGCGAAGGCGTCCGCGCCGACGCCATCAACCGCATCCAAAGGCTGATATCCTTGTGATCCCACCAAATATCAGGTCGCACCGCCCGCCGTTGCCTAAACTGCTCGTCGTAACGCAGCCAAGCCGTACCCCCATACACCCTATGCGCTTCCCCGATAGCGTCCATGTAACAAAACAGGGCCGAGCAATGCTCCGGCGCCGTTTCGCCAATCACGCTGGCCAGAATGGCAAACGCCTGCAGCCAATTGGGGAAAGTCCGCGGTATCAGCCGATACCGCCTCTTCTCCTCATCATCTTTCTTAGAGCTATCAGGCTTGACCCTATCCAAATTGAACTTCTCCAAGGGAAGCAACGAAAAGATCTCCACATACTCACCCTTCTTGATCTTGTCCCGTACCTCCTGCTTGAGATGCGCCCCCAATGGCCCTTCGTAACAGACATAAACCTCACACCAAGCCGCGTCAGCCAGCCGAACCAAGTCCACCCGAGCCGCGGCCTCTTTTACCGCCAGGTTGTCCCCCGTACTTACCGAGGATGCTCCAGCCACCGGCGCCTCCTGCCGCGAACTTACCTCCACACTCCCGGACACCGGCGCCTGCAACCCCGAGGGGGAGCCCACCTCCAGCGACGCGAATGCCCCAGCCCCTGGCCCCTGTAAGGCCCCACCCCCACGGGACGCCCCGTCCCCCAGAAGGGAACTCGAGCCCGACCCAGCCCCCAGACTACCTACCCAAGGCGCAACCTGCGGGGGGCCCGCGGAAGCCCCGTCAGCAAACCTCTGCAGCAGATCCTGCAAACCCCCCAACAACACCTGCAACGATCCCTGGGTCCTGCCGGAGGCAGGCAGACCGCCCGCCTCCCGCGGCACCTCCCCCGCGCGGCCCCACGCCGCGCCCCCAACCACTCCCCCCGACAGACACCCCAAAGCATCAGGAAAAACGTGAGAAGGAAAGTGAAGCCCCTTACCTGGCTGCGTGGGTCCCCTCCCGTCAGCCGTCCCTCCGGAAACTCCAGCCGCCTCCACTCAACCAAGGACCTCCTCTTCAGAACCCGACAGCTCCCCCTCGGAACACGCATCTGCCACGGATGGCATAGGCGTAGCAGACCCTCCGGCCGTGGAGCAGCCCGGGGGTGCATCAGCTGTGCTGGTAGATGCTCTGTCGTCGCAATAGGCCTGACCGACCCTCCTGCCGAGCAAGGCGCCCGCACTGCGTCCACGTGCGGGCCCCGTGGGCCTGACCCCGTCCACCCTCCGGGCTCCACTTCCGCTCCGCTCCGACCTGCCCGCCGCGTCTGGTAGCGGACGCGCAGGTGTGTCGCTGGATCTCCTCCGCCGTGTCTCCCCCTGCGGCGGCTGCACCGCGGCCGCAAGGGGAACCGTGCTCCGTCCGTCCCCTGACCGCGCCGGTGGGGAGGGGGTGGGGGAGGGGGTGACCGCTGGCTCCAATCCCCCACTCCCCGAGCCCCGCCCACAAATAGGATTCCGCCCAGACCCCCCGAGCCCCCGCTGAAGACCGTTTTGCGGGGGGGGGGGGGGGCGGGTCCGCTATCGGGCTCCTGGTAGGGCGCTGGACTCTGGTGGAGGGGCCAAGCGAGAAGCGCTCCGGTGGCCTGGACCGCCGAGCGTGTGGTGTGCCATCCCCCCTTCTACAGGCCCCCCCGCCGCCGCACGTGTAATGGCTGCCACCTGCTCTTGCAACCAGTCCGTCCCGCGTGTTCCCGCCGCCGCCCGGAGCCGCTCCAAAAGCTCCGCTACGTCCCCCATGGTTGTTAATGTCCAGCAGAAGCCCCCCGTGTGCCAAAAACCCACCCGTCCCGCCCGCGATACCGCCGTGCCGCCGGAGCTCGTCCTGTGCGTCCTCACTGCTGGCCAACTTCCTGATTGTGACCCCATGCTTCCTGCCGTAGCTCCTCCCCTTCCTTATATGTCGCTCCGCCCTCTCCTCTTTCCCTCCTGCCGCTCCACCCCTCCCTCTTTCTTCTCACTAGGCTTAACCCTATAGGGGCTACCTAGCATCTGTCATGCCAGCCCTGCACCTCCGTCCAGCCTGCGTTTTCGGGCTTCCCTATTCTGCCATCTGACACCAACAATGGAGCACTATTTTTCTTTCCCACTGACAGCACTAATGGGGCACTAGTCCTCCCCCTACTACCAGATGTTTACTACCACTGATCCCAGGAAAATTCCTGATCCCATTGGCCAAAACCTGGCCCTCCTGGAGTCTAAAGGACAACAAACCGGCCCTTTGTTTAGAATGTTTGGAGACCCCTGTACTATAGTTATCATTTGGAACATTTAGTCTCCTCTCCAGAGCTGAATCATGCAACATGTACGTGTCTAGTCTGATTACCTGGCCACGCCTTTATAGGGGAACTCTGTGCCGAAACAAGCTTCTAATCCACTCCTTTGTCATCTCTCGTCTCTATTACTGCAACTCTCCTCCTCAATGGCTTACCTTGAAATAGGCTATCGCCCCTTCAGTCCATCATGAATGCTACTGCCAGGCTCATCCACCTAACAAACCACTCAGCATCTGCTACCCCTCTTTGACAATCTCTCCATTGGCTACCACTCAACCAAAGAATTATATTCAAAATACTAACCATAACTTAAAAAGCCATCCATAACTTGGCCACCAGCTATATCACTAACCTGGTCTCAAAGTACCAACCAAACTGTTCTCTCCATTCCACCCAAGACCTCTTGTTCTCTAGCTCCCTTGCCACCTCCTCCCATGCTCGCCTCTAGGACTTCTCCCGGGCCCCTCCCAACCTCTAGAACTCTCTACCCCAATCTGTCCGACTATCTCCTATTTTGTCCACTTTCCGACAACCTCTGAAAACTCATCTCTTCAGAGAAGCCAATCTGGCCCCCACCTAACAACTGTACATTTAATTTTCCCCATTAGCACATCCCCCCAGTTATTACCTCTTGTATGTCTTGACTCTCCCTCTTAGATTGTAAGCTCTAAACGAGCAAGGCTCTCTAATTCCTACCAGTTTAAAGTGTGTTGTAGTTGTACTGTCTACCCTCATGTTGTAAAATTCTGCATAAACTGTTGGAGCTATATAAATCCTGTATAATAATAATAATCTGTAGTAGTAGTATTATTGTTATATTTTCTAATATTTTCTTTACCTGTATTGTTCATTACTTTTATTAAATGTTATACTTGTGTGATCTCTCTTTGCACATATAAAACACAACCCCAAAAACGTGACGACACAAATGGTAAAATAGATTAGATAAAGATAAGGGTTATGTCAAGTAAAAAGATACCAAACATGCAAAGACTCAAAATTGCATTGCCTTGTCCGTACTGTAAAAGTGATCTACAGCTGCCGGGATCACTTTTACGTCACTGGCTGAAAAAAAACAACACCAAGTTCATGGCTGCAGCAGCCACCAGTTTGTTTTAACCACTTGAAAATCATGACTTCTCACTGTCAGCTTGGTCACAAAACACAAAGTGGCAGGTATTGGTTTGCTTAAGTATGGACAGATGTCTCATTTTCTGTGGCGGGGCAGCTGTTTGTGTCAAGCAAGAACACTATAAATGTTTTTACAAAGAAAGGATTCATATACAAGTAGTACTTAAAAGATGTGTTATATGCAATGAGTCTAAAGGTACCATAGTCTATGCTCCATTGGTACATCTCCAAGGCTACTCAAACAATGGTGGTTATTCAACATTGTAAGTACATTTTGTGTCCACATAAATTTACATTATATATATATATATATATATATATATATATATATATATATATATATATATTTCAAAACCCATTAAACCTTTGAGGTTTGATTTACATCATCTGCCTACTGCATACTACTTGACAGTTCATTATTTGTTACCAGCACGTCTACTTGACTTTAATGTATGTACGGTATTATACCTTTGTGCATTAGCAAAGAGAAGTGCAACAATCACGTATCTGTATGTATACTTTCAATGAACTCAAAAACAACATTTTTCATAAGTGAAATAAACAGAAAAGAGGTCGGGTTCATGAAATCAGTAAATAAACAATACTACGTGGGCCAGTTAAACTTCCATCATTTTGGAACATCAGTTCCCTTTGTCTTTCCGTATAAATGCTGAAAGGAGAATCCAAATAAAGAGTTTTGGATACAAGAATTGGGATTCTTTAATCTTTATGACTTTAGTGGAAAGAACTCATAGAACTCCCATATGTAGTACAGCTTTGATGGATTGAACGTAAATTGTAGCTGGGATTTTGGTGTCACTAGAGCAGTGGTCTCCAAACTGTGGCCCTCGGGGCACCATCTCATTCACTGACACCAACAAAGGGGCACAATTCCTCTCAATGAAACCAAACAATGGGACAAAGTTCCTCTCAATGACATCAATGACGGGGAACAATTTCTACCAATGATGGGGTCCAATTCCTCCCAATGATAACAATGATGGAGCACATTTCCTCCAATGACACCAACAATGACACACAATTCCTCCAATGATGGGGCACTATTCCTACCAATAACCTTAAATATGGGGCATTACTCCTTCCAATAAAAACAACAATGGGGTACAATGACACCAATGATGGGGCATTGTTTACTCCAACTGATGCTGGGACATTTTCCATGCCTGATGGCCACAGTCTGGCCCTCCTAAAGTCTGCAGGACAGTAAATTGGCCCCTTGTTTAGAAACCCCTGCACTAGAGGTTGTAGGACACAAAAAATTTTTTTTATTTTTGTGTGCAAAAGGGATTGTTTTTTAGAATACAGCACAGATACAGTGTGTAGGGGAGGTGGGGCATGAAACAGTTTTTTGTAAGCAAGCCTCTACGCAGGAATGCTATTTTACCCACTAATGCATGTCATAAAAATACATATAAAGAATTTACCTAAAGAGTAACTGCAATTTTGTTAACCACTTCACCTCCAAAAGGTTTACCCTCTTCACGAGCAGACCGTTTTTCACGATACGGCACTGCGTCTCTTTAACTGACAATTGCGTGGTTGTGCAACGATGTACCCAAATAAAATGTATGTCATTTTTTTCCCACAAATAGAGCTTTCTTTTGGTGGTATTTGATCACATCTGCGTTTTTATTTTTTGCGCTAAAAAGAAAAAAAAAAGACTGGAAATTTTTACCTTCTGCTAAAAAACATATCCAATAACAAAAAAATAAATAAAAAATTCTTTATAAATTTAGACCAATCTGTATTCTGCTACATATTTTTGGTTAAAAAAAAAATACCAATAAGAATACAGTATATTGATTGGTTTGCACAAATTTTATAGCGTCTGCAAACGACTGTATATGCTATATACCGGAATTTTTTTTATATACTAGTAATGGCAGCGATCAGCAACTTATAGTGGACTGCAATATTGCGGTGGACAATCAGACATGAACTGACACTTTGTGGGAATAAGTGACACTAATACAGTAATCAATTCTAAAAATAGGCACTGTCACTGTACTAATGGCACTGGCTGGGAAGGGGTTACACATTTAGGGTGATCAAAGGGGTAAATGTGTTCCTAACCAGTGTTTGTGTCCACTGTATGCAGGGTTTTTACTTAGGGATGTGATGGATTTCCTTTCCCTGCAGGGAAAGGATATCCATTACTTTCCCTGTCAGGACAGAGCTCTGAACTGTTTATATATGCAGAGCTCTGGCCAGCCTCTCTCCTCAATGATCAACTGGTGCCGGCGTACAGCCATTGGCTGGCACTCGCTGATCAGCTTCTTCTGTGACAAATCACAATCAGATTGACTTTGTACCCAAATTAAATTGATGTCTTTTTTCCCAGAAATAGAGCTTTCTTTTGGTGGTATTTGATCACCTCTGCCACTTTTATGTTTTGCACTGTAAACAAAAAAAACACAGAAATGTTGAAAAAAATAAATAATAATTTTACTTTCTGCTATAATAAACATGCAAAAAAAAAGTAAAAAAATCTAATTTCTTCATCAGTTTAGGACAATATTTATTCTGCTACATATTTTTGGTAAAAAAAAAAATCCCAATAAGCCCATAGTAATTGGTTTGCACAAAAGGTATAGCATTTACAAAATAGGGCATAGATTTAGGGACTTTTCATTTTTTTTATCATTTTTACTAGCAATGGCGACGATCTGTGATTTTTAGCGGGACTGCAACATTGCAGCGGACAAATCTGACTACACTTTTTGGGGACCAGTGACACCAATACAGTGATCAGTGCTAAAAAAAATGCATTTATCAATGTATACAAGACACTGTCAGGGAAGGGGTTAACACTAGGAGGCGAGCAAGGGGTTAACTGTGTTCCCTGGGTGTGTTCTAACTGTGTGGGGATGGGCTTACTGGGACAACACAGAGATTCCTGATCACTAGGATCAGCATATCTCAGTGTTGTCTCCTGTCAGAATGGGGATCCGCCTAGTTTCCATAGGAAGATCCCCATTCTGCCTCTGTACCATGATCGTGGGTGGCCAGTGGACATCGAGTCTGCCGGACCCGTGCGAACGTTCCCCCGGTGTGTAGCAGGCATACGCACACGTCCACACTATCTCATGCATGGACCGACGTACAGGTATGTTGGTTTGCACAGCTGAGCCGCCTTGCTGCAGTATACCTGCGGAAGGCGGTCAGCAAGTAGTTCAACTTTGTTGCAGATTTCCACCTTTTTGTTATTCTGAAGAAATCGCTGTTTGCCTGTGTCCATGTGCAAATTGAATGTGAAGGGGAGTGATTTATTTGTTACAGTTGTGCTCATAAGTTTACATACTACTAACCCTGGCAGAATTTATGATTTCTTGGCCATTTTTCAGAGAATATGAATGATAACACAAAAACTTTTCTTTCACTCATGGTTAGTATTTGGCGGACTGTGTTTACCCTTTTTAAAATCATAATGGCAACAGAAATTACCCAAATGACCCTGATCAAAAGTTTACATACCCTGGTGATTTTGGCCTGATAACATGCACACAAGTTGACACAAAGGGGTTTGAATGGCTATTAAAGGTAACCATCCTCACCAGTGATCTGTTTGCTTGTAATTAGTGTGTGTGTATAAAAGGTCAATGAGTTTCTGGACTCCTGACAGGCGCTTGCTTCTTTCATTCAGCACTGCACTGACGTTTATGGATTGAGTCATGGGAAAGCAAACGAATTGTCAAAGGATCTGTGGGAAAAGTAGTTGTACTGTATAAAACAGGAAAGTGATATTAAAAGATATCCAAGGAATTGAGAATGCCAATCAGAAGTGTTCAAACTCTAATCAAGTAGTGGAAAATGAGGGGTTCTGTTGAAACCAAACCACGGTCAGGTAGACCAACTAAAATTTCAGCTACAACTGCCAGGAAAATTGTTCAGGGTGCAAAGAAAAACCCACAAATAACTTCAGGTGAAATACAGGACTCTCTGAAAACATGTGGTGTGGCTTTTTCAAGATGCACAATAAGGAGGCACTTGAAGAAAGATGGGCTGCATGGTCAAGTCGCCAGAAGAAAGTCATTACTACACAAATGCCACAAAGTATCCCACTTACAATATGCCAAACAGTACAGAGACAAGCCTCAAACCTTCTGGCACAAAGTCATTTGGAGTGATAAGACCAAAATGTAGCCTTTTGGCCACGACCATAAACGCTACATTTGGAGGGGAGTCAACAAGGCCTATGATGAAAGGTACGAAGGTGGATCGCTGATGTTTTGGGGCTGTGTGAGCTACAAAGGCACAGGAAAGTTGATCAAAATTGTTGGCAAGATGAATGCAGTATGTTATCAAAAAAATACTGCAGAAACATTTGCATTCATCAGCCAGGAAGCTGCGTATGAGACATACTTGGAAATTCCAACATGATAATGAATCAAAACACAAGGACAAGTCGACCTGTCATTGGCTACAGCAAAATAAAGTGAAGGTTCTGGAGTGGCCATCTGTCAGGGGCTGCTTGTTAGTGCTGCCTACTTAAGCTTTCCAGTCCAGATGATCTCTGCTATATATATATATATATATATATATATATATATATATATATATATATATATATATATATATATATATGGCAAATCTAAAGAAATGCATTAAAATGTAACTAAACTTATTACATTTTAGTTGACTAAAATGTACTCGGGATTTTAGTAGAGTAAAACGTGGCTAAAACACCTCAGATGACTAAAATACAACTAAAACTAAAATGGCATTTTAGTCAAAAGACTATAACTAAAAATAAATTAAAATTGTCAAAACTAACACTGATATGCAAGAGGCTGTCAAACAAATGGCATGACATTGGGAGTTGGCCAATACCCTGGAGAACATGTTTTGAAGAAAAAAATAAAAATAAAATTGTACATATACTGTGGTGAGGTGGCATGTGTAGGCACAATTATGTATATGTACATCATGTGCCTGCTCTGGGTTTAGGAGAGTGCAGCTGTTATGAATACGTTGTGTTTCCTATGCTGGGATTGGCCCACAGCTGTATCATGGTACCTGGGCCAATCACAGCACCCTGTACCATATGATTAGCTCTAGCCAATCACAGATCACAGCTGTAATGAATTGTTAATCCATTCCTGACAAAATTTAAAAAATCCTGATCACCCCCTCAGAGTAGTGCAGTGTTACTATGGTGACACTGAACTACTCTAATGAAGGTTTGTTTAAAAAAAAAAAATAGGAATACATTTAAAATAATAATTAAAAAACTGGATAAAAAAAAATTATCTTTTTTTTTTTTTAAAACACCAGACATATGAAGCTGTACTGCACTGGTAACAGTATGTAAAAAAACAAATTGTGAAAAAAACACATTTTATGGTGTGTGTGGCTATCACTTGCTGGTCTTCCCCAAAATGGTGGCAGAGACCAAATCGTGTGCCGTTCCGGGACCTCTAGCGGAGCACTGGCACTACAATAGCAGCATGGAGGGAACACAATGGGCCCTGCAGGAGACTCCCTGCAATCTGGCAACTCCACATCATCCACCCAGAGCCTGGCCAAGTCCAGGCCCAGATGGGACTCTGCTACAGACTCTGAGGATGACCCGTTTATGGAGGTGAGCAACATTCAGTCCAAGGTACATTCCAGTGTTACACAACCTGACCCTATTGCGACCTTTCTCACATCATGACAGCTCGTTTCTTATACGACCTTAAAAGAGATGCTAATATCCCTCTGCATATCTATACAATCTGATATTCTATCCTCTCTGAATCAATTCCAGCTTGAGCTACGCGAGCTAGGGGGGAGAGTGGGTCATGTTAAAGACAAAATGTGTGAAGTCTTAATGCCCTTGTTGAGTCACATGCATATCATCAAGATGACCTGGTGTTCTTGAAGGCCAATGTGGCTGACCTCGAGGACAGGTCACGCCGCCACAATTTAAAGAGAGGTATACCCGAAATGGTACAGACCTACCAACTACCTCACTTTGTATGGGACCTATTTCAAGCGGTGGTACCTAATCTCACGTCAGAGAATCTCATCACTGACAGGATCCACCGCATTCCCAAACCCTCCTTCCTTCCTCCAGAAGTACCTTGCGATGTCCTAATGCAAATTCTTTTTTTCCAAGTTTTTTTTAGAAGCAGTCCACCATAGCGATCAGATGCCAGCACAAACCACTAACATCCAGGTCTTACCAGATTTTTCCCAATACACTCTGCAACTCCGACGCTACTAAAATTCTATCACTAAAGCTCTGCGAAACAAGCAGCTCATCTACAAATCTCATCTACAAGCTGAATGTGACCCACCAAGGGAATTCACACCTCATTACTTCACTAGATGAGGGTCTTAATCTTTTCAAGCAATGGTGAATCATAACTGAGGTACAATGTACTTCCACAAATTCCTCTCATCAGGTGCCTGAACATATACATCCTGACTGGCAAGTATTGTCCAGCAAGTCTTTTCCGCTTCTACAAAACACCTATAGACGACATCTCTACGTCTTCGCCTGCCAACAGAGAGGAATCCTGAAGCTAGATGGAGTACCTTCCACCGTACCCTATACCCCGCAAAAACCTGCAGTGGATACTGCACACTTGGTTCTACATTGACCTTTTCTTTTTACTTGTTTTTTTTCAACTTCTGGCTTGGGCAGGTTACATTTTTTTTTTTTTTTGGCAACCTGTGTTAATGCTTCAATAGTTTTACCCAGTTCCCCTGCATACCTGATCCCAAACACACCCAGGGGAGTTGACCCCAATTGTGTTATGACTTTTGTTCTCTTCTGTCTCCCATCATCCTGGCTGAACGACTTAGACCACACCTCATATCTCCAGAAGCACTCTTCATACATAGAACATGCTTTATCATCAACACTTCCTGACACTCCTTTTCTACCACCCATGGTTGTCTACATCGTTCTTCAAGACTTCTCATATTTGATCTCCAACAGTGCTCTCCATATAAACTGAATACATGCAAATGGGACTTAAGCTCATGTCTCTAAATGTCCGATGCGCAAACCACCCAGAGAAGCACCACTCTCTATGGAAGGAAGCAATTTTCAACAAAGCTGATATAAATCGCCATTCAGGAAACTCACTTCCACAAAAAGTCCACACCTCACGGCTCCCACGAAATCTACCCGCACATTTTTCTAGCATCAACTCAATCCAAGAAGAGAGGAGTCACAATGGCTGTTAGAGACTCAGTCTCCTTTTCCTTATATAGTGCTATTTTGTACCCAGAGGGTGGATATATCATATGCACCATTAATAACTGTACGTATACTTTGGTATAACATATATGCCACAAACTCATACCAATTGAAATTCCTGCATAAGTTATTTACCAAAATCTTTAAGGTAGTTCAGGGTTACCTTGTGTGCGGGGATTTCAATCTTGTAGCACACTCTATCATGGATGCCTCCTTGCGGTCAAAATCCCAGTCACCATCCCTGGGGAAATGTATTCATGCAGCTGACATATATGATGTGTGGTGCAGCTAACATACAAATAAATGTGATTTCACATATTTCTCCCTGCGACACAATTCATACACCCCCATCAATATGTTTCTGGTTGACAAGTTACTTTTGCAATACACTATATCCGATATTACATGGTCCGACCATGCGACCATATGCATATCTGTGGTGGTTGACTCCTGTTCACTTATGAATATGTGGTGTTTCAAGAATTCTAGAATTCAAAATCCTATATTCCAAAAAACCTTTGTTTGCCAACTTAATGCACAATAGCCTTCCAGACACCAAACAGTTCATATTGTGGAATGCTCACAATGCCTTTGTAAAAGGTCTACTGATTCAAATTGGCTCCAGAGCTAACAAACTTTACACCTACCAAATTCGATACTCTAATATCTGAAATTCATTCTTCAGATGCCTCAAATAAATCATTCACATCTAGTGCCACGGCAGCCACACTATTACAATTGCATAAAAACTTGAGAAGGCTACTGTGAGAATAGCATGACAAGTATTTGCATTGTTTAAAACCAAACTACTATGGTCTTAACAATAGAGCTGGAAGGATCCTAGCAAACAGATTTAAATCCCAGAGGACCAAGACTAGGATTCCATACATTTTCCATCTACACACTAATGAAAAGCCTATAAACCCTCAAGCAGTGGCAGATGCATTTGCTGATTACTACGAATCACTCTATAATGTGAAATGCGACCCGAACATGCCCCAGTCATAAAAAAAGGACATCCAACAATTTCTTGCACACTTTGACCTTCGAACCATGAGTGATTCCCAATTATTATTATTATACAGGATTTATATAGCGCCAACAATTTATGCAGTGCTTTACAATATAAACAGAAGACAAAAATACAAGAGGATTAAGAGGGCCCTGCTCAGAAGAGCTCACAATCTACAAGTACAAAAGGTTGTAACTGTGGGGGATGAGTTGATGGAAGTGGTAAAAGATTAATTGGAGACATGATAGGCTTCCCTGAAGAGATGAGTTTTCAGGGATCGCCTGAAGGTAGCAAGAGTAGGGGGATAGCCGGACAGGTTGAGCTAGCGAATTCCAAAGGATGAGAGTGGCTCTGCAGAAATCCTGGAGATGAGCATGGGAGGAGGAGATGAGAGAGCTTGAGAGTAGGAGGTCTTGAGAAGAGCGGAGAGGACGGTTTGGGTGATATTTGGGGACAAGATTGGTGATGTAGCTCAGGGCAGAGTTGTGAATGGCGTGAGGTGAGGCGCAGACAGATAAACTTGGGTGTCACTGGAGGCCATGGGCGGTTATCAAGTGACCAAGGGAGGAGGTGTAGATAGATAAGAGAAGGAGTCCAAGAGCAGAGCCTTGAGGGACTCCCACAGAAAGGGGCAATGGAGAGGAGGAGACAGAGTTGTAGGTAACAATGAAGGAGCGCTGTGATAGATAGGCAGAGAACGAGGTTAGAGCAGAATCTTGGAGGCCAAGAGAATGTAGTTTATTGAGAAGGAGAGGGTGGTCAGCAGTATCAAAGGCTGCAGAGAGGTCAAGTAGTAGGAGTAACAGCTAAAACCAACAGGCTGTTGGTTTTAGCCCTTAGTAAATTGTTAGTGAGTTTTAGTTAGGCAGTTTCCGTGGAGTGCTGTGAGCAAAAGCCAGACTATAAGGGGTCAAGAAGGTTATTTTAACTGGCGTAAGAGCTAAGACGGTTGTAGACTAAGCGTTCTAGAAGTTTAGAGGTAAATGGGAGCAATGAGATGGGTCTTAAGTTGTTCAGGTTGGTGGGGTCCAGTGAGGGCTTTTTAAGTATGAGAGTGATCTGCACATGTTTTAGAGGAGAGGGGAAGGTGCCACTAGAGAGGGAGAGATTGAAGATGTAAGTGAGGGAGCATATGATATTAGAAGAGGGTGACTGTTTTATTTTTGGGGGAACAGGATCCAAGGGACAATTGGTTAGGTGGGCATCTGAGAAAAGTTTTGTAACCTCTTCAGTAGTAGCCAATTCAAAAGAGGAGACTGTTGAATGTGCTGTTATGCAAGGTATGTTGGGTGGGGAAGATGTACGCACAGTGGAGGTTTTCTCACGAATTGCATCAATCTCATCTTTGAAGTGATTGGCAATCTCTTGGGCATTGAGTGAGTTAGTGGGTAGAGGGGGTGGGGGGCGAAGCAGAGAGTTAAAGGTTGAGAATAGCTGACGGGGACTGGACGACAAGGTATTAAGAGAGACAAAGTAGGCTTGTTTGGCAGCATGGAGGCAGGAATTGTATTTTAGAAGGGCAGATTTAAATAGGGTTTAGCCTTGCAGGCATTTGATTTTACGCCACAGTCATTAAAGAGCACAGCAATGTCTCTTGAGATTTCTAGTGTTGTCAGTTTGCAAGAGTTGTAACGGTGGGGGCCTGATTCTGCATGTGGTTAGAGGAGCAAGTGAATCTAGTGATGATGAGAGTGGACTGTTGTAGACAGAGGTGGCCAGGTCAGGACAGGGGAGAGATTATGTCATATAGGTGGTCAGTATCAGAATAGAGAAGGGAAGGGTTAAAGTGGAAAAAGTTCCTACAAGTAATTGTTTGCTGCTTGGTGGGATTGGAGGCAAGGATACAGTGAAACTGATGAGGTTGTGATCAATGAGAGGAAAGGGGTTTTAGTGAGATTGCCAGGTTTGCAGAAATAGGAGAATACAAAGTCAGGGGTATTACCATTGGAGTGAGTAAAAGTGTGTGTCCATTGGGTTAGGTCAAAAGATGAGTTTAGGTTGAGAAGTTGAACTGTAGTTGGGCTGTTAAAATTGACAGGAATGTTGAAGTCACCAAGAATGATGGTGGGTATTTCAGAGGAGAGAAAGTAGGGTAGCTAGGGAGCAAAGTCATAAAGAAAACGTGATACCGATCCAAGAGGTTGATAAATTGTTGCAATTCTGAAATGGGAGAAAACAGATAAATACAGAACATCTTGAAAGAATAGAGGGATAGAGAGGGAGGGATAGGAAGGACTTGGAAGGTGCTTTGTGGGTATAGAAGGAATCCAACTCCACCTCCTTTCTGTCAGTTTGGTCTGGGGCAGCAAGTCCAATGGAGGCCACCATGGTAGAGGGCAGAAGGAGAAGCTGAGTCAAAATTTTGAAGCCAGGTTTCGGTTATGGCGAGTATGTTAAAGCCATGAGAGAGACGAAGAGGTCATGCACAGATTTCAGCTGTGTCAGAATGCGGTTGTCAAATCCCTGCCCTCCTCTCTAACTCTTGATGAAGGACCGGCCAACCTCACACCATGCTGTCACTTACGTAACATTACCACTCTCAGCTGCACCAGGCACAACGATCTCCCAGCTTGCGGGACCACGATCTAGGTGCCAGCAGCCTGAGAACTATTGCCACAGGGCCAATTACGAAATGAACCCTTTAACTGCCACCATCGACCTTTAATTTACAGGAGTCAGAATTCCCACAATTTAGCAATACCAATTATGATTTTAGAAGAAGCATCAGTAGCACACACTGCCACCACAGACAGGTCTGCTCCAAGGCCTTACTCTAAAACGGTAACATTCTTGAAAAGGCAGGTTTGTTTATAGCTTGCATTAAGAGCTTTAGAAACAAGGTTAACACTTTTCAAAAATAAGAGTTTAATAATGAAAAGGTCAAAATTGGTGCAAATAAAATATTTACAGAAAAATATGTTTCAAAGCGATAAAGACAATATACAGCCACAAAGTAGTAAGGTAGAACTGAGGAGGAAGAATACTTGCAATTAATGTCCGAGGGTTGATCAGAGTTTGATCGATGAGCTGGGTAATCGGTTCTCAAACTTGGCAATTAGCAGCCTTTAATGCCCCGCAAACAGAATTAGAAATAAAGAATACCATCGAATCCCTACCCCTGGGCAAGTCACCCGGACCTTGATGGTTTAACCAATGAATACCTTAAAACCTTCAAGGATATTCTCATTCCCTTCCGACAGCCAGTCTTCACCAAAGCCTGTGAGACCGCTTCATTTCCCTTGGAAATGCTAAAAGTGCATGTAGTGACCCTCCCAAAGCTGGGGAAAACTCCAAACATGCCTGCAAATTTCCGATCGTTCTCCCCGCTACGTAAAGATATGTATACTGCTGTTCTGAGTATATAGGGCCTGGGGGCCCCATGTCTTTCCTTTTTTTTAATATGGGTACGGGGTTCCCCTTAATATCCGTACAAGAGCCAAAGGGGCTGCCCATGCCATTTTTCTCAATGATTTTCATCCATATTGCCGCAACCAGATATTACATTAAAACCGCAAACAGTTTTAAATGACTTTTTTTCCGTTAAATGTCATTTCTTGATCATACATCACGGGACACAGGAGCTTCATTACATAGTGGGTTATAGGCACCTCTGTTGATTGGACACTGGTTAACCCCAATTAAAGAGAATTCCTCCCCTATATAACCCCTCCCATATGGGAGGCACCTCAGTTTTTTCGCCAGTGTCTATGGTGGTTGGTCACGTAAAGCTCTGTGCAGGTCCCTGCGGGGGCCTAAGGACTACAACAAACCGGATCCATACCTCGGGCCAATATTTGACTCCCAAGATGGTATGGTACCCGGGCCTCGTCAGCCGAAGAAACAAGGTTTGGCCTGTAAGTCCTCTCCTATTGGAAGACTGGGCTCTGGGAAAACCAGACTTGGTGTACCGTTTATACAGAGTGCACGAAAGTTTCTGGCAGAGTCTTTTACATGGTCCAGGTAGGAGGCTCTTCCGAGAAAGAGCCCCAGATAAACCTGAAGGTTGGCTAACACTGCCCGCCGTGATGGGTGAAGGCTGGAATTTGTCTGTTTTAGCAATTCCTGCGGCGAGGACAGGCAAGGGGAGTTAATCCTATATATATATAATTATATGATGGATTTCTTCATTGTGAGTAATTGTATGTCTTACCTGGTTTCCACCACTAGAGGGAGTAAGAGCAGCCTGATGCATACTTACATGCCTTTCAGTACACATGCTCAGTGGTTCTCCAGCTGTCTCACGTCTCCACTGCAGTCCCTGCCACAACAAGGTAACACAGGGGTCCCACGTAGTCTGGGGGTCCCACGCAGCTCCGGTGGAGTTCTCCTTTCCCCCCCTGGATCCCACGGTCCTCGTGCACGCACGCGCCCGCATGTTTGCCGGGCGCGTTCCCGGCCTAATGGAGGAGGGGGGGAGTGTGGTTGTGAGCCGTGCACGTCATTGTAAACGGCGCTGTACTGCGCAGGCGCCAGACGGCAGATTTAAAAAGCCCAGAGCGTCAGGGGGCTGTAAGTGGAGACACAGGAGCTGTGGGCAGTAAGCATCCGTGGGGATTGGATCCAGGCAAACCTTAGACACCTACTCAGCATCAGGTTGTGCAGTTTAAACATATATATTTATTGTGAGACTTTAAGCACAACAGTGATTGCACTTGTACTAGTACCACGGCTTTGTAGCTTAGGACTATGTCTCCTCGTAAGAGGGTCTCAGGGGGAGGTAGCAAAGGCACTGGTAAATCACCGCCTAGGTCCAGGGGTTCTAAAAGTGCCTGTAAGTTACCATCCCCCCCTGCAAGACTGGAGCCAGCCTCTCAAGACGAGTCAGTGCCCCTGTTAGGTTTTGCAGCCTCTCCTAATGTCCCAGCCCACCAGTTTATCACTGAGGACTCCCTTAGGGCTACATTGGAGGGTTTTGAAGGGAGAATAATGAATTTTATTTCTGCTTCCCTGAAAGATAGCAGGAAAAGGGGTAGATCCCCTCCCTCTGCTGAAATTCCTCTCTCAGATGATTCTTCTGAAGATGAGGAGAGATCCCTGTCTTGGGACAGGGATCATGAGCAGTCGGATGAATCAGAGGAAGAGGAGAGAGTCCCCTCCTCCCAGGCGCTCAGAAAACAGGTGCAGTATTATACTGAATTGGTGCGTACCACATTCAGAATGCCTGCTGCTGAAGTCGCTACATCCTCTGTTTCTTCCCTGGGAGTCAGGAAAGCCCCACAGACTGCCTATTCCTTTCCAATTCATCCCTTAATGGATGAATTGTTGTATGATGATTGGGGACATCCCGATAAACTGTTTGCTCCTCCTAAAAGGTTTTCTATGCATTATCCTCTGGAGGAAAGTTTCACCAAGAAGTGGGGGGTCCCATCTGTTGATGCGGCTGTTTCTTGCGTGAATAAAAACCTCACTTGTCCCTTGGATAATGCGCAGGTATTTAAAGATCCAACTGATAAGAAGCTGGAAACCTTATTAAAAGCCTCCTTTTCCATGACTAGCGCTGTAGTGCAACCTACAGTCGCAGCCGTGGGGTTGTGCCAGTTCCTCAAGGAACAGGTTAAGCAGATGCTTGGGCTCCTTCCCAGCGAGGAAGTAGAGAAGTATGCAGAAATGCCTCATATTCTGTGTTTCATGATTGATGCGATTTTGGATTCTGTCCAACAAGCATCACGTTTGTCCCTCATGTTGGTACACATGTGAAGGGCCCTATGGCTAAAGAATTGGGCAGCTGAGCTGTCATGCAAGAAGCATTTGATTGGGTTCCCGTTTAAAGGGGAATGTTTGTTTGGAGAAGAATTAGACAAATTCGTCCAAAAAATTTCAGGGGGTAAATCTACTCTCCTTCCAGTCAAAAGGAGCAAGTGTCCTTCATTCAGGCGTGCTCTCTCTCCCGGAGCATCAAGCTCAAAGCAGTGGTGACGGCCTTCTCAACCCTCCTCTACAGGAAAGGCTCAGGGCCGAGCCCAGGGGCAGAAAAAGACTTGGGGGCGAAAGCCTGCCAAGCAGAGCCCAAAAGCTTCCTTGTGAAGGGGCGCCCCCGCTCGGCCGAGTGGGAGGAAGGCTCCTGCAGTTTGCAGGAGCCTGGCGGGAAGAGATCCGGGACAAGTGGGAGATCTCTTCGGTATCTCTTTTTTTTTTTTTTTTTTTTTTTTTTTTTTTTCAGTAATACTTACTATACTTTAATGGTTAATATTTACATTTTAAACAGTACAATGTTGTCAGAACCGGCATATTTTATTTTTATTGTAAATAGACATTAAAAAATGCAACTCTGTTATACTCATTTATAAAACCAATATAAAGTTATTGATGAATGTCTTAAGAAACCTTCCAGTGTTAACAGAATGTGTAATTTGACATATTGTAAAATAAAGGTTTTACACTATATGTTAAAGTCTCATTATTTCACATAATAATTCTAGTGTATTCTAGTCTAATATAACTTTTACATATGAAGGTAACTTTATGTTAATTTAACAGGCTATATATATATATATATATATACATATATATATACATATATATATATATATACAGAGAGAGAGAGAGAGAGATATATATAGAGATATAGTTAGTTAGTTATATCTATTTATGTCTTTTTTTTTTTTTTTAATTTCATAATCTTTATTCATTTTCAACATACTTTTACATAATAAAAGCAAAAAAAGCATTCTCTATAGCATGTGTAGCACTTATTTCACCTTTACAAATACAGTAATACTTTAGTGAGTAATAAAAAAAAACCTTTAGAAAACATTCCTATCCATGATGTGTCAATATTTCTTCTATCTAACCCCTCTTTTCGCTCGTTGCTCATATAGTCCTCCTTCCCCTCCTACTTCCTCTCTCTCTACCCAGCTTTCACCTCTCCCATACCTCATTCTGGGTATCTCATTCTATCCAGCCAGGGTTTCCACATCTTTTTAAATTCTTTAAAATTTCCTCTTCTCAAATATATCACCCTCTCTTTCCATATTGTCTCCATAGTTGCTGTCTGCCAGTCCACTACTGAAGGAGCATTTTTTGCTTGCCACCTTTGAGCTAACAATCTTCTTGCCTGAAACAAACATCTCAGTATTGCTTTATTGGTATGTCGCGATCTCCCTATTGCTTCACCCAGACCCAGCACACATATCCTGGGGTCACCTCTGATCGTTACACCAAATGTTTCATTCAAGGTGGTAACAATCTCTGACCAGTAACGAAACAATTTTGGGCATCGCCAGAACATGTGAGCTAGGTCTCCAGACTCTTGACATCTAGGGCACCTATCATCTGCTCTACGTCCAAAGCTGAACAATCTTTTTGGCGTATAATAGGCCCTATGCAGCAGCATTAAGTGTGACATCTTCTGGGCGGGCGAAACTGAGATTGAGTAACCATCCTCCAATATTTTCCTCCACTGTTCATCCGTGAATGTTCCCAACTCCTCCTCCCATTTCCTTCTGCATTTAAACCCTTCTGGGCTTCCTATACTTCCTTCACATATAACTGGATATACATCCGCTATAAATCCTTTTGTCCTCACTGGGGCCTTTAATCTGGTAAAAATAGGGGAGCTATTCCACACAGGACCTTGCCTATTAAATTGTTTCCCTAGGGCGTGTCTGATTTGAAGGTATTTATAAAATGATTGTTTGGGTATGTCAAACTCTGATCTTAAAGCACTAAATGTTTTTAATATTTTCCCTGTATATAACTGGGCCAACCTATCTATCCCTTTAACTTCCCAGTCTTTATATACCCCTATTTCTTCCATTTCCTGCAGGTTCCGGTTGTCCCACAATGGGGTGTACTGAGTTAAGCCTCCCAGGCCTTTAATCGCCTTAACTGCCTTCCACACCTTTACTACTAGTTTTATTGTGGGTATTTTTTTTTTGGGAAATGAATTTGCCTCCAGAGCTTCTACCATATTCTTATGGGGTGTCTCCGTTAATATTAAGGCCTTATTAATTCCTCCACCCATCTCCTCACTCATGTCCAGGTGTTGTAATTGCGCAGCTAAAAAATAGCTCCTTGGATGTGGAACTGCCATTCCACCTTTTCTTGTAGGTAATTGCAAGGTTTGTAGAGCTATCCTGGATACTCCCCCTTTCCATATAAGTTCACGGAATAGTACCTCTATTTTCCTAAACCACATTATGTCTACCCAAATCGGAGAGTTATGTAACACATACAACAACTGAGGCATCCATACCATTTTAATCAAGTTACATCTCCCTGCATTCGATAATGGGAGTCTTTTCCAGATTTCGATTTTCTTCTTGAATTTAGCTATTAATGGAACCAAATTATCATTTATATATTTATTAGGATCTTTTTGTATGTGTATCCCCAGGTATTTCATGCGCTCCACAACTTCCAGCTGCGCGCCTGTCCCTGGGCTTTGGGCCCTACTTTTATCCAATGGCATAAGAACTGATTTTTCCCAGTTTATCTCCAGGCCAGAGAACCTCCCGAAATCTGAAATAAGTTTCATCCCTTGTCTGAGGGACTGCTCTGTGTCCCCCAGAAAGAGGAGAATATCGTCCGCATATAGCGCTATCCTCTCTTCCCTCGTCCTCCTTTGAAAACCGACCATATTCCTACTGGATCTAATTGCAATAGCTAATGGTTCTATTGCTAGGGCAAAGATCAGGGGTGACAAAGGGCACCCCTGTCTTGTCCCCCTCTCTAGAAAAATCCTATCTGAATATTCATTATTGACCCTAATTCTAGCACTAGGGCCGTTATACAGAGTTTTTACCCATGCAATAAGATTAGGGCCAAACCCAAATTCCCTCAGTACCCGCCAGATATAGGGCCATTCTAAACTATCGAAGGCTTTGATTACATCTAAAGCCATTATTGCCTTGTTGCCATCATTCTCTATAGGTACCTGCATATTAAGATATAGTCTTCTTATGTTTGTGCTTGTAGTTCTGCCCGGGATGAAACCTGTTTGGTCGGGATGTATCAGCCTGGAAATAATTTTATTCAATCTAATGGCTAATACTTTGGCTAATATTTTAGCATCCGCACAGAGAAGGGAAATGGGTCGATAGGACTGTGTTTCCAATGGGTCCTTCCCCTCCTTGTGTAAGACTATTATTGTTGCCTCAGTCATTGAAGTTGGCAATCTCCCCTCTTTTTTTGCCCAGTTAAATACTTTCAGGAGCTCTGGAAGCAATATTTTACTGTAATATTTATAGGTTTCCAAAGGAAGACCATCTGGCCCTGGGGATTTCTTATTGGCCATTGCTGCTACTGCGCACTGGATTTCCTCAATTGTTAATGGGGCTTCCATTATCTCATTCTCCTCCTTTGTTAGGGAAGGCATTTTGATATTCGAAAAGAACCTATCCATATCCTCGCCAACCTCTGTCCCCCGTGAAGAATACAGTTTGGCATAGAATACCCTAAAGGTATCAGTAATCTCTGAGCTCTGTGCTGATATTTCTCCTTTCTCAGTCCTTATTACTGGGACAGTGGATGGCGAGGAGTTACTTCTTACAATCTGTGCCAACATCTTTCCTACTTTTTCCCCTTCCCCATATTCCACTTGTTTCTGGAACAGTTTTTTATTCTCTATTTTCCTAATAACCACTGCCTTGTGTTCCCGTTGTTTCTCTAACCATGTTTTTTTTTTCTCTGGGGTGGGGTTTTCTATATAGGCTCTCTCTGCTATTACTAGATCCCTTTCAACCCTATTCTCCCATTCATTAGATGTTTTCTTAACATTCGCTACCTGTTGGATAAGAATACCCCTAAGATAGGCCTTCAATGCATCCCATATTACTCCAATCTCTGCAGACCCGCTGTTAAACTCCACAAACTCTGCCACACTGAACAGCACCCTCTCGGGGTCCCCAATTAGCTCAAACCACACTGGATTCATATTCCATACTCTTGGGGGCTTTATCCCTCCTAGATTTACCGAAACTGTCACTAGCGAGTGATCTGACACCCCTCTAGGTTGATAAACTATTTCCTTTACTACACGGCTTGCCTCCTCATTCCCAAGGACTAAATCTATCCTTGAGAGTGAGGAGTATGAGCTTGAGAAACATGAATATTGTAACTGGTCCGGGTTACGCTTTCTCCATATATCAGACAGGCCCCCCTCCAGCAAAAATCGAGACAGCCGAGTTTCAGCCTCCGTTTGCATATATATTCCTGGTGGAAACCTATCCTGGCTTTTATTTATAACCTCATTAAAGTCTCCCATTACTATAACAGGAATCCCCGATTTGTCCGCTATAAATTCCATCAAATAATATAAAACTTCCATTTTAAATGGGGGGGGAATGTAAACATTTGCAAAAACATACTCCTGATTTTCAATTACACAGTGTAAAAAGATAAACCGCCCTTCTTTATCTATATTGATCTGCCGACAGGAGAACGCCACCTCTCTCCTTACCAACACGGCCACTCCCCTCGAGTAAGAGGTGTGGACTGAATGGTACTGGACTTGAAATTTCCTACTCTGAGTTTTTAATATAGTTTCTTTACTTAGGTGTGTCTCCTGTAGGCAGATCAATCCTACTCCACACTTTTCCAAGGTGTCGAACACTACTGCTCTTTTTACAGAGGCTCCCAGCCCTCGGACATTCCAAGAGCCAATATTCAAAACTCTGGACTGCATAACTCTAGGAAGTGTGGAAAAAGAAAAAAGAAGAGCGAGAAAAGAGTAAAACCTGAAGGCTCAAAATTAACATTTGAATTCCCTGACGTTGAGCAGAAATAATCCCTGCTTCTCCCTCTATAGTTCATGCCGAAGAGGCGAATGCAATGGGGGGATGTAAAAAGAATAGTGCAATCCCACTTAGTGAGTACTTTAATAAAGCTATACCATCTTTTATACTCCCTAGTGTCATCCCTTCTCAGTTTCCTCTTGTGAACGTGAGATCCAAACCTTCTATCTACACACACCATTACCCCGTATTTACTCATTACTTTTAAATTAACATCTATGACTGTGCAAGTATTACCTATTTCCTTTTCCTGAATTTTGTATGCTTCCATCTTCCCTGTTCCCTCCCCCCTACCCTCTCCATACCTATCTAGGTTACCCCTAGGGGTTTTTACCGTGACCACTACACTCCCACACATACCCTCATGCTCCCCCCTCCCCACTCCTTCTCTCATGCTTCCATCCCCACCCACCTCCCACTCCCCCCCAATACTCAACAACCCCCCCTTTTGACCCTCCCCTTCCTCAAGCATAAATTCTTACTATATTGTGTGTCATTCTCTGCACCCTGACTTTAGTGTATCATCTTCCCTTACTTCATTTACAGTGCACCCATTACATCCCCCCTTCGCTAATCTTCCCCTCTCCCGATAAAAGAGGGAGGGGAAAGGGAAAAAAAAAAAAAAAAAAAAAAAGAAAAAAAAAGAAAAGAAAGGATAAATGAAGTGAAAAGGGGGTCATACACATGCATATATAAAAAAGAAAAACACATCATTTCTTCAATAACTGATCTCCCTTCTCCTGCATCCATGCTTCTACCCTTGCCGGCGTATCAAAAAATAAAGTCTCTCCCAATGCTACTACCCGTAACCTTGACGGATAGAGCAGAGCATATGTAATGTCCAATTTCTGGAGTCTACGCTTGACTTCTATAAACTCAGCTCTGCGCTTCTGCAAATCAGGGGAAAAGTCAGAGTAAAACGAGATTTTAGCGCCCTTGTAGCTGACACTCCCCATCTCCCTGGCCCTCCGAAGCAAAACAACCTTATCCCGGAAGTTCAAAAATTTGATTAGTACAGATCTAGGCTGACCCCCCCGATGCATAATTCTAGGCGGAACTCTATGTGCCCTTTCAATAGCAAATTGTTGGGAGAAAGACTCTCTGCCAAACATTTCAACAAGCCATTTTTCCAGAAACTCAGCTGTGTCAGAGCCTTCACACTTCTCGGGGAGGCCTACCAGTCTTATATTGTCCCTGCGGAGTCTGTTTTCCAATTCATCCAGTTTCCCTTCATATTTGCCCATCTGTATTTTTAAATCTTTGACCTCTTGATTTAATGGATACACCTCATCTTCAATCTGAGAAATTCTACCTTCTGCTGCTGTTAATCTGTCAACCGTTAACTGAAGTTCCTGCCGTATAAAGGCCAGCTCTTCTTTAATACTTCTTGTTTGATCGCATAGCTCCAATAATGATTGTTTGCAAACGTTAACAGCCCCAAGGACCTCCTTCAGCGTCGGCTCTTCTTCACCATTTATTGGGTGTACCAACATGGGATCTGACTCTGATCTTCCAATTGCACCCGTATTTTTGTTATTTATTTGTTTTACGCCTGTTTGTGACAGTTGCCCTTGACTCTTTCTATCCGTTGGAGGTTTTACTAGACTCCCCTGTCCCCCCTTGGTTGGCGTATTATCGGGAGTATGAGCATGGGCATATTTTTCCAACTTGGCCGCAGCAGCTATCCCAGCTGTTGTTGCAGTGAACTGGGGATCTTTTTCTTTATCTTTTTCTTTGGCAGATCTCAAAGATTGCGCCCCCACATTTTCCTGCCTGACATGCTCCTCCCCCCTCCTCCTTGCAGACATCGTTCAGATCCGTAAGTGTCCCCGGGAAAAAAAAAAAAAAAAAAAAAAAAAAAAAAAATTAACGTTTTTTGAAGGGGGGTAAATTTCCCTAGGCCAAGGCAAAAAAAAGGAGGAGAGGTCGGCTTCAGCTACTCCGCAGTCGGTCCAGAACTTTAAACATGAGTGGATTTGATTTGAACTAATTTCTTAAAGGGAAAGCAGCAGCAGGAGCTATTTTTTCCAGTATATGTATTTATATATTTCTTTCTTACTGCAACACTTTCCCCAAGGATAATACAACGTTCACAACAACTCCCCTCTTATTTCTCCTTTAAATCAACTCAAACGGGGCAATGATGGGGGGGATCTGGCTTGAAATAAAACGTCTCTCCACAGTCACTGCATAACAATATATAATATATCTATGCCTTTAAATTTAAATTTCTTCGCTGGGTTTAGCTGGCTTTTACCTGGAAGTGGCTGTGCCTCCTCCCCAGTCTCAGTGATGTGGCTCCTCTCTCGAGCGGATCTCACGGGATTTCACCTTCAGGGGCATAGCTGAGAGATCTCCCCTCCGTTCACCCTCCTCCACACACCGCCGGTGCTCAAAAGATCCCACCGCTCCGCCACACTCTGCCTCTCCCGACCGTCACCAACCATTGCTGGGCACCACAGGTCTCCCCAGCACACCGAGCCAGAGCCTTCTCGTTAGGGAGATCAAACGGGGATGTCACAGGCGCCGCTGATACCAGCTCCCGTCAGCGTGCAGTGAGAGCACACATCTCTCTCACACTCACTCCTCACACGCCGCCGCCATCACCATCCGGTCACGCCCCCCACCTCTCTTCTCTTCGGTATCTCTGGGCTACAGGCTAGAGTTTCAGGAGATTCCACCTTCTCGCTTTCTAAGGTCAAGGATCCCCGGGGATCCAGTAAAGCAAAAAACGCTATTTCTGACCTTAGATCACTTACTATCCCAGGGGGTGATAGTAGAAGTGGACTCAAAAGAATAGGGTTCAGGGTTTTACTCAAATCTCTTCACCGTTCCAAAGCCAAATGGAAGTGTCAGACCTATCCTAGATCTGAAGGATCTGAACCGGTCTTTACGTATCCGGTCCTTTCGAATGCAGTCAATCCACACTGTGGTCTCCTCCCTGCAAGGGGGAGAGTTTATGGCATCAATAGACATCAAGGATGCATATCTCCATGTGCCAATTTTTCCCGCACACCAAAAATTTCTAAGGTTCACGGTAGAGCTGCGCCATTTTTAATTTGTGGCCTTGCCGTTCGGGCTTGCTACGGCCCCTCGAGTCTTCACAAAGATTCTGGACCCTCTCTTGGCAAACCTAAGAGCTCAGGGTATAGCCGTCATGGCTTATCTAGGCGATTTGCTTCTCATGGAGAAAATAGTAGCGTTCCTGAACCACAGCGTCACCAGAACGCTAGAACACCTGGAATGCCTAGGTTGGATCATAAACCTAGAAAAGTCGTCCCTACAGCCTGCCACCAGGTTGGAATACCTGGATATGATCATCGACACCGCTCAGGGCAGGGTGTTTCTTCCAAGGCTAAAAGCCTTGGCCATTGGGGATCTGGTGCGCCTGATTCTGGGCAGAAGATCTTCCCCCATTCGGTTGTGCATGAGACTGTTAGGGAAAATGGTTGCCTCCTTCGAGGCTGTCCCATTCGCCCAGTTCCACTCAAGGCCTCTGCAAAGATGCATCCTTGCGGCTTGGAACAGGAAGCCCCAACCCTTGGATCTTCCTATGCGTCTATCCCCAGGGGCACGCAGGAGTCTCATCTGGTGGTTACAAACCAAGAATTTGCTGAAGGGCAAAACTTTTCTTCCTCTTCCATGGAAGATTATCACGACAGATGCCAGCCTGACAGGCTGGGGAGCAGTGTTGGAGGAGACGTGCTCGCAGGGGAAATGGTCTGCGATCGAGAAGCTATTGCCCATAAATGTCTTGGAGATCCGGGCAGTTTATATGGCTCTCATAAAGTGGTCTTACAGACTACGAGGTCTCCCTGTTCGGGTTCAGTCCGACAATGCCACAGCAGTGGCTTATATCAATCACCAGGGCGGTACCAGGAGTCTGGTGGCCCAAAAAGAGGTGAATCGCATACTTGTCTGGGCAGAAAAGCATGTTCCATGTCTTTCTGCAGTCTTCATTCCAGGAGTCCAAAATTGGCAGGCGGATTTTCTGAGCCGCCAGCAGTTGTGCCCAGGAGAATGGGCTCTGTACCCCGACGTGCTTCGGAACATATGTTACAGGTGGGGTACTCCAGACGTAGATCTGTTTGCATCCAGGTTCAACAGGAAACTGGAAGAATTTTGTGTCAAGGACAAGAGATACTCTTGCTCAGGGGTCAGATGCTCTGACAGTTCCCTGGGATCAGTACAATCTGATCTATGCCTTCCCACCGAGCCCGCTTCTGTCGTGGTTCCTGGGAAGAGTCAAGAGGGAGACAAAATCGGTCCTTTTGGTGGCCCCAGCTTGGCCCAGGTGACCGTGGTACGCAGAGATCATGAAGTTGGCAGTAGGCAGGCCATGGATCCTCCCTCTCCAGCCAGATCTGCTCTCACAGGGTCCAATTTACCATCCTGCTTTACGCAGTCTAAATTTGACGGTTTGGCTGCTGAGACCCACATTCTGAGAGACCGTGGCCTTTCGGGGCCAGTCCTTTCTACTCTGGTCAATGCCAGAAAGCCGGCCTCCAGGCTTATTTATTACAAAATCTGGAGGGCATATGTTTCCTGGTGTGAACTCAGGAAATGGCATCCTAGAAAGTATGTCATTAGCAGGATCTTGGCCTTTCGCCAGTCAGGCCTAGAAATGAATTTGGCCATAAGCACTATCAAGGTGCAGATTTCGGCCCTGTCAGTGTTTTTTCAGAAGCCACTTGCATCACATTCCATGGTGCAGGCTTTCATCCAGGGGGCCATGCGGATGAGACCGCCAGTCAAACCTCCGGTATGCCCATGGGATCTGAATTTGGTTCTCTCGGCTTTGCAGGGGCAACCATTTGAACCTTTGCATCTGGCTTCATTAGTTCTCCTGACTAAAAAATTGGTATTCTTGGTAACCATATCTACGGCTAGAAGAGTATCAGAGCTAGCAGCTCTTTGCTGGAAATTTATAAGGACCGGGTGGTCATGCGTCCCAACAGGTCCTTTCTACCTAAGGTGGTTTCGGGATTCCATTTGAATCAAGATGTAATCCTACCATCCTTTTTTCCGGACCCACAGTCCGCAGAAGAAGAATCCTTTGCACACTTTGGATGTGGTTAGAGCAATCAGTATATATCTTCAAGCAACTGCTCAGATAAGGAAAACTGATTGCTTGCCCTAGGAAGGACCAGGCGGCGTCAAAATCCACTCTCTCAAGGTGGATTAGACAGGTTATTTCTCAGGCCTATAGTGTAAAGGGGAAGATTCCTCCTTTTCAAGTGAAAGCGCACTCAACGAGGGCTGTAAGTGCTTCTTGGGAAGTGCATCACCAGGCCTCCCTGGCTCAGATCTGTAAGGCTGCAACTTGGTCATCAGTCCACACATTCACCAGATTCTATCAGGTGGATGTCAGAGGGCAAGAGGATATCACCTTTGGGCGCAGTGTACTGCAGGCTGCAGTTTAGGTCCTCCGGTCCCTGGCGGTCTATAATTATGATCTGTGTCTCCCTCCCCTCAATCTGAGCATTGCTTTGGGACATCCCACTATGTAATGAAGCTCCTGTGTCCCGTGATGTATGATCAAGAAAATTGGATTTTTATATACAGCTTACCTGTAAAATCCTTTTCTTGAGAGTACATCACGGGACACAGGGTTCCCGCCCCTCTTGGGTTTTACGTGGTTTCTTATTGCTTTGCTACAAAACTGAGGTGCCTCCCATATGGGAGGGGTTATATAGGGGAGGTATTCTCCTTAATTGGGGGGTTAACCAGTGTCCAATCACCAGAGGTGCCTATAACCCACTATGTAATGAAGCTCCTGTGTCCCGTGATGTACTCTCAAGAAAAGGATTTTACAGGTGAGCTGTATATAAAAATCCCATTTTTGTGCAGGGACTGTTCTTAACACGGGAAACACGTGGCACTTCAAAGGCATACTATAGACACCCCCCAGGCATGATATTTAAAGGAATATTTCACTTTTTTTCACTTTAATCGTCATTAAAATCAGTGCTCCCGAAAAAACAGCTGTTTTTCAAAACATTTTAGGCATTGACCCATGTCCCCTGGGGCTTGAGCCAGGTCCCCAAACCCTTTTTAGAACAGTATCTTGCATATTAGCCATTAAAATTAGCACTTTTTATTTTGAACGTTTGAGTCCCATAGACTTCAATAGGGTTCTAAAGTTTGCACGAAATTTCGGTCCGTTCGAAAGTTCTGGTGCGAACCGAACCGGGGGGGGGGTGTCCCTAGTAAAGACGTATGTCTCAGACGTAAAATGTTTTTGCAAGACTCATAGCTACTAGACTTCTAAACATACTACCCAATCTAATCAAACCAGACCAACTAGGGTTCATTGGGGGAGACAGGCACTTGAAGCTACCAGACGATTGCTTAACCTTATCCATCATACAGAGCTTAGCCCATCTCCTTCTCTGGATTGATACGGAGAAAGCGTTCAACCGAGTTCATTGGGGACACATGTTCACATTGCTAACTAAGTTCTTTTAAGGGTCAAATTCTGTCCGCAATTCTAGCACTCTTCTCTACCCCATCTGCCCAGGTCTTTATGTATGGCCTACTTTCTAAACCCTTCCCAGTAACCAACAGCACTCATCAGGGGTGCCCCCTGTCCCCATCAATATTCAATCTTATGATTGAGCCTTTGGCAGAATCCATCCACTCCCAGCCTTTTATCTCTGAGTTTACAGTCTCATTCATTTTTGCTCATCAGGTCCTTCAAGCATTTAGCAACATCTCATACTATGAAGTAAAATTTTCAAAATCTTTAATTCTAGACTTAGGAGTCCATATTGAAACCCAGAAACACCTCTCAACTTCCATACTCCTAGGCCAACCATGGTATCCCATATTTGGGAATCACCTGAACGTCCTTTACCTCTAAATTGATAGATGCTAATCTTAAACCCTTAATCCAAACAATAAGGGAAGACACACAGCGACTCTCCAAAATTAAGATTTCCTGAGCCGGAAGATACTCAAAACCTTCCTCTGGAAAGGTAAATGAGCTAGATGTTCATACCACTACCTTATTAAATACAGATGAGTACTTGGATTTGGATTACCGGAAATAAATGATTATCTTTATGCCTTGCAGCTCCCACCCCTACGCCAGTGGTTCCAAAACTCACAAGAGATATTATGGACACATACTGAAACTGCACTTACACATGCTAGCAAACTTTACCATATCTTACTGGCAGACTCCTGCAATCCTTTCAACATTAAATCCTTTTCCCTACTCACCTGTGCATCCATGTTAGGTCCTCCAGGACCACCTCCCAAACCACATCCGCCTCCCACTAAGATCATTGGAACACCTTATACCATGTATATATCAATTCAGCTTTCAGCAATGGGATGAAATAGGTATCCACTGGATAGAATACCTCTACCATATTAACACACTGAAAACCTTTGAATCCCTACGAGCAGAGTATGAACTCCCCAGATCTGCTTATTACTTATACATGAGAGTATCTAGTGTCCTATCCAAACGCCCCCTTCCCTGCCTGAAAATATCTGGCAATGTCTGGCAATTTCTTTACTCTCTGTCCCCCAATCAAAAGGGCATTTCCCTCTTTTACTCTTTTACAATTCTTTATAGCACAAACTGATCTTCTCTAAAAACACTCCCTATGCTTAAGTGGGAAGAGGATCTCCACACATCCTCCCTGAGACCCAATGGATGAAAGCCATTCACTGCAACTACTCACTGACACACTGTGTAGCCCACTGGGAAAAATCACAAAAGCATGTGAACCCTGTTAAAGTCTAAGAACATGAAAAATCAAAAGTGCTAATTTTAAAGGCTTTTATGCAAGTTATTGCCATAAAAAGTGGTGATCCGGGTACTGCCCCAGGGGACATGTATCAATGCAAAAATATTTTTTTTTAAAAATAGTTTTTTTCAAGAGCAGTGATTTTAATAATGCTTAAAGTGAAACAAAAAAATTAAATATCCCTTTAAATATCGTTCCGGGGGGGGGCCTTAGTCTGTCTGTAAAGTGGCACATCAGTGCAATGTATAGAACAGTGACGCTGCAAAATTGCATTTCTAAAGGAAAAAATGTAATTTAAACTTGCTTGCGGCTGTAATCTATTGCCAGCTCCTTACAGTCCAAACCAGGCACACCAAAATAAAAAAATTGGCATGGGGCCCCCGCAAAATCCATACCAGACCCTTATCCGAGCATGTAGCCTGGAGGTCAGGATGGGGGGGGGGGGCAAAAGACGGATAAGCAAGCGTTTTATTACATATACATAAAGGAATATAATATTATTTTAACAATTTATGCCCATTTAATTAGCACTGAATTGCAATATTCAGCCAATATGTAACTTGCAGTCAAACCCATTTCAAGCGTCAAAATAAACTGAACAAGTCCTAACTCAGTGAGCCTTTTAAAATTGTGTTTACATTATAAAAACTAGTTCGAGTTTTGTGACTTGAGACTTGTTCTTATTTTTAATGCAAGTTCATATCAGAAAGAACCCAATTATAGAATCATATTGCTTTAACTATTACATTCCAGTAGGAGGAGAAAACATTCAGGCTGTGATGAATTATGTATTGTAGGGAAAGGAAGCCAGACAAAATTAATGAATTAAAAAAAAAAAAAATAAGATATCAAACCCCAGTTTAGTTACTTGTCAAATACCAAAAAGCTCAGCAACAAATAATGGTACAAAATGGCAACCGTGAATGGCATTTTATGTTTTAAAATACAACTTTCATACTGCTTTTCCTCCTGCTGAAATGGTAATTAGGCTGAATGCCTCAATCAAACTCGTAAATCTAGAGATCAAAGTATGCATCTTATCTTGAACGTTAAGGAGACTGTTGTAAATGGTAACTACATTTTCATTCAAGCAGCGCACAGAATGAATGAATTGTGATCAGTGGCAATCCTCCTGATGTTGAACAAGCTTGAAGAGGCCGTGAAACGCGATGGGCTGTCACTTTGAATGAAAGCTGACTAATTTACCTGACTTTAATTCATTTTGGGGAAAATACTTAAGAGCAATAGAGAGGAAAGCTGTCAGAAAGGCTTCCTCATAAAGAAAAGTGCAGCTGCCACGATTCATTTGTGCTTTTTTTTATATGTATGGAAGGCTTAATTATGTCATGATCGAAAACCTCGTCTGCAGGGATGTTTCTTGAGTGAAACAGTAAAGAAAATTACATAAGTAAAGTGGAGATTATTTGTGAACATGGAACAGGTAAGATAGGTAGCATTGCGTCCTGTCCACACGGTAATTACCTAAAAAGAAAAAAATTGGATTTTTGTACTCCTTTTCTTGGAGTACTTTAAGGGACACAGGAATTCCTAGGCTGTTAGATTATATTGCCACCTACAGGTGAAATGAACACTAGCAACACAAATAAACATGGATCTGGAAGTGCCAGAAATTGTAACTTTTACCCACTTCCTGCCCAGGCCAATGTTCAGCTTTCAGCACCGCCACACTTTGAACGATGATTATGTGGTCATGCAACGCTGTACCCAAATAAAGACGTTATCTTTTTTTTTTCACACAAATAGAGCTTTATTTTATTTTTTAAAAAAAGACCGAAAATTTTGGGGAAAAAAAGTTTTGTAAATAGGTAATTTTTCTCTTTTACTGATGTGCGCTGATGAGGCTCCACTGATGGGCACTAATGAGAAGGCACTGAAGGGCATTGATGAGGAGGCACTAATATGCAGCACTGATATGCAGCACGGATAGGCGGCACTGATGTGCAGCACTGATAGGCGGCACTGATATGCAGCATGGATAGGCGGCATGGATAGGCAGCACTGATATGCAGCATGGATAGGCGGCACTGATATGCAGCACTGATATGCAGCATGGATAGATGACACTGATATGCAGCAGGGATAGGCGGCACTGATATGCAGCAGGGATAGGCGGCACTGATATGCAGCAGGGATAGGCGGCACTGATATGCAGCAGGGATAGGCGACATGGATAGCGGCACTGATGGTCACTGAAAGGCAGCACTGACTTGCAACACCAATGGGCACAGTTGGGGCCCTGATTACCTATACAAGTCTCCCCTGTGAAGAAATGCCGCTGATCAGCTCTCCTCTCCTCACACTCTGTCAGTGTAAGGTGGGGAGAGCTGACAACTGGCATTTCCTTGTTCACACATGATCAGCTGTGATTGGAAACAGCTGATCACATGGGTAAAGCGTTATCAGCCCTTTACCGTGATCAGGGTCACACATAACCCTAAGTGCGGTGAGACTGGGGTGACATCATGAGACGTCGTCCCAGAACAATGGAGCATCCCGCCCACGGTCATCTGTCTATTCGGCGTGCAACCACTTAAGCCCCAAACTAATTTGTAGCCAAAGGACCAGGCCCCTTTTTGCGATTCGGCACTGCGACAATGGCTCCCAAACAAAATTAGCATCCTTTTTTTCCCCACAAATAGAGCTTTCTTTTGGTGGTATTTGATCATCTCTGTGGTTTTTATTTTTTGCGCTATAAACAAAAATAGAGCGACAATTTTGAAAAAAATTTAATTGTTTTTACTTTTTGCTATAACAAATAAATTAAAAAAAGCGATCAGCGATTTTTATTGCGACTGCGACATTATGGCGGACACATCGGACATTTTTGACACATTTTTGGGACCATTGTCATTTATACAGCAATCAGTGCTATTTAAATGCACTGATTCCTGTGTAAATGACACTGGCAGTGAAGGAGTTAACCACTAGGGGGCAGTGTAGGGGTTATGTATGACGTGATGTGTTTTTTTTTTATTATAGGGGGGGCGTTCCCTATAAAAGGGAACAGATGATCAGTGACAGCCAAACAGAGAAGCACAGGGAGAGGTTTGTTTACACAGACCTCTCCTCGTTCTTCAGCTCTGTGACCCGATTGCGGGACACCAGCGGCGATCGGGTCTGCTGGTCCCGCTCCTACGGTCACAGAGCACAGGACCGGGTCGGGCACTTAAAGAATCACGTACCGGTATGTGATTGTGCCCAGCCGTGCCATTCTGCTGACGTATATCGGCATGAAGCGGTCCCTAAGTGGTTAAAGAGCAACGCCACTTTTGTTGCAGCACCGGCATTGTGACTGTGGGCGTCGTGCTGTGGCTTCACAGCCGGGCACGCACCGGGCATGCACGAGCCACGCTGTGACTGGCCGGGCAATCATCTGGGACCAGATGATTACAGAGAGGGACTTACTTCCAGCACCCTAAAAAAAAAGAGGGTTTCCGCTACACACCCCCCAAAAAAATTACATGCCAAATGTGGCATGTCAGCGAGTCACCTTCACTTAAAGCGGAAGTTCAATTTTTTGGTGGAACTCCGCTTTAACACATCATAGCGGCACAATTTTCACTTTACTTTTAGCAATTTGCTGACTATTTTTACTGGCTGCCTCTTTAACCACTTGCCGACCGCCTCACGCCGATGTACGTCGGCAGAATGGCACGGGCAGGCATAAGCACGTAGATGTACGTGATTTGCCTCCCGCGGGTCGGGGGCCCGATCGGGCCCCCGCCCGGTGCCTGCGGCGGTCGGTTTTCGTTCGGGAGCGATCCCGGACGAGGGGACGGCCATTCATTCATGGCCACCCCCTCGCGATCGCTCCCGACGAATGGAAATCCCCGGTGACATCACTTCCTCTCCTGTAATGTAAACACAGGAGAGGAAGTGATGTATTCTCTCCTCCGTGTCGGTATTTTTCGTTCCGACACGGAGGAGAGCGGATCAGTGAGTTGCACCAACACATCCCACACACAGTAGAACATGCCAGGCACACTCACACCCCCCCTTTACCCCCCGATCACCCCCCCAATTACCCCTGCCCCCCAGTCACAGTGACACCAATGTCATTTTTTTTTTTTTTTTTTTTTTTTTGCATTGGTGTCATTTGTGACTGTAATAACTGTTAGGGCAGTTAGGGTTAGCCCCCTTTAGTTCTAATGTACCCCCCTAACCCCCCCAATAAAGGTTTAACCCCGTGATCACCCCCCGTCGCCAGTGTCACTAAGGCTGGGTTCACATTGCAGCGGTTTATGAGAACGAATGTGATTCGCACCGCACTGCAGTGCAAATCACATCCGATCTCTGTGCGATTCGAGTTCAGCCATTCGCCGCACCCGCCGCACCCGCCACACCCGCCGCACCCGCCGCAAATTCGCACGGGACCCTTTTTTTGGCCCGCAGCAGAATCGGATCGCATGGGTGTTCACACCATGCGATCCGAGTTTGCAGATCGCACTGCGATATGCGAACTGATCTGGGGGTGTCAGTAACATTTCACTGACACTCCCAGCAGTTCGCATAGGGCAGTGTGAACTGCCGCCGGGAGGCATGCGATGCGGGAACCCGCCGCGGATTCGCGGCGTTTCCGCATCGCTCCAGTGTGAACCCAGCCTAATAAGCGATCATTTTTCTGATCGCCGTATTAGTGTCACAGGTGACGCTAGTTAGGCAGGTAGGTATTTAGGTTCGCCGCAGCTTTTTATAGCGCTAGGGACCCCCATATACTACCGCATAAAGCCCCCTGATTGCCCCCTAGTTAACCCTTTCACCAGTGATCACCATATAACTGTTACAGGTGACGCTGGTTGGTTAGTTATTTTTTTATAGTTTCAGGGCACCCGCCATTTATTACCTAATAAAGGTTTAACCCCCTGATCACCCGGCAGGTGTCATTTGTGACTAATAACTGTTAGGGCAGTTAGGGTTAGCCCCCTTTAGTTCTAAGGTACCCCCCTAACCCCCCCAATAAAGGTTTAACCCCGTGATCACCCCCCGTCGCCAGTGTCACTAAGGCTGGGTTCACATTGCAGCGGTTTATGAGAACGGATGTGATTCGCACCGCACTGCAGTGCAAATCACATCCGATCTCTGTGCGATTCGAGTTCAGCTATACAGATAGTATGGCTGAATTCGTGTCGCACCCGCCGCACCCGCCGCAAACTCGCACGGGACCCTTTTTTTGGTCCGCAGCAGAATCGGATCGCATGGGTGTTCACACCATGCGATCCAAGTTTGCAGATCGCACTGCGATATGCGAACTGATCTGGGGGTGTCATTAACATTTCACTGACACTCCCAGCAGTTCGCATAGGGCAGTGTGAACTGCCGCCGGGAGGCATGCGATGCGGGAACCCGCCGCGCATTCGTGGCGTTCCCGCATCGCTCCAGTGTGAACCCAGCCTAATAAGCGATCGTTTTTCTGATCGCTGTATTAGTGTCACAGGTGACGCTAGTTAGGCAGGTAGGTATTTAGGTTCGCCGCAGCTTTTTATAGCGCCAGGGACCCCCATATACTACCGCATAAAGCCCCCTGATTGCCCCCTAGTTAACCCTTTCACCAGTGATCACCATATAACTGTTACAGGTGACGCTGGTTGGTTAGTTATTTTTTTATAGTTTCAGGGCACCCGCCATTTATTACCTAGTCTCACTAGTGTACCCCTAAATTTAGGGGTGTCTACTTTCTAAAATGGGGTCATTTGGGGGGGGGGTTTGTGCCATCTTGGCATTTTATGGCCTTCAAAACTGTAACGCCCTTAGAAAGCCTGAAGGCGGTGCTTGGTTTTTGGGGCCCCGTACGCGGCTAGGCTCCCAAAAAGTCCCACATATGTGGTATCCCCGTACTCAGGAGAAGCAGCAGAATTTATTTTGGGGTGTCATTTCACATATGCCCATGGCATGCGTGAGCAATATATCATTTAGTGACAACTTTGTGAAAAAAAAAAAAAGTTTGTAATTTTCCCGCAACTTGTGGCAAAATATAAAATATTCCATGGACTCAACATGCCTCTCAGCAAATAGCTTGGGGTGTCTACTTTCTAAAATGGGGTCATTTGTGGGGGTTTTGTGCCATCTTGGCATTTTATGGCCTTCAAAACTGTAATAGGTAGTGAGAAGTGAACTCAAAAAATTACGCCCTTAGAAAGCCTGAAGGCGGTGCTTGGTTTTCGGGGCCCCGTACGCGGCTAGGCTCCCAAAAAGTCCCACATATGTGGTATCCCCGTACTCAGGAGAAGCAGCAGAATTTATTTTGGGGTGTCATTTCACATATGCCCATGGCATGCATGAGCAATATATCATTTAGTGACAACTTTGTGAAAAAAAAAAAAAAAAAAAAAAAGTTTGTAATTTTCCCGCAACTTGTGGCAAAATATAAAATATTCCATGGACTCAACATGCCTCTCAGCAAATAGCTTGGGGTGTCTACTTTCTAAAATGGGGTCATTTGTGGGGGTTTTGTGCCATCTTGGCATTTTATGGCCTTCAAAACTGTAATAGGTAGTGAGGCGTGAAATCAAAAATTTACGCCCTTAGAAAGCCTGAAGGCGGTGCTTGGTTTTCGGGGCCCTGTACGCGGCTAGGCTCCCAAAAAGTCCCACATATGTGGTATCCCCGTACTCAGGAGAAGCAGCAGAATTTATTTTGGGGTGTCATTTCACATACGCCCATAGCATGTGTGAGCAATATATCATTTAGTGACAACTTTGTGTAAAAAAAAAAAAAAAAATTTTTTTTTGTCATTATTCAATCGCTTGAGGCAAAAAAATAAAATATTCAATGGGCTCAACATGCCTCTTATCAATTTCCTTAGGGGGTCTACTTTCCAAAATGGGGTCATTTGGGGGGGTTTTGTACTGCCCTGTCATTTTAGCACCTCAAGAAATGAGATAGGCAGTCGTAAACTAAAAGCTGCGTAAATTCCAGAAAACGTACCTTAGTTTGTAGATGTGACAACTTTTGCGCAAACCAATAAATATACAATTATTGACTTTTTTTTTACCAAAGACATGTGGCTGAATACATTTTGTCCTAAATGTATGACTAAAATTGAGTTTATTGGATTTTTCTAATAACAAAAAGTAGAAAATATCATTTTTTTTCAAAATTTGCGGTCTTTTTACGTTTATATCGCAAAAAATAAAAATCGCAGAGGCAATCAAATACCATCAAAAGAAAGCTCTATTTGTGGGAAGAAAAGGACGCAAATTTTGTTTGGGTACAACATTGCATGACCGCGCAATTACCAGTTAAAGCAGCGCAGTGCCAAAGTGTAAAAAGACCTCTGGTCATTTACCAGCAAAATGGTCCGGTCTGAAAGTGGTTAAGTAGGATGATTGTATATGATTACATGCCATCATTATCTGTCTACAAAGTAGTAATTGTTGAAGCCATAATTTAACGTTACAGTTTCAACTGTAAATAGTAATTTTTATAAATGGCATACACAGCGAATAGTGGTTAAGACAGAGTATGGGATAAACTATCATTTTAAAACATTTTGTGAATTGTCAAGTAAACTAAAAGTATATTTTTTTACAGTTTTCTTTTAGTGCAAACCGTTTTTTATTCAGTTTTAAGTGTGTAGGCCAGATTAGGGCCAATTTACTATCTTTCAAACTTTAGGGGAGGAGGGGGGCAGACTGTGGCTAGTGGGAAAATAAAGTGCCCTGGCGTCAGTGGGAGTAAATAATGCCCAATCATTGGTATCGGGGGAGGAATAGTGCCCATCATTGGTGTCAGTGGGAGGAATACTGCCCCATTATTGGTATCAATGGGAGAAATAGTGCCCCATCGTTGACATTAATATGAGAAGTGCCCCATCATTGGCATCAATGGGAGGAATAGTGCCCCATCATTGGCATCAATGGGAGGAATAGTGCCCCATCACTGGTATCAATGGGAGGAATAGTTCCCCATCACTGGTATCAATGGGAGGAATAGTGAGCCATCAATGGCATCAGTGGAAGGAATAGTGCCCCATCATTGGTGTCAGGAGGAGGAATGGTGATGAGAAAGGGAAGGGGAGAGGGGAGGCACCAACTGAATGTAGTATTATAGTAGGTTTTAAAAGCATAAAGGTGAAGAAACACTTAAAGCGGGAGTCCGCCGGGAGTTCCGCCGTTTTTTTTTTTAAAAGCCAGCAGCTACAAATACAGCAGCTGCTGACTTTTAAAATAAGGACACTTACCCGCCCAGTGCGCCCGCGATGTCGGCACCCGAAGCCGATCTCTCGATCGTCTCTCGGGTGCTGCCGCCGCCATCTTGGGTATGGGAATCAGGAAGTGGTCATTTCCCGGTTCCCTACTGCGCATGCACGAGTCGCGCTGCGCAATAAGGATGGTCCCGCTGCCTCTGGGATCCGTGTGTTTCCCAGCAGGCAGCGGGGGACTTTCGGAAAGGGGCATAATCTACGCCCCTTTCCGCAGATAGCTATGCCGGAAGTGGGTGCAGGTACCTGTACTGTACAGGTACCTGCACCCCCCTCCCCCCTGAAAGGTGCAAATTGTGGCGCCGGAGGGGGGGAGGATTCCAATGAGCGGAAGGTCCACTTTAGGGTGGACCTCCGCTTTAAGCCCCATATACACTATCAGATTTTCTGCTGATATTTTCCTTCAGATTTACCAAAACCAAATAATAGTAAATAAAAACCTTAGGAGTTTAAATTTGTATGCAATCAGGCAGGCCCTTCTACTACATGGTTTTGGTAAATCTGTAGACAGAAAAACAGCAGAAAATCTGATAGTAGGTATGCAGGGCTGGTGCAAGGATTTTTGACACCCTAGGCGAAACCTAATTTTGCAGCCTCGCATTGGCTCCACCCTTGACTCCACCCCCGACTCCACCCCTTCCCCCTGCCCATGTAAACCTCGACTTTTTAATGAAGCGCCCATCAAATTCAGCCTCACCAGCGCTCATCAAATGCGGCCTCACCAGCGCCCATCAAATGGGGATTCACTCACACCCATAAATGCAGCCTACCAGTGCCCATCAATGAATGTTTGCTTGCTTCCATTCATTCATGAGTCGGAACACAGATACAGTCCTCCGCTGCTGCTGAGCCTCTGACAATATGTGTGAACAGAGCGGGGGTAGTCTGCTGATGCTGAGAATTAGTTGCTTGCTGCAGAGAGAAGAGAGTATGAACACTAGTGGTTGGGCACCCTAGGCAGCAGGGCGTTTGCCAAGTGATAGCATCGGCCCTGTGTGTATGGGGCTTTGCAGGATGAAGGGTTAAAAGGTGCTCATAGTAAGGTAGCCTGCTTGAATATAGTGCCATCCTGCAGGCTCCGCCGGCTGGGTCCTGGTCGCTAGCAGTGGATTGTGGGAGACCGTGGCTCTCTGCAGCTTTAGGAAGCTCACGCTGACCAGCGTGGAATTCTCAGGCGGAAGTGACGTCAGTGGGAGAAATAGTGCCCCATCGTTGGTATCAATAGGAGCAATGATGCCCCATCGTTGGTATCAATTGGAGGAATAGTGCCCCATCATTGGTATCAATGTGAGGAATAGCGCCCCATCCTTGGGATCAATGGGGGGAATAGTGCCCCATCACTGGTGTCAATGGGAGGAATAGTGCCCCATCACTGGTATCAATGGGAGGAATAGTGCTCCATTGTTTGGATCAATGGGAGCAATAGTGCCCCATCGTTGGTATCAATGGAAGCAATAATGCCCCATCGTTGGTATCAATAGGAACAATAATGCCCCATCGTTGGTATCAATGGAAGCAATAATGACCCATCGTTGGTATCAATTGGAGGAATAGTGCCCATCATTGGTATCAATGGGAGGAATAGCGCCCCATCCTTGGGATCAATGGGGGAAATAGTGCCCCATCACTGGTGTCAATGGGAGAAATAGTGCCGTATCAATGGGAGAAATAGTGCCACATCCGTGGTGTCAGTGGGAGTAATAGTGCTCCATCATTGTTATCAATGGAAGGAATAGTGCCAAATCATTGGGGTCAGTGGGAGAAATAGTAGCCATCACTGGTATGAAATGGGAGGAATAGTGCCCCATTGTTGGTATCAATGGTAGGAATAGTGCCCCATTATTGGGATCAATGGGAGGAATAGTGCTCCATCATTGGTGTCAGTATTGGGATTAGTGCTCCATTGTCAGTGTTGATGGCAGAAACTAGGCACCTCTGTTGCTGACAGTGGGGGGAATAATGCACCCAGGGCCCGGTAAAAGCAAGCAAGAGTCTGCATCCGGTCCCCGGCTGCAGTGTGGAGACCATTGGTTTAGGCACTAACTAAAAAATGCACTGTTAACTTTCATTTCAGCATTGCCATGTCCCACTTGAAATTTATTGAAGGTCATGGTTATAGATAGAACCCCAAATTAGGGCTGAACCTAAATCTGCATAGGCACCACGCCCTGCATTGCAGTATACAAACAGAGGAACACCTATGCACCAACTGCCAGGCACAAAACATTTCTTGTTCAATATGTTTATTAAAAGAGATGCAAGAAAAGTATACAAAATGTTGTTCACTCCTTTTTGTGAGCTAGTGAGATACCAGGGCTTTTTTTCTCAGAGAACAGGCGCAGGAACTCCCCCCTCCTGAGTGAATCCTTGTCTCCACCCCTTACCCATCTCCAAGCATTGTCCCTTGATTCCACCCCTACCCACCCCTCAGTATTGCCCATTTTAGAGGATACAGAGCCAAGTATTCTGACATTTTCAATCCGGGAACAAACTTCCGAGCATGCCCAGAAATGTGCACGAATTTGCACAAAAATTGCGTGAACGCATATGCATGAAAATGCACAAAAAAAAAAAAGTCTGAAAAAGTAGATGCTCAAACAGGAGTATTGTGTGCAAAAGGCAGTCCGTAGGGTTCAATATTGAGTTGGCCCACCCTTTGCAGCTATAACAGCTTCAACTTTTCTGACAAAGGCTGTCCACAAGGTTTAGGAGTGTGTCTATGGGAATGTTTGACCATTCTTCCAAAAGCGCATTTGTGAGGTCACGTACTGATATAGATGAGAAGGCCTGACTTGCAGTCTCTGATATAATTCATCCCAAAGGTATTCAATCGGGTTGAGGTCAGGACTCTGTGCAGGCCAATCAAGTTCCTCCACCCCAAATTTGGGATTATGGTGTGGTGTTGTTTTTCAGGGGCTGGGTTTGGCCCCTTAGTTCCAGTGAAGGGAACTCTTAAGGTGTCAGCATACCAAGACATTTTGGACAAATTCATGCTCCCAACTTTGTGGGAACAGTTTGGGGGATGGTCCAAAGCAAGGTCCATAAAGACATGGGTGAATGAGTATAGAATTCGAGGAACTTGACTGGCCTGCACAGAGCCTCAATCTCAACCTGATAGAACACCTTTTGGATGAAATTGAGCGGAGACTGCGAGCGAGGCCTTCTCATCCACCATCAGTACCTGACCTCACAAATGCACTTCTGGAAGAACAGTCAAACACAGTCCCATAGACACACTCCTAAACCTTGTGGACGGCCTTCCCAGAAGAGTTGAAGCTGTTATAGCAGCAAAGGGTGGGCCAATTCAATATTGAACCCTACAGAATAAGACTGAGGTGCCATTAAAGATCATGTGCGTGTAAAGGCAGGTGTTCCAATAATACTTTTGGTAATATAGTGTATATTTGAGAGATTGAGTTGCGCAAACTTGTTTTGAATCAACAAAATAAATAAAATTGCAACCCCTAGGAGAGGTGAGTCGGGAGGAAGTAGAGAGGAGATGTTGCTGGAAGAAGTAGAGAGGAGGAGGTGACCTGGTGTCCTGTATATTTACTGCAGGGATGGATGGCCCCCTGGTGGCTTGATATCTATGTTCACACCATTGTGCCAGAAAAGTAAAAGAGTGGAAGATCCCCTGGTGGTGGAGAACAAGATAGACAGCAGAATTCCCATAGTTTGATGCGATTTAACAAAGCAGCAGAGGTGAGAGTTCTGAGAGCCCAGATTTGGATCTCCCTGATTGTTTTGTTCTCTTCTATGTGTGGGAACCAGCTTATTCCATATATATATCTACTGAGACATCATTTTATTTATTATTTGAGAGACTTTCCATATCCGAATTGATGAGATGATGCATGCGTTTTATAGTATTTAGTATTGCCATATGCCTTTTTTTGTTTTCACCCAGCGCCGCTACTAGTGACTTACTCCGTGTTGCCTATTAGACATGTGCAGAGTAAAATATTTTGTTTCGGAATTTCGTTTTCATCCGAAAAATTAATTTATTTAGTTACTCCCAAAATTCGTTTTTATTTATTTTGTTTTTCGTTCAAAAATTGCATTCGTCCAAAAATCCACATGAATTACGGTTGAATCTGTCTTTGAAGGCTTATGGTGTCTGTCGAATGTATAAAGAAGATTCGACGGAGCTAGTATATAGCATACTTCGTGTGAACTTTAGAACCCCATTAAAGTCTATGGGACTCCAACGTTCAAAATCTAAAGTGCTAATTTTAAAGGCTAATTTGGAAGTTACTGTCCTAAAAAGTGTTTGGGGACCTGGGTCCTGCCCTAGGGGACATGTATCAATGCAAAAAAAAGTTTTAAAAACCGCCGTTTTTTCGGGAGCAGTGATTTTAATAATGATTAAAGTGAAACAATAAAAGTGTAATATTCCTTTCAATTTCGTGGGGGGTGTCTATAGTATGCCTGTGAAGGGGTGCATGTTTCTGGTGCTTAGAACTGTCCCTGCTCAAAGTGTCATTTATGCAGGAAAAAATGTCCTTTAAAATCACTCGCAGCTATTATGAATTGTCGGCTCCGTAATACACAGAACACTCATTGAAAGTCATTGATAAAAAAAAAAAAAAAAAAAAAAGCGTAGGGGTCCCCCAAATTCAATTACCAGGCCCTTCAGGTCTGGTGTGGATATTAAGGGGAACCCTGCGTCAAATTAAAAAAAAAAATTGACGTGGGGTTCCCCCTAAATATCCATATCAGACCCTTTATCCGAGCACGCAACCTGGCAGGCCGCAGGAAAAGAGGGGGGGACGAGAGCGCGCCCTCCCTCCCTCCTGAACCGTACCAGGCCACATGCCCTCAACATTGGGAGGATGCTTTGGGGGGTCTGTGACCCCTCAAAGCACCTTGTCCCCATGTTGATGCAGAGAAGGGCCTCATCCCCACAACCCTGGCCGGTGGTTGTGGGGGTCTGCGGGCAGGGGGCTGATCAGAATCTGGAAGCCCCCTTTAACAAAGGGACCCCCAGATCCCGGCCCTCCCCTGTTTGAAATGGCAAGGGTGTACAAAAGTACCCCTACCATTTCACAAAGAAAGTGTAAAAAATAGTTAAATAAGACAAACACACTTTTGAAAAATTCCTTTATTAAAAATAAAAAAAAAGATTCCAGCGGTGGTAATCCACTCTTGCTATCCAGTGACGGATGATCATCTCTCCGGGGTCCAGCGATGGCTCATCTGAATCAGCGCAGCGAATCCATCCATCTTCTGTCTCCATGGAGGAGACACTGTGGGGATTCCGGCGGCCTGACGTTTGTTATATGCGGAGGGCGGGGTCATCCGTCACCTGACCCCGCCCTCCTCTGACGCAAGGGGAAAACCGGGCTTCCCCGTGACGTATGGGTGACCCCGCCCCCCTTTGATGTAACGGAAACCTGCCTGTGTTACATCAGAGGGGTGCGGGGTCACCCATACGTCATGGGAAAGCCCGGGTTTCCCCTTGCGTCAGAGGGGGGCGGGGTCTGGTGACGGGTGGCCCCACCCTCCACATATAACAAACGTCAGGCCGCCGGAATCCCCGCAGTGTCTCCTCCGTGGAGACAGAAGATGGATGGAGTCGCTGCGCTGATTCAGATCAACCATCGCTGGACCCCAGAGAGATGATCGTCCATCGCTGGATAGCAAGAGTGGATTACCACCGCTGGAATCTTTTTTTTAATTTTTTTTTATTTTTAATAAAGGAATTTTTCAAAAGTGTATTTGTCTTATTTAACTATTTTTTACACTTTCTTTGTGAAATGGTAGGGGTACTTTTGTACCCCCTTACCATTTCAAACAGGGGGGGCCGGGATCTGGGGGTCCCTTTGTTAAAGGGGGCTTCCAGATTCTGATAAGCCCCCCACCCGCAGACCCCCACAACCACCGGCCAGGGTTGTGGGGATGAGGCCCTTCTCCGCATCAACATGGGGACAAGGTGCTTTGAGGGGTCACAGACCCCCAAAGCATCCTCCCAATGTTGAGGGCATGTGGCCTGGTTCGGTTCAGGAGGGAGGGGGGCCACTCTCTCGTCCCCCCTCTTTTCCTGCGGCCTGCCAGGTTGCGTGCTCGGCTAAAGGGTCTGGTATGGATTTTTAGGGGGACCCCCACATCATTTTTTTTTAAATTTGACGCGGGGTTCCCCTTAATATCCATACCAGACCTGAAGGGCCTGGTAATTTGGGGGACCCCCCCACGCTTTTTTGTAATTTATTTATTTATTTATTTTATCAATGACTTTCAATAAGTGTTCTCTGTATTACGGAGCCGACAATTCATAATAGCTGCGAGTGATTTTAAAGAACTTTTTTTCTGCATAAATGACACTTTGTACAGGGACAGTTCTAAGCACCAGAAACATGCGCCCCTTCACAGGCATACTATAGACACCCCCACGTACGAAATTTAAAGGAATATTACACTTTTATTGTTTCACTTTTTTAACTTTTTTTGCATTGATACATGTACCCTGGGGCAGGACCCGGGTCCCCAAACACTTTTTAGGACAGTAACTTGCAGAATCTTTTCTCTCTGTCAAATCTTTTTTCTCTGTCGAATATTTTCTCTATAAAATCTTGGACTAATAGAGGTAAGGTTAGGCACATTCGATCACAGGTTCTATAGACACAGATTGTTATTGTCAGAGTCACGTCGAATCTCCTATTCTATATCGAACTGTTCTAACAATGAAAACGAAAATAAAGCATTTATTTATGTTGGATCTTTCATTTTTCGGATTCTGTGCTTTCGTTATAGTTTGTCAAAATGAAAATGAAAATAGCTGAAATTCGGACGAAAATGCATTCGGACGAAAACGAATGCACGTCTATTGCCTATAATCATTTATATATTCAAGTTTAATTTCCTATATACACATTATTGTTTGCGCAGGATCATTATGTACTTTATTTATGTAGTATTATGTGAATACTATTAGAGCCTGCTGCATATATATAGCACTTTTAGGTGTATTTATACGTGTATATTTTATATCACTTTGAGCACTTTTTTACTGATGATAGTACTTTATTATCACTGACACTTTATTACTGATGTTAGCACTTTATTACTTATGATATTGATTTATTTGTAGTATACTGGTTTCTATATTATTAGCACTGATAACATTATTAAGAGCTATCAGGCCTTATTTATTTAATATTTATCATTTATTTTTCTTATACTTTTTGGTATTTATTACACGTAGAACTTTCTCATTTATTTAGTAGCATGAAGGCTATCTATACACAATGTCTCACTGCATTGTGGTGACCAGGAGAGAACCTCAGCACGGAGCCAATCAAAATAGGAATTGTGCATCTGCAACCAAGGATAACCAATAACCAGTGGAAAATTAGGTAAGGAAATAACTTGGAATTGGATTATCTCATGGTGAAGAGCCCCTACGGCCATGGACAATGGAATCGTCAAATTCACATGGGCAAGCTGTAGAGGTCTCCCATCAAGAGCCTCAATGGCAAGAGGAGTGTCACGCAGCTGCAGCAGAATCAAGCGCTTTGATACAAAGGCAGCAACAATGAACAGGCCTGAAGCCCCAGAGTCGATTAGAGCCTGTATCTCGACGGACGACTCAGCCCAAGAAAGTGTGACCAAAACCAGGGGCAACGCCACCTAAAGTCCGTTCATGACAGGACCTCAAGGTTTGGGCGTTCACTGGACTGGTAAAGACAAGACTTCAAAAAGTGACCTGGCTGGCCACAATAAAGACACAATCTCTCCCTCCTCCTAAAGGTTCTCTCATCCGCAGAGAGATGCATGAAACCCAAGTGCATGGCTTCACCTTCACTGCCCGACTCGGTACCAGGAGGCATGGGAGGTGAGGGAGGCACGGGTGGGACTGCAAAGCTCGGAGACAAGCATACAAGAGGCTTACGCAAGCGCTCCTTAAAAGAGAGAGTCTTTTTCCCCAAATCTGGAGTCAATGAGGATGGCAAATGTGATCAACTTCTCCAGCTCAGTAGGTATATCTTGGGCTGCTATCTCATACTTGATGGTATTCTAGAGACCATGAGAAAAAGCAACCACGAGGGCCTCATTGTTCCACGCAACCTCTGCTGCCAGAGTGTGGAATTCAATGGCGTAGTCGGCAACAGTTTCCTCGTACTCTGTTTGATGGACATGAGGCACTTAGCAGCAGAAGATGAGCATTCAGGAACGTCAAGTACCCTTTTAAAGGAAGCCACAAACTTCTCCCATAGAGGGTTTTTCCCAGACCAGGGCACTCTCAGAAAGCAAAGATATCATGTAACCTACTTTGCTTCTGTCTGTGGGAAACGCCTGAGGCAGCATCTCAAAGTATATCTCAACCTGGTTGAGAAACCCTCTGCATTGGGCTGGATTGCCCCCAAATCGCTGGGGAAGGGGAGAAGAACCAGACATACCTCTAACAGAGGTAATACTCGAGGCGGGTGCCTGCACAGAGAATGGAGGAGCAGCAGCAGCAGGGTCAGCCTGCAACATAGGTTGTACCGGGGCGGCCACAGTGGGATATTCCAGATGAGCCGTGTGACTTAGGAGCATTTGTAATGCCATGGTGAAATGATCCATGTGGTGATGCAGTTCATCCAATATGGAAAAAAATATTACCAAAAAGCGGATTGACTGCATCTTCTGAATTCATGGCATTCGCCTACTGTCAGAAACCATTAAATCAGACCGAGACAATAGTACAGTTAAATCACACTTGTTTAATAATAAAAGTAAAAAGAACAAACTTAGTCAAAACATAGCCAAAGTTCAGTAACCGGAATGGATAGTCAGCCAAGCCAGAAGTCAGGGATCAATCTAGTAGAACAGCAAGCAGGATCTGGAACCAGAAGGGATGTCAGCAAAGCCAGTAGGAGTTTCTTGTGAGGTGACCAGGAAGAAGGCAGAGCTCCTCTGGGCTGGGCGGCTTAAGTAGGCAGGACTGACGAGCAGGATCATCAACAGCTGAGTAACTGTGGAGAGAGATGGGAGCTGGCAATTAGCCGACAGCTGAGCGGCCAGCTCAGAGAAGGAAGGGCTGAGCCCAGCCCTGACAGCCTATCAGTGTTCATCAGTGCCCATAAGTGCGGCATATTCGTGCCTCCTCATCAGTGGAGGCACAAATTGGTCTTTTTTTTTTAGGAAAAAAAAAAAAAAACAGGAGTGAATAAAAACCACCAAAAGAAAGTTCTATTTGTGTGAAGAAAATGATAACAATTCTACATGGGTACAGTGTAGCATGACCACGCAGTTGTCATTCAAAGTGTGATAGTGCTAAAAGCTGAAATATGGCCTGGGCAGGAAGGGGGTGTAAGTGCCCTGTATTGAGGTGGTTAAAATACACAATGGTTTCACTTTACAGGACACTTACAATGAGGATAAAAACCTCCAAAATGTTCCATAATATTTTACGTGCACACTGAAGGTGACCAACCAAAAACAGCTCCCTTCAGCTGACATCAAGTTACAAAATGATGGCGGGGGGACTGGTATTAGGTGTTGTGTAGTCCATAACATGCAAAAGGTGTTTGTGCGGGACAAGATTGTTTCTGCCAACTATAAAATCTGGGTTGTTGTCCATAGTGACCATTCAGTTTTTCTCTCTCACATACAGGGAACATGAAATATGGAATATCCAAGGTTGCCGTGTTTAAGAAAGTTTTTATTTTCTTTCCTCGGTTATAACTAGCCCCCACAAAATATTATTTTCAATCCAAATGGTTGTTAATTCCCCCCTCAAAAAAAGGAAATAGCTACTTTGCACACATGTAGCCAAATTTTGTGTTTTTCAGCAGCACTTTTTTTTAAGCTATTTAATTTGTGGAATGTCGACCTGCAGAGCTACAAATTACCAAAAACATACTTTTCGTTTAGTTTCCATTATTCTTCTGCTTTTACTGCGAGAGTTCGCAGGGAAACGAGCTGATCTATTAGGTGATGGAACACACAATACAATAGGTCAGTAGCTGCTGTTGTGGGCTTTGTCTTCCTGTCCTTCTCGCTGCTTCCAATAACAAGTTACAGACAGAGTCATTGGATTCACACACAATGCACAGCAAATTATCCCACAGTAACTTGCAGAAAAGAAGGACATTAATGTTTAGAGTGGCAAGGGAAAAAAAAAAAATCTGTATTCATTTTCCATCATCGCTGTTGCTGACCTCGTAAAGTGCTCGACTATTTGTACGCGCAATTAGCAGGTGAAAGATCGAGTTAGAAAAGCATTTCAATGAAAAAAAAAAACATGGTTTGATGTAGATGGGGGAAATTGCCTTTCCTGCGTGCCGTGATTGTTTCCTTTGTGTTACATCTTATTTAGTAAGCTTGGATAATTTTTGAGGGTCCGGCCTGTGGTTTGATTGACTCAAGCTATACCAGTTATGGACGCCTCTCAACTTAGATTGGGAAAAATGACTTTAATGGAAATCAATTCCAAACTAAAAGCAGTCAAAGACTAGTCATAAAAAGTACATTAGGTTAAATCACTCAGTTAAAGAGAACCTATGAGTTTAGAAATATGGAAGCTGCAATTACTTATTATACTTTTTAAAAGGTACAGGCTCTGGAGTAGACATTCTCATATTGGTGTTACTGCTAGTGAATCTCTGATTTGGAATACGCAAACTGTCTGAACTCTAAAATGTGTGAACTCTTGTTCTGCATGCTATCATTTCATCACAGAAGTTGGATTGGGTGATCGTGGCTAAGATGTCCAGTGACGAAACGCATAAGGCAGGACTTGGTACACATCAACGGCAAACATCATTTCTGGCAGCTTTTGGTTTCTCTGTTTTGGTCTGTGGAACGCACGCCATCCAGAACCAGGAACTGGTTGACTCTAGCCATCTTTTGTGAGTGGGGCAGGCTGTTTTTAGCCCCATTTTTTACCTAATGTTAAGTCCTTTTAACTCGTGATTAAAAAAATAAATATATTTTCTATTGGATTTATGTACTGGATGCCCATTTTTGATTATATGTGGATGCAGTTTTTATACATATTCTGTTCTGGATTACCTACCGTTTCCTGGGAATATCCTGACTGGAGACACAGTTCTCTACTGTCAGGGCTGGCTTAGCCCTTCCTCCTCTGGGCTGGCCACTCAGCTGTTGGCTAATTGCCAGCTCTGTTCTCTTTCCACAGTTACCAGCTGTTCCCGATGATGCTCATCTGACCTGCCTATTTAAAGCCTTCCTGCTCACTTTTTCATTTGCCTTAAGTGGTCACATCACAGGGAACCATCTCCTGCTGTTTGTTTCAAGACTGGCTTTCTGACATCCCATCTGGCTTCTTATCCTGCTTGCGGTTGCTCTCCTTGGATCCCTGACTTCCGGCCTGGCTGATTACCCGATCTGGTTAATGAACTTTGGACTGGCTGACTACCCGATCTGGCTACAGGACTGAGGCCGCGTACACACGGGCGGACTGTTCGTCCAACTTTGTCCGCTGAACAGTGTTTGGGCGGACAGTCCGCTCGTGTGTGGGCTTTCAGTGGACAGTTTCAGCGGACAGTTTGACGAACAAGGTTTTTCGGAAATTCCGTAAAACTGTCCGCTGAAACCTTGTTTGAGCGAACAGTCCGCCCGTGTGTAGGCTTGTTCGTCAAACTAAGTTCCGCGCATGCTCAGAAAGGATTTACACGCCGAAAGTTATAATGCAGTGTATAGGACGTCGTATTTTTCGTCCCGTCGTACGTGCCGTTCACGTCATCGCGCACGGTTTCAGCAAACTGTTCGTTCGTCGTGTGTGGCCATGTCCGTCCATGCTAATTTTGAGCGGACTGTTTGCCGAAACTGTTTGACGGACAAAGTTGGGCGAACAGTCCGCCCGTGTGTACGCGGCCTCAGGCTTTGCTTGACTATGCTTTTTTCTATTTACCTTTTTATTATTATTAATAAACAAGTGTGATTTGATTGTACTTCTGTCTCAGTCTGTTTCATGGTTTCTGACATCTACATGTTCTTTACCTCTGCAGGGGTGGGGGCTTCTGGTGAGTGCACATACTTGAGGGGGAGCACAAGAAGTCCCCTTATTTTGATGTATTTGGTCACTTTATATATATTTGTTGCACAAGAAGTCACTTTAGTTGATGTACAAAAGGAAATTACGTCGCAATATTTGGAAATTAGCACTAGTCACTTTCATGAAATTAAGAATATGGGACACTGAACAATTTTGTATTCATTGTTTTATGAACTTTTTTCATCGATACACAGTAATACTTATATAATATTTCTTTAGTCTTTATTATTTACAGATTTTCTATTAATGATTTATACTTGGCACTTTATGATTCACTTTATATTATCAATTATTGGTCATTGCATACCTTATGCAGATGCATCATAATTTGTGGTAAGAGTGTTTTTCCACTTACCATCAGGTTTTCCTTATAGCATTCAATATTTGCACTTTTCAATGAGATATTTACTCATCAGAGTTTTATCATTTTATAGTGGTTTTAGACCTATTCACTTTCTTGCAGTGTACCCTCACCGTGTTTGGGGGGTATTTAATTACATTCATTATTAGCAGCACCAACATCCCCGTTTCTTATTTTACAGTTCTTGGGACACCATTTTGTGGAGTCTTTATTGGGGAGGCTGCAGCTATATCTATACCCAAGCGCGGATTTTTTGTCCTATATATATTATCATGGCTTATGTCAACTACTTCAAAGTCCCTAAAAACACAACCAATAAAGCTATTGATTATTGGGTCTGTAAAATAAATTGGTGGGCTAAACTGGCACTCTTTGCCATAAAGATGTTCTGATGTCCACCATCTAGGGCAGCTCTCAAATTTTCCAGTCGCCTACTCACATTTTGCGAGTGGAAAATTAGAGTTTGCGAACTGGGCTGCCTGCCTGGGAGAGGAGGAGGGGGAGAGCACAACTGGTGGGGTTGATCTGGAGCCTTCTCCCAGTGATTGTCCCGGGAGGAAGAGGAGAGCCACGGAATAGCACGCTGTTACCGATGTTTACATTATAATTGTCACAGCTCTGCTCGACACAGTCCTGCCTCCCTCCTGACCTGTGCCTGTGATAGATAGAATGCTACTCCAATGCTGTGATGCGTTCTGTCACAGGTGCAGGTCAGGAGGAGGCGGGGCTGTGTAGAGCAGAGCGGTGACAATTATAATGTAAGTGCCAGTAACAGCGTACTATCCCCCGGCTCTCCTCTTCCTCCAGCCATGCATTCCTCTGCCCAGCAATGGGCAGTGTGCGGCAGCAATGGGCACAGTAAGGCTGAAATGGGCACAGTGGGACTGCAATGGGCAGAGTATACCTGAAATGGGCACAGGCTGAAATGGGCACAGTGGGTCTGCAATAGGCACAGTATGGCTGAAATGGGGACAGTATGGCCGCAATGGGTGCATTATTATTATTATTATACACGATTTATATATCGTCAACAGTTTACGCAGCGCTTTACAATGTATAGGGGGGGGGGGCAACACAATTACAGTACAATACAAAAAGGTACAGGAGGGCCCGGCTCGTAGAGCTTACATTCTAAAGGGAGGGGGTGGTGGTACAAAAGGTAATAGCTGCAGAGAATGATTTGATGGGGGTGGCTGATATGGGCACAGTATGAAACATTAAGGCTGAAATGGGAAAGTGGGACTGCAATGGGCACAGTATGGCTGAAATGGGCACAGTGGGACTGCAATGGGCACAGTATGGCTGAAATGGGCACAGTATGGCTGAAATGGGCACAGTGGGACTGCAATGGGCACAGTATAGCTGAAATGGGCACAGTGGGACTGCAATGGGCACAGTGTGGCTGAAATGGGCACAGTGTGGCTGAAATGGACACAGGCTGCAATGGGCACAGTGTGGCTGCAATAGTGGGCACAGTGTGGCTGCAATAGTGGGCACAGTGTGGCTGCAATGGTGGGCACAGGTGAGGCTACATTGAGGGGCACAGGTGAGGCTGCACTGATAAAGTTGTTGTTAATATTTATAATATTTTTGTAACTTATTTTTGCATAAAACATTTAAGTGTCATTTCATGAGATAATTTATGAGGGCGTATCTAGGGGCAGAATTAGGGGCGGGCAGGGTAGGGATTGAGTGAGGCAGTGGTGGCGAGTAACCTTTGAGGACTGGCTAGTAGCTCAGGACTTGAAATTTTGAGCCCTGATCTAGGGTACATTGTATGCCATTAGGGTGATTATACTTATATTGTAGGTGCTTTTTCAGTGAATTGAGCCAGTTGAAACTGTATTTTAGGGCGCAGCATTCCACTGTACCTCTGATACAGACAGGCAGTTACACTCTGAAAGGAAGCTCAATGAACTACCTAGAGTGATCAACAGTGCTCTGGTAGTTCATTGAGAACTACAAGCCGATAGTCGCAAAGCCTGTCAGGACTTGTAGTTTTCCTATTCTCAGAATACTGGGAATGAATGATGCAGCCAGGCAGGAGCCGGTACATTTGTAACATGTTATCTGAAACACCATGAATATTACAATAAGTGAACTTATCCTTTAAAGCAGAACTCCGGCCAAAATGTTTTTTTCCCCCCCCATGTCCTTGTTGATGATCTCCTACCTTCACCAACTTTGCCATCCATGTTCTTCTGAACTCTGTAGTTCCTCTGTAATAGGCTGCTAAACTTGCTGAAAAAACGTTATTGCCTGCTGACATCCTGTTTATAAGACCGCTGGCTGCTATCCCTCTCCTCAGCTCAGCCAGTGGTCTGGCACGCCCCCTTGTCCTCTGAAAGCCGAGCAGGGAGTTCTATTTCCTGTAGTGTACGGAGGGGGTCTCACAGCCCCCGGTCTGTGACGCCCATGCAGGAGGTGTCCTCCTCCCTGCCTGGTGGTCCGCCCCTCCCCTGCTTTCTCTGTGCAGATCGCTGGGATTATTATCAGTAATCAGTTGTATGACAGAGTGGGGATCTCCCACTGTGTCAGGTATAGTATACAGGAAACAAAGATCGTTGATGCCCCGTCTACCGCCGTTATGATAAAGGCATAATTGGCACAGTGTGCTGTCAATCATAATGGCGGGAGGCGGGGCATCATCAATCTATGTAATTATATACTATACATGACACAGTGGGAGATTCCCTCTGTGTCATACAACTGATTGCTGATAATAATCCCCGGCAAGGAGATAGCAGGTGGGGGGTGGGGCGGTGTGGAGGTGCTCCTAGAATATATTTAGCAGATTTAAAGCAGATCTATACTGATAATAATTCCCATTTTGCCCTGGAAGAACTGATGAGGTACTGATGGGACTGACATTCGGCTCTGGTGGTCCCTGACATTCAGCTCTGGTGGTCCCTGACATTGGGCACTTGTGGTCCCTTACATTTGGCTCTGGAGATCCCCGACATTCGGCTCTGGTGGTCCTTGACACATTGCACTGGTTTGTATTTATAAGGCTGTAACCTATCATAACGTGTGTTATGAAAATCTTGCTGGCTGTAGAATGAAGGGTGCGAGTTATGTTGAAGTGGGCGAGATTTACATGTACAAGCCTAGTGTACCTCCCACACTCACTCCCATCCCAAGGATTCATGGGAAATGTAGTCTGACTACAGTTATAGAGAGAGAGAGAAGAGGATATGATGCAATCCCTGCTCTAACACCTCCTATTTGCCAGAAAAGATGATGCATTTTTTGAATCACAAAACTGACTTCCTGAAAATTCAATTAGACTTATCTCTTAAACAGTAAGAAATTTTACAAATGCAATAACTGTTTAGTGTTTGGTGCTCAGTGTTTAGTGTTTGAGGGGTGTACTAATGGGAGATTTTTTGAAAAGTTCTACTGTAACTAAAACTCAAAATCTGGAGCAGCTCTGCACAGAAATCAGCTTCCAGGTTTTTGTTTTTTTGTCAAAGCTTAATTGAACAAGCTGATTGACTACCATACACACCTGCACCTGATTTGCACTCTCCAATTTTAGTAAATCAACCCCATCGTGTATAAAAAAACAAAAAAAAAGAAGAATAGGTCAAGGGAGTCCTTTTATACTTAGTTCTCATCATGCAGGGAATATGAGCTCAGATCAAATGAGTGCTGACAAAGAACTGGGAAACGAAAAATGATCCAATACCCTTGTCTACCAACCATCATTACTGCTACTACAGGTTTCTACTGTCGTTGAGGCTTTTGTACTCAACTAGCTAAAAAAAAATAATACAAATGTTAAAAGTGCTATGGCCTCGATTCCTCTCCTGTTGAGCCCGCTAGGATCTTCAGCTTGACAACCAAGACTTCAGTATCAGAGCCAATGTTAGCAGCCATTTCAGTGCTGATCAGCTGAAATTGCTGTGTGTTATCACTGCTTGTTCAAATTATTATTTAATATAATATATGTAATATTTATTGTAAAATTGATAATACAGTTTACAATCTGACTGTACAATCTACCATCAACCATATAGTGAATGGGCCTGCCTGATTAATAAAAAACAGAATGTACAGTTAAGTATGCAAGAGGCAGAATGGTGGTCGTCGGTCATGTCTTCCATGTTTCCGTCCTTGTTGGGTGCCAGGCAAGGGTCACATGAGAGGCCTACCCCGCGGTGGGTTCTTCTGGGCTACGCTAGGAACCTTAGACAGGGTAATTTTACTACACATGGGGTTGCTTTGCTTTGTGTCATCTTCAATGTCCTGGAACAAGGCTGAGGCTGCCACAGGGGGATACTCAACCTTAAGGTGGGCCTCCAGTCTTAGAGATAAACATACACCATGTAAACTTGCACTGCAACTGTCCTTCAGTTTGCTGTCAGTTCCCCATGACACTGTGCACCTTCTCTGTAATCTGCATTTAGGAGAAACAGGCTGAGTTAATGTCCACATTCACCTGTCCACTAATCCCCAGTAGTGGAGTGCTCTGTGTGAGCTCCACATGTGCACTCAACTCAGGAACCTCCATATCTCTGTACGGGATGGGAACCTGTGCGGTGTAATCTGTTCCTGTTGCTATGGGAGACAGAGTGGAAAGAGTGCCGAAAACATCTCTCTCGCTGCTACAGGCTGCTATCAACAGGCTGCTTGTTAATCTACATAACTATTTGTGCCTTCATACCACTTCACTCCACACTGATCTCATCATACCCCAATGTGTTAAGACCCACTCGGTAAACTACAATGCATGTGTGTGCCAGTTACTTGCTATACACCTAGTAACTTTAGGCCAGGCAAAGGACAACAATGCAATACTTTACTTTAAAAAGTGAAAAATAGACATCTCACCAACAGATCAATGTGTTATTTTTTCCTAGTTCCCTAACTCCAACTACAGGCTTGAGTGTTGCTATGGCATTACTGCTAAGGTGTAGTCCAAGCAGTTACAGTCCTTCAGAGGCACTCCCATGCAGATGGAAGTCCTTCAGAGGCACTCCCATGCAGATGGAAGTCCTTCAGAGGCACTCCCATGCAGATGGAAGTCCTTCAGAGGCACTCTCATGCAGATGGAAGTCCTTCAGAGGCACTCCCATGCAGATGGAAGTCCTTCAGAGGCATTCTCCACTGCAGGTGTCTTCAAGGCAAACCCTAGGTTCAGGCGACTTTAAATTCTGACGACGATAAACAGCCTCCTTCTGCCCCTTGCAGGTGTCATTCTCCATCTCCTTCTCTTACTGGTGCTCGATCTCTCTCTCCTGCAAGGGGAAACCTTCTGAGGCCATCTTCAGGGTAAGCCCCAAACTACCCCTCAGGGAGGTTCTCTGCATCTGCAACCACCTCTCGTGGGGGGGGGGGGGGGATCCCTCCACGTACTGGATCATTGTCCTGTATTTATAGACCAAAGGATTAGTGGGCTGGACCCAGAGAAGAACCCATCAAAAGCCCAAAGCACCAGGAAAGGCATTAACTCCTACCCTCCAGGCTGGGACAGCACCTAACCATTTAAACCTGCCCACGAGTAGGTCATCATATTACCTAGTTTCGGTAAATCTAAGGGAGATCGTACAAAGATCAAAGATTCAGACTGTAAATGTCTATGGTGTACCGTACTATGTTGGTTCTCTGAGCAGAGAATACAGTACAGTAGTCAGTTTTTTTTAAATACAAGAGCTGCTGAAGAAGCTCTGAAAGCACAAAAAAGGTCCTGAATGAGCACCTTGTTAGCCTTTTCTAATACTAATTGGCTTCTTGTCCCTTTTCTCCTTAGCTAGTTTTGGCAATTTGTAAAAATGCTTATACTGTTCATACTCGTTTTCTTGGTTTTCATGTATACCTTTTTATTTTCTTTGTGGCTTTAAAGATGAACCCTGGGCAAATATATTGCTAATAAAAGGTTATTTCTGAAATGCAAATATGCATCTAGCGTAAATAACTACATTTTAGATATTTTAATCTACTGTACAGAAACACGCAGACTGGGAACAGGCAGCACTTGGGGCCAATCAGCTGTCCCACCTGCACATGTGTTGAAAGGAAAATGCTGACAGGAGAAGAGAGAGAAGAGATGACCTCATCCGTTCACTGCTGCTCCTTCACAATCCAATCACTGGGTGGGGGGAAGCGGGATGAACTAGCAGCGTTGCTTACCTGTAGAAGGGAATAGTCAGGTTACCAAGCTGGCCGGGCAGTGTGGTATAGCTGTGTAAATCTCAGGACTGGGCGTATACAAAAACGAATCCTTTGGCAAAAAAATCTGTCCTTTATATTTAATAACAGAATATGACCGAGTGTGTTAGCCAGAGATCTACCTGTGTGTGGACAGTGTTTTTTTTTTTTTTTGGGACAACAAAAAAGTCAGCAGCGATAACTGTTAACGTTGATTCAACTACTAATATGGACTTTGCAATTTGTTCAGTAGAGATTATTGTATATTACACACACATTTTTTTCAGTGGAATTAACACAGCACAACCATAAGCATGATGCTGAAGACATTATTAATGTGCATATGCAAAGCAATGTTCCAGCCAAGCAATGCAAGAAGTGGGTTGTATTTCAAGTGCGCTGTCGGCAGCCAAGTAGTAAACATAAAAAAACATATTAATGAATGCCCTACCAAGGTCACATTCAGAGCTTTACATTATAAATATAAAAGATTGAGGATTAACATGTACACTCTAGATACTAGTGAGGAATACACTGTTAATGTAATCCATACTGGAAAAATGTTTATTTTAGAAGGGAAAAATTGGTTCTAAGTGTGCTTTAGAGAACAGAGTGCATTGTGTGTAGTTTTGATGGATCACCATTATCAAAGATCATTCTGTAGAAGCTAAAAGACATCAACAACTGTCACTTTGGGTTATATGCCAGCTAACAAATAAGATACAAATGAATAGTCAATTAAAAGGCAAAAAGAACACAACCAGTCTTTGCTGCAATATTTACCTTCAATCCAGAGATTTCCCTCCAGTTTTCTCCCACTAAAGGTCCTCAGTCTGATAGTCAACCCATTTCCTCTGAATCCAGCTCATACTGGAACATCTATGGAAAACACATTCAAGAAAGAAAAAAAAAAAAAATCGAATGTCTATATCACTTAATGCCAACATGTATTCTGCTACGTTTTTGGTAAAACAAAAATTCACAATAAGCGTATATTGATTGGTTTGCACAAAAGTTATAGCATCTCCAAACTATGGGATATTTTTTTATACTAGTAATGACGGTGATCAGCGACTTATAGCATGTGATAGACGATTCACATGATAACGCACTGGAACACGAAACGCATCGGGTTGGGCCTACTTACTGACGCTATTACCATGACATGTTATTGCTTAATCCTATCGTTGACCGCCATTCTACGGATATACCGACAAGGGATGTCCTAAAGTAACTGCTTAACCACTTGCCGACCGCCTCACGCCGATGTACGTCGGCAGAATGGCACGGGCAGGCATAAGCACGTACATGTACGTGATTTGCCTCCCGCGGGTCGGGGGCCCGATCGGGCCCCCGCCCGGTGCCTGCGGCGGTCGGTTTTCGTTCGGGAGCGATCCCGGACGAGGGGACGGCCATTCATTCATGGCCACCCCCTCGCGATCGCTCCCGACGAATGGAAATCCCCGGTGACATCACTTCCTCTCCTGTAATGTAAACACAGGAGAGGAAGTGATGTATTCTCTCCTCCGTGTCGGTATTTTTCGTTCCGACACGGAGGAGAGCGGATCAGTGAGTTGCACCAACACATCCCACACACAGTAGAACATGCCAGGCACACTCACACCCCCCCTTTACCCCCCGATCACCCCCGCCCCCCCAGTCACAGTGACACCAATGTCATTTTTTTTTTTTTTTGCATTGGTGTCATTTGTGACTGTAATAACTGTTAGGGCAGTTAGGGTTAGCCCCCTTTAGTTCTAATGTACCCCCCTAACCCCCCCAATAAAGGTTTAACCCCGTGATCACCCCCCGTCGCCAGTGTCACTAAGGCTGGGTTCACATTGCAGCGGTTTATGAGAACGAATGTGATTCGCACCGCACTGCAGTGCAAATCACATCCGATCTCTGTGCGATTCGAGTTCAGCCATTCGCCGCACCCGCCGCACCCGCCACACCCGCCGCACCCGCCGCAAATTCGCACGGGACCCTTTTTTTGGCCCGCAGCAGAATCGGATCGCATGGGTGTTCACACCATGCGATCCGAGTTTGCAGATCGCACTGCGATATGCGAACTGATCTGGGGGTGTCAGTAACATTTCACTGACACTCCCAGCAGTTCGCATAGGGCAGTGTGAACTGCCGCCGGGAGGCATGCGATGCGGGAACCCGCCGCGGATTCGCGGCGTTTCCGCATCGCTCCAGTGTGAACCCAGCCTAATAAGCGATCATTTTTCTGATCGCCGTATTAGTGTCACAGGTGACGCTAGTTAGGCAGGTAGGTATTTAGGTTCGCCGCAGCTTTTTATAGCGCTAGGGACCCCCATATACTACCGCATAAAGCCCCCTGATTGCCCCCTAGTTAACCCTTTCACCAGTGATCACCATATAACTGTTACAGGTGACGCTGGTTGGTTAGTTATTTTTTTATAGTTTCAGGGCACCCGCCATTTATTACCTAATAAAGGTTTAACCCCCTGATCACCCGGCAGGTGTCATTTGTGACTAATAACTGTTAGGGCAGTTAGGGTTAGCCCCCTTTAGTTCTAAGGTACCCCCCTAACCCCCCCAATAAAGGTTTAACCCCGTGATCACCCCCCGTCGCCAGTGTCACTAAGGCTGGGTTCACATTGCAGCGGTTTATGAGAACGGATGTGATTCGCACCGCACTGCAGTGCAAATCACATCCGATCTCTGTGCGATTCGAGTTCAGCTATACAGATAGTATGGCTGAATTCGTGTCGCACCCGCCGCACCCGCCGCAAACTCGCACGGGACCCTTTTTTTGGTCCGCAGCAGAATCGGATCGCATGGGTGTTCACACCATGCGATCCAAGTTTGCAGATCGCACTGCGATATGCGAACTGATCTGGGGGTGTCATTAACATTTCACTGACACTCCCAGCAGTTCGCATAGGGCAGTGTGAACTGCCGCCGGGAGGCATGCGATGCGGGAACCCGCCGCGCATTCGTGGCGTTCCCGCATCGCTCCAGTGTGAACCCAGCCTAATAAGCGATCGTTTTTCTGATCGCTGTATTAGTGTCACAGGTGACGCTAGTTAGGCAGGTAGGTATTTAGGTTCGCCGCAGCTTTTTATAGCGCCAGGGACCCCCATATACTACCGCATAAAGCCCCCTGATTGCCCCCTAGTTAACCCTTTCACCAGTGATCACCATATAACTGTTACAGGTGACGCTGGTTGGTTAGTTATTTTTTTATAGTTTCAGGGCACCCGCCATTTATTACCTAGTCTCACTAGTGTACCCCTAAATTTAGGGGTGTCTACTTTCTAAAATGGGGTCATTTGGGGGGGGGGGTTTGTGCCATCTTGGCATTTTATGGCCTTCAAAACTGTAACGCCCTTAGAAAGCCTGAAGGCGGTGCTTGGTTTTTGGGGCCCCGTACGCGGCTAGGCTCCCAAAAAGTCCCACATATGTGGTATCCCCGTACTCAGGAGAAGCAGCAGAATTTATTTTGGGGTGTCATTTCACATATGCCCATGGCATGCGTGAGCAATATATCATTTAGTGACAACTTTGTGAAAAAAAAAAAAAGTTTGTAATTTTCCCGCAACTTGTGGCAAAATATAAAATATTCCATGGACTCAACATGCCTCTCAGCAAATAGCTTGGGGTGTCTACTTTCTAAAATGGGGTCATTTGTGGGGGTTTTGTGCCATCTTGGCATTTTATGGCCTTCAAAACTGTAATAGGTAGTGAGAAGTGAACTCAAAAAATTACGCCCTTAGAAAGCCTGAAGGCGGTGCTTGGTTTTCGGGGCCCCGTACGCGGCTAGGCTCCCAAAAAGTCCCACATATGTGGTATCCCCGTACTCAGGAGAAGCAGCAGAATTTATTTTGGGGTGTCATTTCACATATGCCCATGGCATGCATGAGCAATATATCATTTAGTGACAACTTTGTGAAAAAAAAAAAAAAAAAAAAAAAGTTTGTAATTTTCCCGCAACTTGTGGCAAAATATAAAATATTCCATGGACTCAACATGCCTCTCAGCAAATAGCTTGGGGTGTCTACTTTCTAAAATGGGGTCATTTGTGGGGGTTTTGTGCCATCTTGGCATTTTATGGCCTTCAAAACTGTAATAGGTAGTGAGGCGTGAAATCAAAAATTTACGCCCTTAGAAAGCCTGAAGGCGGTGCTTGGTTTTCGGGGCCCTGTACGCGGCTAGGCTCCCAAAAAGTCCCACATATGTGGTATCCCCGTACTCAGGAGAAGCAGCAGAATTTATTTTGGGGTGTCATTTCACATACGCCCATAGCATGTGTGAGCAATATATCATTTAGTGACAACTTTGTGTAAAAAAAAAAAAAAAATTTTTTTTTTGTCATTATTCAATCGCTTGAGGCAAAAAAATAAAATATTCAATGGGCTCAACATGCCTCTTATCAATTTCCTTAGGGGGTCTACTTTCCAAAATGGGGTCATTTGGGGGGGTTTTGTACTGCCCTGTCATTTTAGCACCTCAAGAAATGAGATAGGCAGTCGTAAACTAAAAGCTGCGTAAATTCCAGAAAACGTACCTTAGTTTGTAGATGTGACAACTTTTGCGCAAACCAATAAATATACAATTATTGACTTTTTTTTTACCAAAGACATGTGGCTGAATACATTTTGGCCTAAATGTATGACTAAAATTGAGTTTATTGGATTTTTCTAATAACAAAAAGTAGAAAATATCATTTTTTTTCAAAATTTGCGGTCTTTTTACGTTTATATCGCAAAAAATAAAAATCGCAGAGGCAATCAAATACCATCAAAAGAAAGCTCTATTTGTGGGAAGAAAAGGACGCAAATTTTGTTTGGGTACAACATTGCATGACCGCGCAATTACCAGTTAAAGCAGCGCAGTGCCAAAGTGTAAAAAGACCTCTGGTCATTTACCAGCAAAATGGTCCGGTCTGAAAGTGGTTAAGGTGTATTGCCACTGTTGATCTGGTGAGTGCGCAGATTGGTGGAGGGGCACAAAAGTTGTGACAAATTGTTTCCAGACACACCGGGTGTTTTCTATTACTATTCTGTATTCCTTTCATTTTTTTGGACGCGCATAACTTATCAGACAATCTGTTGGAGCTGTTCACAGATAATCGGATCACGAAGTCACGGATATACCATAGGACTCTAATCAATTCACAGGACTGTTATAATTTGATTGACTGGATCACGGGAAGTGCTGCACATCATCTTGTTTTATATGTTTATTTGAAGGTTGTGCGTTTACCTTTATAAGTCAGCTGCTCTATAAATACACAGCGATAGCTTTTCCTTTTTTGTTTTATAGCAGGACTGCGATATTGCAGCGGACAGTCGGGACACTAACTGACACTGTTGACACTTTGTGGGAAAAAGTGAAACGAATACAGCGATCAGTGCTAAAAATATACACTGTCACTATACTGTGCTATTGACACTGGCTGGGAAAGGATTACCATCAGGGGTTGGTAAATGTCTGCCTGACCAGTGCACTACTACTGTGGGGGGAGGTACTTGTACTAGGGGAATGCAAGGATTGGTGCCCTGGCTTAGCAGAGACACAGGATCCCTGCCATTGGTACTGACAGAACAGCGATCTGCCATGTTTACATAGGCAGGTTGCCGTTCTGCCTGTGTACTGATGCATCATCAGGTGCCAGTGGACATCGAGTTTGCCATATCCCCCGATCAGCTCTCGCTGTGTCTAATCAAGCAGTAGCCCAGACCCAGAAGTGCAGAATCATGTACTTAGTTATGTGATCCTGCGCAGGAGAGCCTCCTTGCTGTTGTATATACACAGTATATGGTCAGCAAGCAGTTAAGGAATAAAACTGATCATTATAAGCAGGGCTATTCTTAATGCATGTGTCCCATGATAATCTTGCATTACATCATACTTGCCAACTGTCCCGGATTTTCTGGGACAGGAACGCTTTTTACTAAGCTGTCTCTGGATAGCTGGGTCCTGGGCAGCATCCCAAAACCTGTACTGTGTCCTTCTGATCACAGGATTGTGCCCTCCTGACCCCATCTTTACTGTGCATTTCTGCCTCCCCTTCTGTACTGTGCCCTTCTGATCCCAGGATTGTGCCCTCCTAACCCCACCTTTATTGTGCATTTCTGCCTCCCCTTCTGTACTGTGCCCTTCCTGATCCCAGGATTGTGCCCTCCTGACCCCATCTGTACTGTGCATTTCTGCCTCCCCTTCTGTACTGTGCCCTTCTGATCCCAGGATTGTGCCCTCCTAACCCCACCTTTACTGTGCATTTCTGCCTCCCCTTCTGTACTGTGCCCTTCCTGATCCCAGGATTGTGCCCTCCTGACCCCACCTTTACTGTGCATTTCTGCCTCCCCTGCTGTACTGTGCCCTTCTGATCCCAGGATTGTGCCCTCCTGACCCTACCTTCACTGTGCATTTCTGCCTCCCCTTCTGTACTGTGCCCTTCTGATCCCAGGATTGTGCCCTCCTGACCCCACATTTACTGTGCATTTCTGCCTTCCCTTCTGTACTGTGCCCTTCTGATCCCAGGATTGTGCCCTCCTGACCCCATATTTATTGTGCATTTCTGCCTCCCCTTCTGTACTGTGTCCTTCTGATTCCAGTATTGTGCCCTCCTTACCCCACCTTTACTGTGCATTTCTGCCTCCCCTTCTGTACTGTGCCCTTCTGATCCCAGGATTGTGCCCTCCTGACCCCATCTTTACTGTGCATTTCTGCCTCCCCTTCTGTACTGTGCCCTTCTGATCCCAGGATTGTGCCCTCCTGACCCTACCTTTACTGTGCATTTCTGCCTCCCCTTCTGTACTGTGCCCTTCTGATCCCAGGATTGTGCCCTCCTGACCCCGCCTTTACTGTGCATTTCTGCCTCCCCTTCTGTACTGTACCCTTTATGTTGATTAGTCTTTGGCATGCTTTCTTATTGTTTTAAATATATAAAAGTACTAATGTTTAATTCTATCAACCATTTATACTTTAATGCTTGAAATGGATAACTTGGGGCAGGCTGGTGGGGGCCGCAGTGCCTTACTTTGCCCAGGAGCCCATGATGCTGTTAAGACAACCCAGATTGTAAGCCCCCTTGCCCGTGTTCAATGGTTTAAATCTTCTCTGGAACTGATACCTTTGCAGGAGAGCTGTTGAAAAACAACAGACTCACTGGCCAGATTACTAGGTGAAAATAGAAAAAAAAAAAGCCTAAAAAAAAAAGAAAAATAATGTAGCCATCATATCTAAGAAATGGTAAGACGCAATACAATAAAGGTTTTCTTTTGGGTTTAATATCACTTTAATGCAATGCCTCAGATCGGACTCGTCCACAGCCAGCTTAACTCAAAACACATCTAAAGCAAAAAAAAAAGCAATCTGCCCAACACCTGACCTAAAGTATAACTCTCTCAGTCGCATTTCATAGGCTGTGTTACATTGCGTTAAGGTCAATTGTACCAATGACTTTGATGTCCCGAAGATCTGGCGGTTGTAAATTCCCAGGTCAGGACCCAGTCTACTGTGAAATGTCCAACCTGCTGCTTGTCTGCAGTGACAAAACGCTCCTACTGTTTTATTTTCAATTTGTTTAGCCATCCTGGCTGCCTTCACAGAAGCTTCATTGATTTTGTTTCCGGATGACAAGTTTCTGTTGGTTGTGTTTTCGCATTAGAGAATAAGTAGCGTCCCTGCGTGTCCCTTATTGAATTTTGTAGTGAAATCATTAGTGGTTGTTTTGCATGTTTATAAGAAAGCTGATCATTTGTGCAGTTCTGAGTTTTTAAAAGCTCTCATCTTTTCTTATGTGAATGCTTGGTCTGTTAAACTTTCCCCCAGCAGGAGAGACAGGATTTCAGGGGCACTTGCTCAGAACCATAGATTGGCCTCATCCTCGACAACTAGCTAATAATACGTCTTTATGAGCTCCTGGCCAGAGATCACAAATCCTGAGAGTGCTGAATAATCAGGCTATGCACATTTCTTCTGTTCCCTGCCATGTACAGCGCTCACCACCTACTGAGTAACGCAACACAAAATTACAAGGATGAGCTGAACAGTAATAACTTGCGCCTTCACCAATATGGAGGCTGTCTCAACCTTGAGGGCTGTAGAAAAGATGGCCCTACAGATCTAAACATTTGAGCAGCTACAGAATGCCTACCGTAAAGGCATTTTCACACCAGGTGGTGCGTTAAACCCCAGTGGCTGTTGTGCAGTGCTGATGCAGTTGAAGACCTGCAGTGCCAGTGCGACAATTGAAGCACATTGAACTGTTCAATTTTTTTTCCCTTGCATTATGCTGTTGTAGCACACTCTAGCTAGTATGTTAGTTGTATATAGTCAGCTGTTAGTGTAGGTAAATTGGTTTGGCTGAAAGCCAGGCCTGGGTTAAATCTGGGTCAGGGTTAAGTGACTCAGGAAGGCTGGGTGACTCAGCAAGCAGCCTCTCTGGTGCCTCCCCCCATTTTCTGGAACCTTAGAGAAGCTTCCAGATGTAGTGGGTGGAGGCTAGGAAGAGTTGATTGGCATATTTATGAGGTCCTTAACCAATCCCCAGTAGAAAGGGTCAGGAAGGGGACCTGTTTAACTCATAAATAGCCACGAGTCATGCCAGCAGGGGGAGTCAAGTGGAAGACAGAGATGGAGTGCTGAGGAGGCTATTGGAGGCCCTCAAAGGGCGAGCCCTAGAATAACTTCTGGCCTGGGGCTCAGGTGCTGAAAGGATCCCCCACAACACACAGAGGAACCCTTCCTGGAGGCACAGAAGCAAGTAGAGGATGGAGCTGTGTCGTATCTTTGAATCAGTGTGCCAAAAGAGTTCTGCAAGAAAGCAGGAGGAAGCAGAGCAGTGTATATAGGCCTGGTGTACTTTTTTTTTCCAGTGCAAACCACAACACAGTGGTGTGAACAAACCACATAGAAGACAAGGCATTTTGCTTTGTCTTGCAGTGGAACCACACTGGAATGGCCACCCAACACAGTCCCACCGCTCTCTAGCTTTTGTAAGCTAATTTACCTGAAGTATGTCACATCATGCAGGCAGCTGGATCCTGTACAAATCTTCACTGCAGGGATGCCCCGTCCTTTTCCTGTCTCTGCAAAGGTTAATAGCTTTGGGTCTTCTGTGTCCTGGAGTGTTACCACTGGACTTACACCTTGTTGCTGCTGCCTATTTCCATCCGCTGATTCTGTGGAGGCTCCCTGGCTGCCCCACTCCTGTGTACTGAAAGACCTCAGTAAACACCTCGCACTCTGAGTCCTTTGTGCCTTCCCTGTCTGCACTCCTAGTTCATCAAGACACACGGGGCTGAGCGGAGGGTTGGCGGCGGCACTGAACATTTCCTTGTGTTCAGTGGAGAGAGGGGAGGGGCCCCCAATCCCTGTAGCCAATAGGCTTCAGTGTACAATAGAATTTTCTATTTGTACACTGAAGAGAGATGCAGATTGGCTGCCCCTCTCCTCTGCACTGAACACAAGGGGAAACAACACTCGTGGAGGCGACGGCAGCCATTTGTGTGTAGCCGTTGCCATTTTATGCCAAAAACATTCCAGATTTTTCTCGGGACAAAACCAAAAATCCCGGGAAAACAATCGGGACAAGCGTCCCAAAATCGGGATTGTCCCGGGAAAATCTGGACTGTTGGCAACTATGTCTGTGAGGCAGGCCTCGTCATGTACAGGACAGGTGGAGCAGGTGGTAAAACTGCAAGACCCCGGAATTCATTTTTGCCATGGTGCCAAGCATGTGTATGAGAGACTGGTACTTGTGTGGGGCAAAGGTTGTACTCTCCTGAAATCGATTTGGGCATTGATGTGCCCAAGGGTGGAGGAGTGAGGGATTCACGTGGCCAAACTCCATTGCTGCTCACAAGTTCCCCCCAGATGAGGACAAATTTCAACAGCTCAGTATTGTAAATGTTAAATTTTTGCCCAGACAAATATCTGTATGGCTACAAAGCTGCATGGTGTCATTTTTAGAGGAGCTAAACGCTTTTATAAGAGATCCACTTGGAATGTTCAAATGCTCGCCTTTAATGGAATGCAACAGGGGGAAACAATTCTGTTCTGTTCTAATAAATAGTAAAGCTGCTACCGTAACAAAAGTATGTTTTTAATCATAAAAAAAGCCATTTCATTTCACTAGAAGAAAGATGTTTTTTGTAAAAATAGAATTTTTTTTTTTTTTTAGACGATCGTGCTTGACCTGTCGTTAATACACTGCCTGGGACATCAGCCAGGTAGAATCTTACAGTAACCACTTAGCTAATTTCATCACTATGGGGAAATGATGTGGAAAATCAAGCTGATATTAACTCTTATCGCTGTCAGAAATTATAGGAGGGGTGGTACAGTATGTGAGAAGGCCCAAGGGCTGCAATTTGCAAAGCTTCAGGGTAATGCCCTGTACACACAGTCGGACTTTCTGATGGAAAATACGCGATTGAATTGTGTTCCGATCATGTGTGGGCTCCATCAGACTTTTTCTGTCAGAATTTCCGACACACAAAATTTGAGATCTGGATCTAAGGTTTTCCGACAACAAAATCTGATCTTTTAAATTCCGATTGTGTGTAGACAATTCCGACACACAATGTACCACGCATACTCAGAATAAATTACGAGATGAACGCTATTGGCTACTGGCCTCTTTATAGTCCCATTGTACGTGGTGTATGCCACCTCGTTCTGAACGATTGGATTTTCCGACAACTTTGAGTGACTGTGTGTATGCAAGAAAAGTTTGGGCCAAAATCCATCGGAAAGAATCAGACGGATTTTGTCGTCGGAGTGTCTGACCGTGTGTACAGTGCATAACACTTAAACATAGCTCCCAACTGTCCCTGTTTTCGAGGGACTGTCCCTGATTTGGAGCAATGTCCCTCTGTCCCTCCTTCCCCCTCATTTGTCCCTCATTTTGGTCTTATCTATATAGTTGTATATAAAATGCACTTTTTATCTTTCAAAAATTTCCTGCTCTAAACTTTCCATCTAAATTGCTGCATTTCTCAATTTTAAAAGCCAATATAAAGGAATAGTAGTGGTAAAAAAAAGCGCTTGTGGATTTAAAGTGGAGTTCCACCCATAAAATGTACTTTTCATTATTCAGCAGCATTAAACAAACAACATTTGGAAAAAAACATTTTTTTTCTCATGTTTTCATGTCTGTTGCTAAGGGGTGCCTTGGAATCTGCCTCTTCCACTCCCTGGCACCTGACGTCATTTCCGCCCGTGCTCGCTAGTGCTCCTGGGAGATGCTTATTTCCCAGTCAGCGGGCACTGCCGAGGGCTTTGTTGCCATCACAACTGGGGCTGGCCATTCTGAAGATGGCGCCCGTTATGATGGCAATGTCAGAAGTGTACAGCGAGGTGCCGTACATATTGCGCATGTGCGAGAATGGGCAGTGCATGCTGGGAGGGATCTAGTGTTGAGGGAGAGGTCTATTTTTGGTGGTCACTGGGGGTGTATTGATGCTGGGCGATTTGTTGCTGCTGCTGGGGGGGGGGCGGTCTAATATTGCTGGGGTGGATCATTCATTGCTGGTGATATTTTGTTATGGGATAGGGGACTTACTATTGTTGCTGGGGGGGGTCTATTGTTAGGTGGGGACTGTTGTTACTGGGGAATCTATTGTTGCTGGGGTGGTGTCCATTGTTGTTGGGGAGGTTTGTTGTTGTGCGGGTTATCCATTGTTTCTGGGGGAGGTCTATTGTTTCTGGGGGAGGTCTATTGTTGGCGGCTGCAGGGGATCTATTATACTGCTTTTCTAGTTATCACTAACAAATTCCATACAAATTATTTAGCAGCACAAAATGATACTTCAAAAGGGGCGGTACTGGAAGGTGGGTAGGAAGTAGAACCAAGGGATGGTGCTTGGAGGTAGGTGGGCGGAGACTAGGGGTGACTCAGAAGGGGATTATCTATTCTCTGAGAAAAAAAGCCCCGTCTAAAACCAAACACACTATGCTCTCATATAAGCGTTAACACTTTAAAGTTATTTAAAACATGTTTTTAGTCTTCCTAGATCTGTAACTTTAAAAAATTTAAAACTTAGTGATACAGCCAAGATGGCCCTTGTTCAGGTACCTTTCTAGGGCAGGGTTTCTACCACAAGTTGAAGGAGATCCTTGAACAAATCCTGCCTCCAGTGACGGTGGGTCCATAAGGGTGCACAGGCGCCACCCCCTATCTCCAGCCTCCTATCACCATTGCATGAATCTATGGCCACCGCCCCCTATTCAGGCGCCCGGCCCCTTACAGCGGCGGGGTATTTTTTTTAAGCACCTGATTAGAGCCATAGGCTCTAACAGGCATCAAAAAGGGTAAACAGTGAGCTCTATGCTTGGTGATCGCAGTTCACACAGCTGTGTTAGAAAAGCGAATGAATATTCGCTTTCGGAACACTGAACCACCTCTCCGCCAATCAGGTGCTTGGGTCTGTTATCCATCACCTGATTGGCTGAAATGACAGGCACTGTGATTGGATGCCTATCAGGCCTCTAATCATAGGAGAGGACAGGAGGAGCAGATGGGAGAAGGCATCGAGCACAGGGAGGAAACCGCTCGCCGCCATCACCTGCTGCCCCACTAAGACAGCGTAAGTGCTGGGCAGACTTTGATGGCTACAGTGGGAGAATTTCGATGGCACACAGTGGGGGCATTTGATGGGCACAGTGGCTGTATTTGATGGGCACAGTGGCTGTATTTGATGGGCACAGTGGCGGCAATTGATGGGCACAGTGGCGGCAATTGATGGGCACAGTGGCGGCAATTGATGGGCACAGTGGCGGAAATTGATGGGCACAGTGGCGGAAATTGATGGGCACAGTGGCGGAAATTGATGGGCACAGTGGCGGCAATTGATGGGCACAGTGGCGGCAATTGATGGGCACAGTGGCGGCAATTGATGGGCACAGTGGCTGTGTTTGATGGCCCAGTGGCTGTGTTTGATGGGCCCAGTGGCTGTGTTTGATGGGCACAGTGGCTGCGTTTGATGGGCACAGTGGCTGCTTTCGATTAGCAAAGTGGCTGCGTTTGATGGGCCCGGTGGCGGCAATTGATGGGCACAGTTGCAGTAATTGATGGTACAGTGAGGCTGCAATTGATGGGGCTTTTTTCAGGTTGTTTGCACCCCCTACAAAATTTTGAGCAACAGCCGCCACCAGGGCTGGACTGGGAATAAAAACCAGCCCTGGAAAAAAATTCACACCAACCTCATAGCAAACGTCAATATTTGGTTGTTTGTGAAAGAGAAAACCATGCATTTTAAAGCACATTTGAAGCGTGTATTATATATAGAGAAGACAGATATGAAAGCACACAGTATTTAAAAACATTTTGTATTTATTTGAACCCAAATGTTGGGGGGGGGGGTGGCAGCGGTGGTACTTGGGGGGGCGGCAGTGATGGTACTTGGGGGGTGGCAGTGGTGGTGTACTTGGGGGGTGGCAGTGGTGGTGTACTTGGGGGGGGGGGGGGGGTGGGCAGCGGCGGTGGTACTTGTGGAGGTGGCAGTGGTGAGAAAAAAGGGGGGGAGAGGGGAAATTTGGGACTTTAAATGAAATTACGACCTGGTAAGGTGTTGTATTTCCATCTCTGTCATTCTGACTAAATATTTTTCAGCACGCGGGCAATTTGCTAGCGATTTGAAGGAAAACGGGTTGGGACTTTAAATGAAGCGCATGGTTTGCCCGCCCCAGCTCCCGGTTGCAGTCTTCTTGGACGGCTTACCACTCCTGCCCTTCCACCACCAACACACGTACTTTAGTGAGTATTTTATCTCTTCAGGGGATCTATCTGCCCCTGGTCTACCCTTTAACCATGATGACTTATTATATCATTTGAATTTTAGAAACATGACGTGTCTGCTCCTGATGAGCGGTCTTGAACCACGAAACACGTCGAGCTACCAGCCCATCTTACATTCACCAATTTCATTGTACAAATATGAATTATTTCTTTAACAGGATTTTTGAGGCCAGAGTTCAAGCAGGCATGATCGTGCAATAATTGTTTATCTGATTTGACACTGGTGGCCCCTTGATTTTTCCAAGCAATGATGTCTGTACCATTGTTATTACTTGTTCTACCTACCTTGCTATTTGATATCATAGTTTGTATGTTGTTCACTATTTATCAGTGTTACTACTCATTCTAGATATTTTATCAAGTGTTAATAGGATACTGTTTGATAACATTGTTTGTCTATGAATTATTAAACAGCTCATTTATCCACCATTTTGTGTTCTCTTGGAAATCATTCATTTAAAGTCCCAACCCTTTTTCCTTCAAATCGCTAGCAAATTGCCCGCATGCTGAAAAATATTTAGTCGAGGTGGCAGTGGTGGTAGTGTGCTTGGAGGGTGGCAGCAGTGGTACTTGGGGGGGGTGGCAGCCATCCTCCACCACCACCACCTCTGCCTCTTACTGATCCCATTCCCCACCACCACTGATCTCATCCCTATCCTATGCCCATCTCCTCTGGTGTAGAAGTGATGGTGGGTGGGTAGGGATAGGATCAGTAAGAAGCAGAGGTGGTGGAGCACTTGGGATCGATCGATTGCACTGCAATTCAAATCATCAGTCACTTACTTGAATGCCTCCAGGGATGCCTGTCCTCATGGGGAGAGAGAGACCCTCCCCTTTACTTGATTGGTGTCAGCTGACTTAATTTTTCAGTGTCTGCCCCGCCTCCCTACATTCTCTCTCTGGATAGGCAGATCGGGATGGGGAGGTCCAGACAGTCTCTGAGTCTCAGCCTCTTCTCAGCTCAGCGGGCGAAAGCCCCCCTCCCCACGGCGGAACGAACGGCCAGGCAGCGCGGCCATGGTGGGGCCTCCTGGGTGGTAGCTGTAATTGAGGTAACTCTGCCAAAGTAATGGGAACTGAGTTACCATGAGGGGAAGAGTAATCAGTTAGATTACTCGTTACCCTCTAAAGAAATTGCGTTACGTAACTCCGTTTATTTTAACTCAGTTACTTACATCACTGGTCATTAGTACAATGTCAATTTTCCCCAAAAATTTCAAAAGTGTCAGTTAGTGTCTGAATGCCCGCCGCAAAAAAAATAAAAAATCCCATAGTTTGTAGACACTATAACTTTTGTGCAAGCCAATCAATATACACTTATTGGGATTTTTTTTTACCAACATTTTTTTGAAGTATACATATTGGCCTAAACTGATGACGACTTTTTTTGGGGATATTTATTATTTTTTTTTCAAAATTGTCTGTCTTTTTTTGTTTATAGCTTAAAAAATAAAAACCCTTGAGGTGATCAAATACCACCCAAAGAAAGCTCTATTTGTGAGGGGGAAAAAAGGACATAAATTGTATTTGGGTACAGTATTACGCAATGACCATGCAATGGTCACTTATAGTAATGCAGTGCCATATTGAAAATAATGGCCTGGTCAGGAAGGGGAGTAAATTTACCAGAGGCCAAGTGGATAATACACAAAAAAAGTGGGTAGTGTATCACAACTCGCTCTTTGTTGTCACAAAGGAAAAAAAAGTGCTGTACACTGTTGACATCAGTGTTAAATCCAAGCTAAAAACTGTTTTGCCAAAATAGACCTGATCATAAAAACACCATGTGTCCCCATGATGGAGCATGTATGGGCAAAACGCAGTGTGGTGGGTGAATGATAGGCAGGATATCACTCTGTGGATTTGTGTTAGCTGAATAAACCAATTTAGCACTGTGACATCATTGGTGTGTGTGGCCCTTTCCTTCCTTTGAGACATGTTGTTGCTGAGAGGTGAGCTGGATTGGCACAAGATTGTTGTGTTACACTGCCAACCTATTAACATTCTACGAGGAAGTGAGCTGCCATCTGGACAAAGGAAGGCCCATAGATGTGGTGTATCTGGATTTTGCAAAAGCATTTGATGCAGTTTCCCACAAACGCTTAAAGTGGATTTAAACCGAGATTTTTTTTATTTTATTTTTTGTGTCATAATGTAGAGTATAAGATTTCCTATCATTTGAGCCCAGTCTTGCCACAAAGAGTTAATCCATCTCTGAGCAATCCTCTTTTATTGTTCAGTGAGATAAATCTTGACAAACAGAGAAAAACTTTGTCAAATCCTCCCCCTTGCTGTGAGTGACAGGTGATTTACATATCTTGTGCACTAGCCTAAGAGACATGCATTATTTTTTTATTCCCTCCCACTCCTTTCTTCTGCTCCTATGCCAGAATTGGATGTTGCCCACCTCAGCATGATTGGGCATGCTGAAGTCATGTGGTTACTTTCCTGTCTTTTCACTGGATGTTAGTGATCATAGCAGAAGTTAAGCATAAGAAATACACAGGAGAAAATGCATATTGACAAGGGGAGTGTAGAGGAGGGCGGGGAGTCTACTGACATCACGTCTCCACCCACCGAGCTCCAGACAACGGTCCCACCCACAGAATATGCATTTTTTCGGGTCTCATAGCAGACAGAGGGGAGACATTTGACAGGTGAAGATACATGCAGGAGGCATGTCTATCCTTATAGATAACCCATATGGCAGTAGTTTAGAAAGGATGACATTGGGTTTACATCCACTTTAATCTACAAACTGAGGTCTGTGTGTATAGACCATAGGGTTTGTTCTTAGATAGAAAAACTGGCTATGGGGGCATGTCCAAAGGGTGGTGATAAATAAAGTATACTCAGAATGGTCTAGAGCGGTTAGTGGGGTACTCCAATGTTCTGTCCGAGGACCAGTTCTGTTTCTTTTATTTATAAATGATATAGAGGATGGGATAAATAGTGCAATCTCAGTTTTTGCGGACGATGCAAAAAAATAAAATAAAAAAATAGGTAGGGCAATAATATCAGAGCAGGATATAAAATGTTTACAGGTGGACCCGAATAAATGAATGGAGTGGGCAACTAGATGGCAAATGAAGTTTAACATGGGTAAATGATAGGTAATGCACTTTGGGGGGGGGGGGGGGGTTGGGGTAGGGGAGAACACCTAGGGAATTCAAGGATGGAAAAGGATCTGGGGGTCCTAGTAAGCAAGAGACTGAGCAATAGCATGCAATGCCATGCTGCAGCAAGCAGAGCCAGCAGAATTTTAGCATTAAAAAGGGAAATGACTCCACAGATAAAGCGATGATTCTACCACTTTGCAAAACTCTGGTTTGGTCACATCTACTAGTATTCCGTCCAGTTCTGGTCACCAAAGCTTTAGAAAGGAAGCTGTGTCAAGGCTGGGCTCAGCCCTTCCTTCTCTGAGTTGGCCACTCAGCTGTCGGCTAATCGCCAGATCCTATTTCTCTCCACAGTTACTCAACTGTTGATGATCCTGCTCGTCAGTGCTGCCTACTTAAGCCATCCAGTCCAGAGAAGCTCTGCCTTCACCTTGGTCAACATCACAAGTAACATCTCCTGCGTTCCTGTTTAAAGACTGGCTTTGCTGACATCCCTTCTGGCTTCAGATCCTGCTTGCTGTTCCACTACATTGATCCCTGACTTCTGGCTTGGCTGACTATCCATTCCGGCTACTGAACTTTGGCTATGTTTTGACTACGTTTGTTCTTTTTACTTTTATTATTAAACAAGTGTGATTTAACTGTACTTCTGTCTGATTTCATGATTTCTGACAATTCGAAGAGGTTCCAGAGAAGGGCAACTAAATTAATATGGGGACTGGAGGGCCTCAATTATAAGGAATAAGGAACAACTACAATCGCCAAATGTATTCTCCCTGGAGAATAGGCACTTGAGAGTGCATATGATTGCGATATACAAATATCTCAATGGTGATCCTAGCGGAAGTATGGAATGTAAGAGGACACGGGGCCACACGATGAGACTGGAAGAGAAGCGGTTTAACCTTAAGCTGTGCCGGGGGTTTTTCACTGTCAGGGTGGTAAGGATGTGGAACGCTCTTCCACAATCGGTGGTGTCGGCAGGAAGTATGGATAGTTTTACAGGACACTTACATGCATTTTAACTAAAACAATATATACGGGGATATGGGAAATGATTTTCTACACACACACCTACGCAGGTTGAATTGGATGGACTGTTGTCTTAATTCAACCTTACCAACTATATAACTATGTGTGCTGGTCGGCACTGCAAAGCACAAAACTGCGTGAATTGTATTACCTTGTATTAAAATGGACATTTTACCACACATGGCCACAATTGGATACCATGAATGGGCCCTAAAAGTGCTTTTTCTAACTTTAAAAATAAACTTCTAACCTTTATCATAAAACAGTATAACAATCCAAACCAAACTAATAATACGTCTTTCTTTTCAAAGCACAGAATTCTAAATCAGGTGTCCCGCTATAACTGTGTTTCAGCACACTGCAATAAATCAACAGATATTTCTCTAGCATCAAAATCACCTTGATTTATAGCCTGTCATATTTTGTATTTCCACATAGCTCAACCAGAGCACCTTGATCTGATTAAGTAGATAATACATGATCAAACCTACAGCAAGGGCCAGCACAAAATATATTTTATGTAACGTCCTGTAACAACAAAAAAGTAACATACGTGCAACATACAAATCCGTTAATGCGCTGGAAAATGCTGAGGCAAGCGCCGTATCGGGTCTTTCTCAATATAGCGGGGCAAAGAGCAAAAATGTGCAATAGCTCATAGCAGCCAGCTTACTAAAAACAGCTCTGAGAAATATAAATTCTAATCCGCACTTTGCTCCTTCACACTGGTCTTTACTTTATAGAAGAAAAAAAAATCAAGAGGGGGAAAAAATAATTACAAAACATAACCCTCAAACCAAAATGGAGGGTAGAAAAATAGAGTAATGCCCCCTTTGACACCTGCCAGTCCCTGAAATAGAATCCTAGTAGCCGCTTGACACTGGGGAAAGGCCCAGCTTTAGCCACTTGCCAACCGGCCGCAGTACATATACTGCAACAGGTCGGCTCTATTGCACGAAATTAGGTACTTGCACGGGCGGACTGACAACTCATGGGGGCCCTGGGCAATAGGAGATTATGGGGCCCCCAGGCAATAGATTATGGGGCCACACAGTATACACACACATACAGTAAACACACAATATACACACACAGTATACACATACATACACTGAAAAGGTACTGTAGAGGCGAAGCAGCTATAATCTTGGAATAAAAAAAAAAAAAAAAAAACACAGATTTTTACATACTGTCCCTGGTTTTATTGAGGCTGGCAACCCTGATGGGGCCCCTCAGTGAAATAGGGCCCTCAGGCAGTGTCGGAATGGTCAGTCCACCCTTGGGCACCTGTAAGTCATTTCATGCAACTGACAGTGGGGGGCGAGCGCACGCACTGATTGCCCATCGGGGGAGCCAACCAGCGAGTCCGGCAGGCGCGATGTCCGCCAGCCACCCGGGATCATTTCACAGACAGGCAGAACGGTGATCTGCCTATGCATAGCTCCCAAGTGTCCCTGATTTTGAGGGATTGTCCCTGATTTGGAGCAACTTCCCTCTTTCCTCCTCATTTGTCCCTCATTTTGGTCTGATCTATATCGTTGTATATAAAATGCACTTTTTATCTTTCAAAAAGTGTTTCCCGGTGCTAAATCTTTCATCCAATTTCTAAATTGCTGCATTTGTAAATTTAAAACTCCAGCATAAAGGAATAGTAGTGGTAAAAAAAAAGCCCTTGTGGATTTCATTAACCTTTTTTTGGTTAATTCTCCTTTAAGGGGGTGTGGCAGGGGGTGTGTCCTATGCCTACATAAGTTTGGTAGTAGGTGTCCCTCATTTCCATCTCAAAATGTTGGGAGGTATGCCTATATAAACAAGGCAGATCGCCGTTCTGACAGGGAAGTACACAGTGATCTTGTATTACTGCTAAGCGGGAACACAGATCTCTGTGTTTATCCAGTGAGTCCATCCTCCACAGTTAGCAAGCACTCCCTAAGCACACACTTAACCCTTTGATCGCCACTGGTGTTAACCTCTTCCCAATCAACATCATTAGTACAGTGATAATGCATATTTTTTTATTAGTACTGATCACTGCAATAATGTCACTGGTGCCCAAAAAAAGTGTCAGTTAGGGGTCTGATTTGTCTGCCGTAATGTCGCAATCCCACAAAAAATATATACACTATACGATTGGGATTTTTTTTTACCCTAAAATATATAGCAGAATACATATTGGCCTAAATTGATGAAGAAATTCGATTTTTTAAAAAAGTTTTTATTAAATATGTTTTATAGCAGAAAGTAAGAAAATATATTTTTTTCAAAATTATCCTTTTTTTTTGTTTATAACGTAAAAAATAAAAACCGCAGAGATGATCAAATACCACCAAAAGAAATCTCCATTTGTGGGAAGAATAGACATCGATTTTATTTGGGTACAGCGTCACACGACCACGCAATTGTCAGTTAAAGTAACGCAGTGCCTTATTGCAAAAAATTGCCTGGTCATTAAGGGGGTAAAACCTTCCGGTGGTTAAAGTGTTACTAAACCCAGGAGTCTGCATTTACTATATCTGGTCACCCACAGAATATGGAAATTTAAAAATTTTAGTAAATATAAACTGCTAAATACCTTTTCTCATCGGTAGTATATAGCAGTCTTGTGACTTCTATGATTGTCTGGTTAATGCTTGTAGGAGGAGTTTTCATTCTTCTCTGACTGTCCTATGAGGCTGCAGGACCCCCGACCCTCTGTCTGGTCCTGTGCTGATCACATGAACCCTCCCAAGAAAAAAAAAAACTCTCTAGCAATACACACCAAACTGAGAATGTGCAGCCTGACTCCATAGGCTCTGTGCTATCAGGAGATGGATTGGGGAAAGTGGAAGAAGTGGGGGGGAATCGGAGAAGACAGGATCAAACAACCTTTTTGCACAAGGCAGAGGAATAAACCTTTACGTTCCACCGTGAGTATAACAAGCATGCTTTCCTGCATATACAGACCGATTTTACTGTTGTGGGTTTAGTAACACATTAAAGTAGAACTCCTGCAACAAAAAAAAAGAAAAAAAAAACAGCCCATTAAAAGATAAAATAAAAATAAACTTTTGCTAAAATATTTACCTTCGATCTGGAATTGTGCCCCGCAGTACTCTTTTCTACCATAAGACATCCCCAGTCTTCCATGTTGACTGACAGCCAGAATTGTTCAACTCACTTCCACTAACCCAGGCCATTATGGATCCATCCTCGGCATGTTCCTTGTCGGCATGAACTGACTGGCTCCTTGTGCTGCTTCTTCCTCTCCCACTCATCACTACTGTACAGTGGAATGCAAGTGGCTAATATCAAATCATATTTAAAGTGTTACTAAACCCACAACACTAACATCAGTCTGTATATGCAGCATAGCATGCTTGTTATACTCACTGTGGAACTTAGGGGGTTAATCCTTGGCATTGTGTACAAGGGCTCTTTGATCCTGTCTGCATAGATCCTTCCCTCCTTCACTGTCTATCTGGGGAAAGCCAGCTAACACAGGCAGGGTAGCCAACCTGCACATGCTCAGTTTTGTCTTTTATGCTAGAGAGAATTTTTACTTGTTCTCAGAGATAGCCAGGTCACATGATATTGGCATTACAGTCTGAGGTTAATACTTCACCACTAACAAAAATACATGTACCGCTTACCAAATAGTAAGACCCCTTAACAACTTCCCCACGGGCACTTAAACTCCCATTCCTAACCAGGCTAATTTTCGGTGCTCTCACATTTTGAATGACAATTACTCAGTCATGCAACACTGTACCCATATTTTTGTTCTTTTTTTACACAAATAGAGATTTCTTTTGGTGGTATTTAAAGTGGTTGTATACTCGATTTTTAAACTTTTACCTACAGGAAAACCTTTAATAAGGCTTACCTGTAGGTAAAAAAATATCTCCTAAACCTGTACGGTTTAGGAGATATCCCCCTCGGTATGCGCCGCTGACTTCAGCGGCGCATGCGCACAAGGGGATTCTCGGCCTGAAAATCCGCAGTGGCCGGCGGCCGGAATGAAATCTCCAATATCGCGGCTCCGGCCACTCACAGCGCCGGAGCCGCGATACCCGGAAGAAACGCCGAGGGAGCATGTCAGCTCCCTCGTCGTGGATCGGGCCAGATGTCGGGGCCTCGTTCTAAGGTAAGTATTTCATAATGAGCTAGTATGCGGTGCATACTAGCTCATTATGCCTTTTGCTTTGCAGGTTTAAAAAAAAAAAAAAATGTGCGGGTTTACTACCGCTTTAAGCACCTCTGGTTTTTTTTATTTTTTGCGCGATAAGGCTCCGTATACTCAAACGGCATTTTTTTTTTAAACAGCCCATAAATTCCCCTCTATGTTATCCTATGTGTCCATGCACACATGGACGTTTTTGGAGTTGGAGTTCACGGGCTGTTGTCTGAACACCCTAAAATCGCGTTCAGGAGCTGTTTTTCTGACCACAAAAAAAATGACTAAAAACTTTAAACGCGCATAAACGCCGATAAACACTTACATAACATGGCTCACCAGCGGAAAAACGCTAAAAAACGCTAACGTAGAAAAACACTAATATACACTAATGCAAAAACATTAAAAAGTTGAAAGACTCAATGCAAAGCTACTGGCATTTTTATAACGTGATTTTAACGTCCAGTGTGCATGGAGCCTAAATAAAAAAATATCTGCAAATCTGCAAAAGTTTGCAAATTAGTAATTTTTCTTCATAAATTTTGGCCAAAATTTATACTGCTAATATTTTTGGTAAAAATAACCCAAGTCAGTGTATATTATTTGGTGTTTGTGACGATTATAGAGTCCACAAGCTATGGTGGCAATCATTGAAAATTGATCACACCTGATGTACTGATGGCCTATCTCATTGCTTGAGGCACTAACAAACCAGGAAAGTACAAATACCCCCCAAACGACCTATTTTTGGAAAGTAGACATTCCAAGGTATTTAGCAAGTCGCATGGTGAGTTTTTTCATGGTGTTATTTTTTTCCCCAAAATTCTTTGCAAAATGTAGTTGTTTTTTTTCACTAAATTGTCATATTAACGGGTTATTTCTATCATAAGGACTTTGCATACCACAAATTACACACTAAAATACATTCTGCTACTCCTCCTGAGTATGGATACCAATACCACATGTGTGAGACTTTTACACAGCCTGGCCACATACAGAGACCCAACATGCAGGGAGCACCAGGTGTACTTGGAGCATAAACTACACATCTAATTTCATTCTTGCTTATTACATTTTTGAAGGTCCTGGAACACCAGGACAATGAAAACGCCCACGGAATTACTCCATTTTGGAAAACACCCTAACGTATATTCTATGAAGCATAATGAGTCCTTTGAACATGTTTTTTTTCCCACAGGTTTTTAGAAAATGTGGAAAGAAAATTAAAACAGATTTTTCTACGCATTTTTACGGCACTGATGAGGATCCACTGATACTGTGGCACTGATGAGCACTTACTGATGGGCACTGTATTGGCGCCAGTGAGCACTTTAGTGGTACCGTAGAGCATTGCTGTGGCACTGATGTAGCACTGCTGTGGCACTGCTTGGCATGAATATTCCACTCCTGGGGCACTCCTTGGCATTGCTGGGCTCTGATGGGGCACTCCTTGGCACTGCTGGGGCACTCCTCCATACTCAAGCAATCTCACACTGCAGCTTCAATAGACATTAGGCCAGTTTATTAACAGTGATTGCTCCGTTCAATTGGACGGAGTGATCACGTGGTAAAGGGCTGCTGGCGTTGGCCCTTTACCGCGATCCGTGACTCGCCAGTTCCCAAGAACCCAGCAGTCACGGACATTCCCAGGTGCGCATGGGAACGGGATTTTGGGAGGACTTTATTGTACACCCTCCCAGAATTATCCGACTGTGCTGTAGCCATCATTCAGCTATGGCCCGGTCGGTAAGTGGTTAATATATAGAGTTTGAATTCACTTGTTCCACCATCATATGTGAATAGGTAGTTGCCAATGGATTGTACACAATTCAGATTCTCTTCTCACTCACTCTTGGGTATTCATAATGCCATATATTCAGAAAATATTAAAATGTTCCAATTACTGTCCAATTTCCTTAATAAACGTAGATTTAAAGATAATGACAAAGATTCTTGCCTTTAGACTAAATTCCTTTCTTGTACAATACATTCACCTGGAGCAGGCGGGATTTGTCCCTAACCACCAATCATGAGCTCAGACCAGGAGAATCAGACATAATTTTGGCCATTCACTCTGACAGGGATGGCAGGGAGCCCCAACAGGGCATGTTGCTGTCTTTGGATATATAGAAGGCATTTGATTCCCTGTTCTGGGACTATCTATTTCATGTATTATCTCATTTTGGACAAAAATTCTTGCCTATACTTCAAGCATTATATAGCACGCCGACAGCGTACTTAATGCTTAAGGGATATTCCACACGGTCTCTGGCAATACAAAGATGGACTCGTCAGGGGTGCCCTTTATCCCCATTGTTTTTTGTACTGGCACTGTAACTGCTTGCAATTAAAATCCGAAATTGTCCAGATGTAAAGGAAATAGATTTTCGGGCTAGGGAGCACAAAAGTGCATTATTTGCAGATAACATCCTGATAGTCATCTCGTTGCCCTTCACTACTCTTCCTAACCGTTATGTGATACCACAGCCTCTCTCTAGACTCTCAGGCCTCACAATTAACCAGGACAAATCATGAGTACTAAACATATCTTTACAGGGAGGAACTAAAAGGGCCCTGGAACAATCTTAGATGTTTCACTGGTAATCTGAGGCTCTCCCATATTTAGATATCCACTGAATGCCCTCTTTAACGACTTTATATACTCAGAACTATCCTGCACTGTATAAACGCCTAACGGCAGACATAGCTAAATGGCAACTGCGCCCTACGTCGTGGTTCAGCAGACTACATTCTGTAAAAATAAATTTCCTCCAAAGAATTTTATACTTTTTTGTACAATACCAGAGGCATTGGTTAGCTCTGATCTAAATGTATTTCAAAAGAAACTTCTTAAATTTATTTGGGGAGACAAGAGGCCTAAGGTGTATAAAGGCATACTGTTTGACCCAAAACAGAAGGGGGGCTTAGGAATTCCTGATTTGCTGAAATATTTTTATGCTGCACAGTTAGCTCAACTCACTAAATTCCATTTCCAGCAGCCTCATCCATTGTGGATGTCTGTGGAGTCATATTTTGGTCAATATAGGCCAGTTTCCCATGATATGTGGTTGCCAAAGAAAGACCAGCCTCTGATCTTGTGCCCATCCCTTTCATTTTTATGTAGTATATGGGGCAGATTACCAAAGTCTTATCATTTCCAATCACCCCATAGGCCATTAGCCCCCCAGCTGTGAAACAAGGGCTTTAGCCCGGGCCTCTCCCCTTTGACATTTAAATGGTGGTCCAACAAAGGCTTCCTGCTCATTGCAGACCTATGCGATCACAAGGGAATGCTGTCCAAACAAACCGTAATAGAAAAACCCCAAATGCTGGACTCTGAACAATATTGATACAGTCAAATAACGCATTGCATGCATATTTTATCTTGCAAATGTGATCTTGTAACTATAGTACATCACCTAAGGAATATTTTTTTCACAGGTATGATAAAATCTGTGGTCATATATCTGAAATATATACCATTTTAACATATACATCAACCAAATTGAGTTATATGGTCAAATGGGAACAGGATATCCAAGCAGGCCTTGAACTTGAAGATTGGCACTCAATAGCACTGGCTTCATCATGGACATAATAAACACTTCTATTATTGAAGCAAACAAAGTACTGCTGAGATGGTACATGGGTCTGGCTAGACTGGCTACTTATGTCCCGGGTGCCTCGACTAAATATTTCAGAGAATGTGGTCAGGAAGAGACGGCCTATCATATATGGTGGCAATGTCCTAAAGTAAGGAGGTTTTGGATCAGAGTTTATAATTTAATTTTTTCACATACTCAAATTAATCTGACCAAGTTCCAGAAACATGCATTGCTGGGATGTAAGGTGGAGGAGGCCTCGAAAAAAACAGATGACTTCTTACTTTCATATTCTCCACCAAAATTATTATAGCCAGAAATTGGAAGTCGGCTACCATACCATTTGACCAGCTTAAAAAGCTTTCCTGGCTTATACTAAAAGAACGGTTAACAGCAATTCTACACTATAAATTTAAGGTGTTTGAAAAGGTATGGGGCCCATGGATTCGATACTGTACTTGACTAATGATCCCCGGACAATACCTGACTAGGGTCTCGCCTGAATAAGATGGACTAGAGCGTGGAGTCTTTTCTTCTTCACCTCTTCCCTTCCTCTTCTCTTGTCCTCCTTTTTCCTACTTTGCTTTTCTTCTCCTTGCTTTTGTGATTAAGGGATTAGGACTGCGTAATGCCATGACTAGGGTAGCCAGATAACTTACTTCCCCAACAATACATGTAAACCTTAACCGTTACTCTTAGAATAAATACCCGGACACCTGCTTGGATGAAAATGGCCTCAACGGCCTTTATTTAAATAACAATAAAATTTAAACTTTATTTTAAATATTTTAATAATACAAAACTTGTAACAACTTCCAGTTACCCAAAAACCCTAAGTGCTTTTTTGGCTGGTCCCTGACGACCCCTTATTGTTTTGAGCCTGTGATCCCCACTTCGTCAGCATCTGTCCCCAGCCGCCAAACTTGCCTCGAGGACTCACTAACTGACCACAGACCCCCAAATATGTTAGCCATTAATCTGGACTGACACCAGCCCAAACACAATGACTCCATCTCTGGCATGGGTCCCAACCTTTTTCAATTGACCCATGCATTTCTACATATATATATTCATATATATATATAGAAGTCGCCAAGGACCCAACGCCACCGCGGAACAAGTGTGAAACCTTACACTTGTGACCGCCGCCACGCCAGCAAAGCCCGGTGCACACCATCTTCCAGCCCTAAGGCCCACAGGTCAATGCCCACAGGGTTCAGATGAACCCCATCGCCCCTCAAATACCTCCAGGTATCCACTTCTAGCTCCCAATGACGAATGACCACCCCCCCATTCCGGGCCACAAACCTTCCCACCTCCTTGTTGACCTTAATCCTGGTTTTGTTCAGTTTTTCCCAGGATCGAGCCCCTCTCCACGACATGCGGGCCACTATGTCCGACCACGCCACCGTCATGTCCGGGAAAGCGGTACGGAGCCTCAAGAAATCCCACTGTATATCTTTTATCACTTGTCGCATCGGTCGGATCCCCAGATCATTGCCCCCAACATGGAGCACCAAAATATCCGGGGACCGATCCAAGGCAGCAAAACGATGTACCTCGGGGACCACCTTGTGCCACACCATACCCGGGATCCCAATCCACCTGACCGTGCCTTCCTCCCTGGCCACCCTGAGTTGTCTACCTTCAGGCCTGACATCCGCCCTCCTGGCCCCCCAAAAAACAAAAGAATGTCCCATTATCCAAACGAGACATCGTGGGGGATCTGAAAAGAAAGGAAAAACCATGCAAACCCATCAACAGCAGTAACATATAAAATCAACAAAAACAATTCAGCACAACAGGTGTGGCCTAACATATAACCGGTACCTAGCCGATTCCCACCGACCAATACTCTGAATGACTTCCGCCGGAAGTCCCCATCTAGCTGCCTCAGTAGCCGCCCCTATCCGAAAAGAGTGGGAAGCATACTCACCCGAAGTAATACCAGCTGCCACCAGACACTTCCGAAAAACCGCAGAAAATTGGAACCTGGACAGGCAGGATCCATCCCGATGCACCAGCAGCGCCCCTTCCCCTGGCGGGCGGAGTGCCAAAAACCGCTGCAGAGCCAGTACCGGACAAAGCTGTTTCTCCACCCCCGGAAACAACTCCACCCAGGCCCCCCTTCCTTCCTGATCCATCTTCGACTTCCTAATCCAGATCCTCACCTTGTCTCCCGAGCATTGGACATCACTCCACCGCAGTCCACCAGCCATCCTCCTGGCCGGCGAGACCAGCTCCCCAATCCGAAAAGCCCCAAAGAACGCCAGCACAAACGCCGCCGTAAACAGTACCACCTCGTAACCCGTGGAACACACCTCCCCCAACACTGACAGAACTGACCCCAGCACCGCAAAAGAAACAGGGCGCCTGGAATCGCGTGTTTGCGAACCCCTTCTGTACCCCCGCAGAGCCCTGCGAACCAAAAATGTCTTTGTGACATCCACCCTACCTTCCATCTGAAACCAGAAGGCCAACGCAGCCATCTTCCGTCCGATGGCTGCCCCGGACACTCCCTTTGCATGATTAGCACATATAAAATTCAACACCAGCATCTCCAGCCTATCCGGGCCCCCCATACCTCCTACCTCCTTCACCAAGTCAAACCATTCGTGCCAAACTTTCTGATAAGCCTTCGACGTTCCTGCGCTGAGAGACTGTCTGATCAATCCTGCGGCGACTCCAATGCAACCGTCCACAGCTCCTGCGGGCACAGTTCCCCTTCCTGACGCGCCTCCGGTGCCAACTTGTGAAACGTGTCCCACTGGAAACGAGACAAAGCATCCGCTAAGCCATTGTCGACCCCAGGGATATGCACAGCATATATAAACGCATTTATTCGCAAACAGCTAAGCACCAAGTGGCGCAACAACCTGATCACCGGGGGGGAAGAGGCCGAGATGTTGTTAATGGCCATCACCACCCCCATGTTGTCGCAATTGAATCGCACCTTCCTGTTCTCAAAGACCTCCCCCCACAACTCCACAGCTAAAACAATGGGGAACAACTCCAGCAAGACTAAATTTTTGAGAAAACCCGCTGCCCTCCAACTCTCCGGCCACGGACCCGCGCACCATCTACCCTGGCAATACGCTCCATAGCCACCCGAACCGGCCGCGTCCGTGAACAGGACCAGATCAGCATTGCCGACCGGTCCAACCTGCCAGATGGCCCGCCCATTGAATTCCGCCAGAAAGGAATCCCAAATCTTCATGTCCTCCTGTAACTCCCTCGTCAACCGCACGAAATGATTCGGCATGCGTACCCCGGCAGTCGCCGCCGCCAATCGTCTACAGAAAATACGCCCCATAGGGATAATCCTGCAAGCAAAATTCAATTTGCCAAGCAAGGACTGCACTTCCTTCAAGCGAAGCTTACGCTTGCCGCTGGCCGCACACACCTCCTGCCGCAATGCCACCAATTTGTCCTCCGGCAACCTACACTCCATGGCCATCGAATCAATCGTGATGCCCAGGAAAACCAAGGCCGATGTGGGGCCTTCGGTCTTATCCGCCGCCAGGGGGATCCCAAATCTGTGCGCTAAATGTTGAACCGTCCCGAGCAAAATGCCGCAACTACGAGAATCCGGGGGGGCCTATGCATAAAAAATCATCCAAATAGTGGATAACAGAACTCACCCCCGCAACCTCCCTAACTGCCCATTCAAAAAATGAGCTGAACTGTTCAAAATACGCACAAGAAATGGAACACCCCATCGGGAGACACCTATCCACGAAGTACTCCCCCAGCCAGCAACAACCCAACAAACACATGCTCTCGGGGTGTACAGGCAACAAACGAAAGGCCGATTCCACATCGGTTTTCGCCATCAGAGATCCCTTACCATATCTGCGAACCCACGCTACCGCCGCGTCAAATGATGTATAGGTAACCGCACAAGCCTGCGGGTCAATACCATCATTAACCGAGCCGCCCTTAGGGTAGGACAGATGATGAATCATCCTGTACTGACCTGGTTCCTTTTTTGGAACAACTCCCAACGGGGAAACAACTAAACCCGGCAGCGGGGGATCCACGAACGGGCCCGCCATCCGCCCCAACGCCACCTCCTTGGCCAATTTAGCCGACACCACCTCCTGATGGAGACGCGCCGACCTCAAGTTCTCCGAAAGCGGTGGCACTTCACGCACCATGCTCGGAATCCTAAACCCCTCCCTAAAACCAACCTCCAAAAACAGCGCCGCCGCCCTGTCCGGATACCTACTTAGAAAAGGAAGCATCCTTACCAGACTCACCGGCGTCATCCCTTTTTCCAGCGTTGTCCCCTGGCCGACCCTTGCCCTGCTTAAAGCAACGCAGGAAGGGGTGGCTCCCGCTACAGCCTGAGCACTCGTGCTTGTATCTGCACGCCGAGCCGAAACGGCAAGTTCCTTCATTGAACTGCCAGCAGACCCCTTTCTTTTTAGGGGCCGGCGATCCTGCGGAGGAAGCGCCGCCGGCCCCCCCTGGAAAAAACTGCCCCGACCCCCTCGACGATGTCATCAACTTCATCCAAAGACTAATGTCTTTGTGATCCCATCTGATGGAGGGGCGAACAGCCTTCCGCTGACGAAACTGCTCGTCATACCGAAGCCATGCCAAGCCCCCATAAACCCTATGAGCCTCACTGATCGCCTCCAAGTAGCAGAACAGTGCGGAGCAATTTTCCGGGGCCTTCTCCCCGATCACACTTGCAAAAATCGCAAATGCCTGCAGCCAGTTTGCAAATGTGCGCGGGATTAACCTATACCTCCTCTTCTCCTCCTCATCCTTTTTACTCTCATCCGGCTTCACCCGATCTAAATTAAATTTCTCCAAGGGGAGCAGGGAAAAAATTTCCACAAACTCATCCTTCCAAATCTTTTCCCGCACCTCCTTCTTCAAGTGTGCCCCCAATGGACCCTCAAAACATACATATACCTCACAGCGCGCTGCATCCGCCAAACGCACCTTGTCCACATCCTTGTCCCCCGTCTCCGATCCAGGCTTAGTACCCCCGGCGTCCTTGTCCGTCTGCGTCTCCGTCGTCACCGATGTCTTCTGAGCCGTCCCCCCCCCACCCGACTGCCCCCCCACCACCGCCGGCGGACAAACCCACGGCGTCACCGGAGTCGGGGGTCTCACCTCCCCCCCGTCCAATCGCCGTAGCAGCTCCCTGAGGGACTCCAATAACCCCTGCGACCCCTCCCCCACCCCCTGCCCGGACAGAGCACTACTCTCCCCCGCCCCCCTCCCCCTGTCACTGCCACGCTCCCCCCCCCAGAGGCCCCCCCGCCCCCGCTCCCCCCCCGACAACCCTCCCCCACCCCGCCAGACAAAGCAAAATGTGCACACTCACCAGGCTGTCCCAGGCGATGAGAACCTCCAGCCGCCCCACCGGATACTCCTGCAGCCTCCTGGGGATCTTCATGCAACTCTCCCTCCTCACTGCCGCTGCCAGCCCGGTCCACCGCCATCGGATATCGCTGATGTCCGTCAGGTCCTCCTCCATCCCTGGGCACTGCAGCGCTGGGCAAAGGAGAAAAGCTGGGATTCCTCACAGTGTGCCTTTCCAGATTCAAATTCGGCGCCGAGCCGGTGACGTCATCGAGCCGCGCCGGAAGCACGTCCAACGCGCAGGCATTCCTCTGGCCAGCCCTCCCAGGACCCACACTGAGCCTGGAGGCGGGGCCTCCCGACCGACGAGCGGCAATGGCGCGATCCTGCTCACTGCCCGCATCCAAGATGGCGACTCCACGAGGTAAGCCCCCAGCTGCCTCAACTCCCGCACTGGTGCCCGCTCTGCTGTGTCTCCCACGGCGGACCGCCCCCCCCGACCGGAACCTCGCCGGAGGCAGCGGCCGAACGGATCCGAGTCACTGAGGTGGAAGGAGGGGGTGGGGGCCCGCCGGCCCCCCGAACTTCCCCCCCCCTGGGACTTTGCCGTGGACGGGGATTCCTTCCAGGCCCCCCGCTGGCTGGCCGGAGTGTCCGCTCGGCGGGGGTGGCTGAAGGGTCCCGGCTGGGGCTCCCATAACGGCGTCGAGTCCGGGGGGTATTATCTGGGCTCAGGCGCTCCGGGGGTCTAGACCTCCGAGCACGCAGCTGGACAGGCCCGGCCGTGGAAGGACCCTGTCCTACCCCCTGCAGCGTGGCAGCAATCTGGCCCTGAAGCCACTCCGTGCCATGCGCTTCTGCTGCTTCCCTAAGCTGTGCCCAAAGATCCTGCAACCCGCTCATCCTACCTAACCTCTCTCTATCTGATTGCAGGACAACGTCTCTCCTCGCTTGCTGACCTCCAACTGCTGGCTTGTCCCACCCTGGCACATGGACGAAAGACCCACACTCCTCCCCCCTTGTGACCTTCCACCAATAGGGTAAGTACGCCTGCATCTTAAACCACCCCCACGCTGCTTTTTACTTTAGCCCAGTAATTCCCTTGCACCCTGTCATGTATGTCCTGCGCTTCCTTTTCTATACAGCTCCGTACATGTCTTGATTGTGGGGGGTTGGAGCGTCCTCCTCTTTTGGTATTGGTATGACACTGTTATAAAAGGCATGCGAGAAGCAACTATAGTGCATTGGGACTTTTTAATACAGTTTTTACATTAGCACAGAGTTCATTTGGATCAATACGTACATGGCTTGCATTACAAAGATAGCTTTAGGGCTCCTTACAGGGAACAGGCTTGATGATGCTTGATGGGTGGATTAAAAAATGCAAATTGTGGCAAAAACGCACTACATGCACTTCTGCAGCTTCTCCACTGAAATCTATTAACTAATCACTGTAAAAATCACGTGACTTAAGTCGCGGCAGTATGAAAGAGGCCTAAGCAGCCGCTCGGCTGTTATTACAAGTAGCGAGAGGGCCGCTCTGCCCAGGTGGAGACCCAAACCTAGCTGGATTTTGCTTTGATCAGGTCTCCGATGTAGAAACCTGGAAGCAGCGCTACAACATCACTTCCTGGTTTACTCGGCAGCCAATGTCACCAGTTTAAAAAAAAAACATCAGTATTCAAAAGCTAATCTTGGCATTTTGAATATTTCCAAGTGCAGAGGAGGGGTTTTGGGTCTTTTAGACCCCAGATCCCTCCATAAAGAGTACCTGTCACTGCCCATTACTGTCAAAAGGGATGTTTACATTCCTTGTGACAGCAATAAATGTGATCATTTTTTTTAAAGGTACAGTGTAAAAATAAAAGAAAATAATCAAGAAAAAAAATGTAAAGCAGCCCCTTCCTTCGTGCTTACACACCAAAAACAACGCATACGCAAGTCGCGCCCGCAAATGTAGACAGTGTGTTTGAGCGAGAGCAATAATTCTAGTGCAAGACCTCCTTTGTAACTCTAAACGGTAACCGTTAAAAATTTGTTTGAAAGACTGCTGCACAAATACCATGTGACATAAAATATTGCAGCGACATAAGTATTTGATCGCCTACCAACCAGTAAGAATTCCGGCTCTCACAAGCATGTTATTTTTTTCTCTGAGAATCCATCCTGTTCTCCACTCATTACCTGCATTAACTGCACCTGTTTGAACTTACTACCTGTATAAAAGACACCTGTCCACACACACACACACACACACACACACACACACACACACACACACACACACACACACACACACACACACACACACACACACACACACACACACACACACACACACACACACACACACACACACACACACACACACACACACACACACACACACACACACACACACACACACACACACACCAACCTCTCCTACACAGTGGTGTAGTGGTTAGCACTTTCACCTAGCAGCAATAGGGTCGCTGGTTCAAATCCTGACCACGACACCATCTGCCTGGAGTTTGCATGTTCTCCCTGTGCCTGCGTGGGTTTCCTCCGGGTACTCCGGTTTCCTCCCACACGCCAAAGACATGCTGGTAGGTTAATTAGACCTTGTCTAAAAAAAATTGGCCTTAATATGTGTATGTGTATGTCAATGTTGTATGTGTTTGTAAGTGTGTCAGGACCTTACGGGGTAAAGGACCACGCAAAAAAAAAAGGCGCAGATGGACTCTGGGGGCAAGAAAGCGCCCTGAGGCGATTCAGTTCACATAGGTAGCGCTATACAAGTAACTCACTCACTCATGGGCTACAGGACAATAGGCAAGCAGCTTGGTGAGAAGGCAACTGTTGGCACAATTTCTAGAAAATGGAAGAAGTTACACACGGTCGGACATTCCAACCACAAAATTCGTATTTTTTCTGACGGATTTTGTCCGAAACTGGTGTTGTATACACATGGTCGGACAAAGTTGTCGGAAAATCCGATCATTCGGAACGTGGTAAAGTTTGTTGCGTACGACGGGACTATGTAGAGGCTAGTAGCCAATAGCTTTGGTCTCATAATTTGATCTGAGCATGCGTAGCACTTTGTCTGTCAGAATTCTCTACAAACGATAAGAAAAGGTCCGATCAGATTTCTTTGTCGGAAATTTTTAAATCCTGCTCTCAATTTTTTTCCGTCGGAATTTCCGACAGAAAAAGTCAGATAAAGCCCACACACAATTGGATTTTCCAACAATATAATCCAATCTGACCTTTTCCGTCAGAATTTACGACCATGTGTACAGGGCATAAGACTGAGAACCGAGTGATCCAACACGGCTGATTGCTCGGTTCTCAGTGCTCCGTGATTGTTAGTCACTGACTCTCCCCCCCCCCATGCTCACTTGAGTGCTGGGCTGTGGAGGGGGCGGTAGCGACTAGCTGAGGCTAGGCCACGTGCTGGTCCAGGCTCCGGGGTGGACGAGTTTTGGCTGTACTCAGGGCCGTCTTTAAGGCAGGGCAAAAGGGGCAACTGCCCTGGGCCCTGTCATTGTTGTGGGGCCCATAGCAGCTGCCTCATACTTGCCAACTATCCCAGTTTAAATGCCCTTGTCCCTTGAAGTTTTAGTCCTGTGCTGTGTCCCAATATCTCAGTGTGAATTGCTGCTACTAATGCTGCCCAGCTCTGCCCTATTGTTGTGTGCAGATGACTCACCAGCAGACCCTGTGTTTACATGTAAATAACCAGAATTCATATGTAAATAATTGCGTCTGGCAGCATAGATATGTAAATAAAGGCTGCATTCATATGTATATCATGCTCCCCCGCAGTGAGGAGATGATGTGCTGTAACCTCTAGCAACTAATCAGTGAGCCATAATGTGTGCTGTAACCTCTAGCAACCAGTCAGTAAGCAGTATTGATATGCTGTAACCTCTGGCAACCAATCACAATTTCTGCCTGATCTGATACAGTAAACTGATTTTAAGTCTACCTGCTATTTATTGTATGTCTCAGAGCAGGTGGAGAGTGAAATTACATGGGGGGGGGTCCCAAGAAAATTTTTGCCCAGGGTCCAATCAATATTAAAGATGGCCCTGGCTGTACTATTCCTTTAAGTTCACATTAGTATTTTATTTTTTGTCAGCTCACATTAACATGAGTTTTACTGAAGCTGGATTAGGTTTTATAAAGAGTATCAGTGGACTATAATATTCATGAAACACAAGTATAACATGTCCAAGATCTATGGCCACAGCATACACATTCTTATTTTGTAACATCTGTATTGCAACAGCAATACAAACAATAGTTATATATGACAATCTAATATAAGATTAGTTGAGAATTCTCCTTTTCTGTTGTGAGTGATGCCTGTCTGCTGCCCATCTCATTCCACAACTTCCTGGATTACCCGCATGCTTTGCATTTTCTCAGTTTCTAAGGACTACATATCCATAGTTGCCAACATTTCAAAGGTTTCCAGGGACATTTTTGTTGTGTGTCCAATAAACCATAGTAGGAGGAATACTTTAATTAGGGGTGGGGGGGTTCACATAAAATGGGAGAGATTCTACAAGAAGAATATTACTAGACTATTTATTTATTACAGGCATATATACAGCATGTACGATGTTCACAGTGATTTGTATACCTTATGTGTAGCACGTGTGCTGGAAGTGTACAGTAAATAGGATTTTCTTTTTTACAAGTATTAGGTAAATTTGTGCAGGCTTGTTCTGAGGGCCCTGACCAATCCCCAACTTGGGCTGGCAGGGGGAAGGCCCCTTCAAATACTCTGGATCAGCCCAGCTGGGAAGGAGCATTTTGGGTGGAAGCTGAAGCTAAGGTGTTAGGCTGTCATGGCCTTTAAGGGAACTCCCCAGTAAGGGAGGGGAGTGACCTTGGGCCAGGGCTCGGGTACGGACAGGAACTTCTCAAAACTCACGGAGCAAGGAGAGGACAGCAGGAGAACACTGCAGGGCAAGTCTCCAGAAATAACAGCCAAGAGGGCTGGTGAGTGACACACAGTCAGGAGGACTGGGAGGCACGCCTGAGAGGACTGGGATGGGTGCAGAGGCAGTCAGAATGACTGTGGTGGCATCGGCAGTAAAAAGGGGTAGCTGAAGAGGTGGTACTGGGAATAGTAGCCACAGGACAGCTAGCACTAAGGACTTCTATTTTCTTGCTGCACCATAGGGGCCTGTGGTCCCTGCCTGCAAATGGCATTTATCCAGACCCAGTTTAGATTGTGCCAAGACTGAAACCTGTGCTATCTGGTCCTGGGAGTGATAGTCTGCAAGCGACAGGGTGTCAGCAGGGCATTGGAGAATGATCTGTAGGACAGAGAACAGGGCATCAGCAGGCAAAGTGAGGGGAGAACACAAAAGGACACAGTGCAAGGGGAAGGCAAAGGGACACAGTGCAAGGGGAAGGCAAAAGGACACAGTGCAAGGGGAAGGCAAAAGGACGCAGTGCAAGGGGAAGGCAAATAGACACAGTGCAAGGGGAAGGCAAAAGGACACAGTGCAAGGGGAAGGCAAAAGGACACAGTGCAAGGGGAAGGCAAGAGGACGCAGTGCAAGGGGAAGGCAAAAGGACACAGTGCAAGGGGAAGGCAAAAGGACGCAGTGCAAGGGGAAGGCAAAAGGACGCAGTGCAAGGGGAAGGCAAAAGGACGCAGTGCAAGGGGAAGGCAAAAGGACGCAGTGCAAGGGGAAGGCAAAAGGACGCAGTGCAAGGGGAAGGCAAAAGGACACAGTGCAAGGGGAAGCAGGGCACAATACTGGGGTCAGGAGAGCACAGTGTAGGGGGGAGGTAGCAGAGCACAGTACAGGGGGGCAGGAGGGCACAATACAGGGGGGAGGTAGGAGGACACAGTACAGGGGGCAACAGGGCACAATACTGGGGTCATGAGAGCACAGTGTACATGTAAGGTATGAGATCACAGTACAGGGGGCCAGGAGAACACAGTACAGGGGGGGAAGAAGAGAACAGTAAAGGGAGGGTAGAAGGACACAATACAGGAGGGCACAGTATGGGGGCAGAAATGTATAATACACCTATGGTTTACTTGAGAACAGCAGCACAGGGAAGCTTCTGTCACAGATGTTGGCAGGCTGTCTACAACTGCAATGATATCTCCTCCTGTACCTTTCCCCCACAGTTTCTGGTACTCTTTTGGTGCTTTGCAGGGGTTAAGGAAGAACCCCTGAGACGTAGCATCTTATTAGTGCTGCTTGTGTGGGTGGGATGTGTACCGCTCTAGCCTCTGATCATGTGGGATGAATAGGACTGGCAGGGATTAGAGAAGTACACATACCGCCCATACAAGCAGCAGTGGTTAAACGCTCCTCCTCGGGGGTTCTTCCTTGAAGGCCAAGTTCACTTTTATATAAAAGATAATAAATGCACATATTGTTGCAGTTAAAAAATGTGCATTTATTTTTATTTTCTAACAGGATCCTGAAAAGCATTGCACCGACAATCAGCAGTTTGCAGGTGCAATGTCAGGCTCCTGCCACACTGCCTACTAATTCTGTTGCTTGTACCCCTGTAGAGGCTGTCATTGCTGAGTTGTGGGCAATCAAGATTGTTCAGAGTAATAGGAGTAAGATAGAAATAATTTAAATACAGTGTGGAAATGAATCTATAATTTTACATTTTGACCAAATATATGTTTTAACCTTAAACCCTAACCCTGAACTCACAACATTATCAGTAATATCTCATGGCAAGTTCTTTGCTACAAAATCAACATGCAGAAAACTATGCTGAAAACTCTGAGGCCGCATTTGGGAATGGAGCATTACTGATGTCCTCTACAGATCTCTGTAAAATAGTGCATAACATTGCATACATTCAGTTGTCAATTAACTGTACTTTCTGCAGGCTCAATATGACCTACTCAGTGATTTGCAAGAACAGGAGATCTTCCAATATGTCTCGGCAGGGTACTTTCCTCCATGGAGTTGGCTTCTGGGAATATTTAACTTCTCAGTTTCAGACTGCATTGCTTACAGCATGATTGTAGTTGTTTTTCCATGTTAATTATGCAAATTGACATGCTTCATTATGTGATGTATCAAATCTCGTATGGATCAGCAGTACAAAATGGCTTAAGGACATTTGACTTTTGTCTGTGGATTTAACAACCGATATTGGTAAACGAAGATGCTTTTGAGACCACTGGCATTTTCTAAAGAAAATTAAATATGCAATTGGTAAAAAAAAAAAAAAACAAGAAAAAATTTCACAATTCCAACAATATAAAAGCAAACAATATGAAAACAACTGTGATACCTAGAAAAGCGACCATATTTCCTCGCGGTGCAAAGCTGGTCAAACATATTCCACTCTGCTAGGCCCCTTTTACACGGGGTGGACTCCATTGCAATCATTGCAATCAACAAGGGATCTGTGAACCGATTCCCTACTGATTGGAGCAGAATGAGTGGATGATACATCCGCATAGGCTCAGTAACTGCAGGGCGGACACGGGTAGAGCTAGCTCTGCCCTGTGGACAGCGGGGATTAAATGGAGTCTGCTGCCCGTTTACATCCGGCTACCTCTGATCCGCTCCACCTAAAACGGAAGAGGATGGAGTCCAGTGGCTGCCCATGCATTGTGGGCGCACAGGTGCCGCCCCCCCCCCCCCCCATCCCTGCGGCCGCATGCCTATCCATGCTTCCTTTCAGGACACAAGACGTATGGACTCCTATGGCGGAGGCAGGATGGTGTGTATTTTTTGAAGCAACTGATTAGAGCCAGAGGCTCTAATAGGCTTCAAAAAAGAGTGGGATTGGAGGGCAGACAGTGTGCCCTGATCACACCCAATGGCGTGACCCTAGTGAATGAATTTTCGCTATTTTCGCACCGCATTGCCTCCCCACCAATCTGGAGGCAGGTCTGTGAGACCTGTTTCCTGATTGGCCAAAGCGCCAGGCATCCCTATTGGATGCTCAGCACTTTGGCGGAAGTGGGACAGATCGGAGGAAGCTGACTGGAGAGGAGATGCCGGAAAAGAGGACACATTACCAAGGTAACCGCCAGTCCTCCTGTACGGGGTGTCCCAATATCCATCAGCATGGAGGGAATGTGGGCAGTCAAGGTGTGCCGTAATCCATCCACGGGGGTGTTCCTGGAGGGACACTAGCAGCATTTGATGGGCACAGTGGCAGCGTTTGATGGGCACAGTGGTTGCAATTGATGATTTTTTTTTTTTTGCACCCCCCCCCCCCAATAATTTTGAACACCAGCCGCCCACTCATGGATTCCTCTCCCATTTTTTTTAAAAGGCTTGATGTGACCCGGAAGTAGGCAGGTGTAAACAGACACCAGTCTGTTACACCCACCTGTCCATAGGATGAATGGACCTCTCTATCAGATCCGCCTGAAAAACTGACAAGCAGACCTCATCGGAATGATCGCCTGAAAGATGAAACATGTTTGGCCAGGACTAACAAAGCTAAAATATGAGCAATTTGTGGTGCCTGCAAGTATCTATGTAAGTGTCAGGATGGCTTCAGAAGATGTGCGTTTGCCCCAATACACAGAGCAGGGATCTTTGCAAGAAGGTTACATGGGCATGTTTGTTTGTGCAAGAATGCACATGGGTATGTTGCATGAACATCTGTTTATACAGACGTGCACTCCTGATTCCAGGCCTGGTGCCAGTGAGTGTATTTAAAGAACAGTGCTAAAACAGGAAATTGCTGGATGATCTTCAGCTGTCCCCAGTGCCCTGAATGTGCATTTACTTCTGATTTCCTGTTGCTGACCGGGCTTGTTTTTGGATTTCTGTCTACTCTGATCTCTTGTTGTGCCCCAGCTTGATCCTGATCTTGTCTGTCTACTTGTTGATCTTGTCTTGCTTTTTTGACCCTGGTCCTGTTGATTACCCTTTGCTGACATCAGCTTGCTTCATGACCATGTTTCTGCTGTCTACCCATGGCTGTCCTTGGCTTGTCTCCTGACTACGTCTCTGCCCTTGGTCCTGATTCCCAGGTTATCAACAACTGGCCTGCTCAGATTCTCTCTCCAACCTGTCATGGATTCTGGTGCCTTTGTCAGTGCCTGCCTGCAGAAGCACTGTTTTTTTTCTCCCCCCCATGCAAGCCCGTCCCCTTAGGAAGTAGCTTTTTACAGGGGTGCACCAAGAAGAGGAAGAGCTGAGAGCACTGGTGGGGGACCCCAGAAGAGACGATTCTGGGCTGCTTTGTGTAATACCATTGCACAGAGCAGTTAAGTATAATGTGTTTGTCATTTAGGCTGGGTTCACACCGCTGCGGGTGAGAGATCCGGATGTGATTCGCACCGCACTGCAGTGCAAATCACATCCGATCTGTCTGTGCGATGCGAGTTCAGCCATACAGATAGTATGGCTGAATTCGCATCGCACCCGCCGCAAACTCGCACAGGACCCTTTTTTTGGTCCTTAGCAGAATCGGATCGCATGGGTGTTCACACCATGCGATCCGATTCCTGTCCGAGTTTGCAGATCGCACTGCGATATGCGGACTGGTCTGGGGGTGTCATTAAGATTTCATTGACACTCCCAGCAGTCCGCATAGGGCAGTGTGAACTGCCGGCGGGAGGCATGCGATGCAGGAAAACGCCGCGGATTTGCGGCGTTCCCGCATCGCTATGGTGTGAACCCAGCCTTAAGAAATAATATTAGAGCCTTTACAATCACTTGTAAACTGAAGTTACGGAAGAGAAAAAAATATTCATGGCATATCAAATATCTCAAATAAGAAAGGCCTGGATTATTTCCTAAGTGTACATAATATAACTGGGTACTAACATTTATAGGTAAAGTTGATCCGGGGAAAATCCGATTGCCTCTCGGGGGATCAGGAAGGAATTTTTTCCCCTGCTTTTGCAAATTGGATCATGCTCTGCTGGGGTTTTTTGCCTTCCTCTGGATCAACTGTGGGTATATGGGCTGGTATGATATTTATTATATATATATATATATATATATATATATATATTTTTTTTTTTTTGTGGTTGAACTGGATGGACTTGTGTCTTTTTTCAACCTATCTATGTAACTATGTAACTATCTCAATTACAGTAAATAGAAAAATCTCAGTAAAAATATAGTTAGAATTTTCCACAGCAGAGCTGAGGAAAAGGGTATTCAACCCTCCTCGAACACCAGAAAAAAAACTGAGGTATGAGGATTGGAGGCAGGTTATACAGGGGCTGATTTAAAGTTATTTATTTTCCAGTGTCCAAAACTCCGGAAGGTAGCAGTATAACCCACACATTACTACTATGCTGTGTCCCCCAATGCACTAAGAAATGCTGTTATTACTTTTAAGAACATCATATTTTCTCATAATAACATTTACATTTCTCCTTTTAGCTCATGTTTCCATGTTGTTATAACTTGTTATAACTATCTGCATATCAAGTTATATTATAAAAAGTGTATTTGGTATAGTTTTAGCTGTGTACGCCCTCTAGCCTTAATCAACAATGGATAGCAGGGATGTGCATGGACCATTCACATCAAAAGGTATGTCAAGGATATATTTTTCCATATACTAGCACCTATGCTTTCCAACACTTAAAGCGGAGCTCCACCCGATTTTCTTACATTACCTCAAGACAATTAACTCAATGTCCTAATGTAAAAACTGCACTTTTTTTTTTCCCACTGTACCTTATTGTTTTGGAGATCATTTCCTGTATGGTGTCTGCGGATATGGGCGGGTTCAATGCGGCTAACTCGTAATTTCCTGATAGCCGCACTGGCTCCTGGGAGCTTTTGTCATTGTCCCCAGGAGTCAGTGCAGCAGCCTGGTGCGAGTTATTGCGTGATTTCAGCTACGTTGCCATCACAAAGGGGCGGGACTTCCGACGCCAACGTCTGTTGCTATGGCAACCTGAGCTGTTGATGGCGCTACAAATTCAAGTTACTGTGCATGCGTGAGTTTGGAGAAAACGCGCAGTGCATGCTGGTCGATCAGCAGCACTGTATCCCGGAAGAGGATGCCTGTGGGCTTCACATGCCCACAGACAAGATGAGAACGGCCGAAAAAAAGATTTAAAAGTTCTTTTTAAACATAAAACTGACATCTTAAAGACATAAGAACTGAAACAAGTGAGTCTTCATTTTAAATAACTTAATTTATGTCATTACAGCAAAAAAATAAAACGATTTAGGCAGTGGAACCCCGCTTTAATTGATGATATAGCCTTCATAGAAATTATGGCTATAGAATTCTTGCTATTGAAACAGTCAGGTGCGTTTCTCAGCCTGTGTAGACCAATGTTTCTCAACTCCAGTCCTCAAGTACCCCAAAAGGTCATGTTTTCAGGCTCTCTATTATTTGGCACAGGTGATTTGATCAGTTTCACTGCCTTAGCAATTGTCACAGATGTTTCTTCTGAGGGAAATCCTGAAAACATGACCTGTTGGGGGTACTTGAGGACTGGAGTTGAGAAACATTGGTGTAGACCCTTGGACAATGCTCAGAAGATTTTTCATAGATAGTTTATGACCCCCTTGAGATTACATAAATCCAGATTCATCACCTTTATGCTGGAGAAACTGTCAACAAACAACTTTATGGATCTGTGACATCCTTAAAGGTTTCTGGAGGGAGATCTCCTCTCTCATATTGGATGTCTCAGGTATCCATACACCTCTTACACACACTTTTGCACTAATAAGCATCCCATTAGTTAGGACTATAGTCATACACATCCTGTTTGCAGTTTGAATTTCCATAGCTATGGAGTGGAAGTCTGCAAATATACCAAAACTGGAGACGGTAGTTGCTAGAGTCAATACACAATGACACTTTGCACTGTATCTATCACTGGAAATTGGACACATGTAAAAACTACTCTCAGACCTCACCACATATCCAGTTAGATACCTTTGGTGTCTTAGACCCGTCCATAAAATCCCCTTCTCTGTACACAAGGTGTCTCCTGTATGCCCAGGAGACTGCCTGCAGTTTCTTATCTCCCCTGCTCCCTCCTGTTCACAGCCCCATGAGACCTGGTGTCTGTAAAAAGATGATCTCCCAATCATATGACTGGGAGCCATTTAGAAGCCTTCATCATTGAATGATCACTCTGACAGCCAATGACAGTGAGCATTCAATGTAACATTTATAAACAAAAGTAATACACAAGCTGTCTTATCTCCTCAGTTCCCTGTCAGGCAGATTTGTGAGTGAGAGAGCTGCAGCTGACAGAAGAATGTTTATTGTGTGCACAGGAAGTTAGTTAACTCTTAATTAACAAGGACATACTCTTATTTTACTACTTAACCCATTCATTTCAACCTGTATAAACACTATTTAACAGTGTTATCTCCTGTTCCATGTTTCAATTGTAAGTTGTTGGGGAATTTTTTTTATTATAAAGCACATATATACATTCTTATCTTCAAGAATGTACCGTTAAAATATGTGGTTTAGGGTATATCTGTTTTATTTATAATCAGTAAGAACTTTAAATTACTGATGCATTATGAAAAACATTAAAAACAAAACAAGAAAAAAAATATTCATTTTCTAAATACCTGCTCCAAAAAAAATTCATTTTAATGTTGCGGTAAATAAAACAAGCAGCAGAATGAAATGTAGGTTTTCCCCACAGTATTAGCACTTGTGTTCAAATAACAATCTTGAAAAAATACATTTTCTCCTGATTTTTAAGCTTTTTCCCCTTAAAATGCAAATACATTTTTAAAAAATTCTGAGAGGACTTTAGGGTCATAGCCCCTGTACACACGGTCGGACATTCTGCCAACCAAATCCGTTGGATTTTGTCCGACGGATTGTGTCCGAAACTGTTGCATACACACGGTCGGACCAAGTTGTCAGAAAGTCCGATCGTTCAGAACGTGATGACGTTATTTTATTACGACGGGACTACGTTCACGCTAGTAGCCAATAGCTTTGGTGTAGAATTTGATCTGAGCATGCGTGCCACTTTGTCCGATCGGAATTCTCTACACATGATCGGAGTATGTCCGATCGGACCAGTTTGTCAGAAAATATTTCCAACAAGTTGGAAAATTGGGTCCGACCATATTCCGACGGAAACAGTCCGATGTATACCACACACAGCGTATTATCCAACAACACGGTCCGATAGGAAACATTCCGACGGATTCTCCGATCGTGTGGTATAAGAAAGCCCAGTTTGTTCCCTCAAAAAACAATACATGCATCAGTTCTTCATAAGTACTTAGAAAGTTATAGACTCATGAACAGACACATAAAGAAAATGTAAAAATATGGTCTGGTCCACAAGGGTAAACAGGTGTGAAAGCCGAAGTGGATATTTAAATCAGCCTTGCTTGTAATGAAGATGTAGAAATGAGGTGTCTGCCAAAAACTTGACACACTGGTTGGGAACTATGGAACAGGACAGAGGAATTACCATATGCATGCTTACTTGTTAGCATGTTATCTTTATGTTCTGAGACAAAATACCATGTATGACCTCTGAGGAGGTCCTTCTCAGGTTCTTTGATACATACAATGCAGGAGCCTGGTCACAGAATGAGCCCATTAGGGGTGAAAGGCTCTACCCTCGTGAGGTGGCCCCAACCCAACACCTTAACAGAAGTTTTTTGTGTTTTACTTGTTTAAACTTACTGTATTACTTGTATGCTCTGTATGTTAGACTTGTGATATACTTTACGTCAATGCATGCAAGAATTACGTCCTGTACTATTTGCTTTTATTTAAAATAAAAATAAAATTAAAGCTAAAAAAAAAAAAAAAAAAAACTTAACAGTCAGGTACGAGCAGCAGTTTATCTAAACTGCTTTTCATAAAGTTGCATGTTTACTTTAACTATAAGCATGTTATTCTTTGCAGACTCAGCTCCTTTAAGAAGGCAATAAGGACTAGTCTAAGAAAAATCATCACTCACAATATTGATATAATCCAACTGCAGAAGACTCATTATGTTAAAATGCATATCAGAAAATGTTATTGGCTAAGTCTAATTTTATCTGATAAACTGAGCAAAACACCAGTCACGGATGCTTCTGATATAATACAATCAGAAATAAGCAGCGGGGGAACAAAATATTCATTTAAAAATGCATTAAATTCAATGTAATGCAGATGTTGAAGCCGAAGAAATGTAAATAAAACATGGATTCCCACAGAGTTGGAGATGAAGGGAAATACGTAAAATTCTTCCAAATGGGGGAAAATGGGTCTGAACCGTGTGCTTTAAAGACAATTGAAATTAAAACATTTAAAAAGATTTAATTTTAGAGTTCAAAGCTCCCCGTTTCGACATTGTTTTAAATATGCATTTCCTGGGGCACTAACACTAATTTATACTTTTCAAATGCAGTCAGTAGTGATGGACGAACTTCCGACGGGACGTTTCGCGAACGCGAAACGCGAACGGGCACAAACGTTCGCGAAAACGACCGTTCGCCGCGGGCTCCATTGACTTCAATGGGAGGCGAATTTCGCAAACCTTTAGGTCGAATTTGCGGCCACGGGGTAATTATTAGGGGGTAGCACGTAGTCCCACCACCTGGACAATAGCATAATACATGTATGAGGTGAATTTGGGATCGATAACTACAAGCATTTTTTTTTTATTTGGGAAATTGTTCTGACAATTCAGGACTATGGAGCTAATGAAGGCAATGGAGGAGAGGGAAGGTCAGGGACCAGGGTAGGCAAACAAGAGGGTGCAGGAGATACAGAGCACTGACAGCAGCACCGTAATACAGAGCACTGACATCAGCACCGTGACATACAGCGCTGACAGCAGCTCCGTGACATACAGCGCTGACAGCAGCTCCGTGACATACAGCGCTGACAGCAGCTCCGTGACATACAGCGCTGACAGCAGCTCCGTGACATACAGCGCTGACAGCAGCTCCGTGACATACAGCGCTGACAGCAGCACCGTGACATACAGCGCTGACAGCAGCTCCGTGACATACAGCGCTGACAGCAGCTCCGTGACATACAGCGCTGACAGCAGCTCCGTGACATACAGCACTGACAGCAGCTCCGTGACATACAGCGCTGACAGCAGCTCCGTGACATACAGCGCTGACAGCAGCACCGTGACATACAGCGCTGACAGCAGCTCCGTGACATACAGCGCTGACAGCAGCTCCGTGACATACAGCGCTGACAGCAGCTCCGTGACATACAGCACTGACAGCAGCTCCGTGACATACAGCGCTGACAGCAGCTCCGTGACATACAGCGCTGACAGCAGCACCGTGACATACAGCGCTGACAGCAGCTCCGTGACATACAGCGCTGACAGCAGCTCCGTGACATACAGCGCTGACAGCAGCTCCGTGACATACAGCGCTGACAGCAGCTCCGTGACATACAGCGCTGACAGCAGCTCCGTGACATACAGCGCTGACAGCAGCTCCGTGACATACAGCGCTGACAGCAGCTCCGTGACATACAGCGCTGACAGCAGCTCCGTGACATACAGCGCTGACAGCAGCTCCGTGACATACAGCGCTGACAGCAGCACCGTGACATACAGCGCTGACAGCAGCTCCGTGACATACAGCGCTGACAGCAGCTCCGTGACATACAGCGCTGACAGCAGCTCCGTGACATACAGCACTGACAGCAGCTCCGTGACATACAGCGCTGACAGCAGCTCCGTGACATACAGCGCTGACAGCAGCACCGTGACATACAGCGCTGACAGCAGCTCCGTGACATACAGCGCTGACAGCAGCTCCGTGACATACAGCGCTGACAGCAGCTCCGTGACATACAGCACTGACAGCAGCTCCGTGACATACAGCGCTGACAGCAGCTCCGTGACATACAGCGCTGACAGCAGCACCGTGACATACAGCGCTGACAGCAGCTCCGTGACATACAGCGCTGACAGCAGCTCCGTGACATACAGCGCTGACAGCAGCTCCGTGACATACAGCGCTGACAGCAGCTCCGTGACATACAGCGCTGACAGCAGCTCCGTGACATACAGCGCTGACAGCAGCTCCGTGACATACAGCGCTGACAGCAGCTCCGTGACATACAGCGCTGACAGCAGCTCCGTGACATACAGCGCTGACAGCAGCACCGTAAGCAGCCCCAGGAGGAAGTCAGCACAGCACAGGGATGGTGTGATCCCCTCATAATAAGAACCCCCAGGAGGAAGTCAGCACAGCACAGGGATGGTGGGAGCCCCTCATAATAAGAACCCCCAGGAGGAAGTCAGCACAGCACAGGGATGGTGGGAGCCCCTCATAATAAGAACACCCAGGAGGAAGTCAGCACAGCACAGGGATGGTGGGAACCCCTCATAATAAGCAGCCCCAGTAGAAATATGACACCGCTCAACCTCTTCAAAGAGGAGGGTAGGGGCATATAGTACGGTGTGCTTTTTTGGGTCAGGGAAGTGAGCCAAATGAATTAAGAAGGTCTGTGTGCTTGATTCCAAAAATTGTTTATAGACATATACATGGTCTACTGATCACATGTGTTGAATTCCTCCGAGATCCATGCCTCATTCATTTTTAGAAATGTGAGGTAGTTAACACTGTCGTGAGCTAGGCGAGTACGCTTATCGGTCACAATCCCCCCTGCTGCGCTGAACGTCCTTTCGGACAGGACACTGGATGAGGGGCAAGCCAACAGTTCGATTGCAAATTGGGCAAGCTCTGGCCAGAGGTCAAGCCTGCCCACCCAGTAGTCTAGGGGTTCATCACTCCTCAGAGCGTCCACATCGGCCGTTAACCCAATGTAGTCGGACACCTGACGGTCTAGGCGTTCCCTGATGCTGGATCCGGATGACACCTGTCGATGGGTCGGCTGAAAGAATGACCTCATATCCGAAGTCACCAACACATCTTCAAACCGGCCTCTTCTTGCAGGCGCTGTTGGATTGGTACCCGCAAATCCTTCTCTGGGAGTGGGAATTGCTCCTCTGCCAGCGCACGCAAAAGCAGAATGCAGCATTTCTCGAAGCAAGGCCTGGAAGTGCTGCATTCTGACAGCCCTCTGCGACGGCGGTAACATTTCCGCCATTTTGTGTTTGTACCGGGGATCTAAGTACGTTGCCACCCAGTACTGGTCCTTGACCCTCATGCTTTTTATACGGGGGTCCCTATTAAAACACTGGAGCATGAAGGCCCCCATTTGCACTCAAGCGGAAGGTATGTGGTGGTGGTGGTGTTGTTGGTGGTAGTGTCTTTGGGGGTGCACATAGCAGAGAGTGAAGAAGAGGGTGCAGATCGAGAGGATGAGGAGGGTGCAGAAGAATAAGGCTGAGTGAGCCACTCAACCAAGTCTGGTGCGTCCTTTAAAGTAATTGAACGCACCTTCTGCAACTTCCCACTTTGGCTCAAGGCTGTTGCTCCTGCCCTACCCCTACCACCCCTGCGGAAGGGCCTGCCTCTTCCTCTGCCTGTCATTTTTTAAATCACCCTGTGACAAAACTCTTAGTCCCTATACCGCTGAAGGACTGCTGCAGTATAGGGCAGCGGTCAGCAGTAGTGCACGTCAACCCTATGTATTGTGGACCGATAGCGGTCCTTACAGAACAGCAGACTGTACTGCACTCAGGCCTATGTACCGTAGCACCCTATACCAAGTTACCAGTCCTTATAAAAACTTTTGTGGACCAAGCAGGTTGTGTGTTAGTGATTAGCAGACTGTACGTCAGTCCCTATACCAATGAAGGACTGCTGCAGTATAGGGCAGCGGTCAGCAGTAGTGCACGGCAACCCTATGTATTGTGGACCGATAGCGGTCCTTACAGAACAGCAGACTGTACTGCACTCAGGCCTATGTACCGTAGCACCCTATACCAAGTTACCAGTCCTTATAAAAACTTTTGTGGACCAAGCAGGTTGTGTGTTAGTGATTAGCAGACTGTACGTCAGTCCCTATACCAATGAAGGACTGCTGCAGTATAGGGCAGCGGTCAGCAGTAGTGCACGTCAACCCTATGTATTGTGGACCGATAGCGGTCCTTACAGAACAGCAGACTGTACTGCACTCAGGCCTATGTACCGTAGCACCCTATACCAAGTTACCAGTCCTTATAAAAACTTTTGTGGACCAAGCAGGTTGTGTGTTAGTGATTAGCAGACTGTACGTCAGTCCCTATACCAATGAAGGACTGCTGCAGTATAGGGCAGCGGTCAGCAGTAGTGCACGGCAACCCTATGTATTGTGGACCGATAGCGGTCCTTACAGAACAGCAGACTGTAACGCACTCAGGCCTATGTACCGTAGCACCCTATACCAAGTTACCAGTCCTTATAAGAACTTTTGTGGACCAAGCAGGTTGTGTGTTAGTGATTAGCAGACTGTACGTCAGTCCCTATACCAATGAAGGACTGCTGCAGTATAGGGCAGCGGTCAGCAGTAGTGCACGTCAACCCTATGTATTGTGGACCGATAGCGGTCCTTACAGAACAGCAGACTGTACTGCACTCAGGCCTATGTACCGTAGCACCCTATACCAAGTTACCAGTCCTTATAAAAACTTTTGTGGACCAAGCAGGTTGTGTGTTAGTGATTAGCAGACTGTACGTCAGTCCCTATACCGCTGAAGGACTGCTGCAGTATAGGGCAGCGGTCAGCAGTAGTGCACGTCAACCCTATGTATTGTGGACCGATAGCGGTCCTTACAGAACAGCAGACTGTAACGCACTCAGGCCTATGTACCGTAGCACCCTATACCAAGTTACCAGTCCTTATAAGAACTTTTGTGGACCAAGCAGGTTGTGTGTTAGTGATTAGCAGACTGTACGTCAGTCCCTATACCAATGAAGGACTGCTGCAGTATAGGGCAGCGGTCAGCAGTAGTGCACGGCAACCCTATGTATTGTGGACCGATAGCGGTCCTTACAGAACAGCAGACTGTACTGCACTCAGGCCTATGTACCGTAGCACCCTATACCAAGTTACCAGTCCTTATAAGAACTTTTGTGGACCAAGCAGGTTGTGTGTTAGTGTTTAGCAGACTGTGCGTCAGTCCCTATACCGCTGAAGGACTGCTGCAGTATAGGGCAGCGGTCAGCAGTAGTGCACGGCAACCCTATGTATTGTGGACCGATAGCGGTCCTTACAGAACAGCAGACTGTAACGCACTCAGGCCTATGTACCGTAGCACCCTATACCAAGTTACCAGTCCTTATAAGAACTTTTGTGGACCAAGCAGGTTGTGTGTTAGTGATTAGCAGACTGTACGTCAGTCCCTATACCAATGAAGGACTGCTGCAGTATAGGGCAGCGGTCAGCAGTAGTGCACGGCAACCCTATGTATTGTGGACCGATAGCGGTCCTTACAGAACAGCAGACTGTAACGCACTCAGGCCTATGTACCGTAGCACCCTATACCAAGTTACCAGTCCTTATAAGAACTTTTGTGGACCAAGCAGGTTGTGTGTTAGTGATTAGCAGACTGTACGTCAGTCCCTATACCAATGAAGGACTGCTGCAGTATAGGGCAGCGGTCAGCAGTAGTGCACGGCAACCCTATGTATTGTGGACCGATAGCGGTCCTTACAGAACAGCAGACTGTACTGCACTCAGGCCTATGTACCGTAGCACCCTATACCAAGTTACCAGTCCTTATAAGAACTTTTGTGGACCAAGCAGGTTGTGTGTTAGTGTTTAGCAGACTGTGCGTCAGTCCCTATACCGCTGAAGGACTGCTGCAGTATAGGGCAGCGGTCAGCAGTAGTGCACGGCAACCCTATGTATTGTGGACCGATAGCGGTCCTTACAGAACAGCAGACTGTAACGCACTCAGGCCTATGTACCGTAGCACCCTATACCAAGTTACCAGTCCTTATAAGAACTTTTGTGGACCAAGCAGGTTGTGTGTTAGTGATTAGCAGACTGTACGTCAGTCCCTATACCAATGAAGGACTGCTGCAGTATAGGGCAGTGGTCAGCAGTAGTGCACGGCAACCCTATGTATTGTGGACCGATAGCGGTCCTTACAGAACAGCAGACTGTAACGCACTCAGGCCTATGTACCGTAGCACCCTATACCAAGTTACCAGTCCTTATAAGAACTTTTGTGGACCAAGCAGGTTGTGTGTTAGTGTTTAGCAGACTGTGCGTCAGTCCCTATACCGCTGAAGGACTGCTGCAGTATAGGGCAGCGGTCAGCAGTAGTGCACGTCAACCCTATGTATTGTGGACCGATAGCGGTCCTTACAGAACAGCAGACTGTAACGCACTCAGGCCTATGTACCGTAGCACCCTATACCAAGTTACCAGTCCTTATAAGAACTTTTGTGGACCAAGCAGGTTGTGTATTAGTGTTTAGCAGACTGTGCGTCAGTCCCTATACCGCTGAAGGACTGCTGCAGTATAGGGCAGCGGTCAGCAGTAGTGCACGGCAACCCTATCTATTGTGGACCGATAGCGGTCCTTACAGAACAGCAGACTGTACCGCACCCAAGCCTATGTACCGTAGCACCCTAGACAGACCAAGTTACCAGTCCTTATAAGAACTTTTGTGGAACAAGTGAGTTGTGAATGATTAGCAGACTGCAGCAGAAGGGCAGCAGTCAAGTATAATATTCTTTCTATATTTGGAAGAAAGAATATTATACGTGTACAAGCCTATTACCGTACCACTGATACCAGTCCTGAAAAGAACCTTTGTGGAACTAATAGTAACAGCAAGTCTTTAAAATTATCCTCACTGCCTGACACACTGCTTCCTGCCTGTCCCTATACAAATTGGCAAAAAAGAGTAGGCTGGAACGATTAGCTGGAACAGCTCTTTTGTGGACCTGATAGTAACAGCTAATGATGATGATGATGATGATGATGAAGAAAGACTAATCTGGCTGAGCTGTCCCTAAAATAGCAGCATACAGCGCTCTGTCCCTTTATCTAAACTGACAAAAGAAACTCAGGCTGCTGACCTAACACCTATACCAGTCCTGAAAAGAACTTTTGTGTACCAAATAGCTAGCGTTTTCTCTGTCCCTACTCCACACAGGATCCTTTCCCTACAGTGACAGAAGAAAGAATGTAAAATGGCCACCGGATCGGGTGTATTTATAGGTTAGGGGGAATGTCCAAGTGTCCATGAGCTGTCATGTCTCAATTGGTTGTCCTGTAACACATGATAAACGTGTCACGAAAGGTTAAAGTTCTTGTATACATTAAACACGTAAGTCCGCCGGGGCGAACGACGGAAAAAGGCGTTCGAACCCGCGGACGGCGAAAGTCGGAAATTCGCCGCGAAACGACCGCCGGGCGAACCGTTCGGCCATCACTAGCAGTCAGTAGGAAATGGAATAAAGGAAGGAGATAGAAAAGAAAATATTAACCATTTCGGTGCTGAAAACACAATACATCCCAGTTTCATATATGGCTAATGGTGATATGTTGAAAATATTTAGAGGTGTTTAGGTCTGTAACGCTTGATATAAATATATGTCTGTTTTATTAATTTTCCTCTGACTTGCATTAGAAGAATATGTTTGGTTGTTTGTAGGGTTGCACAGATACCAATACTAGGCATTTTTAAGAGTATCAGGGGACGCGAAAGTGAGCCGATACCCGAAAGTGGAAGCTGAACGCCTCCTCCTCCCCTCCAGCAGTGGGGATCAGAGCAGTTGCACTGTAACTTCCAGCTACCTTCACTTCCGGGCCCCTGCGTTCCACACTGGATCCGGAAGCATGGCTGTCCTCTGGGTATCTCCATCTGTGGCTTCCCTCTGCTGGGATCTACACTGCGAACATTTCTCTGGCTAGTCTTGTTACTCAGAGCTCCGTACATCCATAAACCCATCCCTCCAGCACAGCAGTTGTAAGAATATGCGCCAAACTAGGGGGGTACTGGGGAGAGGTGGGCTCCCCCCTTCCAAGCCCTCCACCACCCCTGACGCTTGCCGGCAGTCTTCCATCTTGAGCGCTGAACCAAGAGCTCCTCCTTCCCATCTCATTCCCTTTCAGCTATCACGTGAACAGTATATAACTAGCTACTGCCACTAATTGCCATTCCTATCATGGAATTTCACAGGTCGGAAATGCAACCAGTAGCTAGCTATATACTGTGCACATGATAGCTGTAAGGGAAATGGATTTCAGCTCCAGTGTGTGCTGTGTGGGGAGTAGAAGCTCTGCCTGTGTTCAGGCTGTGTACAATACAGGAATAGGAGAAAGAGATCTGCCCAGTAACACCTGCACTGTACCCTCCTAACCCCCTGTACTGTGCCCTCCCTGTGTTGTGTCCTCCCACCTTCCCTGTGTTACATCCTCCTCCCTCCACCAGCTGTCACTTCTGCCCCCATGTCTCCCAATGACCCTCCAATCCCCATCCCCTGCTCCCCAGCGATCACATCCTTTTCTATCCCAACTCTCTCACCCCACAATCCCTATTTCTCCCCACCCTCAATTACCTATCCCTCTACTACCCCGCTCCCCTCACCCAACTCCCAGACCACCCCCCTACCTACTCTTTCTAGGCGATAGGTATCGATAATTGGTAAAGGCAAGTACTTGCAAAAAAGTATTGGTACTCCTACTTCGGTGACAAAAAAAAAAAGTGGTATTGGTGCATCCATAGTTGTTTGTCTTGGAGATAGATATCAAGTTTCTTGTGAGTGTTTCGAGTGGACATTTAACAAATGCCCTGGATACAGTGGTAACATGAATGCCATTGTTGTACTTCAGTTGACACTTGGATCAGTCTATTGTTCTTTAACCTACCCAAATACAGCTTGACCTTTTCACATATATGGCATGTATGATACAACAGTGCCATCTAAGAGGTTGAATTGGAGATTGTTTCACCTATATCTGACGTCACTGTAATTGGGTAGAAAAGGCTACTCACAGGTGGGATTGTCTTCTCAAAACTTTCCGAATAAAAGGTCATCAGGTTAAGCTGACAGGGGGACTCTATGATGACTTAACACCAAGGAACAGCTGTACAGCCAGAAGAAGCTATACCTGAAGATGCTTTTGCCTGTTCTCCAGCAACTGCTTATAGATTAAGCCTGGGTTCCTCATTGCCAAGGAGATTAACGCACTGTAACTTGAGTTAAGTAACTTTTAAGCGTATTTTGACTGTATATAGACCATAGTTTCTGCTTATTTGCCAGGAAGTAGGTAGCATTTTGTTTGTTGTATGTACAGTATCTCAAAAGTGAGTACACTCCTCACATTTCATAAATATTTTATTATATCTTTTCATGTGACAACACTGAAGAAATTAAACTTTTCTACAATGTAAAGTAGTGAGTGTACAGCTTGTATAACATGACTCAGTGTTACAATGTCTCGGGTGTGAATGGGGAGCAGGTATGTTAAATTTGGTGTTATGACTCTCACATACTGGTCACTGGAAGTTCAACATGGCATCTCATGGCAAAGAACTCTGAGGATCTGAAAAAAAGAACCGTTGCTCTACATAAAGATGACCTAGGCTTTAAGAAGATTGCCAAGACCCTGAAGCTGAGCTGCAGCATGGTGGCCAAGACCATGCAGCGGTTTAACAGGCCAGGTTCCACTTAGAACAGGCCTTGCCATGGTCGACCATAAAAGTTGAGTTCACGTGCTCAGCGTCATATTCAGAGGTTATCTTTGAGAAATAGACATATGAGTGCTGCCAGCATTGATGCAGAGGTTGAAGGGGTGGGGGATCAGCCTGTCAGTGCTCAGACCATATGCTGCACACTGCATCAAATTGGTGTGCATGGCTGTCGTTCCAGAAGGAAGCCTCTTCTAAAGATGATGCATAAGAAAGCCAGCAAAGTTTTCTGATGACAAGCAGACTAAGTACATGGATTACTGGTCCATGTCCTGTGGTCTGATGAGACCAAGATATACTTATTTGGTTCAGATGGTGTTAAGTGTGTGTGTCAGCAACCAGGTGAGAAGTACAAAGACAAGCGTGTATTGCCTACAGTCAAGCATGGTGGTGGGAGTGCCATGGTCTGGGGCTGCATGAGTGCTGCCGGCACTGGGGAGCTACAGTTCATTAAGGGAGCCATGAATGCCAAAATGTACTGTGACATACTGTAGCAGAGCATGATCCCCTTCCTTCAGAGACTGGGCTGCAGGGCAGTATTGGAACATGATAACGACCCCAAACACACCTCCAAGACGACCACTGCATTGCTTAAGAAGCTGAGGGTAAAGGTGATGGACTGGCCAAGCTCTGGTCAAGTCCATGCCCAAGAGGGTTAAGGCAGTGCATGAAAATAATGGTCGCCACACAAAATAGTAACACTTTGGGCCCAATTTGGACATTTTCACTTAGAAGTGTACTCACTTCTGTTGCCAGCGGTTTAGACATTAATGGCTGTGTGTCGAGTTATATTGAGGGGACAGCAAATTTACTTTGTTATACAAGTTATGGGCAGCACAGTGGTGTAGTGGTTAGCACTTTCACCTAGCAGCAATAGGGTTGCTGGTTCAAATCCCGACCACGACACTATCTGCCTGGAGTTTGCATGTTCTCCCTGTGCCTGCGTGGGTTTCCTCCGGGTACTCTGGTTTCCTCCCACACTCCAAAGACATGCAGGTAGGTTAATTAGACCCTTTCCAAAAAAATTGCCCATAATATGTGTATATGTATGTCAATGTTGTAAGTGTGTTGGGACTCTACAGGTTAAAGCACCGCATAAATAGCTGCAGATGGACACCGGTGGCAAGAAAAGCGCCCTGAGGCGATTCAGTTCGTATAGGTAGCGCTATACAAGTCATTCATTCATTCATTCACATCTGTACATTCACTACTTTACATTGTAGCAAAGTGTAATTTCTTCAGTGTTGTCACATGAAAAGATATAATAAAATATTTACAAAAAATGTGACGGGTGTACCCACTTTTGTGAGATACTGTATATATACCAGTCTTGTATTCTTAAAAATGATAATAGTTTTTTTTATGTATAGCATTTTTCATTTAGTAAAAGCACATTAATATACTGCAGATGTTGAAAGCTTCTTGCTTTATTGCAACGTGGCTTTACTAGACTGCAAAGCAAAACTTTAGGCTAGCCTAGCAAGCACAGTTGCAAGGAGGTGAAGGGCCAAAAGGTCACAATGGTCTTCAGTATGATCATTTAACCTCATAAAGACAATGAAGGTGTAAGAGATCTGTATTATACAGACAGATTGATATTTAAAGCGGGAGTCCACCGGGACTCCGCGTTTTTTTTTTTTCTTTTTAAAAGCCAGCAGCTACAAATACTGCAGCTGCTGACTTTTAAAATAGTGACACTTACCTGTCCAGCGCGCCCGCGATGTCGGCACCCGAAGCCAATCTCTAGATCGTCTCTCGAGTGCTGCCGCCGCCATCTTGGGTATGGGAATCAGGAAATGGAGCCTTTCGGCTTCATTTCCCGGTTCCCTACTGCGCATGCGTGAGTCGCACTGTGCAATAAGGACGGTCCCCGCTGCCTCTGGGATCTGTGTGTTTCCCAGCAGGCAGCGGGGCACTTGCGGAAAGGGGAGTAATCTACGCCCCTTTCCGCAGAGAGCTATCCCGGAAGTGGGTGCAGATACCTGTACTGTACAGGTATCTGCACCCCCCTCCCCCCTGAAAGGTGCCAATTGTTGCGCCGGAGGGGGGGAGGGTTCCGATGAGCGGAAGGTCCACTTTAGGGTGGACCTCCGCTTTAACTATGAAAGAACATGAGCCATCTGCCCACACTCATCGAAAATTGTACACCTCACAGTTTTGTTTTGTTTTTTATAAAAAAAGGTTGTAAACTTTCAGAGCAATGCTAGGCCTAGGAACCAAACTTGCATAAACCCAGGTTCTAATTAATATCAATAATATTTTTTGTTAATGGAAAAAGTAGTTTAGGTAAGTAGTAGTAGGTAAGGTTGAATAAAGACAATAGTCCATCCAGTTGAACCTGTGTAGGTGTACATGTTTCAGTGTCGATAATCGTTTCTCATTCCCTATATTTTGTATTCTTTAAGATGCATGTCCAAAAGTCTGTTAAAAATATCAATACTCCTCTCTGACACCCCCAATTGTGGAAGAAAGTTCCACATCCTTATCGCCCTGACCGTGAAAAACTCCCTGAGCAGCTTAAAGGTGAAACCGCTTCTCCTCCAATCTCATTGTGTGGCCCCGTGTCCTCTTACACTTCCTGAGCCCGAATAGTTTTTTCCCTAAGCTGGGATCACCGTTGAGATATTTGTAAATCACCATCACATCCCCTCTCAAGCATCCCTTCTGAGAATAAATTTAGTGCTTGTAGTCATTTCTTGTAATTGAGGTCCTCCAGTCCCCTTATTAGCTTTGTTACCCTATTGACTCTCTCCAGCACATCCTTACTGAAGACTGAATAAAAGTGGTCAGCCTTCGCGCCGCTAAGTGGTAATAAGTGACTAAAGTGGAACAAAATCCAAAATCAGATATAATGAAACACAGATGCTGTGAAAAAGAGCCTGAGTGATATAAAGTGCAAATGCTAACTAAAAAATGCAGCAGGACAAAATAGTGAGCACAAACTATCAAATAATGAATATAAAGGGGTGGGTCCTGCGCAAATCGTGCCACTCAAATGGGCATCCCCATGAAGAAGTCACATGACGTAACGCGTAGGGATTGGCCAGAGGACGAACCGGAAGTAGAGTAAGGCGGGAGGAAGTTGTCATTATACCCTCTTCCTGATTGTGCTTGTTTTTGCAATTAAAATGTGAGAGTCTTTACTGCTTTTTAATAAATCTACCTGCCGTTTTTTAAACTACTACACTATGGAAGTCTCCTGTTTCTCTCTCTCCCCCTCCTCTCTCTTATTTTGAGCCATACACTGTGAAATAGAAGTGAAGATCCATTTCACCTGTTCTGGAAGCTGGGACTGGCCCTCTAGTGGCGGAATTGTATCATTGCATCCCTCCTTTGGATTTCCTGATGGCTATTATTTATTATTTATGAATGAAATAAGAGAATCCTGGAGTTTGTTTGATTTGCTTATTCACTTCGTTTAAAGGTGAGAGTTCTGGGAGCCTTGAGTAGCGGACATTTTATTATTGTTCTATCATTAAACCTTTTTTCCATTTTTTTATATATTTTTTATATATTTTTATGCGTGCTGTTTTTTGGACTATATTTTTTTTCACGGCATTGTATGTATGCACATATTTATATTATTTTGAATTTGTGTATCTTACTGAAGACTGGTAACCAGAACTGGACGGAATATTTCAGATGTGGCCTAACCAGAGTTTTTTTTAAAGTTTCAGGATTATAGTTTTATATCTGGAGTATATCCCTTTTTTTTTTAATGCATGCTAAAATTCTGCCAGCTTTGGTTGCTGCAGCTTGACATTGCATGCTATTGCTCATGCTCAGTTTGTTTTCTACTAGGACCCCCAGATCTTTCTCCAGCCTAGATTTCCTCAGAGGTTCTCCCCTACTGAGTAATTTGCATTAATGTTTTTAGCCCCCAAGTGCATTACTTTACATTTCCCCACATTAAACCTCATTTGCCATGTAGTTACCCACCCAATTATTTTATTCAGGTCTTCCTGTAAAATTTCTATATCCTGATGTGAAGTTATTGCCCTGCTTATTTTTGTGACATCCAACCATATATTGAATCTTACAGCTCTCATGGTCAGATAGAGATCCCCAACACTACTGTCCAGGTCATTACAAAGTCAAGATAATAATGTAATGCAACTTTTATGACTTCTTGATCATGCAAGATAAAAAAACAGTTGTAAAATCTGGCTACGAGAGCGTGACATCAGCTGGAAGGGGTTGATGTACAAAAATGACTGGAAATCTCACCATTGATTAAACAACTATACGGGCCTACATCAATGGGCTTTGATGGACAAATGCAGAGTTGCTTTTGACATCAGTGTGAGATCATTCAGAATTTGTGGCAGGTGCAATTGACATGTTTTTGGCCTGTTTCAGCTGCTTTTGCATTTCCATAGACTTAAATGGTAAGGGATGAAGTTCTGAAATTAGGAAAAGTCCATTGAGACTGGCCCAAATGGTGGTTGGTTTCTACTAGTTATAGCTCCAAAGTTCACAAAGGCAATAACAAATTGGCAGGTGATTCAACTTGCCAACATCCGCTAGAAAGTAAAATGGACATAGCATTTAACAATGATTTAGTTAATGTCAGGCTTTAGTTGAGTTTAAACTGTACTGTAGTCATCTTTTTACTGGTGGTGTTTTCAAATCAGCAGGACAATTACTGCCTTGTATTGTAGCTAAACCATATTTTCCTCCAAGTGAATATTTAGCAAGCTGTGTGAATGGAAAAATTGAGAAGCACAACAACAGCATTCTAAATAAATTAGAGCTTGGGTTAAATTAAGCACATGCAGAATAAGGCTGCTCCAGTGCATTGTTATGATGTCACAGGGTCACCGGGAAAGCAGAAAACATGAGCCATTGTGTATTCATTGTATATTCATATTTTGGTTGCTGGGCAGCAAAGCAATTTGGATGATTGTCTCATACCTGCACAGAAAACGCAGAGAAATTTTAGATACAGTACACTGTAATTATCCACAGTTCATTCCGGATATCATTCAAGGACAGGTATAACCAAGCACAGCATGGTTCCTTCAATGTGAAGTCTGGCTGGTAAAATCCATTTTTTTCCCATTATCAGTATTGTTTAAATAAAATTTAAAAAAAGGGAAAGAGCAAGTGTTAAAGGCACCACAGGGGGTTAGGAGCGGGCTTACAAAGGTGTATGCAATGGTGCTGAGGTGCATGGGGGTTCAAGTGGTGTAAGAGGTGGGGGTGCACTGGTGGAAGAGGTTGGTGTGTGCAGTAGTAGTAGTAGTAGTAATAGTAGTAGAGGTAGTTGCGGGAAGGGGTGCAGTAATAGTAGTGGTGGGTGTGGGGAGGGGTGCAGTAATAGTAGGGGTGGGTGTGGGGAGGGGTGCAGTAGTAGTAGTAGAGGTGGGTGTGGGGAGAGGTGCAGTAGTAGTAGAGGTGGGTGTGGGGAGGGGTGCAGTAGTAGTAGAGGTGGGTGTGGGGAGGGGTGCAGTAGTAGTAGAGGTGGGTGTGGGCATAACAACAGCAATATAAGAAAAACAAGTCCTGGCGCACAGAGGATATATAGTCCAGCCAGCATAAGTATCTATAATAACCTGTATGATCTGGATTATGATGAGTCCACAAAGTCCCTGATCATTGTAGGGAACGTTTTTTTTGTTTTGTTTTTTAAGGTGTTTATAAAAATTTTCAGCAGTATAATAGAAGTACAAGCATTGTAACAGTATATCTGCTTACATAGAGAGTATATTGTAAACCCTTAATGATTACATACATATCAGTCTTGTAAGCTGGCATGAGTAGCTGAAATTTTAAAACAGGGGCAATACCACCCGATGTCCCCACAACCAAAACAGTGGCAGCTGAGGCAAGGGTGCGTCTCAACTATGCCAAAAGGGTACCTTTTAAATGGAATAACTTCAGCAAAACAAAATCTTATCATACATACTAAACATACTCACACCATTCATACACACACCATTCATACACATCACTGTCCCACCAGTTTATCAGAGTGCCCTGATCACCATCACAGCTGTTTATTATATCATTTAACTTATCACCTTTTCTTACTCCAATGTTATATATCCGACGCCAAATTATTTCAGTCCTAGACTAATCTTGTTCAATCTTACTTAGTTTAGTTGAGATGATAGAGCTGTCCCCCAGGAGTTGGAAACATCCCTCCATGGTTGCCACACTTTATTGAATTTTTTTGAACATGCTCTACTTATATTTTGGGAAGTTCCCCATTAATAATTCCAAGCAGAGATTGTATTTTTGGAGGCTTAGGCCGCGTACACACGGGCGGACTGTTCGCCCAACTTTGTCCGCTGAACAGTGTTTCAGCGGACAGTCCGCTCGTGTGTGGCCTTCAGCGGACAGTTTCAGCGGACAGTCTGATGAACAAAGTTTTTCGGAATTCCCGTAAGACAGTCCGCTGAAACTTGGTTTGAGCGGACAGTCCGCTCGTGTGTAGGCTTGTTCGACAAACTAAGTGTCGCGCATGCTCAGAAAGGATTTACACGGCGAAGGTTGCATTGCAGTGTATTGGACGTCGTATTTTTCGACCCGTCGTACGTGCCGTTCACGTCATCGCGCACGGTTTCAGCGGACTGTTCGTTCATCGTGTGTGGTCAAGTCCGCTCATGCAAATTTTGAGCGGACTGTTTGTCGGATTGTTTGACAAACTAAGTTGGGCGAACAGTCCGCCCGTGTGTACGCGGCCTTACTCTCTTTCCAATTCAACAAAATCACTTTACATGCATAAAATAAGATGGTACAAAATAAGATCCGGCAGGTGTTTTGTGTATTAAGTCATTCAAGATGCCCACTAGTCCCACATCTGGAGTCTGAGGCAACGGGAGGGCAAGTTGATTGTCAAAGAAATTGAACAAGTCCTTCCAGTAAGAGTCCAGTCTTGGACAACTCCAAAACATATGGAATAAATCAGCGTTGTCAAAATTACATCTGGGACAGGTTGCATTGATTCCTAAATCCATATGTGCCAGCCTGGCTGGGGTATAATGTAAATGATGAATAAACTTGAATTGTACATATTGATCTGCTGTGCTTATAATATCCTGAAAACAGACGTCAGTGACTTCTTCCCAGCCCTCTTCTGCATAGGGAAAGTTAAGAGGGGGGCACGAGACCACCTGTGGCTGCTTTCCTCAGAGTTGTGATCGGCTCTATGTAAAACAATAAGAGGGAGAGAAGAAGGAAGGAAGGAAAGTAAAAACACTTTAATAACAGTGGATTAAAAACACTTACAAGGAGTATGATAAAAGTATCTGGTGCACAGGTTGTAGATGTTCTTCCCTCCTGCATTCGCCCTGCAGGATCCCTGGTATCAGTTACAGCTGCTGGGAGTGGTACATCCATTGTGTGTTTCACGCTGGTTAACGTGGTCTCCTGGGGCTCCTCCAGGCTCTGGAGCCAACCATCACTATTCTCCAGCAGCCAAAACTGATACCAGTGATCCTGCAGGGTGGATGCAGGAGGGACGCACATCTGCAACATGTGCACCAGATGAGCATACGTTTATCATACTTATTGTTTTTCGAATCTTTGTGTTTTTAATCCACTGTTCTTAAACCTTTTTTACTGGGATGCTACACTTAGCTGGCGCTTCCTCCCTTCTTCTCTCCCTCGTGTGGGTGTGGGAATGCAGTGGTGGGGGTACTGCAGTGGTAACAGGAGTGTGTGCAGGGAAGTGGCGCATTGGTGGCAGGGGTCTTGGATCCTGATTGGATAGATTGATAGCAGCGCAGTCATTGGCTCCCGCTGCTGTCAATCAAATCCAATGACGTGGGAGCCGGGGGGCGGGGCTGGGTACTGCTGTCTGTGCCAACTAGGCACTCTAAAAGAGGAGGAGCCAGAAGCGTCGCTGAAGGACCCCAGAAAGAAGAGTATTGGGGGCCACTCTGTGCAAAACCAACTGCACAGAGGAGGCAAGTATGACTTTTTTTTAAACAAACCTTTACATATCCTTTAAGGGGACAATGTAGGAGATTTTAACATGTCTGCTTGGGTGTAATTCCTGAAATCCAGCACTCTGTGCTGTGTGTGCAGAGCTCCTGTTCATTTCTATGTTAAGCAGGTAGGAGTGTGCAAAATGTGGCACAGCATACACAGTGCATCAGGAAGGATCATGTTACATACTGTGTACATTACATATAAAATAACCACCTACTCTGTATATTACATACCCCTTTCTGTTATATGTTGCATGCTTATGGCAATTGCATTGCATACTGCTGACCACAGCTCTATGTACACTGGTCTGTTTATAAAATACTTCTGACCACTGCACTCTATATGCTACAGCATATTGAACTTGCTTACATAAGAAAAAAAATGTCATTGTCTCAACAGTTATGGTTATTTTTTTACCACACTGTTCTGTTCCCACTACACATTTGTGTAGCTCAATGTGCAGCTAAACCCTCCTATTCTGCAATAAGCCAGACTGAAGTGTAATTTTGAAGCAAACAAATAAAGATACATATAATCAGTATATGACTTATACAGAAACACAATGAATAAGTTAGGCTGTAAGGTGATAAGTAATTCTCACCAATGATGCTGCATTTAGAGGATGCAAACAGATGCAAGTTTTAGTCCAACATGTGCTCTGATAGCTAGTTCCTTCTTTTAGTCTCTAAGATGGAGTCTGAGTTCCCAGGATGCACCTGTTACTCTTCCTCAGGCTGAAGAATGATGGGAACTTTTGTTAAAGGTCAACAGTTTCTACAAAAACAGTACATTTACCATTGGCTTCATCTTGTGGTCAAATCTGATATTGCAGCCAAAACAACTTAATAGATATTCCTGCTGGAGGCAGAACACACATTCTAAATATGGGTGTAATAACTAACATGTTGCTAAAGGTGGAAGTGACCTTTAAGGGACAGAGATAAGTCCAGTGAGACCATGAAAATGTCCAAAGGCAATCCAATGAAGGAGTGGACAACATATGAAAAACAAACCCGCTAACAGATTCACAAACAAACAATTAAACTGGAGCAGCCTGCAAATCAAAGAGCATCCTGAAAGACTATATGCCCAAAGTAGGGCTTGAACATCTACATGGTAAAACTGTCTGACTAGAAGACCAGAAGGCAGCCTTGCAAATTTGGGATACAATTGCTCCTAGCCTGAAAGCTCAAGAGGCACTCACTGCATCTAGAAGGGTGTACCTTGACAGGAACAACTGGATTTGTCCTTAAAGAGGAGTTTCCCCTAAAAAAAAAAAAAAAAAAAAAAAAATTAAAAATGAAAAGTCAGCAGCTACAAATACTGCAGCTGCTGACTTTTAATAATTGGACACTTACCTGTCCCAGGGTCCAGCGATGCGGGGGAACAAAGTCCCGCTCGTCCCCCTTCCTCTCGGCGGCGCACGGCATTGCAACTGTGGGCACTGCGCATGAGCGAGTGGTGCCACAATTGGCCGCGCAATCATCTGGGACCTGTCACGTGTCCCAGGTGACTGACAGGAGGGAGGGGCGGAGCTGAGCCCTTCCTGCGCTGAAGGGAAGTGATGTCACCAGCCCAGGCACTGAAGGAGGCAGACTATGAGGGGCCCCCTAGCAACAGGCATTTAGAGGTGAGTTAAAAAAAAATATTTCCATATGTTTAATTTTTTTAAGAATTGTAATTTTTTTTTGTGGGTGGAACACCACTTTAAGCCCATAAGCCACCAATAAATGGTAGAACAAAAAGCTGGTTTATGGTAGGAATGTCAGGAATTTTCAGGAATGACAAGCCCTACAAGGAAGGAGCTACCACACACTGAGGGAAAAAGTTGGAAACAGAGTGGGGAGTACATGTGCTACACTCAGCTAATGACACAGCATGAAAATCCACAGCAGATCATAATGGGAATATTTTCTGGGTGTCACTTTAAACAGGCTGCTAGCAGGCTTTAGCGGGCTTTCAGGCTTCAAGCCTGCTAGCACGTAGGCAGGTGGCCTACTGTGTGTTTAGTTAGCCCCCGGATTGCCAGGTAAGGGGGAAAGGGTTAATGTTTTTCCACCTTTGCCCTGGTGTGTTCGCTGGCATTTGCTGGGGTCCAGCCTCCCTCTGTGCTCTATAAAAACATAAGAGGTCCTGATCCTAATGTGAGTTCCGGGGGAACACTTGAAGAAATACGTGGAGAACCTGTTATCTGCTGTTGAACGCAGATTTACTGGACAATGCAGCTCAAGGAGGAACTCCATACTTTGGGTACTGCACACATGTGGTCATCTCCGAGTTGGGAGGCCGCCTTAATGTTTGACTCTTCACATGATTGTGGCACCCGCCTGATCCCGGACATTGGTGAACATGCCTTCGGGCAAAGTAATACCCCATTCTGTTCATTGGGAGTGAGGTGATAGGGATATGCTGACTGGTGGAGTGGGCAGAGGCTCAGCCTGTCCTTCCGATTGCCACACATACATCAGTACAAGAGTTCAGGACCTGGGACTAAGGAGGAACTCCATACTTTTGGTACTGCACACATGTGGCTCATCTCAGATGTTGGGGGGCCACCTTAATGTTTGACTCTTCACATGGCCAAAGCGTCCACCTGGCCATTGGCGAGCATGCCTTCGGGCGAAGTAATACCCCGTGTGCAAGAGTTAGTGACTCCAATCAATGCCTAGCATAGCCCAAAGGACCTACCCAGGAGTAGGCCTCACTTGCCACCCAACAAGAGAGCGAAAACAAAGGACGTGACGACCAACCATTACCCTACCCTTACATGCAGCTAAAGCGGCAATTAGCACTCTCATTAGGATCTGTGTTCAACATTTAGAAACTGGAGCTGAATGGTGCTCAAAACTTTGTTTACGCTGCTTTTATACAAGCTGAAGCCTGTGTGAAACCAGCATTACCCCGCTGTAAGCTGATTCTGTGTTACAGAAGAGCAAAAGTAAGTGCACACCTGTGACCCACAAGAGAAGTATGGCCAATATTGTCCAATTTAAGAACAGAAAAGGGATAAAGTTTTTAACATGTTGCCTTCCACAGATTTGAAACTCATAAGGATGAAAGTGAAGGCATAAATCTTTTTTTATTAGTTCATTAAAAATGTTAGATAAGAAAGAGAACGCAAGCACAATTGTTTTTATAATAGCATCCAAATAGCCCTCAGGGTCCATTTTAGGGTTTAATTGCTGCAGCTATATCCTAATTTGTTATCAGGGCGCTGATCATTACCATTTGATTAGGGCATACGGTGAGAAAGTCACTTTTGAAAGCCACAGATCTATTGTATTAGTAAATGCAATTGCTGGTTGAAATTATAGTCTGTTAAAAAAAAATATATATATATATATATCTTTCGTTACTTTATTTCTCCAGGATTATCATTATTTCTTCCGGATTGCATGCAAGCGCATGAGATGCCCACATCTGATACACTTGTGGTTCTTAGAAAAACTGAAAGTTTCCCAACAAACATACTATTTGATTTAGTGTTATTAAAATAAAATAGATCTACCATCAAAGGGAGCGCACAGCAATTTGCAACAATTACAAATCCAACAAAGTGTGTAAAGTTTCCAAATAAAATCCAGATTTAGTAGAACAGAATGAATTATATTCTTAAAATATGATAACTGAGATTGTTGTGTTAAAATAAAAGTCAATTTATTTTTTTCCTGCTGGCGAATATGCAATTTTTCGTGTGATCGATGTATGACAGTGCTTCCAATATGAAAATAAATGATTAAATATAATTATGATGACCGATTAATTGTTCCAGAAATTTGCTGCTCTATGCAGATATTCTTTTAAGCACAATAAAATTGTTGCGCTTACCGGAACATATATGACCCCCTTACTAAAAGTGGTCAAACTGCACTTTGTTTACAACATCAAGGCCAGCCTCATAGATTATGGAAACCTCCCGCACTCATCCAGACAAACGAACATCATGGGGGATTTGATACCAGCTGTCTCTAATGCCGCGTACACACAATCAGAATTTTCATCGGAAAAAGCTCTGATGGTATTTCCGATTGAAATCCGATAGGATTCTGCTCAAGCTGTCTTGCATACACACAGTCACACAAAAGTTCTCGGAACCTTCGACCGTCAAGAACGCGGTGACGTACAACACTACGACGAGCCGAGAAAATTAAGTCCAATGCTTCCGAGCATGTGTTGAATTATTTCCGAGCATGCATAGGAATTTTGCACGTCGGAATTTGTACAGACGATCGGAATTTCCGCTTGGAACTTTTTTCGAACCGAAAAATTGAGAACCTGCTCTCAATCTTTTGCTGGCCGAAATTCCGCCAGCAAAAGTCCCATGGAGCATACACACAGTCGCAGTTTCCGAACCAAAAGTTCTCATCAGACTTTAGCTGGCATAATTTCCGATCGTGTGTACGGGGCATAAGCCTTGCTATAACTCAGGCATCCAAGTAAAATGGCATTCCATTATAGATGATGTGAAAACAAACTATTGTTCCACATACCCCATTACCATTTATAAAATCGGTTTAATAATAAAGGGTTACACTCAAATAAGTACATGAAAGACAAGCAAGGAAAACGTTAGAAACATTACTTCCTCCAATGATCAAAATGGCTGATTGATCTCGCATGCATGGTTGCGTGTGTACGTGGCTCTTCCCTACGTGTTTGGTCAAATATGACGTCATCAGGGGCACGTCATATATGACAAACTGCGTAAGCCGGAGCCACATATTAACTATAATACTTTTTTGGGAATAAAGTGTATTTATTGGATTTCATTTCTATAAAGATAAACCAATGTTATCCTTAGATTCATTTCAAAGTGTTAATGTATTTAGAGAGTATATAATCATATCTCCGAGAGGTTTGTGGCATTTATGATGTTTAATTTTTCATACAATAGCAACTTAGAGCCGGTTCACACAGCGGGCGATGCGAGGCGACACGACTCGCCTCGCCTCGCTCTCGCAAGTCGCCCCCGTTCTGTACAATGGAACCGTTCTGAGAGGAGCGACTCGAGTCGCTCCGACTCAGAAAAAAGGTTCCTGTACTACTTTTGGGCGACCTCGGGGCGACTTGCATTGACTTCTATACAGAAGTCATCTGCAAGTTGCTGCTGAGGTCGCGGCAGGTCGCGGCGAGGCAAGTCGGAGTCGCCTCGCCTCGCCTCGCCTGCAGTGTGAACCGGCCCTTAAACCTTGACAAAAGTCATGTTAAATATTATTTATACTCGTAAAATATTTTTGTACACATTTATATTATTACCATCTTACTTCTGAGATTGTATAGATTATGAAACACACATTTCTGATAAGAAGCATTGTAATCGCATATAAACATGGTAATATTCATGACCGAGTCCGTTTAAATAATATGATATCTTGTATAGATTTATATAAATTAAAAAAGTGTCCTAATATTTTAAAGTTATTATTTGTGATACAGTCCATGAAGTTTTAATTATTTTGTTCCATTATTAATGAATTATAGACATTTCCACTCTCATCTGTAGAGAAATCTCAGGCAGTTCCTTCTGTTAATTATCACTTGTGTATTTTTCCTTGGAAACAATGGCCAGCTGAATAGACAGGTTTAGGTTTGTTTCTCGGTAATATTGGTAAATCGAAAGCTGCATACTCTGTGTTCTCTCTTATATAACACTGGTTAGAGTTTGCTGTCAGACAAGGGGGGTTATTTACGAAAGGCAAATCCACTTTGCACTGCAAGTGCACTTGGAAGTGCAGTCGTGCTAAATCTAAGGGGAAGATCTGAAATGAGTGGAAGCTCTGCTGATTTTATCATCCAATCATGTGCAAGCTAAAATTATGTTTTTTATTTTCCTTACAGGTCCCACTTGGATCTACAGCAACTTTACTTCCAAGTGCACTTGCAGTGCAAAGTGGATTTGCCTTTAGTAAATAGCCCCCAAGGTCTTGCAAAACATACAGCTGTGGCCAAAAGTATTGAGAATGACCCAAATATGAATTTTCACAAAGTCTGCTGTTTCAGTGTTTTTAGATCTTTCTGTAAGATGTTACTATGGTATACTGAAGTATAATTACAAGCATTTTATACGTTTCAAAGGCTTTTATTGACAATTGCATTAAGTTAATGTAAAGATTACATTTTTGCAGTGCCAACCCTTCTTTTTCAACAGATGCAGCAGACTTTATGAAAATGAGTGTGTGCGTCATTCTCAAAACTTTTGGCCAGGGCTGTAGAAGAATAGTCTGAATTGAGAGTATGATTTCCTTAATCATAAAACTGGTTAGTTTGTTAATACCTTGCAAACATCAGACAGCTGCAATTTAAAATAAGTTTTCTTCTTTCTGGACCCAGGTGTTGTGCAAGCATAAAGTATCCCATTGTACATAGACTATGTTCGTGTAGCTACCGTATTTATCGCCATATAACACGCACAGGCGTATAACATGCAACCTTCATTTTAGGAGGGAAGTTTCAGGAAAAAAACTTAAATTTTAAATAAAGAACTTTGAAGAAAATTAAGGGTCAGTGTCCATCAATACAGCCTCGCCATTGCCCATCTGCAGCCTGATCAATGCCATCTGCCGCCTCACAATTGCCCATCAATGCAGCTTGATCAATGCCCATCAGCAGTCTGATCAATGACCATATGTAGCCTCACCATTGCCATGAATGCAGCCTGATCAGTGCCCATCTGCAGCCTCATCTCAGATTACTGCTGAATCTGAGGGGACAAGGAGGGGGGGGGACAAGGCTTCTATGATAGACAGAACAGTGGTCCAATACCGGCACAGGAGATGGGACTTCCTATTACAGAGGCCACTGAGTAAACAGGAGATTCTTGTTGTATGTAATCTGATGGCGCTCGTTCTGCCCCCCTCCCCGTTTCCTCCTGGGCAGTATTGGCATATAACACTATATGCACCCAATTTTCAGGGTGAAAAACTGCGTGTTATACGCCAATAAATACAGTAATTGCTCTGTATCTTATTTCTTTTGTATAACAAACGGATCAGGTTCTGTGCTCTGGGATAGTTAAACTTTCATGTGACACATTAGTTCTTTGGCTTATTTACAGTCTCCCAGTTACTCACAGCCATGTTTTTATAGTTTAAAATCATAGAAACCATATATCATAATTTTAAATTATAGAGGCTCTGACAGCAATTTACAGCACACACTAATTTTGGTGCCATAAATAATAATAATGTGGAATGTATATTCCTTGCTAAAGAACATTATTTTTCACCTAGTTGTGTATATGGTAGTTTTTTATTAGGGCTGTTACTGATTAAAAATTTCGTGTTCGATTAATCGTTTTTTTTTTTTTAAATCAATTAATCGACTAATTTTGATTAATTATAACGCACATACAGATCCAACTACATTTAGCTGATCTCCTTGCATTGCAACTCTGCATTAGTCGGTGGTAAATGTGGTATACACTATATAAAATCACCCGACACTAGTTAGTTTCCACAATCCATGACTTAACTTCACAGTTCACACAAATACGTTTTAAATTCAAACTGTAGCACTGATGTAAGTCATTTTTTTTTCCACAGTAGCGCGACAATCCCTCCACCTCCGGTCTAAATTACTCTCACCTAATGGCATGGACCCCTGTGCAAACAGGTGGTCCTGCAAGCGGGTATCAAAAGGGTTAACATGGACCATAAACTTCTCTCACGTCTCCTTAGATCTCAGCAATGACGCCAGGTCACGGGTAGAAAGAAAAGATCACTGCTTAAGTATAAGATTTAATTTTTGTGTTCAAACACAAACTACTCACATAAAGATGATAAAAACACAGCATGTAAAGCCGACAGTCGTGTTAGTAGGGCAGCAGTGGGTGAAGCAATGCGTAGCTCCTCCCCCATACGCAGTACGTTCAATCAGAACATCAACGTCACCGGACTCCTCCCCATTCCCTTCGTTAGCAGACGGAGGCACTTGGGGAAGGGGGGAGGAGTCCGGTGACGCCGATGTCCGTGACGTCACCAGATCTCCGACGGAACTCCCTGAAGATCCGGAAGCCGGCGGAGAGGTGAGTACCGATCAAAAGAATTTTGATCGATCAAAAAAATGAATTGATTTGCATATTTTTCAACCTGACCAAGTATGTAAACTATGCATATTTTGTATTCATGAAAGACAGAAGTCAAACAAACTGGAGTTCTTTTTATGAAGAAGTAAAACTTTGGACAGAGGGGTGGACGTGGTATACTTGGATTTTGACACATTTCCCACCTTTTTTTCAAGTCAAACCCAAACACTTTAGTGACGCACAGCAATTTTTTTTATACATATATGTTGCTAATAAATAACATTTCTAATCATATGAAATTAATAACAAGAGTCCCCTTTACATCAGTGTCCACAGAGTTCCCTTAAACTGGAGAGCTCTGGGGACTCTAACATAAGGGATGCTCTGGGAACCCTGATTTAAGGGGGAACACTGAGAATGTAAGGGGTGCCCTGAGAGGCCAGATTTGCCTTAGTGTACTTACTCAGAGGCAAGAGAGAGAAGGGGGGAGACAACTTCAGTCACAGTCTGGGATGGATGGTGAGCTCACTGACCCCTTGGCAGTCAGGACCTCTCATCCAGATGTATCTGAGGCTGCCATAGTCCAGTCTGAATGATGTGTTCGGGTTTCAGGCAGCCTGAATGCATGATTGAAAACCCAAACTGTCTGGGTGAATCCTGGACAGCTGGCAACACTATCCCCACACATGACTAATGTGTAAGGTAAAGTCTACAGGCTTGGAAATATCAGTTTGTAAATGGATAGAAAACTGGCTAAAAAAACTAATTCAGAGAGTAGTGGTTAATGATTCTTACTCTGAATGGTCTAAGGTTATCAGTGGTATACCCCAAGGTTCAGTGTTGGGACCCTCACTGTTTAATATCTTTATAAATGATATAGGGCAGTGATGGCGAAGCTTGGCACCCCAGATGTTTTGGAACTACATTTCCCATAATGCTTATGCATTCTGCAGTGTAGGTGAGCTTCATGAGAAATGTAGTTTCAAAACATCTGGAGCGCCAGGGTTCACCATCACTGATATAGCATCTGGGATTAAATGTACCATTTCTGTCTTTGCAGATGACACCAAGTTATACAGTGTAGTAACATCCTTATAGGATTTATCCAACTCACCAGACAAACTCAATGCACTGTCTAATTGGGCAGCTAAGAAGCAAATGAGGTTTAATGTTGATAAACGTAAAGTTATGCACTTGTGTGCTAAGAATATGCATGCATCATACATACTAGGGGGAATACAACTGGGGAAATCAATGGTGGAGAAGGATCTGGGGGTTTTGGTAGATCATAAGCTTAATAATCGCATGCAATGCCAAGCTGCGGTTTGCAAAGCAAGCAAAATACTTTCTTGTATTGAGAGGTATGGACTCCAGAAAGAGCAATATAATTTTGTCCCTGTACACATCATTAGTGCACTCATATCTGAAGGAAAGGGGATTTAATCTCCAAATACAGAAAGACTTTCACAGTAAGAGCTGTGAAAATGGGGAATAGACCCCCTTAAGAGATGGTTCTGTCCAGCTCAGTAGATTGCTTTAAAAAGGCCTGAATTCTTTTCCGAATGTATAACTGGGTACTAACATTTATAGGTAAAGTTGATCCAGAGAACATCCAATTGCCTCTCAGGGGATCAGGAAGGATTTTTTTCCCCTGCTGGAACAAATTGGATCATGCTTTACTGGGATTGTTTGCCTTCCTCTTGATCAACTGTGGGTATAAGATTGTGTATATAGGATTGTATGATTTTGTTTTTTTTTCTCTCCCTTTTATTGGTTGAGCTAGATGGACTTGTGTCTTTTTCTCAACCAGATAACTATGGAACTACTGTATATTCCTTGCTGCACTACATTCTGACATTATCACATACCTGGTAGAAGAGCCTGAATGAATGAGCAAGGCCTCCCTTACCACTCTGGCTTAGGGCCCCTGATAGAGTAGACAGGAGGCGCCAGAGAGCAGAGTCGCATGAGCACCAGGAAGTCTTTGGTGGCAGCTGGGCGACTAGTCCTAAAAGTGCTGGTGAAGACACAGGAGAGCTTCAGCAGGAGACCAACAGGTGGCAGCAGGTGCAGGTGGCAGCAGCAAGTAGCAAGGTCAGACAGGCAGGGTCATACACGGCAAGCAGAATTGGGAACAAGGTTCAGGCAGGATCGTAGTCAGGAAGTAAGCCAGGTCAAGCCGGATCAGTGGTGCAGGTGCCAGTGAGAAGACAGGAGATTAGTCACAGGACAAGCCGAAGTCGGTGCAGGCAGAGTTCAAAGGATGGTCAGACGAGCCGGGTAGGTAACAGGTAATCAGGATACAGGTTCACAGGGGACAGGATACTCAGGAGCTCAAAACAAAGCTGCACCAGGCAAAGTTCTGGCTGAACTTAAATAGGCTAGTTTGGCGCAAGCGATGGGGTGTGCACAAGCGCCGTCACGCATGAGGGTGCACGGCGGCTTCTGCTTGCGCTCCCGTTCGTGCTTGCGCACATCTATGCGCCATAGCCCGGTTTCTGTGCGGAACAGGAATGCATATTCTTCTGCGCCTCAGGGGTCTTCTGGGAGGATGAGACTCTCTGCTGGTGGAAGCATCCTGACAGACATGCCGGCAGCTCCAAAGCCAAGTCCCCGTTCCTCCTCCAAGATTTTTGGTTAGTGTGACTGCCCAGACAGCACTGTGGATGGTGACAATGCAAATTGTACCATATCCATTTTCCAACTGGAAGATAAAGGAAGTAGAACTGACACACAACGAGTGAGGCCAAAACAAAATGTAAGCAATTATGAAATATTTAGGAAAAATTCTTTATGCATACAGCTCCTGCGGTGGTCCACATAGAATGGTGTCAAGATTAGTGATGGACGAACTTCCGACGGGACGTTTCGCGAACGCGAAACGCGAACGGACACAAACGTTCGCGAAAACGACCGTTCGCCGCGGGCTCCATTGACTTCAATGGGAGGCGAATTTCGCAAACCTTTAGGTCGAATTTGCGGCCACGGGGTAATTATTAGGGGGTAGCACGTAGTCCCACCACCTGGACAATAGCATAATACATGTATGAGGTGAATTTGGGATCGATAACTACAAGCATTTTTTTTTTATTTGGGAAATTGTTCTGACAATTCAGGACTATGGAGCTAATGAAGGCAATGGAGGAGAGGGAAGGTCAGGGACCAGGGTAGGCAAACAAGAGGGTGCAGGAGATACAGAGCACTGACAGCAGCACCGTAATACAGAGCACTGACATCAGCACCGTGACATACAGCGCTGACAGCAGCTCCGTGACATACAGCGCTGACAGCAGCTCCGTGACATACAGCGCTGACAGCAGCTCCGTGACATACAGCGCTGACAGCAGCTCCGTGACATACAGCGCTGACAGCAGCTCCGTGACATACAGCGCTGACAGCAGCACCGTGACATACAGCGCTGACAGCAGCTCCGTGACATACAGCGCTGACAGCAGCTCCGTGACATACAGCGCTGACAGCAGCTCCGTGACATACAGCACTGACAGCAGCTCCGTGACATACAGCGCTGACAGCAGCTCCGTGACATACAGCGCTGACAGCAGCACCGTGACATACAGCGCTGACAGCAGCTCCGTGACATACAGCGCTGACAGCAGCTCCGTGACATACAGCGCTGACAGCAGCTCCGTGACATACAGCGCTGACAGCAGCTCCGTGACATACAGCGCTGACAGCAGCTCCGTGACATACAGCGCTGACAGCAGCTCCGTGACATACAGCGCTGACAGCAGCTCCGTGACATACAGCGCTGACAGCAGCTCCGTGACATACAGCGCTGACAGCAGCTCCGTGACATACAGCGCTGACAGCAGCTCCGTGACATACAGCGCTGACAGCAGCACCGTAAGCAGCCCCAGGAGGAAGTCAGCACAGCACAGGGATGGTGTGATCCCCTCATAATAAGAACCCCCAGGAGGAAGTCAGCACAGCACAGGGATGGTGGGAGCCCCTCATAATAAGAACACCCAGGAGGAAGTCAGCACAGCACAGGGATGGTGGGAACCCCTCATAATAAGCAGCCCCAGTAGAAATATGACACCGCTCAACCTCTTCAAAGAGGAGGGTAGGGGCATATAGTACGGTGTGCTTTTTTGGGTCAGGGAAGTGAGCCAAATGAATTAAGAAGGTCTGTGTGCTTGATTCCAAAAATTGTTTATAGACATATACATGGTCTACTGATCACATGTGTTGAATTCCTCCGAGATCCATGCCTCATTCATTTTTAGAAATGTGAGGTAGTTAACACTGTGGTGAGCTAGGCGAGTACGCTTATCGGTCACAATCCCCCCTGCTGCGCTGAACGTCCTTTCGGACAGGACACTGGATGAGGGGCAAGCCAACAGTTCGATTGCAAATTGGGCAAGCTCTGGCCAGAGGTCAAGCCTGCCCACCCAGTAGTCTAGGGGTTCATCACTCCTCAGAGCGTCCACATCGGCCGTTAACCCAATGTAGTCGGACACCTGACGGTCTAGGCGTTCCCTGATGCTGGATCCGGATGACACCTGTCGATGGGTCGGCTGAAAGAATGACCTCATATCCGAAGTCACCAACACATCTTCAAACCGGCCTCTTCTTGCAGGCGCTGTTGGATTGGTACCCGCAAATCCTTCTCTGGGAGTGGGAATTGCTCCTCTGCCAGCGCACGCAAAAGCAGAATGCAGCATTTCTCGAAGCAAGGCCTGGAAGTGCTGCATTCTGACAGCCCTCTGCGACGGCGGTAACATTTCCGCCATTTTGTGTTTGTACCGGGGGTCTAAGTACGTTGCCACCCAGTACTGGTCCTTGACCCTCATGCTTTTTATACGGGGGTCCCTATTAAAACACTGGAGCATGAAGGCCCCCATTTGCACTAAAGTGGAAGCGGTGTGGTGGCCTGGCTCCTGCTCATCATCCAGGATAATGTCGTCCTCTTCATTCTCCTCTCCCCATCCTCGCACAACAGGGATCCCAGAAAGGTTTAAAGCATGCTCTTCTTGCTCCTGCTCATCCGCCCCGGCACCATCCTCCTCTGACTCCTCATCAGACTCCTGTTGTTGACTTGTCTCAGATAGAGTAGCCCCCCCTGGGAATTCATCCAGCATTGCGACTTCCTCATCTTCCCGCTCCTGCTCCTCCACAGCCTGATCAATGACACGACGCAATGCACGCTCCAGAAAGAAGGCATAAGGTACCATGTCACTGATGGCGCCATGGCTGCGACTGACCAGTTTGGTGATCTCCTCAAATGGCCGCAGAAGTCTGCATGTGTCGCGCATGAGCAGCCACTGGCGCGGTGAAAAAAAACCCAGCTCCCCAGAACCGTTTCTTTCGCAGAGTTCATACAGGTAGACGTTAACTGCACGTTTCTGCTGGAGCAGCCTATCAAGCATATAGAAGGTTGAGTTCCATCGCGTCGGGCAATCGCAAATAAGACGTCTGACCGGCAGATGGTGTCGCCGCTGAATGTCAGCAAGGCGAGCCATGGCCGTGTAAGATCTTCTGAAATGGGCCGAGATTTTCCTTGCCTGCCGCAAGATGTCCTGGACCCCAGGGTATTTGACAAGGAATCGCTGCACGACCAAGTTTAAGACGTGTGCCATGCACGGCACGTGCGTGATTTTGCCCTGTTTCAATGCGCTAAGCAGATTGGCACCGTTGTCACACACCACTTTACCAACTGTCAAATTGAGCGGTGTTAGCCACTCATCTGCCTGTGAACGCAAAGCTGAAAGGAGTGCCGGGCCAGTGTGGCTCTTTGCTTCCAGGCACAACAGACGCAGCACGGCATGGCAACGTCTCACCTGGCATGTGGAATAGGTTCTGGGGAGCTTGGGCGGTGCAGTGGAAGAGACGCTAGCAGCGGAAAAGGAGGAGGCAGCTGAGGAGGAGAGGGAGGAGGATGGAGTAGGAGGAGGAGAAGAAGAGTCAGGCCTGCATGCAATCCGTGGCGGTAAAACCAAATCTACACGGGTGCCACGGGTTACATGCTTGACGGCCGTCAGAAGGTTCACCCAGTGGGCAGTAAAACTGATATACCTTCCCTGCCCGTGTTTGCTAGACCACGTGTCTGTGGTCAGATGTATCTTGGCACCGACACTGTGTGCCAGAGATACATTCACTTGCCGCTGAACATGGCCATATAGCTCTGGGATGCCCTTCTCTGAGAAATACTTCCTTCCTGGGACCTTCCATTGTGGTGTTCCAATGGCCACAAATTTGCGAAAGGCCTCCGAGTCCACCAGTTTATATGGCAGTAGTTGGCGGGCTATGAGTTCTGACAAGCCAGCCGCCAACCGTTGGGCAAGAGGGTTATCCGGCGTCATCATTTTTTTACGCTCAAACATTAGGCCCACGGAAGCCTGCCTTTTTGCAGAAAAATGTGAGCTTGGCGTGATGGAAGGTGGAGTGGAGGACAATTGTGAGGAGAGAGGAGAAGGAGAAGTAGAAGACGAGGCTGGACGGTGAGAGCCTGCAGTGTGGCTTTGTGTGTTCCGTTGCTCCCACTGGGCTCGGTGATGGCTGCTCATGTGCCTTCTTAAGGCGGTCGTCCCTAGGTGAGTATTGGGCTTACCGCGACTAACGCGTTGACTGCAAAGATTGCAGATGGCAACGCTATTGTCAGCAGCGGACACGTTAAAAAAAGCCCACACTGCGGAGCCATGTGCCGGTGTCCTGGGAGCGCCAGATGTGACCGTACATGGTCGATGACTCGCTCCTGATACATTTGCAGTCTGCTTTGTCCCTGCTGTGCAATGTAAGTCATTGCTGCTTCTCCTCCCTATCTGCTGGTCCATATCTCCCTCTGAACTCCCCTCCTCTTCCTCTCTTGTGGGCACCCACGTGACATCACTAGACACGTCATCATCAACGTCACCTTCCCCACCGCTATAAGTAGAGTAGGCAGCAACACCGGGGACCAACCTCCTCCTTGGGCTGATCTGGGTACTGGCGTCAGACTGCTGAGTAGCGCTTGTTGCTACCTCCTCTTCCTGATCCAATACCAAGAGTGGCTGCGCATCAGAAATGTCCTCTTGATATGGATCGGAAAATAATTCCAGTGACTCAAGCGGAAGGTATGTGGTGGTGGTGGTGGTGGTCGTGTTGTTGGTGGTAGTGTCTTTGGGGGTGCACATAGCAGAGAGTGAAGAAGAGGGTGCAGATCGAGAGGATGAGGAGGGTGCAGAAGAGTAAGGCTGAGCGAGCCACTCAACCAAGTCTGGTGCATCCTTTAAAGTAATTGAACGCACCTTCTGCAACTTCCCACTTTGGCTCAAGCCTGTTGCTCCTGCCCTACCCCTACCACCCCTGCGGAAGGGCCTGCCTCTTCCTCTGCATGTCATTTTTTAAATGACCCTGTGACAAAACTCTTAGTCCCTATACCGCTGAAGGACTGCTGCAGTATAGGTGAGCGGTCAGCAGTGGTGCACGTCAACCCTATCTATTGTGGACCTATAGCGGTCCTTACAGAACAGCAGACTGTACCGCACTCAAGCCTATGTACCGTAGCACCCTATACCAAGTTACCAGTCCTTATAAGAACTTTTGTGGACCAAGCAGGTTGTGTATTAGTGTTTAGCAGACTGTACGTCAGTCCCTATACCGCTGAAGGACTGCTGCAGTATAGGGCAGCGGTCAGCAGTGGTGCACGTCAACCCTATCTATTGTGGACCGATAGCGGTCCTTACAGAACAGCAGACTGTACCGCACTCAAGCCTATGTACCGTAGCACCCTATACCAAGTTACCAGTCCTTATAAGAACTTTTGTGGACCAAGCAGGTTGTGTATTAGTGTTTAGCAGACTGTACGTCAGTCCCTATACCGCTGAAGGACTGCTGCAGTATAGGGCAGCGGTCAGCAGTGGTGCACGTCAACCCTATCTATTGTGGACCGATAGCGGTCCTTACAGAACAGCAGACTGTACCGCACTCAAGCCTATGTACCGTAGCACCCTATACCAAGTTACCAGTCCTTATAAGAACTTTTGTGGAACAAGCAGGTTGTGTGTTAGTGATTAGCAGACTGTACGTCAGTCCCTATACCGCTGAAGGACTGCTGCAGTATAGGTGAGCGGTCAGCAGTGGTGCACGTCAACCCTATCTATTGTGGACCGATAGCGGTCCTTACAGAACAGCAGACTGTACCGCACTCAAGCCTATGTACCGTAGCACCCTATACCAAGTTACCAGTCCTTATAAGAACTTTTGTGGACCAAGCAGGTTGTGTATTAGTGTTTAGCAGACTGTACGTCAGTCCCTATACCGCTGAAGGACTGCTGCAGTATAGGGCAGCGGTCAGCAGTGGTGCACGTCAACCCTATCTATTGTGGACCGATAGCGGTCCTTACAGAACAGCAGACTGTACCGCACTCAAGCCTATGTACCGTAGCACCCTATACCAAGTTACCAGTCCTTATAAGAACTTTTGTGGACCAAGCAGGTTGTGTGTTAGTGTTTAGCAGACTGTACGTCAGTCCCTATACCGCTGAAGGACTGCTGCAGTATAGGGCAGCGGTCAGCAGTGGTGCACGTCAACCCTATCTATTGTGGACCGATAGCGGTCCTTACAGAACAGCAGACTGTACCGCACTCAAGCCTATGTACCGTAGCACCCTATACCAAGTTACCAGTCCTTATAAGAACTTTTGTGGAACAAGCAGGTTGTGTGTTAGTGATTAGCAGACTGTACGTCAGTCCCTATACCGCTGAAGGACTGCTGCAGTATAGGTGAGCGGTCAGCAGTGGTGCACGTCAACCCTATCTATTGTGGACCGATAGCGGTCCTTACAGAACAGCAGACTGTACCGCACTCAAGCCTATGTACCGTAGCACCCTATACCAAGTTACCAGTCCTTATAAGAACTTTTGTGGACCAAGCAGGTTGTGTATTAGTGTTTAGCAGACTGTACGTCAGTCCCTATACCGCTGAAGGACTGCTGCAGTATAGGGCAGCGGTCAGCAGTGGTGCACGTCAACCCTATCTATTGTGGACCGATAGCGGTCCTTACAGAACAGCAGACTGTACCGCACTCAAGCCTATGTACCGTAGCACCCTATACCAAGTTACCAGTCCTTATAAGAACTTTTGTGGACCAAGCAGGTTGTGTATTAGTGTTTAGCAGACTGTACGTCAGTCCCTATACCGCTGAAGGACTGCTGCAGTATAGGGCAGCGGTCAGCAGTGGTGCACGTCAACCCTATCTATTGTGGACCGATAGCGGTCCTTACAGAACAGCAGACTGTACCGCACTCAAGCCTATGTACCGTAGCACCCTATACCAAGTTACCAGTCCTTATAAGAACTTTTGTGGACCAAGCAGGTTGTGTATTAGTGTTTAGCAGACTGTACGTCAGTCCCTATACCGCTGAAGGACTGCTGCAGTATAGGGCAGCGGTCAGCAGTGGTGCACGTCAACCCTATCTATTGTGGACCGATAGCGGTCCTTACAGAACAGCAGACTGTACCGCACTCAAGCCTATGTACCGTAGCACCCTATACCAAGTTACCAGTCCTTATAAGAACTTTTGTGGACCAAGCAGGTTGTGTGTTAGTGTTTAGCAGACTGTACGTCAGTCCCTATACCGCTGAAGGACTGCTGCAGTATAGGGCAGCGGTCAGCAGTGGTGCACGTCAACCCTATCTATTGTGGACCGATAGCGGTCCTTACAGAACAGCAGACTGTACCGCACTCAAGCCTATGTACCGTAGCACCCTATACCAAGTTACCAGTCCTTATAAGAACTTTTGTGGAACAAGCAGGTTGTGTGTTAGTGATTAGCAGACTGTACGTCAGTCCCTATACCGCTGAAGGACTGCTGCAGTATAGGTGAGCGGTCAGCAGTGGTGCACGTCAACCCTATCTATTGTGGACCGATAGCGGTCCTTACAGAACAGCAGACTGTACCGCACTCAAGCCTATGTACCGTAGCACCCTATACCAAGTTACCAGTCCTTATAAGAACTTTTGTGGACCAAGCAGGTTGTGTATTAGTGTTTAGCAGACTGTACGTCAGTCCCTATACCGCTGAAGGACTGCTGCAGTATAGGGCAGCGGTCAGCAGTGGTGCACGTCAACCCTATCTATTGTGGACCGATAGCGGTCCTTACAGAACAGCAGACTGTACCGCACTCAAGCCTATGTACCGTAGCACCCTATACCAAGTTACCAGTCCTTATAAGAACTTTTGTGGACCAAGCAGGTTGTGTATTAGTGTTTAGCAGACTGTACGTCAGTCCCTATACCGCTGAAGGACTGCTGCAGTATAGGGCAGCGGTCAGCAGTGGTGCACGTCAACCCTATCTATTGTGGACCGATAGCGGTCCTTACAGAACAGCAGACTGTACCGCACTCAAGCCTATGTACCGTAGCACCCTATACCAAGTTACCAGTCCTTATAAGAACTTTTGTGGAACAAGCAGGTTGTGTGTTAGTGATTAGCAGACTGTACGTCAGTCCCTATACCGCTGAAGGACTGCTGCAGTATAGGGCAGCGGTCAGCAGTGGTGCACGTCAACCCTATCTATTGTGGACCGATAGCGGTCCTTACAGAACAGCAGACTGTACCGCACTCAAGCCTATGTACCGTAGCACCCTATACCAAGTTACCAGTCCTTATAAGAACTTTTGTGGAACAAGTGAGTTGTGAATGTTTAGCAGACTGCAGCAGAAGGGCAGCAGTCAAGTATAATATCCTTTCTATATTTGGAAGAAAGAATATTATACATGTACAAGCCTATTACTGTACCACTGATACCAGTCCTGAAAAGAACCTTTGTGGAACTAATAATAACAGCAAGTCTTTAAAATTACCCTCACTGCCTGACAACACTGCTTCCTTCCTGTCCCTATACAAATTGGCAAAAAAAGAGAACGATTAGTGGTTACTGGAACAGCTCTTTTGTGGACCTTGATAGTAACAGCTAATGATGATGATGATGATGATGATGATGAAAGACTAATCTGGCTGTCCCTGTAGCATACACCGTCCTTTCCCTTTCTCTAAACTAACAAAAGACACTCAGGCTGCTGCAAGAATCAGCAGCACAGCAAACCTATCAACACCTAACACCTATACCAGTCCTGAAAAGAACTTTTGTGTACCAAATAGCTAGTGGTTTATCTCTCCCTACTCCACACAGGAACCTGTCCCTATCTTAACAGAAGAAAGAATGTAAAATGGCCACCGGATCGGGTGTATTTATAGGTTAGGGGGAATGTACAAGTGTCCATGTGCTGTCATGTCTCAATTGGCTGTCCTGTATCACATGATAAACGTGTCACCAAAGGTTAAAGTTCTTGTATACATTAAACACGTAAGTCCGCCGCGGCGAACGACGGAAAAAGGCGTTCGAACGTGCGGACCGCGAATGTCGGAAATTCGCCGCGAAACGACCGCCGGGCGAACCGTTCGGCCATCACTAGTCAAGATGTGTTTATATGGGTGCAATACCACTTGATTTCCTTAAAATATGGAAGAATTAAAAGGTGTTTTATATGACTGCGTAGAGTTTTTTCTTTAATGTACTATTGTGTGTATTTGACAAGTTTTCTTTTATTCTTGATATATTAATTGCTTTCACTTTTTTTCCAGTATGTAAGTTTCCATTGATAGACAGAGCCGTCAAAAATGTTTTTTCTTCAACAAAAAGTAATTAAAGCTGTAGATGACGGCATTTTTATCTGATACACTAGCCCCCCAGCCCTCACACCCTTCAAGTGTGTGTCCTATATGTCATCTGAGATTACATAGAACAACAGTAAGCACACACAGTGAGTTCATTATATAAAGAAGAATGAAACAAGCTGCTCAGGGAAATAAAACTTTAGATAATATAATTGTTCTATGGGGAGCATGCAGATGAAACCGCTAGAAGACTTTATAAAGTGGGATATTAAAGTCAGAAAGAAAAGCAATTTAATGAATGCTCTCAGGCATAATTTTATTGATAAATTTATATATTTTCATTCACCCCAACATTAAATTGCCTCCCTAGATGTCAATGCTCAGTCTTGTATAAAACATATTGTTCAATGAAGCGTACTTGGGTCCATATCTTATCGAATACCAAGTACAAAAAAAAAAGCACACCCCAATACCATGACTTAGTCAAACATTTCTTCAATAAAACAAAAGTTATCTGCACAGAGGACTTATAAACCGTGATTTAGAGTCCTTGTAAAGATTAAACTGCAAAAAAAAAAAGCAGCAACAAGTTAAAGTGGTTCTAAAGTCTCTATCCTTAAAGGATAAGGTCACCTTTGTTCCGGCGAGACCAGAGAGGACGAACACTCTATTGAGTTGGGTATCCGGTCCACTCTGTGAACAGGTAGATCAGCCCAGCAGCTTCCGTGGCTCCACCGGAGGATACTCGGGCTCTGCACTTCCGGTCCACAGGTGCCCCTGGCATTCCAGGGGATGCAGTTTGTGCTCCAGCAGCCATCTTGCCTAGGTGCTGCATGGGGTGAGTCACTATCCATCATATTACTATGTAAGATTATCTCAACTGCACAGTTTATGAGTATGGAATAAAGGATCCATTGATTCTTTGCTAATTCTTTGTGTATTTTTTGTGTATTTTTTTTTTTTTTTTTACACATTTTATGAATCCTTTTTTTTAATGAACAAATGCATAAATGTGTGATTTTTTTTTTCTCTCCACTCCACACATTTTGGAGGTGGGGTTTTCCAGTCATGGCTCCTTTTTTTAAAGGTGCGTGTCCTGTGGTGTCCACAGTAGCCTTGCTCTGAGGAAGGGGGTGCGCCACTGCAACATGTTAGCTCTACATTCCTATGATGTTTTTGGAATATCTGTGTCCACGCTGCATGACATTGTATGGCGTATTGGCTATTTTTAGTTGCTACGTTGTGAGTATGTGAGCATTTTAAGCTATTTTTATATATAATAAATATTTTTTGGTAACACACTAGGTACGTGCACCTTCTTATCTGTTTGTTTTTGTAGTACTTTGAATTACACCATCTCAGGAGGGCTGCTTCAGCCTAGCATTTGGAATTGCTATTGTTCTTGCAACCCACCACAGAGAACCTCATAGTGCTGAAAGAGGAAGTAAACCCTTCCAAACAACTTGGACCTATAGGTAAGCCTAGATTAAGGCTTACCTGTAGGTCCAAGCAATATCTCCTAAACCTATATGGTTTAGGAGATATTTGCCCGAAAATGGGCACCGCTGTCTACGGCGCATGCGCCGTAGACAGCGGCGCGCAGGCGCACTAAATGTGGCAAATCCAAGAATGGATTTGCCAAATTTGTCGACTCCCGTGCGCATGCGCGGGAGTGACGTCATCGCGGCTTCGCCGTATGACAGCGGCGGAGCTGCGAGGCGCGACTCCTGTGCGCATGCGCGGGAGTGACGTCATCGCGGTTGCGCCGCTGTGATTCGTCGGAGCTGCGAGACGCCACAAGCAACATGGATGCGGCGGACTACAGGGGACAGCGGCGACTTCGCTGGCTCCTGTGTCAGGTAAGTGACACATAATGAGCTACTATGCGATGCATAGTAGTCCATTATGCTTTACCTTTGCAGGGAAAAAAAGAGGAAGTAAACCCATCAGGGTTTACTTCCTCTTGAAAGTGATTGCTTGCTTTTGTAGAAGTCCACCTTTGTATAATAAAATATTAAATGCACATTTTTTTATCTGCAAAAAGATGTGCATTTATTACTTTTTGCATTAGGAGCCTGTAAATCATTGCAAAAGCAATCAGCCGACTGCTAGTGCAATGCAGGTCTCCTGCAGACCCATCAAGAAATCCTATGCGGGTGCAAGAGAGAGAATTTCCTTCACCAACACCGTGCTGATAAATGGTAAAAATGCGCGCTTACCAAATCCCAGAATCAGAGAGGCATTTGATATCAGAAATCTTAGGGGTCATCACACAGGGACATCACCTCGTTTTCACGTGGTTGAACCATTCATAAAAGGCAAGCAAAGACTCCCATAGCGTAAAACCATAAACCAAAATCTTTTATTCCATAATAAAAAACATACTCACAAACATAAAAGTCAAATCAGCGTTAAGAAAAGCCATGCCCCAGACGATGCCACATATGGCGAAACGTACGTAGGGTGGTCTTGACGTGCTTGATGCAAATCACGTGACATTTGGGTGTTCGCTTTGCCGGCCGGCTTTTCTTAACGCTGATTTGACCTTTATGTTTGTGAGTATGTTTTTTATTATGGAATAAAAGATTTTGGTTTACGGTTTTACGTTATGGGAGTCTTTGCTTGCCTTTTATGAATGGTCCAACCACGTGAAAACGAGGTGATGTCCCTGTGTGATGACCCCTAAGATTTCTGATATCAAATGCCTTTCTGATTCTGGGATTTGGTAAGCGTGCATTTTTACCATTTATCCGCACGGTGTTGGTGAAGGAAATTCTCTCTCTTGCACCCGCATAGGATTTCTTGAGGAGAAACACATGATTATTGGACTGTTATGCCCACAATTACATCTTGATGAAGAACTGTTTTCTTATATATAATTTTTGAGCACTCTATTCATAATATTTCTGATTGTTCACAAAAATTCTGTGCACTTTACCACTGTATGCTTATGACTACGTCTTTATGAGGAACTGTTTCTTATATATAATTTTTGAGCACTTTATATATATATTTTTTTTGTACACTTGATTATTGTATGAGTTATAGAGTATATTTTTATTATTCACTTAGTTGGGTTTTTGTATTATAATTTTTGACTAGTTATAGTGTATACATATTATTCTGTTATAGGATTTAGATATATTTTTTTAGATTTTTGTAATTGTGAGCGCGGTTGAAATTCCTGACTTATATGCTTTATAGGTGTGTATCACATCGTATCAATCGCAGCCTTTAGATATTTAGACTGATTGTTGAGAGATTTCTTTAGCGCAGTATTTTTTTCCCAAATTTCTGTATGCCAATATGCCTGCCCGTGCCATTCTGCCGACGTACATCGGCGTGCACTGGTTGGGAACTGGCTGAGCATCATTAAAGTCACTGCTCCAGAAAAATTATAATTTTAAAAACTTTTTTTGCATCGATACATTTCCCCTAGGGCAGTACCCGGGTCCCCATACACTTTTAATGGTAATAACTTAAATATAAGCATTTCAAATAAGTACTTTGATTTTTCATGTTTGTGTCCCATAGACACAATAGGGTTCATATGTACGCCAGAACTTGTCTTTTCAAGGTGTTCCATGACAATTGAAAAAAGAAAAACCCTAATCACTTCCCAAATAGTCCCAGGTATCACCAACCAATAATTTTAAGGCCCGTGTTTGTAATAATTGAAACAAGGATAGGTAGGATCTGAAAACCCAATGAAGAAGTATATAGGCACATTAACAAATTTTACCTACTGCACCCAGCGTAGGGGAGGGTTTTTTCACTATCTGTGTCTCATTAGAGAGATTCCTCTTCATTTCCTGTCCTATGGCCCAACAAGGAAGTGAGAGGATATCAATGTGAGGCACTGAAGGCTTGAATGGTTAGCACAGCCAATGTATAGCACTACAAGCATTAAAGTAAACTCTGTTTAACAAAGAACAAAATCTATTCAATTATGTATTCTCAACTCCAAAAGTTATCTTCTGTTCCTCCTCCAAATCTCCAAATTCTTTTTTTTAAAAGGTGGCTATGTTGGTTTTTCATGGTCTCCTCAGTGTATGTAGAAACACATAGCTCCCCAACTGTCCCTGATTTTGAGGGAATGTCCCCGATTTGGAGCAGTGTCCCTCTGTCCCTCATTTGATCTACAGTGGGGCAAAAAAGTGTTTAGTCAGCCACCAATTGTGCAAGTTCTCCTACTTAAAAAGATGAGAGAGGCCTGTAATTGTCATCATAGGTATACTTCAACTATGAGAGACAAAATGTGGAAAAAAATCCAGACAATCACATTGTCTGATTTTTGAAAGAATTTATTTGCAAATTATCGTGGGAAATAAGTATTTGGTCACCTAAAACAAGCAAGATTTCTGGCTCTCACAAACCTGTATCTTCTTCTGTCCTCCACTTATTACCTGTATTAATGGCACCTGTTTAAACTTGTTATCAGTATAAAAGACATCTGTCCACAAACTCAGTAACACTCCAAACTCCACTATGGTGAAGACCAAAGAGCTGTCGAAGGACACCAGAAACAAAATTGTAGACCTGCACCAGGCTGGAAAGACTGAATCTGCAATAGGCAAGCAGCTTGATGTGAAGAAAAAAAACAGTGGGAGCAATAATTAGAAAATAGAAGACATACAAGACTACTGATAATCTCCCTCAATCTGGGGCTCCATGCAAGATCTCACCCCGTGGGGTCAAAACGATCACAGTGAGAACAGTGAATAAAAATCCCAGAACCACACGGGGGGGGGGGACCTAGTGAATGACCTGCAGAGAGCTGGGACCAACGTAACAAAGGCTACCATCAGTAACACACTACTCCACCAGGGACTCAGATCCTGCAGTGCCAGACGTGCCCCCCTGCTTAAGCCAGTACATGTCCGGGCCCGTCTGAGGTTTGCTAGAGAGAATTTGGATGATCCAGAAGAGGATTGGGAGAATGTCATATGGTCAGATGAAACCAAAGTAGAACTGTTTGGTAGAAACACAACTCATCATGTTTTGGGGAGAGAGAATGCTGAGTTGCAACCAAAGAACACCATACCTACTGTGAAGCTTGGGGGTGGTAACATCATGCTTTGGGGCTGTTTCTCAGCAAAGGGAACAGGACGACTGATCCGTGTACATGAAAGAATGAATGGGGCCATGTATTGTGAGATTATGAGTGCAAACCTCCTCCCATCAGCAAGGGCATTGAAGATGAAACGTGGCTGGGTCTTTCAGCATGACAATGATCCCAAACACACCGCCCGGGCAACGAAGGAGTGGCTTCGTAAGAAGCATTTCAACGTCCTGGAGTGGCCTAGCCAGTCTCCAGATCTCAACCCCATAGAAAACCTTTGGAGGGAGTTGAAAGTCCGTGTTGCCCAGCTACAGCCCCAAAACATCACTGCTCTAGAGGAGATCTGCATGGAGGAATGGACCAACATACCAGCAACAGTGACAACCTTGTGAAGACTTACAGAAAACGTTTGACCTCTGTCACTGCCAACAAAGGATATATAACAAAGTATTGAGATTAACTTTTTATATTGAACAAATAATTATTTTCCACCATAATTTGCAAATAAATTCTTTCAAAAATCAGACAATATGATTGGATTTGTTTCCACATTTTGTCTCTCATAGTTGAGATATACCTATGATGACAATTACAGGCCTCTCACATCTTTTTTAGTGGGAGAACTTGCACAATTGGTGGCTGATTAAATACTTTTTTGCCCCACTGTATATAGTAGTACATAAAATGTACTATTTATCTCTCAAAAAGTGGTTCCCAGTGCTAAACCTTTCATTCAATCTCTAAATTGCTGCATTTGTAAATACTAAAAGCCAATATAAAGGAATAGTAGTGGTAAAAAGCACTTCTGGGTTTAACCAATCATTTTTCTTCTTGTACAATTCTCCTTTAAGGGGGTGTGTCCTATGCCTACCTACTTTTGCTAATAGGTGTCCCTCATTCCCCTTTCAGAAAGTTGAGAGGTATGGAAACATAGCCACCCTCTCTTGCTCGCTCCAGAGATGGACTATGAGATTTGCAGTGTACATAGAGTAACGTACATAACCGCAACTAATGTGCACTGCTTGTTCCAAACTGAATTGTGGGGGTAGAGGGGCTCATAGATGATTTCAAAAGGAGGCATAAAAAACAATGAGAAATTATTTAATGAAGAATAGATTACTGGGCCATTAATGAATATCTACATCAGTGGCAGTGCACCCTCTCTCCACCTCCTCTGTGTAGTATGTAGACGTGCATTTCGTTTCGTTCTGAATCGAATTTCGGACAAATTTTCATTATTCAGACATTCGGATGCATCCAAATTACTGAATTACAATGCTAACAAATTCAACCGAATTCGGACGAAATTCGAATCAAATCGAAAAATGACATTTTGCAACCTGAATTTGGGGTCATGTATCTCGGGGACACTTATAGCTAGAAACACCAAAGCACTACAACATCTCCAAATTTGGGGTTTCTAGCTCCAAGTGACCCCGAGTTATGGGGCTCCAAAGTCAGGTCGCAAAATGTCAAGCACTTTTCTGCAGCAGAGAAGGACATTTTGCGACCCGACTTTGAGGCCACGTATCTCGGGGTCACTTGGTGCTAGAAACCCCACAACTTGTGGCAGGTGACGTGGCAAGTGGACAATCCACAACTTGGTCATGTGGCACTTGTGGCAGGTCACGTGGCACTCGTGGCCGGTGTCATGGCAAGTGGACAATTAACAACATGTGGCAAGTGGACAATGACATACAGCATATGTACTTGCCTTGCAATTGACATCCGTGACTTCTTCAATCAGGCATGCTGACAACTTCATTGATACCATAAATATAAATGAAATAAGATGTGTGTGTTTTTTTTTTTTGCACTGGTACACTGCAAGTATGAGAAGTAGATGTGACAGATGTATATAAGTAACTAACCATCTTCCAAAATTTCTAGTTCAAATAGAAAATATTAGAAAAAAATTTAATTTAATAGAATAAAATAGAAAGAATATACAACCATCTTCTGAAATTCAAATTTTAAATAGAATAAATTAGAATTTCAAATAGTATAAATTCAAATGTTTTAATAAATTAATTTTAAATTTGGATAGAAAAGATTATAATAAAATAGAATAGAAAAACGATAGAACAGAACAGAATAGAATATATTATATTTTATTCTGTTCTGTTCTATTGTTTTTTCTAGTCTATTCTCTTATATTCTATTACAATCTTTTCTATTAAAGTCGAAATCATTATATACTAAAATTCAAATTTCGGAAGATGGTGGTTTTATAATATATATATTTCTTTCCGACATTCGAATTTCGAATAGAATTAATTCGAATTTGAATAGAAATAGAGAATACACTAGAAAAGCAATAGAACAGAATATAATATATTATATTTTATTCTGTTCTATTGTTTTTCTAGTCTATTCTTTTATATTCTATTAAAATCTTTTCTATTAAAGTCGAAATCATTATATACTAAATGTGAATTTCGGAAGATGGTTTTATATATATATATATATATATATATATATATATATATATATATATATTTTTTTTTTTTTTTTTTTTTTTCGACATTCGAATTTCGTATAGAATGAATTCGAATTTGAATAGAAAAAATGAAATAGATGTTAATATACTGCAGGAGATCTGATGGAAATAAATAGTAATCTGCAAAAAAGAAAAATGAATCTGATTCTAACAGTCTGCAGGAGATCTGCAAAAAAAGAAGTGAAATGGCTGTTAATAGTCTACAGGAGTATCTGCTAAAAACGAAATAGATCCTAATAGTCTGCAGGAGATCTGGTGAGAAAACAAAATAGATACTAATAGTCTGCAGGAGATCTGCAAAAAAATGAAATAGATGCTAATTGTCTGCAGGAGATCTTATTAAAACAAATGGTAATCTGCAAAAAAATGTTAAATGAAATAGATAGTATCTATATTCTATTCCGTTCTATTGTTCTAGTCTATTCTCTATTTCTATTCAAATTCATTCTATATGAAATTCGAATGTCGGAAAGAAATATATATATATATATATATATATATATATATATATATATATATATATATATAACCATCTTCCGAAATTCGAATTTAGTATATAATGATTTTGATTTTAATAGAAAGATTTTACTAGAATATAAAAGAATAGACTAGAAAAACAATAGAACAGAACAGAATAAAATATAATATATTCTATTCTGTTCTATCGTTTTTCTAGTCTATTTTCTATTTTATTATAATCTTTTCTATCCAAATTTAAAATTAATTCATTTAAAAATTTGAATTCATACTATTTGAAATTCTAATTTATTCTATTCAAATTTGAATTTCAGAAGATGGTTGTATATTCTTTCTATTTTATTCTATTAAATTATATATTTTTTGTATTCTGTTCTAATCTTTTCTATTTGAATTAGAAATTTTGGAAGATGGTTGGTTACTTACTTATACTTACTTATATATAACTGTCACATCAATTTTCCATACTTGCAGTGTACCAGTGCAAAAAAAACACACACATCTTATTTCATTTATATTTATGGTATCAATGAAGTTGTCAGCATGCCTGATTGAAGAAGTCACGGATGTCGTTTGCAAGGCAAGTGCATATGCTGTATGTCATTGTCCACTTGCCACAAGTTGTGTATTGTATTTGTCCACTTGCCACATCACCTGCCACAAGTTGTGTATTGTCCACTTGCCATGACACCTGCCACGAGTGTCACGTGACCTACCACGAGTGCCACGTGACCAAGTTGTGGATTGTCCACTTGCCACGTCACCTGCCACAACCTACCCCACTACAACATCTCCAAATTTGGGGTTTCTAGCACCAAGTGACCCCGAGATACATGGCCCTAAATTCGGGTCGCAAAATATTTTCAAATCCGGTTGAAATAGTTTCGAATGCTGTTGAAATAATTTGGAATCATGTTGAAATCATTTCGAATTCGGTAAAAATATTTTCGAATTTGGTTGAAATATTTTCGAATGCTACCGATTTTTCGAATTCGGTAGAAAACAAAACAAAATCCGAAAACAATTTAACAAATATAACTAAACGAAATTAATTAATTAACGAATTAAAACGAAACAAAACTAAACAATTTTTTTTTCTTTTGCACATGTCTAGTAGTATGGATAGATTGCATTGCATGAATCTATCCAGGGGCTCTGTATCCACCCCCTATTCAGGCCCCTTTTTGGATGTCGGGTGCCTGAATTCCATCGGAGAGGGTGTGTTTTTGAAGCACCTAAATAGAGCCATAGGCTCTAATATGCTTCAAAAAAGGTGAACTGCAAGCGCAAATCATTGCGCTTGCGGTCCACCCAGGTGTGTTAGCAAAGCAAATTAATATTTGCTTTGTTAACACAGAACCGCCTCTCAGCCAATCGGGAGGCACGGATGTAATACCGGTCACCTGACTGGCTGAAGGCAGAGGCGATCCCATTGGCCGCCTAGCAGAACAGGAAGAAGACACGCACGGAGGAGACAGGTGCCATTGCCCTGCTACCCGTCCCGCAGCTCGCCGCCTGACCCACCACCACAATTGGGTAAGTGGCGGGCAGAGAGCGGGCTGGGGGCACAGTGGCTGCATATTATTGGCACAGAGGCTGCAATTGATAGGGCACAGTTGGCTGCATTTGCTGGGCATAGTGACTGCATATTAAGGGCACCTAGGCTGCAATTGATGTGCACAGTTAGCTGCATTTGCAGGGCACAGTGGCTGCATATTATGGGCAGTGGCACAGAGACTGCAATTGATGGGGCACAGTTGGCTGCATTTGCTGGGCACAATGACTGCAATTGATGGGGCAAAGTTGGCTGCATACAATGGGCACAGTTGGCTGACCTCACAAATGCACTTCTGGAAGAATGGTCAAACATTCTCATAGACACACTCCTAAACCTTGTGGACGGCCTTCCCAGAAGAGTTGAAGCTGTTATAGCTGCACAGGGTGGGCCAACTCGATATTGAACCCTACGGACTAAGACTGGGATGCCATTAAAGTTCATGTGCAGGTGTCCCAATACTTTTGACTATATACACATACACACTGTATATATAATTAACAACATATACTGACAAGATGATCACCGATATCGAAAAAATTGTTTTTTAAATACTACACATTCCCTTCAACCACTTAAGAGCCAGCCGCCTCAGTTGTTCTGCAGGTTGGCTCTCCTGGGCGAATCGGCGTCATTGTACATCGGCCGCTTTAAGAGCTTTAGGGGGCGAGACGACGCACGCAGCCGGTGGCCGCGATGTCCACCAGCCACCTGCGATTGCTCCTTAGAGAAACAGACCAGGGATCTGTCAATGTAAACAGACAGATGCCCATTCTGTCAGGGGAGGAGAGACAGATCTGCTGTTCCTAGTGATTAGGAACAGCGATCTTTCTCCTCATCCAGTCAGTACATCCTGCCCCCCACAGTTAGAAACACCTCCCTAGGCAAGACTTAATCCTGTGTCAAAAGTGTCCGATCTGTCCTCCACAGTAGGAGAGATCGGACGATCGCTGATCACCATTACTGTTTGGGTACAGACATTGCATGACTGTGCAACTGTCAGTTAAAGCGACACAGACCCGCATTGCAAAAAAAAAGGCCTGGTTATTAAAGGGGTTGTAAAGGTTTGTGTTTTTTCACCTGAATGCATCCCATGCATTCAGGTGAAAAAACACCTGCCATTCCCCGCCCCCCCCAGCCCTTCCGTTTTACTTACCTGAACCACTTCCTTCAGTCAGTGGGGACGCGCTGTCTCTCCCTCCACAGGCTCCCAGCTCTTGATTGAATAGATCGATAGCAGTGCATCCATTGGCTTCCGCTCCGCATTCGGTCTCTATGGTAATCCCCCGGGAGAGCACTTCTCCCAGGGGGTTATCGGAGCCGCGAGAGCCGCCGTGGGACCCCAGAAGAGGCTGTTCGGGGCCACTCTGTGCAAAACAAGCTGCACAGTAGAAGATATGTTTTTTTTATTTAAAAAAACAAAACAAAAAAAACCCTTACAATCACTTTAAGGGGGCAAATACTTCCAGTCCTTATCTACTTTCCGACCGGCGCACCCCGATGTACGTTGGTAGAATGGCACGGGCAGGCATATTGGCGTACAGGTACGTCCAATTTTAAATGCCACCCTGCCATCGCGTGCGCGCCGCCGGTGGCACGCTCGCATGCCGGTCTGGACCCTCGCGAGTCCGGTCGCGGGTACCGCAGACTCGATCGCCGTGGGGATACCCGCAATCGTCTCTAGGGGCGGCTGAACGAGGAGATGCCATTGTAAACAGCATCTCCCTGTTCTGCCTAGCAACAAGTGACGCTGATCTCTGCTCCATGTAATTGTAATGTGACGCTGATCTCTGCTCCATGTAATCACTAAAACAAAGCCCAGCCCCCCCCCCAGTTAGTAACATGCCCCTAGGAACACTTAACCCCTACACTGCCACCCCTTGGTTAACCCCTTCACTGCCAGTGTCATTTACACAGGAATCACTGCATTTGTATAGCAGTGATTGCTGTATAAATGACAATGGTACCAAAAATGTGTAAAAAATGTCCTATGTGTCCGCCATAATGTCAGTCACAATAAAAATCGCTGAACACTGCCATTACTAGTAAAAATGCCATAAAACGATCCCCTATTTTGTAAACGCTACAACTTTAGCGCTTATTGCAATTTTTTTTACCAAAAATATGTAGAAGAATACGTATCGGCCTAAACTCAGGGAAAATTTTTTTTTATATATTTTTGGGGGGATATTTATTATAACAACAAGTAAAAAATAATGCGTTTTTTTCAAAATTGTCGCTCTATTTTTGTTTATAGCGCAAAAAATAAAAACCACAGGGGTGATCAAATACCACCAAAAGAAATCTCTATTTGTGGGGAAAAAGGGACGTCAATTTTGTTTGGGAGCCACATCACACGACCGCGCAATTGTCAGTTAAAGCAATGCAGTGCTGAATCGCAAAAAGTGGTCTGGTCTTAAGCCAGCAAAATGGTCCGGTCTGAAAGCGGTTAAGTGGTTAAATGAGGTTTACTAAAAACTTTTTTTTTTTTTTTTACTTTTTCACTGGCATTCATGAAAAAATTTATCTTTTTGAACTTTTAAACAGTGGAACGGTTACAAAGTATGTATGCAAAGCCCAAACTTTTATTTATTATTTTTGTTTTGGATAGAATGGTGGCATGCAAGACCCCGCTGTCCAGTTTTTATTGCGGTCTGTTTCCCCAATGGGAAAACTTCTCTCTGTCTTGGTGACTACTGTTATCAATACAGTGAGATGAAAAACCAAACTGTAAGGGTTGTTACCAGAGCAAGTGGCAAGATAAAATTATTCAATGGGCACAACGATCAGTAGCTTACGTATAACCCATCAGATCTGTTTCAGCAAATAAATTTAAGGGTTGGCAAGGTCATCCAGCTGTGCCCACCATGGCATAACTGGTTTGGTCTTTTGGGGGTTTCTGTGTACTGGGCATAGAATCCATACTGTAGCCAATGAATAAACATTCCGTTACTGCTGTAGCAAATAAGTCAACATAACATAAGTATATGCTTTTCAAATATCCATTTAATTCAAACACCACTGAACTGCCTCTGCTGCCCGTCCTATAAAACTGAAATGGGAACATGTTGCATTAAATGATTTAGCTGAAGATGGAGGGGTGGAAGGTTATTTAGTAATTTAGGGCTTAAAAGGTTTAACATCAATCATACTGCGAGTCTCAGGCTCAGGCTTGTTTATCACAGGATTGTGAATTCCCAGCAATCTGTTATAAGTGAGGTATCGCTCAGACCTGGTCACAAGTTCACCAACCGTATTATTGACCGTATGGAGAATGTGTAGTTCATCATAAAAGTCAGGGAGACCGTGTGGCACTGATGATGTGGAAACTGCACTAACCAATAGCAACCAACCATAATATCATGTCTTGAGGTAAACATTTCCAAAGAAAATATGTAGAAATAAAGCAACAACTTGATGAAAAGCAGCACAAACCATTGCATGCCTTCTCAAGCTCCCCAAGAACACCAATACGCAGGATTCTCTAATTAACCCTGACCGTACGTAAATATGTGGCCCCACTGGACCAGGGTTTTTTTTTTCTGTGGGACCACAAATAATTAACCCCACGCTACACGCCCCCAGCACAGAGACACGGAAAGCCCCAGGTCCCGTACCAATGATTGGGACCTGGAACTCCCAATTCTGGGTCACTTGATCGCTGTGATAGCGTCCGATTGGCTCACAGTGAAGGCCTCTTGAACCCTATAGGAAAAGAGAACCTTGACTGATGGGGGCATGGCCAGGTGCCGAAAAAGGTGGTTGGTGGTCACCAATGATTGGTGAAAACATGGGGTATGGGATGGGCCTGAGCTCAGAAAACATCTGCTTGCGGGGAATTCTGGGTCTTTTGAAGAAGTGGATGGAAGAGCTGCTCACCCTCCTGCCTCTTTTCTCTCATTTAAGGTATGTCACAGCTTGTTGCGGTTTCATGACCTTGCAATCATTTAAAGTTGCTGTAATGCTATGCCCTCAATGAAAATTGGAAGTAGGTTGTCCGTCCAGCACTTATGGTAAGGACAGGCACCACCCCCTTTTTGGAATTGAGTGCTCACAGTACGACTGTGGCTGGCACTGGATAAATGTGTTCACATGTTATGTGTTGGAATTTAATAAAGCTGTGCTCTTGCCCTTTCCAACCTAATGGTTGCAAGTGTTTTATTTAATGGGGTGAAGGGGCAAGGGTGGTGGGGGTTTTTGATCCCATTAGGTTACATTTCATTTGCACCTAGACCCACCCCTGTGTTTGCCTTTTTTGTGAATGGAGGAGAGATAGTATCTCGCTCTCTCCTTGTAGAGGAAAAAAAAATGTGCAAAAAAATTATTTTTAAATAAATAAAAAAATACTGACCAAGGTTTGATGTCAGTGCAAGTGTTAGTGTTTGGGTCAAAGGTCAGGGTCTTTTTTTTGTATCAGTGTTTCAGGTAGGATAAAAAAAAAATCAAAATTGGCACTATAGTTTTTGGGCTGTACTACGTGTACAAAACATACACAAATATGGTATCACTGCAATCATCAAGAGCAGGGCAATTTCATTTGAGATGATCTTTGGTGGTAGGTTATGGTAGTAGCGAGAAATACACAGCTAAATTTAAATATATATAGATTTTTTTTTTTTATTTGGGCCAATTTTCTTTTGATAAAAACAAAACAAAAAATAAAAAATAAAAAGGAGGTATCCATTACCATTTACCACCAAAAGAAAGCCCCATTTGTCTTGAAATGATTTAAAATTACGTACACTCGTGGAATGGCATCAGACTATGGTACTTAAAAATCTCCAGGCGATGCTTTAAAAATTTCTACGTTACCTGTTTAGTGTTACAGAGGCGGTCTTGCACTGGAATTGTTGCTTTCGCTCCAACAATCGTGGCGATACCTTACATTTGTGGTTTGAAGACCGTTTACATGTGTGTGTGTGACTTAAGTATACGCTCACTTATGAGCTCAAGCATGGGGGGGGGGGGGGGCTTTAAAAAAAAAAAAGAATTCTCATTTACTTTATTTTTTTAATTTTTAAACTGTCCCTTTAATCTTTTTACTTTTTTATCACTTTTATTGCTGCCACAAGGAATGTAAACAGGTACTGTTTTGGAAGGATCTGGGGTCTATATGACCCCAAATCCCTCCTTTGCACTTAAAAACATTCAAAACTCCCAGTTTGGTTGTTTTGAATACTGCCATTTTTAAAAAATCTGGCACCTTTAAGTCTTCAGTAAACCATAAGTGATGTCATGACATTGGGTCTCTGATCTAGTAATCAGGAAGCAATCAAAGCCGACGAGCCGGCTGGCCGATCGGGCCTCCCGGTGGGACAAGAGAGTCTGGGAGAGTGTCGGAAGGGGAGGACGTCCCCTCCCACTGCTTGTAATAACAAATGAGTGGCTGATTAGCCGCATAGGTTGTTATTACAAGAAAGCCAACCATCTGCTCTTTAAAAAGGTACCGGGGTAATGTGTGCCACTACAGGTGGTACAACTTCTTGAAGCTGAAGGCCACATGTCTGCGTTACATCGGCATCAAGGAATGCATTAGGATAAAAAAAAACTTTTGACATTTGAACCTTTTTAAGAGCAGACATAAGCACACACTAATAACTGATACCATTATCATTCAGGGCATGCCTTGAATGTAACTGTTTAGGAAACTGTTATAATTGATGGATTTAGGTGACTGGTTTTAAGCTCATCGCCCTTTACAATCTGACTGTACAATCACCAACAAGTAAGTAGTGCAAGAGTCCGAGCGAATACAGTTTGGATAGTTTATGCAGATCCTTATATTCAATAAAGAGAGACTCAGCGCTCATATGAGGAAGGGACCCTGGGGGTATATCCAGACCCAGGAGGAATAATAATGGTGTCTCTCAGTAAGAGGCACAATGTCCATGGATAAAAAGTATTTAAAAAAATCTTTGAGAATCTTTAAGAAACTAAGCAGTCCACGATTCAGCACGAATGGCAGCCAGTGTAAAAGGAGCTAGAAGCAGTCTCTGCGATGCTCAAAATAAAGAAAGCACAGCGTCTAAGTGCAATAACTGAGGACTATTTAACCAGTTCCGGACCGCCACACTTTGATATAGTGCAGCAGGGTGGCCTAGCTGCACGAAGTCACGTACAGGTACCATCGGGCCGATCCGATTCAGTTCAGAACCGATCACTCAACAGGTCCAGGTCAATGATTTATGGCCTGGACCTACTGATCAGTTCTGACCAATGGACCAACGTCCTCTGCCTGTGTGATGTAAACACAGGCAGAGGAAGTGATGCAATCTCCCTTCATGGAGCCGTTTTGGTTCCAGCATATGGGGTGAGAACACCAACACTACACTAACACCAGTACATGTAGGCACATATTAACCCTTTCACCCCCCAGTTAACCCTTTCACTCCCTGTCAGTGTGTCACCAAGTACAGTTTTAATTTTTTTTATTGATCACTGTGCTGGTGTCCCTTGTGACACTAATCAGCATCAGAGCAGTTAGTGGTAGACCTCGATAGGTTTAGGGTACGCCCCATATATCCCTTAATAAAGGTTTAACCCCTTGATCACCCCCCAGTTAACCTCTTCACTCCCTGGCATAGTGGCATTAGTATAATGTACAGGTTTTTTTTTTCTAATCACTGTATTAATGTCACGTGTGACGTTAGTTAGCTTGTTAGTGTCAGTTAGTGTCAGGGCCGGTGCTACCACTAGGTGGATTAGGCAACCGACTAGGGCGCACTGCTGCCTAGGGCGCCTGGCCGCTGGCTATTTTATTCCCGCACTGTCCTCCATAGAGTCATATCAAGCAGCCCTGACTCTCCGCCCTTATGTGTTCCCAGTCCAGACAGTAATCCCCCCTCTGCTCTTCTATCAGCCAGCGCAGCGAGTGTCATATGTCCACTGACCTCGCCTCCCCCAGGCGCAGCGTACCCCATGCTTCCAGAGCATGGACTGTTCCAAATTCCTCTCCACTCTCTGATGTGAGGCACAAATCTTGAGGACAGGCTCGCCGCTCACTGGGGGCACAGAGCTGTCACAGACGAGGGGCAGGAGGCACAGGCTGCTGCGGGAGCCACTGGAACTGGACGGATAAAAGCAGGAGACTGGCATCATGTTATGGAAGGTACTGTCTGTCATCATACACACCTGCAGACAAAGACTGGGACAGAGGTGGGACTGCAGGAGCAGGGCTAGGGGTCTCTCATCTCCCCCCAACTCCCCCTCCCTCTCTCTAAGCCCCCCTTCCCCTCTCTCAGCCCCCCTTCCTTCTCTCTCAGCCCTCCCCCTCTCTCTCAGCCCTCCCCCTCTCTCTCAGCCCTCCCCCTCTCTCTCAGCCCTCCCCCTCTCTCAGCCCCCCTCCATTCTCTCTCAGCTCCCCCTCCCCCTTCTCTCTCAGCCCTCCCCTTCTCTCTCAGCCATCCCCCCTCTCTCAGCCCCCCCTTCTCAGCCCTCCCCCCTCTCTCTCAGCCCTCCCCCCTCTCTCTCAGCCCCATCCCTTCTCTCTCAGCTCCCCCTATCTCCAAGCCCCCTACCCCTCTCTCAACCCTCTCCCCTCGCTCTCAGCCCACCTCTCTTGGCCCTCCCCCCTCTCAGCCCCCCTCCCTTCTCTCTCAGCTCCCCCTCTCTCTTAGCCCTCCCCCTCTCTCAGCCCCCCTTCCTTCTCTCTCAGCTCCCCCTCTCTCCAAGTCCCCCTCCCTCTCTCAGCCCTCCCCACTCTCTCAGCCCACCTCCCTTCTCTCTCAGCTCCCCCCTCGCCCTCAGCCCCCCTCCCTTCTCTCTCAGCTCCCTCTTTCTCCAAGCCCCCCTCCCTTCTCTCTCTGCCCCCTCCCTACTCTCTCAGTCCCCCCTTCTCTCTCAGCCCCCCTCTCTCTAAGCCCCCCCCTTCTCTCCTACCCCTCCTTTTTCTCTCAGCCCCCCTCTCTCAGCACACCCTATTCTCTCAGCCCCACTTTCTCTAAGCCCCCTCTCTTTTCTCTCAGACCTCCCTATTCTCTCATCCCCCCATTCTCTATCAGCCCCCACTCTCTTAACCCCCCTCTCTCTCAGCCCACTCGCCACTCTCAGCCCACCCATCTCTCTACCCCCCTCTTTCGCCCTCCCTCAATTCTTAGCCAGCACTTCCTCTCTCAGCCCCCACTATCTCAAGCCCCCTTCTCTCACAGCATCCCTCTCTCTCAGCCCTCCCTCCTACCCCCTCTCTTTCAGCCCCCTCTTAGTCCCCCTCTCTCCCCTCCCCAAGTCACATGTGTTACAGGGTCACGGGCGGAACCAAAGTGGGGGGAGGGCGGCAAAATGAGATTTCGCCTAGGGTGTCAAAAATTCTTGCACCAGCCCTGGTTAGTGTCAATGTCAGTTTAGGCATTAGCATTAGTTAGCGACAATCCCAGACAGCATCAGATTTTAACCCTTTTATTGCCAGTAGCACTAGCACGCACACACCATACACCTCCCTTACTAGAATAGTGTCTGGACATATCAATATCTTTGATCTGATCAGATCTATTCTAGCGCCCCCAGTAGTATAGTGTTTCCAAAAATGCGGTGTTAGCAGGATCACCCCAGACACCTGCCAGCACCTGTATTTAGCCCCTCAGCCCAGCCCACCCAAGTGCAGTAGCAATAGATCACTGTCACTTACAAAATATAGCACATAAAACTGCAGCATTAGCAGAGTCATGCCTGAACCCTGCTTGCACTGACAGTTAATTTTTTTTGTAGCAGTACAAACAGTCCTCTGACAACCATGTGCTCTTTTACCTGTGAGTTGCACTAGTTGCCTATAAATTTATTGGCCAAAATGTCAAATGAAAGGCACACTAGTGAAGAGGCCTACAGGAAGCTGAGCATGACAGATGACAGCGGGAAGTCCTCACTGTCAAATTTAGGCTCAGTATTTGAACCTGCAGCGAGCGGCACCCCGACAGATAGCTCTGACAATGGAGAATGGATCCCTGCTAAGGTCAGTGTACCCGAACCCAGTCTTCTGTTGCTGAGGTGCGACAACTGCATGATACTCAAATGTAGCAGCGTGTCAGTACTAGTGCTGGCTCAACCTTCTGGAGACCTGGCAAGCACCAGCGGCCTAGTACATCCTGGTCATAGACAAACCAGCACTGCAGTATCACTTGGTGATTTGTTGAGTCCCAAATGTGCAGTTCACGCTGTTGTTGTGGATAGCACAAGTAGTGCCCCACAGACACCCATAGTGCCCTTCTAGCTGTGCTTGCAATTGGCAGCCCACAGATTCTGCAGAGCCCGTACTTCCCCCATTCACTGGCCAACCCATAATTCAGGTGGAAACAGCAGATTTAACGTCCCTAGAATTTTTTGAGCTGTTTTTCACTGAAGATCTGTACGGATCGATTATGGACCAAAGCAATTTATAAGCTGGTCAATTCATCGCCCAAAACTCAAATTCACGACTTGCCAGACAATTTGGCTGTAAACCTATGATGCAGGGATATGCAATTAGTGGACCTCCAGCTGTTGCAAAACTACAAGCCACATGAGGCATAGCAAGACTCTGACAGCCACAAACATGACACCCAGAGGCAGAGGCATGATGGGACTTGTAGTCTTGCAACAGCTGGATGTCCGCTAATTGCAGATCCCTGCTATAACAGTTCCTGAATTTAGGACCTTTCTGGGCCCCTCTCTTAACATGGGCATTACCAAAAAGTGTGAGTTGTAGTCATATTGGTCCACTGACCCAATTCACCAAATGCGGGTGTTCTCTACTGCCATGGCCAGGGCTAGGTACGAGCAGATATTGCGGTTCATGCATTTCAATGACAAGGAACTCTGGCGTCCTTAGGGTGACCCTGAACATGATCGGCTCCATAAAATTTGTCCCCTCCTAAACCACTTCAACGAAAAATTAGCAGCCTTGTTCATCCCGATCAAGATGTCTGCATTTATGAGTCCGTGGTTCAATTTTCTGGCCGTCTTGTTTTCAAACAATATCTCCCCAGCAAGAATGCCAGATATTGGGTCAAGAGTTATAAGCTCTGTGACAGGGCCACAGGCTATACATATAGTTTTATGGTTTACGAGGGAAAGGATAGCAGCTTGGAGCCCCTCAATTGCCCAGACTACATAGAAAGCAGCGGCAAGATTGTTTGGGACTTGGCGTCACCGTTATTCGGAAAGGGGTACCATTTATCTGTGGACAATTTTTAATCAAGCGTGCCCCTTTTTAGACACTTTGTGAGGGGTTAGCTCGGCAGCGGGTGTGTGTGACCCCCTGGATGGGTTCACAACACAAAGTCAGGCACAGCAGACAGCGGTGTAGGTTCAAAAAACAAAAGATCCGGTTTATTTATGCTCCATGCAGTGATACATATAACAGCCAAACAAAATAAAACAAGAAAATAAATCCTGGTCAGCTTGACCTCTAACTACACACATAGACTCCCTGTCTAACAACTGGGTACAGCCTTGTGCTGTACCAGTCCCTGCCTTTGTTGTAAAGGTTTTGCCACACAGGCGTTAACTCACCGCACAGTACAGGTGACACACTCCCCAGTCTATACAACACAAAACTGGTTCCAGGATGGAGCATCTCCCTATGCATGCTGGGGTTTTTTGTAGAGGCCTTAATGAGCCCACTTGCTTCAGCTGGGCTCATTAACTCTTCCCCTCTAATTGTAAAAGTCTGCATAAAGCCTGAATCTAGGACACACATATTTACCATCCTGGATACAACCAGGTGACTTCACCTGCCTGCTGCCACATACCCCCCCCCCCTCTTGTTTCAACCTTGGGGTTGTAACACCAGCAGTCAGACACGCATGTATCCGAGACAAAGCATCCACATTCCCCATTTTAACACCAGGGCGATGCTTAACTGTAAAGTTAAATTCCTGTAGGGCTAGGAACCACCTATTTACTCTTCTATTGGTCTCCTTGTTCTGAGCCATCCACTTTAAAGGAGCGTGATCAGTCACCAGGTCAAAGTGCCTACCTAGCAGATAGTACCGAAGGGAATCTAGAGCCCACTTCACTGCTAAACATTCCTTCTCAATCGTGGAGTAATTTACCTCATGGGACTTTAACTTCCTGCTGAGGTAAATGACTGGGTGCTCTTCCCCGTTCCAGACCTGGGATAACACTGCTCCTAACCCAACGTCTGATGCATCAGTTTGTACCACGAAGTCCTTAGAGAAGTCTGGCGAGTACAACACTGGCTGGCTACATAAGGCTGTTTTTAAGGACTGAAATGCTTCCTCAGCCTCTGGGGACCATTTAACCATAACCGACTCTTTCCCTTTTGTCAGGTTGGTGAGGGGCACAGCCTGAGAAGCAAAATGGGGAATGAATCGTCGATAATAGCCAGCGATTCCCAGAAAAGCTTGTACCTGTTTCTTGCTGTTGGGACGTGGCCAACTCTGTATGGCCTCGACTTTATTGACTTGGGGTTTTATCACCCCCCTCCCAATAGTGTACCCAAGATATTTGGCCTCCTCCTGTCCAATGGTACACTTCTTTGGATTGGCCGTAAACCCAGCTTCCCGGATAGAGTCTAGGACTGCTTGTACTTTTGGCAAATGTGAGACCCAGTCTGTGCTATGGATAATCACATCATCCAGGTAAGCTGCAGCATATTTCTGATGGGGCCTCAGAATCTTATCCATTTTCCGCTGGAATGTTGCCGGTGCATTCTGTAACCCAAACGGCATTCTCTTATATTGGAATGCCCCATCTGGGGTTACAAACGCAGTTTTCTCCTTGGCCGACTCGGCCAGGGGAATTTGCCAATACCCTTTGGTGAGATCAAGAGTTGTCATATATCGGGCTGTTCCCAGCCGGTCAATCAACTCATCTATACGTGGCATGGGGTAGGTGTCAAATTTTGTAACTTTATTTAATTGTCTAAAATCGTTACAAAACCGCCAGCTCCCATCAGGTTTGGGCACTAGTACGATAGGACTGGACCAGTCACTCTGGGACTCCTCTATCACACCCAATTCCAGCATCCTTTGAACCTCCCCACGTATTGCCTCCCGTCGGGCCTCTGGTATTCTATAAGGTTTTAGTTTTACCCTTTCTCCTGGCGGGGTGATAATGTCATGCTCTACGCCAGATGTTTGTCCCGGAAGTTCAGAGAAAATCTCTTTGTTACGAAGTACAAACTCTTTAACCTCCTGTTGTTGGGGTTTCGATAAGGTGTCTGCTATTCCAACCTCAGGAACTAAGCAATCAGGCTGTACTTGTGACAAAGTCTCTGCGACTAGGGATTCCCTATCCCTCCAGGCTTTCAGCAGATTGACGTGATAGATCTGCTCCGGCTTTCGCCTTCCTGGCTGTCTAACCCTGTAGTTCACCTCACTCATTTTTTCAATTACTTCATATGGACCTTGCCATTTGGCCAGAAATTTGCTTTCAACCGTAGGGACCAGCACCAAGACCCTATCGCCCGGGGAAAAAGTATGGGTCTTGGCCCCACGGTTGTACACTCTCTGCTGTGCTAACTGCGCTTGGGTTAAATGTTCCTTTACAATTGGCATTACCTGTGCAATTCTATCTTGCATCAGGGCGACATGCTCAATCACACTCCTGTGAGGAGAACTCTCATTTTCCCAAGTTTCCTTGGCGATATCCAGCAGCCCTCTTGGGTGCCTCCCATAGAGCAACTCGAAAGGTGAGAAACCCGTAGAGGATTGGGGTACCTCCCTAATGGCAAACATCAGATAGGGTATTAGACAATCCCAATTCTTTCCATCTCTATCCACCACCTTCTTTAACATTTGTTTTAGGGTTTTGTTGAATCTTTCAACCAACCCATCTGTTTGGGGGTGATACACAGATGTACGCAATTGCTTCACTTTGTACAACTTGCATAATTCTTTCATAACCCGGGACATAAAGGGTGTACCTTGGTCCGTAAGCAGTTCCTTACAAATACCCACGCGGCTAAAAACAAGAGATAGCTCTTTGGCTATGGTTTTGGCCGAGGTATTTCGGAGAGGAATTGCTTCCGGATAATGGGTGGCATAGTCCAAAATAACCAAAATGTACTGATGCCCCCTAGCAGACTTCATTATCGGACCTACCAAATCCATTGCGATCCTCTCAAAGGGGACCTCAATGATAGGAAGAGGTACCAGTGGGTTACGGAAATGTGGCATAGGTGCCGACTTCTGACACACAGGGCAGGAGGAACAATACTTTTCTATTTCCTTCATGACCCCAGGCCAATAGAATCTCTGCAGTACCCTCTCTCTGGTTTTCTCTATCCCCAGATGACCTCCCAGAATGTGTCCATGAGCCAATTCTAACACCAACTTCCTGTAAGGTTTGGGCACTACAAGTTGCTCAATGGTTTCTTCTGCCCTTTGAGCCACTCGATATAGCAGGTCCCTTTCCATAGTGAAGTAAGGATAAGGGCAAGTCTTATCTGGGTTCACTAACTCGCCATCTATTTTCACCACATTTTCCCGTGCCTTTATTAGGGTGGGGTCTTTTAACTGTTCTGTGGCAAAATTTTCCCTGTGAACCTCAAGATCCGAAAACTCCACAGATGGCATGTTTTCATCTCAGGATGTTGGGTCCTCCCCAGTTTCTCGAGTTTCCCCCGCCAATACCGACAAGGGAAATTCAGGAGAGTCCTCACCACTCCCAGAGGAATTCTGGTCATCTTCCTGGTTTATAGGGGCACCAATGGGGGCCTCAGGACAATCCCAGAGTTCCCAGAATTTTGGAAAATCCCTTCCCACAATAGCATCATGTGGTAAGTGAGCCACTAACCCCACCTGATGAGAGAGGTTACCTTTGGGGGTCTCAAAAAACACTGAAGTTACAGGATACTCTCGGGTGTCCCCATGCACACAAATAACAGCCACCCTGTTCTTCCCAGAGACCTCTGTAGTAACTAATTCAGCTTTTATCAATGTTACCAGGCTACCTGAATCTAGCAACACATCAACATGTCTACCATTAATACACATTTTACATAAATGTTTCTCAGGTCCCCGAATGGCAGTGCATGCAACTGTCGCAAACAGCGACTGACGTCTCTCCCTTATAAAGTCACATTGCATAGGCTCATCCACAACTGGGCAATTGGCTGCAATATGTCCCTCTTGCCGGCAGCGGTAGCAAATAATCTTTTTCGCTGCCTCTTGCAGCATGGGCTTCCTGGGCTGCTCCCGCCAGACCTTAGGTAGAACTCCCACCCTCTCACTCTCTCCACCCTCACCCCTTGGAGTCATCTTACCTGCCACTGGGGATGATCTGGTCTTAGGGGGGAAAGTCCGTGAGTCCCTGGAAGAGGTGGTCAGGTTCTCTGTAGCCAAGTACCTCTCAACCAGATCCACAAGTTTATCTGCATTTTCTGGGTCTCCATGGCTTACCCATTTTTGGATGGCAGTAGGAAGAGCTCTCAGGAAACGATCCATAACCACACGTTCCACAATGTTTGGTGCAGTCAAAGTCTCTGGCTGCAGCCACTTCCTGCTCAGGTGAATGAGATCATACATTTGAGACCTGGGAGGTTTTCCAACCTGAAAAGTCCAGTTATGCACACGCTGAGCCCGGACGGCCAGGGTGACACCCAGCCGTGCCAATATTTCTGCTTTTAGCACCACATAGTCTTTTGCTTGGTCAGGCTCTAGGTCATAATAAGCTTTCTGCGATTCCCCAGTTAACAGAGGGGCCACCAGTCCAGCCCATTGCTCCTTAGGCCACTTTTCCCTTTCAGCAGTCCTTTCAAATGTGGTCAAAAACACCTCCGGATCATCCTCTCCAGTCATTTTTGTCAGTAAACGGCTCACACCAAAGGATGCGGTATTATTGTAACCACTTGCTTCATTGGTCTGCGGACGTTGCTGTATTAATGTCTCTATTTTCTGTTGAAAATTCTGCTCTTGCTTCTGCAACAGGTCTATGAAGCGGGCTTCAGATCGCTGCTGGGCTTGTTGCTGAGCTTCCAAACTCTGCTGGTGAGCCTTCTGCTGATTTTCCAAACTCTGCTGCAAAGTTGCATTTGTCTGCTGCTGGGCTGCAAGGCTCTGTTGTTGAGCTGCAAGGCTCTTTTGTAAACCTGCATTTGTTTGCTGCTGATTTGCATTTGCTTGTTGCTGGTTTGCATTTGCTAGAGCCAGCTGTCTCAGTATCTCCTCCATGCTGGCCTTAAAAAAAAAAAAAAAAAAGTGCCAAAATTCTCCACCAACTGTGAGGGGTTAGCTCGGCAGCGGGTGTGTGTGACCCCCTGGATGGGTTCACAACACAAAGTCAGGCACAGCAGACAGCGGTGTAGGTTCAAAAAACAAAAGATCCGGTTTATTTATGCTCCATGCAGTGATACATATAACAGCCAAACAAAATAAAACAAGAAAATAAATCCTGGTCAGCTTGACCTCTAACTACACACATAGACTCCCTGTCTAACAACTGGGTACAGCCTTGTGCTGTACCAGTCCCTGCCTTTGTTATAAAGGTTTTGCCACACAGGCGTTAACTCACCGCACAGTACAGGTGACACACTCCCCAGTCTATACAACACAAAACTGGTTCCAGGATGGAGCATCTCCCTATGCATGCTGGGGTTTTTTTTGTAGAGGCCTTAATGAGCCCACTTGCTTCAGCTGGGCTCATTAACTCTTCCCCTCTAATTGTAAAAGTCTGCATAAAGCCTGAATCTAGGACACACATATTTACCATCCTGGATACAACCAGGTGACTTCACCTGCCTGCTGCCACAACTTCTATCAATCAGGAATTGGCACATGTGGCACCATGAGATCTAATCATTGAGGCTTTCTCCAACAGCTTGTAAATGCCCAACTTACTTTGGGGGAGAGAGCCTGCTTGAGATCCAAAGAGTTACTTGCAGTGAGATGGAAGGACGAAAGGAAAGTTTTCCTTCTGTCTTCCATTCACCCAGACATGGCAGTTCAAATTCCTACAGTGATTGTTGTTGTTGAGAAGCCCCATGAATACAACCTCAAAATGGGTGAGGTCGACTTCAACGACCAAATAATGGCACCCTACTTAGTCACCGGTAAGGCCAGACACTGGTATAAAAAAGTGTCTGTATACTTATTCTTATTGGCTCTGTTCAACACTTATGTGCTACACAAAGCATCTGGATGAACTGGATCCTTCCTAAAAATGGCACTGATAGATTGCACTGATAGGCATCACTGATAGCACTGGCAGGCATTGTTAATGGGAACCGATTGGCATAGTGGTCTAGGGTGGCATACCGGGTAGGCATCCTTTATTAAAAGGCCTGGTGGTCCTGGGGGCATCCCTGATGGTCCTGGGCGGGCATCCGTGGGGGAGCTGCGCTGATAAACAATCGGCTCTCCTCTACTCACGTCTGTCAGATGCGAGTGAGGAAAAGCCGATAAATGGCTCTTCCTGTTTACATGGTGATCAGCCGTGATTGGACATGGCAGATCACCTGGTAAAGAGCCTCTGTCAGCCAGAGGCTCTTTACCGAGATCGTTGAGGCGGTGTGTCAGACTGACATGCCACACCATTGATCGCCATGCTGTGTGCCTGCTAGTACATGCGATCGCGGCTTATCCTGCTGGATGTCATACGATGCCCAGTCAGGATAACTGAACCACTGCCCGACCATCATTTTGCTATAGGCAGGATGGGAAGTGGTTAATAAACCGGATGTTGAGACAGTATCACACTATGTGTAGTCCTTTCATCGCCTAAACATGCTGCTATCGAGGCTTCCTAACACTGCATCCTGTACCCCGAGTTGCTGGTGTATACCATCCATGGCCATAGGAGTTGAACGTTCGGATTTCTCTCTCAGTGGATCAGAGATCACACCAAGCACTGTGTGACCTCTCTGAGTAAGACGGGTCGCTGGCTTTCCCGTAAACCTCAATTTTTGATTATGGTGATGGGTGTCACAGCATCAGGTATAGGATCGTCATTTCCAAACACTCTTTTCTCCCATGGGATTTTCTTTAATGGAATCCAGCTTTATATGAGCTTTTTGTTTGCGCCATTGTACTTTATTCACGTGTGATACAATTTTGCATACGTGTCTTCAAACTTTATTCACAGTTATTGTTTATATATAATTGTCTGCATATTTGTTTGTACAGTATGCACTTTTATATCAATTGTTTTAGTGCTGCACGCTTTTTGCATATATCAAAAAAATCTATAATGGTTGGGGGATCAAAGTAATTTTATAGCAAAAAATATATATTTTTTCATGCAACTAAAATGTGTCAGAAAGGGCTTTATCTTCAGGAAGAAGCTCAAGACCCATCTCTTTCAAAGACCCAGATGGACACTGGCGGCAAAAGCCCCTTGAATCGATTTAGTTCGCATCTGTAGCACTATATAAGTTATTCATTCATTCAAGTGGGCTTTCTAAGGGTGTAAGTTGTTGATTTCACTCCTCACTACCTATTCACAGTTTCGAAGGCCATGAAATGCCAAAATAGCAAAAACCCCCCCAAAAGTACTCCTTTTCGGAAAGTAAACACTCCAAGGTATTTGCCAAGAGGCACAGTAAATATTTTTAAAATCTTATTTGTTTTGGAAAATGAAGAAAGTAAAAAGGAAAATGTATCTTTTTTTCTTTTTTCAAAATTTCAACGCTTTGTGACAAAAAGCGAGATCTGCTGAGAGGCATGTTGAGTATTTTGGAAAGGGTGTCTACTTTCCAAAATGGTGCCATTTCAGGGGTTTTGTGCTATCTTGGCATTTCATGGCCTCCAAAACTGTGATAGGTAGTGAGGAGTGAAATAAAAAATGTATGCCCATAGAAATCCTGAAGGCAGTGATTGGTTTTCGGGGCCCTGTACGTGGCTAGGCTCCCAAAAAGTCTCACACATGTGGTATCTCCATACTCAGGAGAAGCAGCAGATTGTATTTTGGGGTGTAATTCCACATATAACCATGGCATGTGTGAGCAATATATCATATCAGTGACAACTTAAAAAATTTAATTTTTCAATCACTTGTGACAGAAATATAAAATATTCAATGGGCTTAACATGCCTCTCAGCGAATAACTTGGAGTGGCTACTTTCCACAAAGGGGGTTATTTGGGGGGGTTTTGTACTGCTAAAAGCTGTGTAAACTCCAGGAAATGTACCCTAGTTTGTAGACGCTATAAAACTTTTGCAAAAACCAATAAATGTACGCCTATTAAAACATTTTTTTTACCCAAGACACGTAACTGAATACATTTTGGCCTAAGTGTATGACTAAAATTTAGCTTATTGGATTTTTTTTATATCAAAAAGTATAAAATATAATTTTTTTTCAACATTTTCAGTCTTTTTTTGTTTATATAACAAATAAAAATACCAGAGGTGCTCAAATACCACCAAAAGAAAGCTCTATTATGTGGGGAAAAGGGGATGCAAATATTGTTTTTGTACAGTATTGCATGACCGCACAATTACCAGTTAAATCAGCGCAGTGCCAAATTGTAAAAAGTACTCTGGTCATTAAGGGGGTAAAACCTTCCAGAGCTGAAATGGTTAATAATGAGAAAAATTAGCAGGGTACTCACAAAATGAATACAAGGAAGGGCATTGTAATCCAACAGCAGGTCTCTCTGTGTATCTGTGTCCCTGGGGTCCAGCTGGTGGCTCGCAAAGGTGGTTTCCGGCACTCGCAGCCTTGTAGAACGCTGGAGACTCAAGAGTGACGCATTTCCGAGTGCAGGGTAAAGTAGGCGGCTTCACGTTCAGAGCATGCGTGCTCCTTCCTCAGGCCATGGAAAGTAGCACGCATGCTCTGAACGCGAAGCCACCTTCTTGCCCAGGAAAGGCCCTCTGGATTACACTGCAGGATCATTGATTACAATGTGCTTGTATTCCTTTTTGTTGAGTACTCTGCCCATTTTTATCATCATTAATTAGTCCTCAATTATTGCACTTAGAGACGCTGTGCTTTCTTTCTTTCCTTATATTAAATCGTTTTGGTAAAGTTGATTGTACAAGGCTAGTATGGTCAGACTGTAACATGCATGTTGAGCCTTAGTGCCATGAGGGGGCAGGAGTCCCATTATTACGCCCATGTTGGGCGCATGGCTTTGGGTGGGAGTGACCAGTGTGCGGTCATTTCAATAAACCTTGGCTGAAGTTAAATGTTTTCAGTGTGGAGCCCATTATTTAGATGGGGATTTTCATTGATAGTTCAAAACACAGACAGTAAATTGTGCAGTGGCAACAATGCTGAGGAATAATGGAAGTGTTGTTACCATCCTTTCCATTTTTATTTTGAAGCAAAAAAATATAAGTTGCCCCTTTTGACTTCCTAACCTGCAGTAGAAAAAGGTTGTTGGGTGCTGAGGGCAGGATCTCTTTATTGTTTTGATCTTTTATCCAGTATACTGATTGTATATTATGCAAGTTACCCTTTTTTTTTTTTTTTTTTTTTACTAAATTTGTAGAAAGGTTATTGCTGAAAGCCTAACCCACATATAGAATGTCAATAGAAACACTAGAAAAGAAACGTTGGATGAGTCAGCACATAAAGAAATGGGCAGTCAACCATCTACCACAATACCCAGCTATTTGCCTGAAGTACAGACATTTACTGTGTAGATACATTCAAATTTCACATGGGCATTACATTTATTTGGAATTAACCAACAGTGTCGAAATATATAAAGAAATAATAATACATTGCTAAAAAACAAAATGACTACACAGTTACAGATAAATGAATGTGTCCCTATCTTCTAAATATACAGTAGAGCATCGCTCAATAATTAGTCTGTCCCAGCGAATGGTACATTTGTACTCAAGGTACAGCAAATGACTTGTTCCAGGTATAGTATTAGCACTTATCTGCTTTACAGCACACCAGGCAATACTTAAAGCTGGAATTATTAGATATGTTTTGAAGCCAAATACTGTATCCAGGCCAGGTGGGGATTAATGAAGAATTCCAAGGTCTATTATTTTGCATTTGCAAACTTAAACAGAAAATTACAGACTTGTCAGTCACTAAGTTAGACATATTGCTCACATTTCGCTCTTCAATGTGTCATTTTAATAGTTGCAGTGACTTAGAGTGTAACAGAATGGATAGTAAACAGATTTAGCATAGGGAAAAGTTTTCAGATGAATACACTTCAAATGGCAACTTCAGTCAACCATTTGGTCCTTTTACTGATGCAGCAAGTATTACTGTGTGACAGTATTAGGACGAAACAAGCTGCAGCCTTTGTCCCCTAGGCTCACTTGTGCCCTCCAAGAGCCTGGGACAGTGATGCCAGGATGGTGACCGGAGGAGATATGAGAAAGTTTCCTGGCCACCCTTAGGAGCAATGAACCCAGATGCACTTAGCTCTGAGCACTTCCAGGTTCAGAGCTGTCAGATCTTGGCCATTACAGGCAGGAGAATAGCCGATCGAGTCACTCCATGTATGCTATGATATAGGGGGTATTGCCATATACACCATAATAACAGTAATATATCTCTATGGCCATCATATACAGTTAACTCTAACCTGATGAGCTGTAAAGCACAACCTATTGAAAATTTTGACCATAATAGTTTTGTTGTTGCGTTGTGGTTGCAAACAGTTATATTTTGTGACATATTTGGTATTTTTTTTTTAACTCTTTTATATTTTTGGAGATTGTATCATCTCTGTGTGCACTAAAATTAAATCGTATGTATTTGTAGCAGTACCCCATAGGAGCTGCTGGTAGTTGTTCATTCTTCAGACACATTAGTCAAGAAGCAGTCCTTTGTTTTATTGGGGAAAATAAACTTGGATGGGGATAAGGGAGATATGGGATGCCCGCTTGATTGCAGAATAGATAATGAATTGGGACTTCAAACTATATACACTCCTTGTACAGTATAAGCATCGCCTCACTTCCAGCTCTAGAAAATCTTTTGATTACTGATCTCACTCTTCAGCAGCTGATCTCACTCTCCAGCACATCACTTGATTACTCACTTCCAGGAAAAGATAAAACAATGTTTTAGGACTGACACTGGCTCCTTCAGGCCTTAGCAAATGCCCTTTGCAGGCAGGGACCATGGCCCCCTTTGGTGTAGCAAAACATGTAGTTAGTCTTAGTGCTAGCTACATCTTCAGGCCCTGCCAGCCACCCTGGCAACAGCTGCCTCTCTCCACTGCCCATTACACCAAAGTCAACTCCACCGGCTCTGCAACCATCCCAGACTGCACTTTCCCAGTTCTCTCAGGTGGGCCTCCCTAGTCCTCCTGACTGTGTGTCACTCCCCAGCCTTCCTGACTGCATTCTTGTGGTTCCTCCTGGAGACTTGCCTGGCAGTGCTCCCCTGCTGTCCTCTCCTTGCTCCGGTGCCCAGGACACCTCCATGTATTGTAAGAAGGTCCTGTCCACACCCGAGTCCAGGCCCAAGGTCACACACCCCCAGACTGGGGAGCTCCCTCAAAAGCCACGACAGCCTAGCACTCCAGCAGGGCTGACCCTGAGTATTTGGGGATTGATCAGGGCCCTCACAATACTCCAGGCAGCTCCACATCTCCTCCTTCCTTTAAAGAAGATTCAGCACATTCTGGAAAGAAGTGGGAGGTCTCAGTGATATTGCCTGTGAGTCACCCCCTTCTCCTGAGTCATTAAAACCCTCACCCAGAAGAAAAACACACAGGCTTGGCTCTGTGCACATTCTAGAACCAGTAGAGGGTGCTTCATATTATCTCTGGTTTCATAAAATATACTTTATACTATTTTGACACTTTAGCATAAGTGCAAAGTGATGAATTATTTTTTTAGTTAAAGATTCTACTAGTTACATTATACTGTTGTTTAAACAACAGTTTAGCCATGAGATGGAATAGGCATTGAGCAGTGCATCATCAAGATAAGCATATATAGGGATATTTCGTGAGAGTATTTATGTAAATTTTGGAGTTCAAAAGTGCTGCTTTTCCTATTCGTTTTTGAAAGCTTGTGGCTAGTACTTTTGGAGCTGCCTCTAAAGTTTACAGAATATCCATCTATTAACTTTTCACTGAGCCCTGACAACAAAACAGAGGCTGATGGCGGATGGAAGTCACTAAGAAAAGTGGAGACCATTGTAGCGGCGGCTCCTGAAGAGCACACGCTATGCGCTTTTCAAAGTTAAAGTTATATCTGAACTGCAGTTTGGTTTGGGTACAATTGTCTAAATTAGACTTCGGCATCAGTCTGACTGGACTGTGAGATGTTCAGCCTGGCCACAGGGGGCACTGTGTCTTTTGGCAGGCATGGAACTATGGTCTGGTTAGTTGCTTAAGTTACTGTCTCTCGGAGCCCACCCAGTGGGAGTGGCGCTCTTGCTGTGCTTTCTGGGAGAGGGTATTTAAGATGCAGATGTCACGTGGTTCGGGGTTCCGGTCCAGAATGATGTACTGACTTCATGGTCCTGGTACTCCTGACCAGCCCCAAGGAAGGCTATGGCCTGGGGTGCGGATCCACCCGATTTTGATGTCTCGGGGCTGGTTAGCCCGGGGCAAGGAAACTAAAGGAGGATTCTGAGGTGGTTGAGTGCCATCTCCGGTTTGGGAGAGGCCCAGTGACTTCAAGCATTCCAGGGGAGGACTCTTCAGAAGAAGACCACGTACGGGTTGGTTTCTTAGTAAGAGCCTGGAAGGGTTGAAGTACCCAAGAGAATCCGGTCTCATGGATATCGCTAAGCTGGCTGAAAGATCCAGGTATCCTACGAGTGTTCTTCAAGTTTAGTTTCCCTACGTGTTCTACAACAACGTCTGTGGCAGAGACATTATCTTGTACGTTCTACAACAACGTCTGTGGCAGAGACTTGTTCCTCAGTAAGCACCTTGTTGGCTGCTAGGCCTTGTGAGAGAAGGACTGTCCAACTTGAGTGATCATCCAGTTGAGAATGGCTATTCTCTGGATGCAGTCAAAGTAAGCAAGTTCTTCAACATTTTGACTTTGACACTAAGAGTACCTGAATTTCCTTTCCAACCCTCTGATCCCAATTTAAGAGACTGTTCATTGTCTACGTTTTGCAAATAAAATCCATTCAAGTGGATCTGTTGTCTCTCGAGTTACTGAGCCATCTACCACGGGACACCCATAGACCTGAAGCGAGGAGAACAGAAAGTAACGGTAAGCCCAAATCTAACCAGAAGCTCCTTCGAGGGTAGTGCTACACCATTTTTTGACAGGTAAAGAAGAGAGCAAAGGTTCACCTGGACAAGGATCTCTTTAGTAGGGCTTTAATCCTTGGCTTTAGGCGACTCAAAAGTTACCTGCTGAAAACCCAGAAGGGGCAATCTCTATGTGAGGCCTACAGGAATAAGATCCAGCAAAAGGAGTCATATTCTAAAAGTCTACAACACAGCTTCTCTTTAGGCAGGTGTTCAAAGTGTTTCACTGAGGCAAAAACTAAATATACACATGAATGACACTTTGTCCAAAATGTCATCCACTACACAAAAATGTAATTTATTTTGTGGGTAAGGATCTGTCCATTCAGCATCACCCAGATGTACCTGCTTGAAGTGGCGAATCTGACATTTACCCTAATGCAGGGAGAACTCTCACATCAGCAGTCGCCAAGGAACATCCGCCACCATTCGCACTCATATGTCGGCGTACCATGGACACCGAGGCCAACCTGGGGCAATCAGAATTACCGGAATCCCCTCGGCCTCCACTCTGTGAAGCAGACGTGGTAGAAGTTTGAGTGGGGGAAGAGCATAAATCAGCCGATAATGTCCCCATGGAGCCACCAATGCATCTTCCGCATCCGCCCAGGGATCCTTTGACCTAGCCACAAACCTCTGTACCTTCCGATTGAGTCGAGAAGCCAGGAGATCCACATCTGGCGTGCCCCACCTTAGGCAAAGGAGCCAAAATACATCCGGATTTAGCGACCATTCCCCATGGTCCAGCATCTGATGACTTAGGTAGTCTGCTTGCCAGTTTTCTATGCTCGGAATGTACATGGCCGACAGAGCTGCAGCCAAGCTTCTTGTTCCTCCTTGATAGTTGACATACATCACCGCCGTGGCGTTATCCAACTGGATCCTGACTGGACGCCCCTGCAGCCTCTGTGACTATGTGGAGAGGCACCGCCTGATTGCCCCAATTTCCAGCACAATGATTGGCAGGGGGGATCCTTCCTGGGTCCAGCAGCCCTGGGCTGACTGTACACCCCAAACCCCCCTCAACCGGTCAGGCTGGTGTCTGTTAGCACCATCCAATGAAGAGGAAGGAACGACTTCTCAGACCGAAGGGCTGGCAACCTCAGCCACCAGAGCAGGGAATCCCTTACTAGCTGGCTCCCCCGAATTTTACAATCCAGGGACAACCGAGATTTTTCCCAATTTGACAGGATCTCCTTTTGCAAGACTCGAGTTTAGAATTGAGCATTACGTACCGCCTCGAAAGTGGCTACCATGAGACCCAGGAATCTCATGCAAAAACGCACTGACGACCACCTGCTGGACACCAACAACTTAACCGCAGCTTGAAGTGTCTGCAGCTTGTCCGAAGGGAGAAAGACTCTCGCCTCTGAGGAGTCCAGAAGCAGGCCCAGGTGCTCCAGGCGTTGAGTCGGCCCCAACACCGACTTCTGTAGGTTCAGTACCCAAACTCTTGAAGAGTTTGCATAGTGATTGCCACATGCTCCCTTAATTCTGAGGCTGAAGCTGCTCTCAGAAGGAAGTCGTCCAGGTAACCCACAATTGCGATCCATCGCTGCCTTAGCAAAGCCAAAATTGTGGCTAGCACATTGGCAAAGACCCTCAGTGCCGACACCAGGCTAAAAGGGAGAGCTACAAATTGGTAGTGCTCTTCCCCGACCGCAAATCACAGAAACCACTGATGCTTGATGCATATAGGGACAATTATGCGTTTTTGATCCAGGGATGCCAGAAAATCCCCCTGATGGAGTGGAGCGACCATGAACTGATTCCATCCTGAACCTTTGTACCTTCACAAAGCTGTTGAAGGCCTTGAGGTCCAGGACCAGCGGACTCCTTCCTTCTTTGGGACTACAAACATATTGGAGTAGAATCCCTGAAATCTTTCCGGTGTCTGTAAAGGTACTATTACCCCGCGCAGCAGCAGGTCCTGTACTGCACCAAACGGGGCCTTCCGACGAGGGAAAGAAACTCTCTCTTGTACCCTGATGAAACCAGTTCGCAGACCCACTGGTCAGAAAGTTGGGAGGTCCACCAGGCTGCAAACTCCCGAAGGTGACCCTCCACCTGAGAGTCGGGCAAGGGCAAACCTTCATGCGGTAAAAGATTTGCTTGCAGGCTTGTTTAACTTACGAAGCCAGGGGTGCTTTTGTCCCTCGGCAGGCACCTTGTCGGACTGGGAACGCTTACCTGCTGAGCCGGGTGGACGAAAAAAATGCTTATAAGCAGAAAAAGAAGGGCCCTTGCCTACGGCGTGGCTCCTTCCCTTTTCTGAACTGTGGGAGCAATGTACTCTAATGCCGCGTACACACGACAGGACTTAAGTCCGGCAGACTTTCGACTGAGTTCTGACAGAGTTGTGATGGACTTTCTGAATGAACGGACTTGGCCACACACAATCACACCAAAGTCCGACGGATTCGAACGTGATGACGTATGACTGGACTAGAATAAGGAAGTTCATAGCCAGTAGCCAATAGCTGCCCTAGCGTCGGTTTTAGTCCGTCAGACTAGCACACACACGAGCGGATTTCTGGGTCCGGCAGAGTTCTGTCGGAAAAATTTGAAACATGTTCCATTTCTAAAGTCTGTCAGACTTTTGCAAATCAAAAGTCCGCTGCAGCCCACACACGTTCGAATAGTCTGCCGGAATCATTCCGTCAGACTTTTGATGTTGAAAAGTCTGGTCGTGTGTACGGGGCATTACCCACAGTAACATTCTTAATAATATCATCCAGCGAGACACCAAATAGCCTCTCTCCTTGGAAGAGCAAGTCCGTCAGTGCTTTCTTAGATGTCTGGTCCACAGACCAGCATTTCAGCCAAATCAGGCGATATAGCACTACTGCTGAAACAGAGGCTCTAGAAAGCAAGGGGGCTATATCTAAGGCTGCATCACAGACATATTTAAGGCCCTGCACCAACTGGTCCGCCAGCTCCACGCAGACCAGGGAAGCCTGTTGCTTCTCCAACTCACAGTGCAACAATTTTGCCCATTCAGTAAGCGTCTGACACCAGTGCTGTGGCTAACACTGGCTGCAATGCTGACCCCACCACCGTAAACATGGACCGGGCAACTGCCTCTGCCCTTCTGTTGGCACGGTCCTTGAAAGCAGGGGTCCCTTCCTCTGCAATCGTGGTTACCTTATTTAACCTGGATACCAGGGGGTCAACAATCGGAGGAGATGTCCATTTCTTCAAGAAACTCTCCTCAAAGGGGAAACGCATTGCCATGCATCTCGGGACTGAAAAGGCCCGCTGCAGGCTTCCCCACTCCTTGTAAATAAACTTATTAAAATAAGTTAGGTAAGGAAACACCTTAGCCGTGTGGTCCAGCTTATAGGGCCCGAAAAGGACCGACACCTCTGTAGATGCCCCAGTCGTATCCTCCATTTTTAGGGTATCCCGCACCACTGTAATAAGTGCTCCTACAATCACCTTTTCCTGCGCTGAGCCGGACACTGAGTCATCCTCACTGTTTGAATGGTCCTGGTCCGCATCCTCTGATACGTGAGAACAGGCGCTGCCTGTCACAGCAGGACCCGAGTCTGAATCAGAGCTTTCCCCAAAAGACCGTGGGGGGAGGTGGCATTTTTTACCCCCCGCTTGCACCTGCACAGCACTTCCAACCTGGCAACAAAGGTCTCCAGGACCGCTGACAGAGCGCCCATAGGCACCGCAGGTGCAGGGGAACCAGTTGCAATAACAGGGATGTCTGGGGAAGAAGCGCCAGCTTCCAACGCCATGCTGACCCACACTCGCCTGTCACCACTTAGGAACCTAAAAAGCAAGTCACACAAGATGTTCACCCTCCTAGCTGCAACAGACTGAGAAGCCCCCCGCAGGACTCACCACCTTGACCCAGGTACTGTGCTGTGCTGCTGCTGTCCGCTCTCCTGTGTCATCCTGTGTTCTAGAAGGAAACAAGCACCCAGCGCTAGAGGCAAAACTACCTGAGGCTAATAGAAAATATCTGCTGGCCGCCTCAGCAAAAACATCTGAGGGCGCCAAGAAAATAGCCGCTGAACTACCAGAAAATGTCTGCAACTTGAAAACTGGCTGTGGCTACAAAAAAAAAAAGGGAGTGGCCCCAGGAAAATGGTCGCGGCCTCCCCACATGTCACGCACAGCACAAGCACTCCACCGTGGCCCAGAAACAGGGAAGAGTACGAGCGGACACCCAGCGCAGCCCCCTGCCAGGACCCAGAGCCCCCCCGGAGGACCCCTGGCCAGGTACGTGCACCGCACCCCCATGTGCCCAGTCACACAGTGGCCCATAGCATAGAAAGGAGGGAAGGGACAGGGAGAGAAGAAAGGGAGAGTGAGAGACCCCCTAGTCGACCTCCCACAGAATGCCCAGCTGCACCATCCTGCCGAGACAGGTGGAAACATACTTACCCCTCCTGCAGGGACTGCTGGAAGCATTCCACAGACAGACCCATCACCCGAGCAGTACAGGGTGGCTTCCAGCCATGGCACACTGACACAGACAGCAGTAGCCAGGTCATATGTGTGCCCCGGAGCATATACCCGCCCCTGGATTAGAAGGGGCATGTCGTGGTCGACCCAGCGCGTAGCTAGGGCCTGCACACGCTTGATGGCCAGGCTGGGGAGACTACAAGGATCTATATTATCCAGCCTGCCACCCAACCCGGCTGTTGATTGTACATCACAGGAATCAAAAATGCTGAAAAAATAAAAAAATTCCCAGGACCAATGGTCCCACCGGTAGCCAGGTCCTTCTCCTACACTAGGCAAAGAAACTGGAGCTACTGGATGCAGTGTGAGGGGTTATAGCCAGTACGAACCCCCCCCCCCCCCCCGGCCCCCGGGCAGTACTGTGCAAGCTTTGCTGTTTTTAACACTTTCTGCCTAGTCCTCTCCTAAAGGGGTGATATAACCCTAAGATCAAGATAAAGATGCTGTGTCCGTCAATGAACGAAAGAGAAATGTCTGCCATCAGCAAGTCAGGTTGAGGGGAAAATGCTCAGTTTTGGCTTATGTACTTATCTAGGTTCACAGGCCAGGTTGCAGATTAGGGTTCGGTGGTCTGCTGGGCCTGAATTTATACATGATGACATCTGAGCAACTACTAACCAGAGCACTAAAAAGAGGTGGCTTTGCGGGACCAGTTGTACAGCATGGTGAAAGCCAACTGCATTGAAGAATAAGGTAAGTATTACAGCTTATTTAACCCTTAGCCCTTGTACACACGGTCGAAGATTCCGAAAACCAAATCCGCGTAATTCCGACTGATTAATTCCTGAAGAGGTCCGGAAGTGATGTTGCATACACACGGTCGGACTAAGTTTTCGGAAAATCCGGTTGTACATAACGTGATGACGTTATTTCGTTACGACGGGACTACGTTCAGGCTAGTAGCCAATAGCTTTGGTCTAGGAATTTGATCTGAGCATGCATGGCACTTTGTCCGTCAGAATAGGCTACACATGATCGGAGTATGTCCGTTCTAAGCATTTTGTCAGAAAATTTTACCGGCAAGTTGGAAAAATTGTTCCGTCAGATATTCCGACGGAAACAGTCCGATGCAGACCACACACAGTCGGAATATCTGACAAAACGGTCCGATCGGAAACATTCAGACGGAATCTCCGACCGTGTGTACAAGGGCTTAGAGTCAACAAGCAGTTAAACTTTGCAGCATGTAAGCCCACTGCAAGGGTATTTTTAATGAAAATCCTAGACCTTAGTTTTAAACTTTCAAAGGAACCAGGTTGCTGTGACTCTACAAACCCTACCAGCTAATTTAAAAGGGGACTTTTAGCATTCTTTGGAGTGCTAATCACTGACTGCTCTGCCAGAAATTCTGTGTGGTCCTAATTACAAGGTTGGGCTGACAAAACAGTACTATTTGTGCACTGCAGTCCCAACCAGCATTGTCAACCTTCTTTCTGGACCATAGAGCTCCCCCAGCCCCAACACCTCTTTGTCTCATTCCACGTGCAGACACGAATTTCTTTCCCAGCAAAGTAAAAATACTGTCTTGACTAACAAGAGCCTTTCCATACATTGTGTGTAGGCAAAATCTCTCAGGAGATGTAGTTACGGAGGTTGTGCCTACATCAATAAGAACCTGGCTCCCAGCACATGGCGATGCAAAAATTGAAAAGTCTTGCGATGATGTTCTCAATGATGTCCTCTCTGAACACAACTTTGAGACATTTTTTTTTCATACCTCCAAATACTGCTCTTCAAACACAAATCTAAACTCCAAATCTGCATGGGTACATAGGAAAACATTGAACTGTGTTTGGAAGCAATAATAAAAAAAAAAAAAGAGAGAGAAAAGCCGAACGCCTGTTAAAGCGGCATTGTTTGTGTCTGTTTGCATGAGACCAAAATGGTTTCTGTACCTACTAGAGGAGGAAGCTCACTTTGCCTACCACACTATGCTTTATTCCTAAACTAATTTCCATGTATTTCATACATGAAAAGAATCACAGCTCCAACACACTGCAGTTTTGGGCCAGGTTAGGATCTCCATTCCAAGCAAGGCATTCTTCTTCAATATTATCCAGGGATTTACAATGGTTCAACACTCTAAACAGCTCAGGACATTTCAGAATCTCAAATCTCTATGTGTAAAGGTGTACTAAGCAGAATGCTCTCAGTTGTATTATTTTTATTTCCTCCTTCATCTAACATCCACAAAAAGTCTCATAATCCCATGCAAAATAGATCTCAATAAAAGTCAACAGTTGGCGATATACATAGCGAGAGGATTTTGAACAGTCACAGTGCCATCTATAGGAATCTGAGGGCCAGAAATAATTTACTCTGCACTAGTAAAAATCTTGGCTGCTAATCTAAGCTAAAAATAAAGAATAAAAAATAAAAAAAGACTATTAGTTAAATCATTTTTATAACAGATATGTATACTGTATATGTACACACATTTACAGTACATATCATATATTTAAAAAGTCTATATATATGCATAACTTACAAAGCACACTGTTAATATAGATTCATATACAATTTTCAAAATGTGTTACTTTACTTGTTATCAATGTAAATCTTATTTTGAAGCATTCATAAAAAGCTATAATCTACACATAAAAAAAAAAAAAAGGTATGTTTTGTATAATTACAGTTTACTGAAGAATCGAGGATTCCTGAACTGTCACAGAAACAAGGAAAAAGGGAACAATAAAAACAAGTGAGGCATTTATGACAGTATGCACAGATAAATATATATTATAATATATATATATATATATATATATACACATACATACATACATATACACACACACACACGCACAGTATCTCAGAAAAGTGAGTAAACCCCTCACATTTTTGTAAATATTTTATTATATCTTTTCCAATGTAAAGTAGTGAGTGTGCAGCTTGTATAACAGTGCAAATTTGTTGTCCCGTCAAAATAACGCAACACATGACCATTAATGTCTAAACCACTGGCAACAAAAGTAAGTACATGCCTAATTGAAAGTGTCCAAAATGGGCACAGCACTGCCTTAACCCTCTTGGGCATGGCGTTCACCAGAGCTTCACAGGTTGCCACTGGATTCCTCTTCCAATCTTCGAAGATAACATCACGGAGCTGGCGGTTGTTAGAGACCTTGCGCTCCTCCACCTTTCGTTTGAGGATGCCCCACAGATGATCAATAGGGTTTAGGTCTGTAGGCATGCTTGGTCAGTCCATCACCTTTACCCTCAGCTTGTTTAGCAAGGCAGTGGTCGTCTTGGAGGTGTGTTTGGGGTCCTTATATTGGAATACTGCCCTGTGGCCCAGTATCTGAAGGGAGGGGATCATGCTCTGCTTCAGTATGTCACAGTACATGTTGGCATTCATGGTTCCCTCAATGAACTGTAGCTCCCCAGTGCTGGCAGCACTCATGCAGCCCCAGACCCTGACACTCCCACCACCATGCTTGATTCTAGGCAAGACACACTTGACTTTGTACTCCTCACCCGGTTCCTGCCACACATGCTTGACACCATCTGAACCAAATAAGTTTATCTTGGTCTCATCAGACCACAGAACATGGTTTCAGTAATCCATGTCCTTAGTCTGCTTGTCTTCAGCAAACTGTTTGTGGGCTTTCTTGTGCATCATCTTTGGAAGAGGCTTCCTTCTGAGATGACAGCCATGCGGATCAATTTGATGCGGCGTATGGTCTGAGCACTGATAGGCTGCCCTCCCCACCCCTTCAACCTCTGCAGCAATGCTGGCAGCACTAATATGTCTATTTCCTACAACCTCTGGATGTGACGCTGAGCACATGCACTCAACTTCTTTGGTCGACCATGGTGAGGCCTGTTCTGAGTGGAACCTGTCCTGTTAAACCACTGTATGGTCTTGGCCCCCTTGCTGGAGCTCAATTTCAGGGTCTTGGCAGTTGGCAATCTTCTTATAGCCTAGGCCATCTTTATGTAGAGCAACAATTCTTTTATCAGATCCTCAGAGAGTTCTGTGCCATGTTGGACTTCCAGTGACCAGTATAAGAGAGAGAGCGATAACACCAAATTTAACACACCTTCTCCCCATTCACACCTGAGACACTGTAACACTAGCGAGTCACATGACAACAGGGAGGGAAAATGGCTAATTGGGCCCAATTTGGACATTTTCACTTAGGGGTGTACTCACTTTTGTTGCCAGTGGTTTAGACATTAATGCCTGTGTGTTGAGTTATTTTGAGGGGACAGCAAATTTACACTGTTATACAAGCTGTACACTCACTACTTACATTGTAGCAAAGTGTAATTTCTTCAGTGTTGTCACATGAAAAGATAGAATAAAATATTTAGAAAAATTTGAGGGGTGTACTCACGTTTGTGAGATACTGTGTATATATATATATATATATATATATATATATATATATATATATATATTATTCAAGGGTTGGATTTGGAAATAGATCTTTGGAAAAAATAATCAAACTCATTTACAAAATAAAATATTAATACACAATACTTGCCAGGGTAGCCAGATTTAAAACATGTCCTGGATGTACATGGGGTGGCACACATCTTGACGTTTATATAACAAAGTTACTCTTTCGTTTATTTGTGATTAGTGTCAAAACCTATTCCATGTGGCTGCTATGGGGTGTGAGAATTGGAGGAGAGTCCAAGAAGGCATGCTGTCGGGTCAAATCAAGAAATATAAAATCTTTGTGCATGTCAAGATAACACAGACCCAAGTACTGCATAATTAGAATTTGGAGAGGTTGCAGTTGATGCTGACATCGTGTATAGACTTGAATTAGAAGCTCAGTCAAACCTGCTCAAACTCCCGTTCTAAGCCTATTGTAACTACCCTGTAAAAGAAAAATGTGTATACTTACCTATACTGAGGGTGCTCTGGTCTGGTCACATCATCCCTCCAGCAGCTGACTTCAGTGAAAAGGAGAGATCGCCGACAGTGACTGCAGAGCCTGGGCAGTGACATCACCCACATGCATACTACGGAGAATCCATTGTCAGCTGTCCCTCTTCTACCTTGAAGCTGCCATTGGGAGCTGCTCATTTGCCCGAACAAGAGTGCCCTCAGAATAGGTAAGTATAAGCATCTTTCCTTTACAGGATAGTTATTATAGGCTTAGAATGGGGGTGGGGGTAGGTTTAAAAAGGAGTTCTGTCCACCCACGAAAAAAATACTGCAGCTGCTGACTTTTAACATTAGGACACTTACCTGTCCAGGGTTCCCCCAATGTCGGCACCCCAACTGATTTACAAGTCAGCTCTTGGGTGCTGCCACTGCCATTAATGGTAAGGGAAACCGGCAGTGAAGCCTTTCGGCTTCACAGCCAGTGCCCTACCACGCATGCGCAAAGCTTGCTGCACTTTGTAACTGGCCCAGCGATGGAGGGAGGAGGAAGGGGGGTGAACCTCCAAGGGACGGCGCTGCAACGCAGTCTCCCAGAATTGGGGAGGTGCACTGGTTAAAAAGTGGTACCCTTTTCCCCCAAGGTGCCAAATGTGGCACCGGATGGGGGAGGAAGCAGATAAGCGGAGGTTCCACTTTTGGGTGGAACACTGCTTTAAATATAGTTAAAGGAGAAAGCTAAAGAAAGAGCCAAAGCTTGTTTGGCTGTATTTCTCCTGTGGACCACAGGAGAGTAGTTCGCCCCACACACTGTGACCCGTTTGTGCATACAACCCCAGTAACAAGTGAGTGTATATGTCCCTAGTGTAGCTACTCCTGAAGGTAATAAAAAGTACCTGCCACCTAGTAATTAACGCTGGTCAGCTTTTGGGTGGGGCCCTTCTTTAGGTGGGGTACTGTCCCTTTAAAAGTGTTAGCTTCTGTCATCTACTAAGTTGCTAAGTAGAAGCAGTCTTTGTTTGGGCTAACAAAGTGGGGCAGGCATTTAGGACATGTAGTTCAGCTCACCACTTCCTGGCAGGTGGCTATTCAGGTCCCAATGGCTTGGCGATCAGCAGTTCCCAGCGATCAGGTCCCAGATTCTCACATAGGCCACAGACACTCTCAGTTTGAATCCCAAAGACACAGCTACTTTTGCTCATAACTCAAGTCTCTGAAGGAAGTTCTAGCAAGCTCAGGTGGTTGTTACACCCCTTCCCCTGATGTGGGGGTGCAGGTACAGCAACAGGTCTCCTCTCTAAGCCCTTGTACACACGGTTGGAGATTCCGACGGAATGTGTCCGATCGGAACGTTTTGTCGGATATTCCGACTGTGTGTGGTCTGCATCGGACTGTTTCCGTCTGAATATCCGTCAGACCAAATTTTCCAACTTGCCGGAAATATTTTCAGACAAAATGCTCCAATCGGACATACTCCGATCATGTGTAGAGAATTCCGATCGGACAAAGTGCCACGCATGCTCAGATCAAATTCCTACATCAAAGCTATTGGCTACTAGCCTGAACGTAGTCCCATCGTAACGAAATTACGTCATCACGTTCTGAAAGATCGGATTTTCCGACAACTTTGTCCGACCGTGTGTATGCAACAGTTTCGGACAAAATCCGACGGATTTGGTTGTCGGAATCTCCGACCGTGTGTACAAGGACTAATGGCCTAGTCCATCTGCTGTGAGGCAGATACCCTAACCACAGATCTGTCTGGCTCTCTCCTCCCAGTACTGCCCCCCATCAAAATCTATTTACCCAGGAAAACAGTGAAGCTTCTCCTCTGAGTGCAAAGATTTGTGGGAAATTAAGTCCACAGTCTGCCAGCCTCTATAAACAAGCATCGTCCAGCACCCCTTTAAGAAATACAATTCTTAAAAGTGAGCAGACAACACACACACAGCCAGCAGTGAAAAAGAAAAAAAAAACTGGCTGCATTCCTCTCTGTGTACACAGCAGTCCGACAGGGGGAACGCTAAGAATTACACATGCCAGCTGCAGCATCCAGCTACAATAAGTATATATGTATGCACAAGAGTTTTTTTTGTTTTTTTTCTTAATGTGTAATGCTGCGGACCTTGCAAGATTGTCTTAACAGAAGAAAGCATTACACGTTTCCATTTTAAACCTTAATATTAGGAGATACAGTTTATGAGTTGAAGCAATGTGCAATAAAAAATACCGGTCAGTTTGTAGTACGCATTGCGGTTGATTTACTAAAGGCAAATAGGCTGTCTGCACTTTACAAGGGAAGTTTCATTTTACAATAAGGTGACCAGATTTTTAAAATGAAATCCGGGGGCATATTTTTAATTTTTTTTCTATTGGCAAATGGTAAACTATTTTATATGCATATTTTCCTCAAATTATATATGAAGTGTAGCATGGGGTGGCAACTCCTGGGACAAGGCAAGAAATGTGTACCCCGCCAGAATTTTAGCACTCACGGAGTCCCTTCCACTAGTACAGTAGTACTGACCAACTTGATTCCTATGCTGACCTACCTGCCCACTGAACTAACTTACCTGGTTTCCTACCTTGGCCACTACACTGGCCTACCTGATGCCTACACTGGCCTACCTTATCCCTACACTGACCTAAGTGATTCCTATACTGACTACTACACTGACCTACCTGAGTCCTATACTGACCACTACACTGACCTACCTGATTCCTGCACTAATCACACATCCCCCCCCCCCCCCCCCACATGAACAGTGTAGATTGGATGATTTTGCTCACCTCTCCATGGCCTCCATTATAATCAGACCAGCATCAGGTACTGTTCCCAACATCCAGCTGCTCCTCAGTATCCCCCGCCAAGAGCTTATCCAATAGCCGTATGCTCTGCACTGCCCTTCCCCTCCGCTGTTCTCACACACACACGAGTGATCATGGGGGACAGGCTAGACTACAGGAGTCCCTGGGCGGGGGGGCAACATAGCACACCTGGGGGGCACAGAAATGATTGTGCACCCCCCCAAATGTTTCACCCAGGGCGGCACAGTGGTGTAGTGGTTGGCACTCTCACCTAGCAGTAAAAAGGGTCGCTGGTTTGAATCCCAACCACGACACTACCTGCCTGGAGTTTTCATGTTCTCCCTGTGCCTGCGTGGGTTTCCTTCAGGGAACTCCGGTTTCCTCCCACACTCCAAAGACATACTGGTAGGTTAATTGGCTTCTGTCCCAAATTGGCCCTAGTATATGAATGGGGACCTTGGATTGTGGGCTCCTTGAGGGTAGGGACCAATGTGAGTGTGCAATGTATAGGGATAGGGACAATTGTAGACACTCAGGTTGAACTGGAGTAATAGATGCCCCCCTCCATACCACTGCAATCCGGGGACAAATCCGGGGACAGTGTCCTCAATCCGGGGACGTCTGGTCACCCTATTTTACAAGGAAATGTTCCCCAGAGCTTAGTAAATGTGACGATTTCACTTTGCAAAAATCACCCAATCGCGTACAAGGAAAATAATTTAAAAAAACATTATGCTTGCACACGACTGGATACAGGAAGTCAGCAGAGCTTCACCTAATTCAATAAGCTCTGAGAAAAGCCCCTTGCGAAAGTGAAACTTCTCTTTCTAAATGAACAGCCTATTTGCCTTTAATAAATCAACCCCACAGTGATGCAAAGGGGGAAGCCAAAACAGACATTATGGGGTTAATTTACTAAATGCAAATGCTGTTCACTTTGTAGGGAAAGTTACACCTTGGAAGAGAAATTTCCCCAGAGCTTAGTGAAATGTGGTGACATTTTAACATTGCAATACCCAATAACATGCATGCTAATTTTTGCTTGCACATAATTGTATGATGGACATCAACAGAGCGTAACCTGATTCCCTAGGAGGGATGAGCTCCGGTGCGATCACATACGCCACGTGCAGAGCCCGCCAGGAAGTTGGTGCAGCACTGCGCTAATCACAGGCAGTGAGACATTGCCCGGTCTCTGCAGCTGCGAATCGGGGCAATGTCTCACTGCCGGTGATTAGCGCTGCGCCGACTTCCTGGCGGGCTCTGCACGGGGAGTGTGCAAACATGCCTGAGCTCATCCTTATTCCTAGTATCTGGAAAAATCCCAATGCAAAGTACAATTCACCTTGCTAAGTGAATAACCTTTTTTTCCTATAGTAATGAAGGAAATTAAGGTGTAGTGGTCCTTTAAGCCACTATAGTGTAACCATTTAAAATAGCAGAATTCTCGCCGTGATTTGTTATTCTGACATACCGCATCAAGTTGCAATCTTCTTGCTTTTTTTCAAACCTTCACTGATCATTTCAATGTATGTGGAAACAAAATGTCACAGGGATCTCATAATAAGTATGCATCTCTAAACATTCTTACACAAATCATTTATAAATTTTGCTTTTCCACTATTTGTTACTCGGATACTCACAAATACTTGGAAAAGAAAAAAAAAAAAAAAAAGAGAAAAAGCAGCAATGTACCGTATATAGTAATGGAGTCAAGCCCAGTGGAGGCTTTTCTTTTACAGATCTAAAAGAATGTATTTACAAGGAAATGCTTCACAGCCATCATGAAAATGTAAAGAGCTCTGTACCATTTTTTCTTCCTCCTATGCGACTTGTGTAATTGGAAGAAAGTAAAAGCTGAGATGTGTGTGGATATTTGCTGTAAATCTTACAGAACGCAAATGGAGTAATGATGAACTATCCAGATCGCATGATGACACATTCTACAACCGCAAACATTCCCAATAAGGTAAAAGAATACTCATTCTAATCATACCTTAGTGGAATAACATCACCTTTTCCTTTGAATATCATATTTTTACCGTAGGACCCTTGTCCTAAACAAGGCTGCTAGTAAATTTAATTGTGCTAGGTGGTAGCTAACCTGGCTAATTTGTAGTCTGGATCAACTGGTTTTTCTACTAAGATTGAGTTTAACCAACTGGCTCAAGCCGATATATTGCACAAAAGTGGTTTGTTCCCTCAAAGCGACGTATGGGTACGTCTATACCTTTAAGGGCAATAGCAAGAGCGCATGTGCCCGTTGCACGACGGAGAACCTGATGTGTGTGATCACGTGCACGAGAGCAGGAACAGGGATTTGTGTGTGTGTAAACACAATAATCCATTTTCTGTCAGGAGAGAAGAGACCGAGTAAGAAAAACGATATGTCTCCTCCTCTAGTCCAGTGGTTCTCAACCTGGGGGTCAAATGACTATTTGCCAGGGGTCATCGAATCCTTGGCTGTTCCTGAATCCCGCACCGCTCTCCCAGCCTTTTTTCATGGCCGCCCAGTTGGGCAGTTCCTGGAGGCCGCGGCCGCCTACTCAGCCTTTTCGCAGCCACCCATTCAGTTCAGAGCATGGCTGGGGGGCAGAGACTAGAGGTCAGCTGACTGGTGAGGAATGTGAAGTGGTAGGGACTGGAGGAGACCCCATTTCCTGATTTCGGCATAGATGTCACTGCTGCGAGACACCACAAAGTCAGAAACACAGTGAATCCGGAGACACAGTGAGTAACACTACCTGCGATTATAGTTGCCATTAAAAGTCCCCTCTACAGGTCTCAGACCAGCAGATGACCTTGATCAAGAGCACCCAAGTTGGCTGATTAGAACTCCCCCCAGCATTGCCAGTGATCCCATTCCCCCCCACCTCCCACCAAGGAGTAAGAGAAGGAATAAAAATAAAGAAAACATGGAAGGGAGAGGAAAAGAAGGGGAGAAACAAAGAAAAGGGATAGAAAGAATAAGAGAAAGAACAAGAACAACGGCTAGAGAGAGGGAAAGGGAAAAAAAAAACAAGAAACTGGGATAGAAAGAGATAAAAGGGAAAGAAAGGAGAGTGGTACACCCTAAAATGTACCATAAGGGGTTTTAATACGGTACAAGTGGAAAGGACGCTAAATGTCTGTGGGTTAGGGGCACAAATTACTTGTCTTGCCTTGGGTGCTGACAACCCACGCTACGAAAATAATTTTACTGTTAGGGGTCCCCACAACTTGGGAAATTTTGTCAAGGGGTCATGACACTAGAGAGGTTGAGAACCACTGCTCTAGTCAGTCTTATCCCCTCACAGTTAGAACACACTGAGGGAATACACATTTAACCCCTTGATCGCCCCCTAGTGTTAATCCCTCCCCTGTGTTTTTTTTACCAAAGATATGTAGAAGAATTCATAGCGGCCTAAACTGAGGAATTTTTTTTTATTTATTTATTTTTAAATTGGGATATTTATTAGAGCAAAATGATAAGTGTTTTTTTTTTCAACATTGTCCCTCTTCTTTTGTTTATAACGCAAAAAAGAAAAACCACAGAGGTAATCAAATACCACTAAAAGAAAGTGCTATTTGTGGAAAAAAAAAAGATTTCAATTTTGTTTGGGTACAACGTTGCACGACCACGCAATTGTCAGTTAAAGCGATGCAGCGCCGTATTGAAAAAATGGCCTGGTCATTAAGCAGCCAAATCGTCCAGTCTGTAAGTGGTTAATAGTCATCTCTCTCTCTCTTCTGTCAATAGGTTGCACTGTTGCCTTTGGCATTAGGATGATAGATTACAGTGAATTCAGGTTATGAGTAGATATGTTGTCTCAGCCAATCAGCAGGAAATTTCTTTGGCAGCTGAGCATGCTGAGATAGGCTATTCATTTGGAAGGAGTCAGGTGAACGGATTTCTTTCCACCCGGGCTGTGGCCTGGGTGGGTGTGTGTGGAGTAGCAGCAGAGGTGTAGGCCTGAAGCCGGAGTCCTAGCCCGGTGTAAAGAAGCTCAGCCCGAGGGGAGCCCGATTGTTGCCAGGAGGCAAAGGAGAAGAAGTTGCCAGAGGGTCAACCACTCTTGTTGCCAGAGTCAAAGGGATGGAATTCTGAAGGAGTATCAGAGTGCTTCATTATCTGGGGAAGGTGAAGTAAGTTGGAAAGCTTCAGTAGATACTTATCCAGGAATACAGCAGGTAGCTGTAAGTAAAGCTTGAAGATAAGTAGAGTGGGTAGCTGTGAGTCAAGCCTGAGATATCCAGTGGGTAGCTGAGAGTCCAAGGAACCCAGCGGGTAGTGTGGGTGAAGTTTGAAGAATACAATGGGGTAGCTGTGAGGGAAGCTTGAGATGTCCAGCAGGTAGCTGGGATCTAAGCTTGAGGATCTACAGTGGGATACTGTGAGGTGAGCTTGAAGATCTACAGTGTGACACTGTGCGTGAAGTAGTTGCCATGGGAGTAGCAGTTGCTACAAGATACAGATCGCTGCATTCAGCTTGAAGGCCCTTTTCTGTATTGCGGTCTGCTAGTTCTGTTTTTGGTCTGTGGAGTCATTGCTATTGCATTTGCCTAAGGGTGTCCTGTGTCCTAACTCTCTCTCCTGTGTTAAAAGAAATAAAAAACGTACTTTGTTAATTTTAAAAGTGAATGGCGCTCATCTTTCTATTTTGCACTACACCCACCATTCCTAGTAACCTGGACCCTGAGGAGAAATGTCAGCCCTTACGGCCTCTGGGGGTCACCACCAGGCCCTTGGAGGTTGGGGAGACTGCTACATTAATATATACAGTTAAAGAAGAATTCCAAAGGGGGGCGGAGCCTCATGACGTAGGAGCGGCCGCACGCCGGATCTCCCGAGATCCTCACTCTGTCTCCCCCTCGTCACGCTCTCGATGCTGGGCTGTGCGCAACTCTGTTGGCCCACGGAGAGCTCCAGCAACGCCGCGCTGACTCGAACCAAGCTGCGGCGGCTCCCGTGATCCTGGCATATGCGCGGACTGTGCAAACGCTGACAGCCACCCTTTGCTCGGCGAATCAGCGGAAGATCTGGCGGATGCCTACCCCTCAGTGATGAAGACCCCCTGACTAGCAGACAGCTGTATCCGAAACCTGGCGTCAGGAGAGGAGCTGTGTACTCAAGGAGCTGTGTCTGTGCTTGTCGGTGTCTGGCGGTCGGTCTATGATGACAGGACAGCGGTAAGACAAGCGGTCAGAAGGGGAGGGGGGCAGCCCAAAGCTGGAGGTGGCTAAAGACAGTATACCTGATAGGAAGGGCCCTTTCCCCCTGCTTATAGCTTGGGCTCACCTGTGAGTACCCCCCCCCCCTCCCTTTAATGGCATAAGAAGGCTGTTATTGAATGTCTTTGAAGGTCTACCCTCGAAGGACAGTGTTTCTTTGCATACCCCAAACCTGCCATTGCTAGATTATAAGTGTACGTGGAGAGGAGAAGGGGAAGCTATAATAAGAGGAAGAATAATAATCTGCTTGCTGCTGGAACTCGCTTTATCTGCTAAACCCTCTTTTGTTTGAACACAAAATTACAACTGAACGAGTATGTATATAACCAAAGGATGAAGTTTGCGCTGTTGTGAACAATTGAGGTTGGATGCATCTCGATGTTTTGATATCTGACGCAAGAGTTTCTTTTGCAGGAAAAACTCATCTAAAACCTTTTCTGGCTGTGTGACTGTTTTGACTGCCTACATTTAACAGTTAAAGGACTGGATATATTTGATATTGTTTTTTGCTTTTTTGATTTTAGGGTGGGAAAATTTGTCATCAATGTAAGACGAACTCAGTATAACAGCTGTAATAATATTAATATCAATAACTTTTCGCTGCTTAGCCTATTACACTATAGGTATACCGTTGAGTTAGACAGTATGGACTCTGATAGAGGATTTATCTGCGGCGTGGAAAGCAGCTGAACTAGGTCCCATCCCCTTTCTTTTTTTTTTTTTTTTTTTTTTGGGGTTGAGAGTAAGCTAGCCGTTGCTGTTGTTACCCCTGATTTAATTGTACCTCATTGTGGGTGGTTCTTGGCCTCTGGGAGATTTTCAGTGGTTCGGAGGGAGGTATATTAGATTAGGGTGGAGATAGGGGGGAAGAGGGGGAAGGAAGGAAAAGAGAGGGGGTTGATAGTAAAAAGGAACACCTGGTGAGTGTTAGATAAAGGGAGGAGGGTTTTTAGTCCTGCCAAAATGAGGGGAAAGACAAGTAAAGTCAACAAGACAGTCACCCCGGTTACAAGTCCGGTCGGGATTCAAAAATATCTGGCTGCAAATTCTAGTATAAGAGAGGATGAAGGGACCGATAGCCCCAGAACAGAAAAACCTATCCGCTCGGGCCCAAGTAGACAGAAGGGGGAAGAGGGAAGGGGGGTAAAAAATCCTGCCATAAAGTCAAGTGAGCTTAAAAAAAAAAGCGGAGTAAACCCACAGAATGTAGAAGTAGACCAGAATAACCCCCGGGGAGAGGGGGAGGTGGTTAACAGAGAGGCAGAAGAAATGGTTCCGGATAGCCATAAAGAAACCCCCCAACCCCCACAAATTAGGGAGATGCTCTCTGAGATGTTCTCGAGAATGGAGATCTCTCTAAGGGCGGATATCGCAACAATAAGAAGCGATATAGGTTTGGTATTGGGGAGAGTTGAGGAGATAGAAAACAGAGTCGAGACTCAAGAGCGTAAGATGGATGGAATCTTAGAGCAGATAACAGCCCTCCGGAGATCAAATAGAACAATTAGATATAAGTTGGAGGACCAAGAAAATAGAAGTAGGAGGAAGAACATACGGATAAAAGGTCTCCCCGAGACATATGGTGGGTCCGTCCTGGGAGAGATAGCTCAACAGATTTTTAATCCCTTATTGGACAAGGAAGTTACAGCCCCATTGAAAATTGATAGAATACATAGAATGACTCGACCCCGGGGGATTAGAACAGAAGCACCTCGAGACGTCATAGTGAGATTTCATAATGTAGCAGAAAAAATGCAGGTAATGAGAAGAGGGAGAATTCAGCCTGGGGTGGTCCATGAGGGCACGGGAGGGGGGTGGTTTTTGGTTGGTTTTTGGGGCTCTCACTCGGTCCTCCCATGGGGCTGGGGGGGACAGGTAATACCGGACCCACCAGACGCTTAAGGGAAGGAAAAGGAAAGGAAAAAAAAAAAGAAAGAGGGGGAATTACCCCGGTTTGGGAGGTATGGTAGTCCTTAATGTTACCACTTATAATGTAAGGGGTTTAAATTCAAAAAGGAAAAGATATAGGATAAATGACGAATTGCAATACATGGAGGCAAATATAGTATGTCTTCAAGAGACGCATATAACATGTACTTCTGGGATTAGATTGAATTCGGCCAATTTTCCGGTGTGGTTCTATGGGGACTCCCCATCCCCCTACTCGAGAGGGGTTGCGATAGGGTTTAGTAGAACAACTACATTTAACTTAGTTGAGCGACTGGTGGATCCGGAGGGTCGTTACCTGTGCCTAAAAGGTAGGCTGTTCAATTTTAAATGTACAATTGTTAATATCTATGCCCCAAACAAGAATACGGGGAGATTCCTGAAGAAAGTATTGAATAAAATTGAAGACTTTAAAGAAGGGAAATTAATCCTGGCAGGAGATTTCAATTGGAGTATGAACCCTAAAATAGATACCACAGGGGAGGGCCCTAGGATATCGGAACATAAACAGAGAATGTTTCTAAGGGCATTAACTTCATATCAATTATACGATACTTGGAGAACACTGCATCCAAAAGATAGGGATTATACATGTTTCTCCTCGGTCCATGGTTCTTTCTCCCGAATAGATTATGTTTTTCTGGAACACTCATTTTTAAGGTCACTTAAGAAGGCGGAAATAAAGACAAGAACAGTCTCAGATCATGCACCTGTGTGGATCCAGCTGGAGATTGGGGGGGACCATGGACCGAGGATGAATTGGAGACTGAATGAATCTCTATTACAGGATAAAGATACAGTAGAAAGGATGGAGCAGGAGATTGCACAATTTTTTAGTTTGAACGACATACCGGAAACCTCCAGCCCTGTATTATGGGAAGCACATAAGGCAGTTATAAGAGGGGTATTAATAGGGATTGGTGCAGGGAAAAAGAGAGAGAGGGTGAGGAAGAAAACCCTACTATATGAGGAAATTCAGAGATTAGAACAGACGAGGAGACCATGGGGGCTGCGGGACACCCAGGATTTGATAATAAAAAAACGAGAGTTGGAAGAGTATTTGGAGCAGGATAGGAGAATGGCCTACCATATTCTGGGAAGAGAAAGGTACCAATGGGGGAATAAATCAGGTAAATGGTTGGCTAGGAGGGTGAAGGAAAAGAAAAATAGAACTTTCATCCCAAAAGTAAGAAATGCTGCGGGGGATTTACAAGATATGCCAGATGATATTGTGAATACATTTTTTACATATTACCGGGGCCTCTATAATATCGGGCAACAGGATAAGGTAGAGAACCGAGTAGGGGAGGAAATAAAGGATTATTTAAATCGGATAGATATCCCCAGGGGCAAGCAATTAGAAATGGAAGTACTAGAAGCTCCAATAACAAGAGGGGAGGTTGAGATGGCGATTGAAAATACAGCTAAGGGAGGTTGCCCGGGACCCGATGGTTTCCCGATCTCATATTACAAGCAATTCCAAAAACAGCTAGTCCCAAAATTATGCGATTATTTTAATGCAATGGGGAAGGGCGAAAAATTTCGTGAGGAGACACTCTTGACACATGTGGTCCTGATCTTGAAAGAGGGCAAGGACCCAACTGCAGTAGAAAGCTATAGGCCAATTTCCTTGCTAAACTCAGATATTAAATTGTTTGCAAAAATTATGGCTGAAAGATTGAGACCACATGTGCCAGAGTGGATACTGCAGGATCAGGTTGGATTTATTGAAGGGAGAGAAGGTCGGGATAACACACTAAAGACTATTATGTTATGCCAAGAAGCTGTAAGATGGGGTGCCCCCACGGTACTCATGTCAATAGATGCGGAAAAGGCATTTGACAGAGTGGGGTGGGGATTCCTGTTTGAAGTGCTGGTAAGGTATGGATTGGGGGAGCGGATGAGGGGCTGGATAGAAGCCCTATACACCCACCCTAAAGCTAAAATAAGAATAAATGGGGCCCTGTCTTGCCCCCTTGAGTTTTTTAACGGGACAAGACAGGGCTGCCCGTTATCCCCATTATTATTTATATTGTCGCTTGAACCCCTGTTGATGTCCATTAGGATGAACCAAAACATTCATGGGATATGGGCCGCTGAGAGGGAGTTTAAGGTCGCAGCATTTGCGGACGACCTCTTGCTCTATATCTCCAACCCCGGGTCTTCCATACCAGTAATAATGGAAGAATTATCAAATTATGGGAAGGTCTCTAACTTCAAGGTTAATATATCTAAATCTGAAATTTTGAATTTAAATACCCCAATAACAGAGCAGAGCATCCTTCAATCTAAATTCCCCTTTAGATGGTGTGAGAGGGAATTGGCCTATTTGGGAATAAGGTTGACATCGGAGATGAGGGATCTGTTTGATGCCAACTATATACCCATACTAAATAAAATTAAACAACATTTGGAAAGGTGTCAACATAAAGCTCTATCATGGACAGGTAGAATTAACGTAGTTAAAATGTTTATTTTACCAATTTTCACCTATACATGCCAAATGATCCCAATAGTGTTACCACAGGTTTATTTAAATAAACTCAAAATTTTGATTAATAGATTTATATGGAAAAAAAAAGTGGCGAGGGTGGCACGGAATACCCTGATAAGAAGTAAAGAGAGGGGAGGGCTGGCAATGCCGGATCTTCAAAAGTATTATGAGGCTATAGTAATCTCACGAATACCGGATTGGATACACAATAAAAAGGGTAAGGATTGGGTTGAACTAGAAATTAAGTTAAGTAGAAGGGAATTAGGGGAAATAGTATGGATACCTGCAAAATATAGGGAATTAGGCCTTAACACAAACACACTGACAAAAAACTCACTTCAGATATGGGACACAATAAATAAGAGACATAACTGGGATCACAACTCACCATTAATGCCACCATTGGACACTACATTTTTTATCCCAGGTCATGAGGAATATTTATATTATAGTAGATGGGTTAAGAAAGATAACATTAAGTTATTGGAGGTGATGGAAGGTAATAGGATGTGCACATATGAGGAAGTTATAGGGAAATGGGGTCACAAACCATTAGATAAATGGAGATATTATCAATTATATTATTTTACTCAGTCTCTACCACAGCCATTACGGGGTAAGGAACAATTTAGACCATTGGAGAAGTTATTAGCGAATCGTCAGTGCCTTGAAAAAAGGATTTCAAAACTTTATAAAATCTTAATAGAAAGAATAGAGCAAAACTACCCCCCCTATCTTGAAAAGTGGGAAAGGGAAATTGGGCCCTTAAGTAATGATTATCATAGAAATAGGATAATTAGACGAACTTATTCGGTTGCCATAGACTCACAAACACGAGAGATGTCATATAAACTTTTGACAAGATGGTACATTCCACAACAAGGAAATAAAATATGTAGCGCGACCCCCCGGTTATGCTGGAGAGGCTGTTTGGGGATGGGGTCATTTGCCCATATATGGTGGCTTTGTCCTAAGATACAGACATTTTGGGATAAAGTAATAGAAACTATCTTTGAAGTAACAGGGGAAAGGATTAGGAGGGATCCATGGGTATGCCTATTCCATGATATAGAAAAAGGAGAGAGGGAGTATGGGTATTCTTTAATCCCCTGTTTATTAAATGCTGCTAAATCATTGATACCGCTAAAATGGAAAAGGTCTGAGCCTCCCTCGATGAGGGAGTGGGTAGAAAGATTAGAAAGGATACGAATTATTGAAGAGTCAATGTACAAACTGGATAATATGGAGGAAAGGTACCAGAATAAATGGCGTCTTTGGCTACTATTTGGTAAAACTGAAAATTATTTGAAGATGGTGGAATGTTAGTTAAAAGGAATCCCATGGAGTAGGACCGAGTGAGAGAGGGGTGGGCAGGGGGGGGGGGGGGGAGGGGAGGGAAAAGAAAGACAACCTTTATAAGAAATGATGATGTATTTTTTTTACTATGTGAAATGGGTTTTATATGAATTATAGTTGTTTGTATATTTTGGAAAATATCAAAAATAAAGAAATAATAATAAAAAAAAAGAAGAATTCCAAAAAGCTGTAATCTGAAGTGTTTGGAAGGTAATAGGCACAGTATGTGCAATTTACACTTTACTCCACGGCGTCCTTTGCTAGATATCCTACTGCAAAAACTCAGCTGTTCAGATGTAGTTCCATCACTGCCAGAAGCATGCAGCCACACAAAGTCCTATTTCCAATATGGTACTGTTCCAATTGTGATAATGGTGGCCTTTCAATGAAAGAGTCAGCCTTTAAAGTGCTACTAAACCCACAACAGTAAAATCAGTCTGCATATGCAGTAAAGCATGCTTGTTATAATCACTGTGGAAACCCAAGGGGTTAATCCTACACATTGTGCAATAGGCTGTTTGACCCTGTCTTCTCTGATCTCTCTCTTCTTCCACTATCCCCAATCCATTTCCTGTTAAGACAGAGCCTTTGGAGTCTGCACATGCTCAGTTGGTGTGTATTGCTAGATTTATTTTGTTTTCTTGAGAGGGTGCATGTGATCAGCACAGGGCCAATCAGTACTGCCCAGGCACACACCTCCCAACTTTTTGAGATGGGAATGAGGGACACCTATTAGCAAAAGTATGTAGGCATTGGACACACACTCAACCCTACCCCCTAAAGGAAAATTATTTAAAAAATTTAAACCCACAAGTGTTTTTTGTTTTTTTTACCACAATTACTGCTTTATACTGACTTTTGACATTTACAAATGCAGCAATTTAGACATTGGATGAAAGGTTTAGCACTGCAAAACACTTTTAGAATGATAAATAGTGCATTTTATATACAACTATATAGATCAGACCAAAATGAGGGACAAAAGAGGAGGAAAGACTGACAGAGGGACATTGTACCTAATCGGGGACAGTCCCTCTAAATCAGGGACAGTTGGGAGCTATGTAGGCAGAGGGTCAGGGGTGGGGTCATGCAACCTCATAGGACAGTCAAAGGAGAATGAAAACTCCTCCTACAAGCTTTAACCAGTGCTCAACCGGACACTGATAGAAGTCACAAGACTGCTATGAAATGCTGATAAGAAAAGGTATTCAGCAGTTTATATTTACAAAAAAAAATGCATTTCCATGACCTATGCACTGAGGGAGACCAGATATAGTGAATGCGGGGTGCTGGGTTTGGTAACACTTTAAGGGCTCTTTCACACCATGTCCAGAGACCTGCATTTTTCTGCAGTTGATCAATGTAGGTCAGTGCAAGGTCATCCCCTCCTTTCCACCTACTGCTACTCCAGGCTCATGTGTACATGCCACCCCCCCCCCCCCCCCACCCACTCCAATCCCCTGCAGCACTGCTGGCTTCCCTCTCCCCATTCCTGCCAGCTGCTGCAGGGGATCTGTCAGGATGGAGAGCAGGGAGGGGGCACTGTCTTAACCCTCTTGGTCATGGAGATCACAAGAGCTTCACAGGTTGCCACTGGAGTCCTCTTCCACTCCTCCATGATGACATCACAGAGCTGGTGAATGTTAGAGACCTTGCTCTCTGCCACCTTCCATTTGAGGATGCCCCACAGATGCTCAATAGGGTTTTGGTCTGGAGACATGCTTGGCCAGTTCATCACCTTTACCCTCAGCTTCTTTAGCAAGGCATTGGTTCTCTTGGAGGTGTTTGGGGTCATTCTCCTGTTGGAATACTGCCCTGCCGCCCCGTTTCAGAGCGGGGATGATGCTCTTCTTCAGTATGTCACAGTACATGTTGGCATTTATAGTTCTCTCAATGAACTGTAGCTTCCCAGTGCCGGCAGCACTCATGCAGCCCCAGACCATGACACGCCCACCAGCATGCTTGACTGTAGGCAAGAAACACTTGTCTTTGTACTCCTCACCTGGTTCCTGCAACACACTCTTGACTCTGAACCAAATAAGTTCATCTTGGTCTCATCAAACCACAGGACATGGTTCCAGAAATCCATGTCCTTAGTCTGCTTGTCTTCAGCAAACTGTTTGTGGGCTTTCTTATGCATCATCTTTAGACACCAGGGAGGGAAAATGGCCAATTGGGCCCAATTTGGACATTTTCACTTAGGGGTGTACTCACTTTTGTTGCGTGCGGTTTAGACATTAATGGCTGTGTGTTGAGTTATTTTGAGGGGACAGCAAATGTACACTGTTATACAAGCTGTACACTCACTACTTTACATTTCCTCAGTGTTGTCACATGAAAAGATATAATAAAATATTTACAAAAATGTGAGGGGTGTACACACTTTTGTGAGATACTGATATATATATATATATATATATATATATATATATATATATATATAATTATTAATCACGATTTATATATTGCCAACAGTTTACGTAGCGCTTTACAATGTGGGGGGGGGGGGGGGGGGACAGCACAATTACAGTACAATACAGAAGGGACAGGAGGGCCCTGCTCGTAGAGCTTACATTTTAAAGTGAGGGGGTGGTGGTACAAAAGGTAATACATGAGGGGAATTATTTGATGGGGTTTTTAGGTGGGTGTGGGCTAGGCTTCCCTGAATAAGTGAGTTTTCAGGGATCTCCTAAAGGTGGACAGGTTAGGGGCTGATAGGCTGACTGGGGCTGGGAATTCATGAGCATGAGAGGTGGTAACAAGGGAGCTAGACAGCAGGAGGTCTTAGGAGGGGACGATTTGGGTGATATCTGCAGATGAGGTTGGTGACGTAACTTGGGGTGATGTTGTGGATGGCCTTGTATGTTGTGGTTAGCATTTTGAATTGTATACGGTAGGGTAGGGGTAGTCAGTGAAGGGATTGGCAGAGAGGTGCAGCAGTCACAGATCAATTAGTGAGGTGTATTAGTCTAGCAGCAGCATTCATAATAGACTGAAGGAGGGATAGCCTGTGTAAGGGTAGGCCATTAAGGAAAGAGTTGCAGTAGTCAAGGCAGGAAATAATCAAGGAGTGAATACGTTTCTTTGTGGTGTCATTAGTCATGAAGAGTCGAACTATGAAGATGTTGCAGAAGTTGAGGAGGTAGGATTTAGCCAGTGATAGGATGTGGGGGCTGCGAGATCAGAGTCAAGGATTACACCCAGCACCCTGGCATGTGTGGAGGGACCAATGGTTGTGCTGTTGATCTCAATGGTGTAGTCATGAGGGGGGGAACCGGGAAGGAGGAAATTTTACAAGCTCAGTTTTAAAAAGATTGAGTTTGAGAAAATGTTGTGACGTCCATACCGAGATGTCATTGAGTAAGTTTGAGATCGGGGAGCAGATCGAGGGGGCGAGTTGAGGAGTGGAGCGATAAATCTGGGTGTCATCGCGTAGAGGTGGTATTGGAAGCCATGGGAGGTCATCAACTGGCCCAGGGAAGAGGTATAGAGTGAGAATAGGAGGGGCCCAAGGACAGAGCCTTGGGGTACCTTAACAGAGAGAGGAAGAGGAGTAGAAGAGATGTCCGCTGAGGAAGTCTCGTTTAGGACGATACGCGTGCGGGAGGACCCTGGAACGTCACTGCAGCCACTTTATTGTAGTATATTGTCTGGAAAGATTATATGCCTTTTACCCCAGCACTAGGGTCATGGTGTCATGTATGTGAGTACCTGTCGTTTTAATAAACTAGAATTTTAGCCATACAGTGTGCACTATATATTCTTTACTGTATTTTATGGCACCATGGTTGGAAAGCGAGAGCAACAACTGGAGGCTGTGTAAAGTGACAAGACGTCTCATCCTATCCATCTGCCTACCCAGACCTTTGGTTATGACCACTGTTGGTGGAGAAATGTGCATTTGACCCATCTGTTAGCTCAGAGGTCTACTATCTGAGGTGAGCGGTTTGGCTAGCTGGTGGTGGAATCACGGATTTAGCCTGCACTATATGGATATCTGTGTGCACCCTTACCACCACAGAGGAGAACGTCACTATCAACCGTCTCTATTTTTCATCCAGCTCTCTATGTCTTTTATACTGTAAAGGACTTTGAATATTTATTGGGTGTGTAGCGGGGGCTCCTGAAGAGCCCGCGCTATGCCTTTTTCAAAGTTAAACTTTGCCTAAGCTGCAGTTTGGTTTGGGTTTTGTCTAAATTTGACCTCTGCATCACTCTGGACAGGGGGCACTGTCTCTTGTGGCAGGTGTGGAACTGTGCTCTGGTCAGGCGCTTAAGTTACTCTCTTTCGGAGCCAGGTCAGTGGGAGTGGCCCTCTCGCTGTGCCCTCTGGGAGAGGGTATTTAAGATGCGGACGTCACGAGGTTCGGGGTTCTGGTCCAGTATGAAGTGCTGATTACATGGTCCTGGTCCTCCTGACCAGCCCCCAGAAAGGCTATGGCCTGGGGTGCGGATCCACCCGACTTTACGGGGCTGGCTGGCCCGAGGCAGGGAAACTAAAGGAGGATTCTGAGGTGGTTGGGTGCCGTCTCCGGTTCGGGAGAGACCCAGAGTACTTAGAGCATTCCAGGGGAGGACTCTTTAGAAGAACACCACATACGGGTTGGTTTTTTTAACAAGAGCCTGGAAGGACTGAAGTAACCGAGAGAATATCGCCAAGCAGGCTGAAAGATCCAAGTATCCTACAAGTTTTCTAAAGCTTAGTTTCCCTACATGTTCTACAACAACGTCTGTGACAAAGACTTTGTTCCTGAATAAGCACCTTGTTGGCTGCTAGGCCTTGTGAGAGAGGGACTGTCCAACCTGTTCATCCAGCTGTGATTTGCTATTCTCTGGATGCAGTCAAAGCAAGCAAGTTCTTTAACGTTTTTGGACTTTGACATAAGAGTACCTGAACTTACTTTCCCTCTGATCCCAAGTTGAAAGACTGTTTTATTGACTGAGTTTTGCAAATAAAATCCATTCAACTGGATCTGTCGTCAGTCTCTAGTTACTGGGCTATTTACCAAGGGACATCCCCTAGACGTGCCACAAGGAGAAAAGAAGGTAACGGTAAGCCCAAAAATAACCAGCAGCTCCTTTGGGGGTTAGTGCTACAGGTGTAATTATTAGCGCTGCACTGTTACGTATTTAGTATTGAGTAGAAGAGATGGAGTTGTAAGAGACACTATGATCTGCCTGGGGGGGGGGGGGGGGGGGGAGCAGCGTTCTTTCCAGCAGGACCAACTCGCTAGTTCCACAGTAGTGCTGGCAGGAAGTAAGTGATAAGGGCAGAAGTGACACCTCCCCTATCACTTCCTCCCAGCATCCTATGTGGCCACGCTTGAGGGAAGGGACCCAGAGGTTGAAGCAGCAGTGGGCTAACTCATACCCAATTAGTGAGGCAAGACCCTCATAGCTATACTTTTGTTTTCTGGGATGGGGAGTCCCTGTAAAGCACTCTAGAGGCTATGGGGGAAGTCACGATTGCAAAAAGTCCTCCTAAGTTTATCTCAGGGATTTCAGCATTATCTGCTGTGCCTGGGGACATGATCAAACATATAATTCAACTTTGCGTCAGAAAAATTAAAAATTTGCAAAGTACAATGGCTCAAGTGCAGGTAATTAGAATCAGCCATTCACCGTTGCAGGTGAACTGAAACCTGAATAATTAGACAAATTTTTTAGTTCGAAAATATCCAAATTAACTAAAACCCATTTAACAAATTTTTCTGAATATTCATAAATTGACAAGTTCGTAAATTCGAAATCCCAAAAATGTGAAAATCTGAAATAACAACTAATAACTTAACTATTCCTAACTATTAAATTATAGGTATTGGAATTTCCATTCAAATTTGGCTGTTAGTGAACGTAATGAATACGAATTTATCCGAAGTTAGGAATTAACCAAAATAACGAATGTCTTAACTAAATGAATGGAACGGAATTTATTAATAATGACAAATAATAATAAAAACTTTTTATGATCATTATTTTTTATTATCTTGTTCCGTTTCATTTGTTTAGATGCGGCATTCGTTATTCAGATATTCGTTATGTTCACTAACAGCCAAATTTGAAAGGAAATTCCAATACCTATAATTTAATAGTTGGTTAGTTATTTTTTCGGATTTTCAGATTTTAGCATTTACAAATTTTAGAATTTACAAATTGCGATCATAACGAATGACCCGGAAAAAAAAAAAAAGAATTAAAATATAACAAATGCATTTTTATTTTTGGCAGTACACATGTCTATTAATTGATAAGGCATATTCAGAAGAGGAAAACCCCTTTCACACTCAAAGGTGGTTTTCAGGCATTTTAAAGTGGTTGTAAACCCTTACAAACCACTTTGACCTACAGGTAAGCCTAGATTAAGGCTTACCTGTAGGTCCAAGAAATATCTCCTAAACCTATATGGTTTAGGAGATATTTGCCCGAAAACAGGCACCGCTGTCTACGGGGCATGCGCCGTAGACAGCAGCGCGCAGGCGCACTGAGCGCGGCATTCTCAACGATGGAGTTGCCGCGCGTGTCGGCTCCCGTGCGCATGCGCGGGAGTGACGTCATCGCGGCTTCGCCAAATATGACAGCGGCGGAGCTGCGAGACCCCACCAAGAAGATGGATGCGGCAGACTACAGGGGACAGCGGCGACTTCGCTGGCTCCTGTGTCAGGTAAGTGACACATAATGGACTACTATGCGATGCATAGTAGTCCATTATGCTTTGCCTTTGCAGGGAATGAAAGAGGAAGTAAACTCATCAGGGTTTACTTCCTCTTTAACGCTAGAAATAACAACAACTGTAAAGCACCTGAAAACCACCTCCCATGCCTCCCAATTGTGAAAGCCTGAGTGCTTTCACAGTGGGGTGGTGTGCTTGCAGGACACTACAAAAAGTCCTGCAAGCAGCATCTTTGGGCCATTTTGGGAGGACTGTATACAGCCCTCCCAAACCGCCCCTGTCCAATGTGCATGAATGGACGGCGCTTCCATAGAACCTAAAAAGCACTTCCAAATCCCCACAACATTCTTTTCCCACTGGCGGCCCACAAAGCGCTGCTAAAAGAATGGAAAAGAGCCGCTAAAACGAGCACCACTTTACCGCCAATGTGGTCACAGTGTGAAGGTAGCCTAAAGCCCCATACACACTATCAGTTTTTCTGCTGAGTTTTTCCTTCAGATTTACCAATACCATATAATATGAGGTCAAACCTTAGGAGTTTCAATGTGTATGCAATCAGGCAGGCCCTTGCACTACATGGTTTTGGTAAACCTGAAGGAAAAACTCAGCAGAAAAACTGATAGTGTGTATGGGGCTTAAGGGATTTGCCCCATCTAATATTTAGTACCAGCCTAATATCTAGATTCTGTCACTGACAGTAGACAGAAAAAGTTGGAAGCTTTCCGGTTTAGAACAAAATAAAACTTTGTAACTGAAAAAATACTTTTATACATGTTATTACTTAACCGATTTATCAAATAAAGTTAAAAAAAAAAAGGCAATGAAAAGTAGCAGCCATCCGGGGAATAAAAGGCAAACCACAAGAGAAAGGTGTAGGAGGAACAATATTATCTGCAGAAATTAGATGGCCAAATGAAAATAGATAATACAGACTTCACAAAATTAGAGGAATGGGAATCTTCCAGCCAGCCTTTTAGAACAATTTAATAGATGGAATAAGGAATAAGAAATAAGATTCTGATAAGATAAATGTCCATTTATAAGACACAATGCTCACTGCAGCACGGCTGGAAATAAACGATTAAACCTCAATGAAAACTGCAGCATTTTAGAGAATCCTCTATAAAACACACTAAATGATTGCACTGGGTTTTTTTTATGGCTGTACACCCACATCACTTATCAGCTTTCTTAGTGAAAAAGTTCAAATGTATTATTATTATCATCATTAATAGTAATGATGATAAAAGTTTAGAGGTTGGGGAGATTGCATTGAGCAGATTGATGTATACAGGAAAATAACAGAGCTGATTTATAGAAATACCTGTAATAAAATAAATAAATCTATATCTATATATAATACCTGTGCTGTCAAGTCCAAATCAGGGGAACTCTGGAAGGAAGGGAGGCATATTTTGAGGATCTACTATTCATCAGGATCACTAGCAGGGACCCCCTAGGTACCCAAAAGACCTTATCAAAGAAATAGCAGGAAGTGCAACCCGTTTTGGTTATAACCTGGCAAGCTATGGATATGATGCTGTCTTTTTATTATAACACCTCGTTCAGCAAGCTTGCACAATGTACACTGTCTAGAATAGCCTCTCTCAACCATCTTACCCATAAAATAATTTTCAAGTCTCAAGAAACCCTTACTAAACTAGTTAATCAGAGGTGAATGGCAGAAATATCTAATGCGTTAGTGGTAAGGAGAAAGAATGAAAACCTTACAGACAGCTAAAAAGATCATTGGTGTTATGCTGCCAGCTTTGCCAAGTGGAGTTGGCCCTGGTCACCATCAGACTGAAGGTCAATCAGTCACAGCTCAAGGAATCCTAGCAACCTCTAGAGCAGGGATCTGCAATTAGTGGACCTCCAGATGTTACAAAACTACAAGTCCCATCATGCCTCTGCCTCTGGGTCTCATGCTTGTGGCTGTCAGTCTTGCTATGCCTCATGGGATTTGAAGTTCTGCAACAGCTGGAGGTCCGCTAATTGGATATACCTGCTCTAGAGGAACTCTAATTGAGAATGGCTGGTATAGAAGATCTGACCTACTGTTTCTGTACTTACCCAAAGCACAGCACTGGTGATCTTTGCTGTGTGCAACACTTGACAGCTCTTCAAAGTCTTTCCATCCCTTCATATTTTTTTGCATACATTTGCCTCGAACTCCATTGACCTCACTTAAATTTTTTGGGATTATGGGCTTTCCACTGAAGTGAATTGTGTTTAGCCATAGCCATGTGCAGGAAACAAGGTGCAAGACTGGGGAGATACTGAGGTGCAAGGTGGACCATTTAGTGAAGATCTTTAGGGAGCTGCATGTTAGGCAAGTGTATTATTAGGGATGGGCCGAACACCCCCGGTTCTGTTTGCACCAGAACATCATTCTCGAACAGGAAAAAAGTTCTACTGAACATGCAAACTCTATTAAAGTCTATGGGACATGAACATGAACAATTTTAACGGCTTATATGCAAGTTATTGCCATAAAAAGTGTACGGGGGGCCCGGGTACTGTCCTGGGGGACATGTATCAATGCAAAAAAGCTATTGTTTTTAAAGGAGCAGTGATTTTAATAATGCTTAAAGTGGAACAATAAAAATGAAATATTCCTTTAAATATCGTGCCTGGGAGGTCCTTAGTCTGCCTGAGAAGTGGTGCATCTGTACGATGTGTAGAACATGGTGCAGCAATGACGACATTTCGAAAGGAAAAAAAGTAATTTAAACTTGGCTGTAATGTATTGCCACCTCTCGGCAATACAGATACAAAGTCCCCCCCAGTCCATACCAGGCTCTTCAAGTCTGGCATGAATTTTAAGAGGAACCCCACGGCAAAATTGGCTAAAAAATAGCATTGGTTCCCACCCAAAATCCTTACCAGACCCTTATCTGAGCCCAAAAACACATTCTGCTATTACTCCCAAGTATGGTGATACCACATGTATGAGACTTTTACACAGCATGGCCACATACAACGGCCCAACATGCAGGAAACACCTTGAGGCGTTCTGGAGCATAAATGACACTTCTAATTTCCTAACTACCTCTTAAGCCGCGTACACACGCGCGGACTGTTGGCCCAACCTTGTCCGCTGAACAGTGTTTGGGCGGACAGTCCGCTCGTGTGTGGGGCTTCAGCGGACAGTTTCAGCGGACAGTTGGCCGAACAAGGTCTTACGGAAATTCCGAAAAACTGTCCGCTGAAACAAGGTTTCAGCGGACTGTTCGCTCGTGTGTAGGCTTGTTCGGCCAATTAAGTCTCGCGCATGCTCAGAAAGGATTTCCACGTCGGAAGGTTGCATTGCAGTGTATAGGACGTCGTATTTTGCGTCCCGTCGTACGTGCCGTTCACGTCATCGCGCACGGTTTCAGCAAACTGTTCGTTCGTCGTGTGTGGCCATGTCCGTCCATGCTAAGTTTGAGCGGACTGTTCGCTCAAACTGTTGGACGGACAAAGTTGGGCCAACAGTCCGCGCGTGTGTACGCGGCCTTACACTTTTGAAGGCACTGGAGCCCCAGAACAATGGAAACGACCCAAAAATGACCCCATTTTGGAAGGAAAACACCCCAACATATAATCTATGAGGCTTAATGAGTCTTTTGAACATGTTTTTTCTACAAATTTTTGGAAAATGTGGAAAGAAAAATGAAAACGCATTTTTTTTTAACACAAAGTTGTCCATTCATACAATATTTATAACACAGCATGTACATACCAAAAATGACACCCCAAAATAGATTCTCCTCCTCCGGAGTACGGAGATACCACATGTGCGAGACTTTTCCACAGCCTGGTCACATACAGAGACAGAGTATGGCCGAAAATGGTCCGGTTTGTTTACATGCGATCGCTCCATCATTTGACGTGGTAAACGGCCATTGTCACGGATGCTCGCATGTGAGCGCCCCAAAGGGCACACGTGGGAGCGTGATTCTGGGAGGACATCATAGTACACCCTCCCAGAGTTATCGAACCACCCTGTAGCCATCATTCAGCTATGGGCAAGTTGTTAAGTGGTTAAAATCTATACCCAAAGCCCTGGAATTGATTTTGGGGGAGAAACCCACACTTTTTTTTTTTTTTTTACCCTCAAGTTACCCTTAAAATCTATACCAGACCCAGAGGGCCCGGTATGGATTGGGGGGGGGGGGTTTGAGACCCCACATTGTTTTTTTCTTAATTCTGTCACTTTTGCCCCCTTCCTGCCCAGACCAATTTTTAGCTTTCAGTGCACTCACACTCACACTTTTAATGACAATTACCCAGTTATGCTACACACACTGTACCCAAACAGAATTGTTATTTTTTTCACACAAATAGAGCTTTCTTTTGATGCTATTTAATCACCACTGTTTTTTTTTTTTTTTTTACTTACCGTATTTTTCGGACTATAAGGCGCACGTAAAAGCCTAAATTTTCTCACAAAATCGACCGTGCGCCTTATAATCCGGTGCGCCTTATATATGACCTGTTGACATGATGGCAAGCACCGAATTCGTTTTCTTCACTTGGGCTTTAACAGTATCTGTCAGATGGGCGCGCATGGAGTCACAGATCAATAGGAATGGAGATTCGTGGAAAAAGCCACCCGGTCTCTTACCGTAAACTGACGTACCGTAAACCTCTCAGGTTGTTCTACTGCGTGACTGATAGCGATGAGTTTGAAATCCGCTTCGTAAGCATGTCTCTTAACAGGAGCCATTTTTGGGGCAGCGGGTATACCGTAGAAAATGAACGAATGAATGCGCACACCTCCTGACTAAGATGGCCGTAATGCTCACGAAGCTGCACTGCTTGGATTGGGCATTACGGCCATCTTAGTCAGGAGGTGTGCGCATTCATTCGTTCATTTTCTACGGTATACCCGCTGCCCCAAAAATGGCTCCTGTTAAGAGACATGCTTACGAAGCGGATTTCAAACTGAAGGCTATCAGTCATGCAGTAGAGCATGGAAATAGAGTAGCTGCGAGAGAATTCAACATTAATGAATCAATGGTACGAAAGTGGAGGAAGCAAGAAGATGCCCTGCGCCAGGTAAAGAAGACCAAACTGAGTTTCCGAGGAAACAAAGCAAGATGGCCACGGTTGGAGGACAAAATTGAACAGTGGGTTATTGAACAGAGAACCGCAGGTAGAAGCGTCTCTACTGTCTCTATTCGACTCAAAGCAACAGCGATCGCACGCGACATGGAGATCAACGACTTTCGAGGAGGTCCCTCTTGGTGCTTCCGTTTCATGAAAAGGCGGAATCTCTCTATCCGCACAAGAACCACTATGTCACAGCAACTGCCAAAGGATTACGAAGAAAAGCTGGCCATTTTCCATACCTACTGCAAGAACAAGATCAATGAACAGAAAATCCGACCAGAGCACATCACCAACATGGACGAGGTCCCCCTTACCTTTGATATCCCTGTAAACCGTACTGTCGAGAGAACAGGGACCAGTACGGTATCTATACGCACTACAGGAAACGAAAAGTCATCCTTCACTGTAGTTCTCGGTTGCCAGGCTAATGGCCAGAAACTACCACCCATGGTAATTTTCAAGAGGAAGACTCTGCCAAAAGAAAAGTTTCCGGTTGGCATCATCATCAAGGCTAACCCGAAGGGCTGGATGGACGAGGAGAAGATGAGTGAGTGGCTGAGAGAGGTTTACGTCAAGAGACCGGGTGGCTTTTTCCACGAATCTCCATCCCTATTGGTCTGTGACTCCATGCGCGCCCATCTGACAGATACTGTCAAAGCCCAAGTGAAGAAAACTAATTCGGTGCTTGCCATCATTCCGGGTGGATTAACCAAAGAACTGCAGCCACTAGATATAGGTGTCAACAGGTCGTTTAAAGTTAAACTGCGAGCTGCGTGGGAGCATTGGATGACAGAAGGCGAACACACATTCACCAACACAGGGAGGCAACGCCGGGCGAGTTACGCCACTATCTGCCAGTGGATCGTGGATGCCTGGGCGAAGGTATCAGTCACCAGTGTAATCCGAGCTTTCAAGAAGTCCGGAATTATCACTGAACAGCTAAGTACCGGTACCGATGACAGCAACGAGCCTGACTCGGATACTGATGAGAATGATGAGAGGGATACGGGCGTGCTTGATGCCGAAATCGCCCAATTGTTAAACTCAGACACTGAAGATGAAGAATTTGATGGATTTGCGGGAGAAGAATAAAGTGAAAAAGTGAGTGTCTGGTTTTGTACGGTATTCACCGGTAACTGAACAGTGTTAAGAGTTATTGAAGAATAAAGTGAAAAAGTGAGTGTCTGGTTTTGTATTTAATTGAACAGTGTTAAGAGTTATTGTTATAGACCATTTTATGGTTATTGCTAAAGAGTTGAATAAAATTTGACTTACAGTACCGCATCCGAGTTGTGTTTCATTAAATGCGCCTTATAATCCAGTGCGCCTTATAGTCCGATGCGCCTTATATATGGAAATATCCATTATATTAGCCGGTCGTTGCTAGTGCGCCTTATAATCCGGTGCGCCTTATCGTCCGAAAAATACGGTATATCGCAAAAAATAAGAGCAACATTTTTTTTAGTTTCTGTTGTATAATTTTGCAAATGAGTAATTTTTGTTCATAAATTTGGGCCAAAAATGTATACCGTTACATATCTTTGGTAAAAAAAAATAACCAAAATTAGTGGATATTATTTAGCCTGTGTGAAAGTTATAGAGTTTACAAGCTATGGTGAAAATCATAAAAAATTGATCACACCTGATGTACTGACGGCCTATCTAATTTCTTGAGGCCCTGAAATGTCAGGACAGTACAAATACCCCAAATGACCATTTTGGGAAAGTAGACATTCCAAGGTATTTAGTAAGAGACATGGTGAGTTTTTTTAAATTGTAATATTTCCCCACAATTCTAGTGAAAATTAAGAAATTATTATTATTTTTTTCTTTACACAAAATTGTCATAATTTATTTCTCACACACAGCATAGGCATACTTCCAATTACACCACATATGAGTATGGCGATACCACATGTGAGACTTTATCACACCCTGGCCATATACAGAGGCCCAACATGCAGGTAGCACCATCAGGTGTTCTAGGAGCATAAATTACACATCAAATTTCACATGTCCGATCCGTTCAGGTCCGCCTGTCAATTTTTTTAGGCAGACCTGAACAGATGCTCCATAGAGGTCTATGGAGCGTCGGATGTCAGCGGTGACATGTCCGCTGACATCCGACCCGCTCCGATCTGAAAAAAGTGTGATGGAGGAAAAAAATACTTTTCCATCCATCATCAGATTGGATCGGGCGACGACGAACTCTGAGGTCCGTCGTCACCCGATCTCCCAAAGGGGAGAGCGGCGCTCTGACAGGTCCGTCCCTGCATAATGTGCAGAGACCCACCTGTCATCTTCCTGCTCAGCAGGGACCGACGGAGCAATCCCCGCTGGGCAAGCGGATATCCACGGGGCGGATCCGCCCCGTGTGAAAGAGCCCTTACTTATTACAATTTTGAAGGTCCTGTAGCACCAGGACAGTGGATTTACCCACAAAATGACCCCATGTTGGAAAGATAACACCCCAACGTATATTCTATGAAACATGGGCTGGAAAAAGGTACTTGAGTACTCGGATGGACTGCAGAAGGGAGGGAGTATACCTGCACCCTGCCTTTGGCCAATCATGGCTCTCACAGTACACTGTGATTGGCCAAAGCATACAGGTCAAGTGCACACTTTGGCCAATCAGCTGCAATCAATGCACTGCAAGATCACAGCGCATTATGGGGCATTTGTCGGCGGGCAAACTTCCAGTGAGTGCCCCATTTGTTTGTTCAATGAACAAACGAACACTCGATGTTCTGGTTGAACTTATGTTCGACTTGAACATCAAGCCCATCTCTAGTGTACATTATATTACAAAGACATTGGACAGTGCAATTGTTCCAAGAAGTTTTATGAGCACGTTCCTATACACGCACACACAGAGAATATGGTATGAACCTTCAACATACCATATGGGCTCTTTATTAGATGCTATCTGTAAATAACCAGATTAGAGAGTACCTTGAATGCCTGAAGGTGTAAACAGCCCTTTTGCTATAACTAGGTATATGCCATTGTTTGAGAAACATGCACAAAGAATAACTAGTTTTCCCTTTTGTAGTGCATTTCCACCCACATGGCCGCATCATTCATTTGCAGTTTCCTGTGAATGAATGCCTATAAGTACCATCAGCCATTGCGACTGGCAGCTTGAAGTTCTCAATAGACATGTGCACACTGAAAGATTTTGTTGCGGAATTTAGTTTTCGTCTGAAAAAAATGTATTTAGTTACTCCCGAAATTCGTTTTTATTTATTTTGTTTCATTAAAAAATGCATTCGTCCAAAAATCCGAAATAATTAAGGTAGAATCTGTCATTGAAGGCTTATGGTGTCTGTCGAATGTTGTAAGAAGATTCGCTGGAGCAGCTAAACTGTACGACGCCACAATCGTACATTTCCGGTCGAATGTTCCACCTACAAGCTATAGTAGAATTCTAATGTTGTATGACACTAGTAATAATTATATTTATTAATTATTATTACTTGTCAACCAAAATTAGAATTCTTCTATAGCCTATGGGCAGACCATTTGACCATAAATGTCCACTCGTGGCGACTGGCTCGTCGAATCTTCATGTCGAATCTTTTCTCTCTATGTCGATTAATCTTGGACTAATACAGTTAGGTTAGGCACATTCAACCTTTTTTGCCATCGTCTATAATGTTGAATCTTTTCTCTTTATGTCGAATCTGTTCTGTGTAGAATAATCTTGAACTAATAGAGTTAAGGTTAGGCACATTCAACCACAGGTTCGATGGACACAGATCGCTATTGTCAGCGTCATGTCGAATCTCCTATCTATATCGAACTGTTGCAAAGAAAACGAAAATAAAGCATGTTTATGTCGGATCTTTCAGTTTTTGGATTCTGCAAGTTCGCTATCGTTTGTTAAAACGAAGATGAAAATAACCAAAATTCGGACAAAAATGCATTCGGACGAAAACAAATGCACGTCTAGTTCTCAATGAGTTGCGAGGGTTCATTGGCCTTCCTGCTCTCAGGCAACTGCCTGCCTGATCTGCTGATCATGGGTGCAAAGCTCTGCAGGCTCCTTAGAAAGAAATATTAAATTCACATTTTTTGTACCTGTAAAAATGTGCATTTCTTATTTTTTTTAAGGTGCACTTGCATGCATGACCTAATCTTTCCTATTTTTCCCTTAGTTATAAAAGCACTTAAAACCAAGTGAAAAGCGCATTTTCTAACTGGAGTAAAAAAAAGAGCACATGTTCTGAGTTTGGCTAGAGAGGTCAGAAGATGCCGAAGTGCATATCCAGTCAAGATCAGAGAAATTGTTCCTACATTTCTAAAGCTGGCCATACATTATACATTATTTTCTTGATCAATTTACCTTCAACTATGTAGTGCAAGGGCCTACCTGATCGCAGATAAATTTAAAGCATTTAGGTTTGACCTCATATTATATGGTTTTGGTAAATCTAAAGGAAAATTGTACAAGAGATTTGTATAATGCATGGCCAACCTAACACTGCACTGAAGTCCTTATGAATGGACACACCCTAAACTTGGCCATGCATGGATAGTTTTTGTCGTTCAGTCTGCAGGCTGAATGTAAAAAAAAACCTGCCAAAATTGCCATGCTCAACAGCACGAATGAATGAATCTTCCACTGTGCCTAATGTATTTTGACAGGGGGCCCCTACGGCTGTCAAAATACCCAAACAGCAGTTACATTGTATTGGATGCAGCCTCTGTTCAGTTGAACATTTTCTAGTAGGCGCCTTCCATAAAAGTGGATTTAATGGTCAACTTTTGCTGAACATACTGAGTTCCAGGCACCCACTTGCCTAATTTAATTTGGCTCCTCAGATGGCCAGCTTAAATTGTAAAAAATGCAGACAAATGCTGACAAATTAGACTTGATTAGTAAATAGGTTTCTGCGTTATAAATACTTCATATCAATGGTGGAGAAGGCTCTGGGTGTTCTGGTAGATGGTAAGCTTAATAATAGCATGCAATGTCAAACTGCGGTTTCCAAAGTGAGCAAAATACTTGTATGTATTGAGAGATATGGACTCCAGAGAGATAGCTATCGTTTTGCCCCTGTACAAATCATTAGTAAGACCTCATCTGGAATATTCAGTTCAGTTTTGGGCACCAGTTCTGAAAAAGGATATCGGGGAACTGGAGAAAGTACAGAGAAGGGCAACCAAACTGATAAGGGGCATGGAGGAGCTCAGCTATGAGGAAAGATTAGAGGAAACAAATCTATTCTCTCTTAAGAGGAGATTAAGGGGGGATATGATCGACATGTACAAATACATAAGGGGCCCATATAGTGAACTTGGTGTTGAGTTATTCACTTTAAGGTCATCACAGAGGACAAGGGACATGTTTTACATCTGGAGGAAAGGAGATTTAATCTACAAATACAGAAAGGCAGTTAAGAGCTGTGAAAATGTAGAATCTGGCCAGCTCAGTAGCATAAAAAAGGTCCGGATTCTTTCCTAAATGTAGATAATATAACTGGGTAATAACATTTATAGGTAAAGTTGATCCAGGGAATATCAGATTGTCTCTTAGGGGATTAGGAAGGACATTTTCCCCCTGCTGGAGCAAATTGGATCACGCTTTGGTGGGGTTTTTTGTCTTCCTTTGGATGAACTGTGGTTATGGGATTGTGCATATATGATTGTAAAAATGTTTTTGTTTGTTTTCCTGTTTTTATTGGTTGAACTGGATGGACTTTCTTCTTTTTTCAACCAGACTAACCATGTAACGATGTAATATCAGTTTGACTACTTTATTTTTAAATTTAATTACTAATAAAAAAAATCACGTCTTGCACATCACAGGTGGAGAATTAGCTTTCATCACTGCCTTTCCAAAGTCAAAACTTTGCGTGAGGAACTGTTCAAAAGTTGAAACAAATGACAGTTTCAATTAGATCATATATAATATATGCAAATTGATGTCACCTACTGTGATATTTTTTGCTTTAGTTTTTCTGCAGAACTTCGCAAAATTTACTGCTGAATCTGATTTTAAAGAAATTGGTTTCTATACCATTGCAGGTATTTAAATGGCCGTCCTTGAACTATTATGTCCTAAAATCGAGTGTTTAAAATCAGGAGTTTCCAAGAAAGTGTTTGCAACAATGTAAAGTGGAGTTAAAAAATAAGCTATAGCTAATCACCTAAAGTATATCCATTCTGCTTTTCATTTCTGGAAGCACCGTTTTTCGAAGAAAATACTGTCCCAAAAAATGTGAACTTTTGCCAAGAACTAAAGTCAGTATCAGACAATTTATTCCTTCTATGGAAACCAAAAGGTGCAAGTTTTATAAATGTAAAGCTATAGAGCATGATAAAAGCGCAACATTTCTTACCTTACCTGCCTGGCAAGAAATTGCCCTTCTATCACCCACACTTCCATCATTTCTGATATACAATATAGAAACCCCATTAATATTAGGAGAACACCAAGCATTCATGGTTTTAGAAGTAAAAAAGAAAGATATAACAAAAGAATACAAATATAGAAAAATGAACATATCTAGCTACTGTACTTTCTGTGATATAGTAACCTTAAAGTTTGATTGATAATCTGTGTCATTTGAACATGAACCAATAAAACCGACGCCGTGAGCATGTTCTTCTAGCTTAAGTGTCAAACAATTATCACACATTTCTTTTTAGTTACTGTGCAACAGTTAGAGTGATTTTCTATCTTTAGGATGTATCACAATTTTATTGTACAGCTTAGTTACCGGAGCCAAAGTAATAAAGTTAATTGTAAACCTATCTATTAAATTAGAGTTTCCATCAAATTGTAATGACCAAATGCAACATTTAAATGTTTTGGATCAATTTAAAATTTTAAATAGATTATACATTTTTATAACATTTTACATTCAAATAGAAAAACTTTACAAATAAACATTTATTACAAGATGCATGCATGATAATTGTGAGGAAAGAAGTAGACATTGCTTTCTTTCTAGCTGTCGCCAACTGTAACTACATATGGTCCTATACAAAAAGATCATACAGAGGGAAGATCACTCCTCTCATTAGATGAATCACGCATGTCAATTTCAACTTGAGCTGAGCTCTGCAAAACCAGGAAAAACATGGAATGGTAGCCTTTTTTTTTCTCAAGAAACTATTGCCAAGAAAAAGCCTTGTTTGTACTATAAACAATATATATGTGTTACCTTGTTATATTAAGTAATTACAAAGTTATCTCTGAATTGATAGGCCCATAGCCAAAATATAGAAATTGCAATAGTTCAAAGGGAGTGTACAGATGGAAGAGCTAAAGTGGTTAAATAATTTAGAGAGGTTTCATACTGCAAAATAAATGAGAAATTGATTTGTTTAAAGGAAACGTATAGTGGTTTTAAAATATTTTTTTTGATCGGGTAGAGGGCTAAACATTTTGATCAATTTTTGACAGTCAATCTTGCATTGTTATTATTGACAGCTGACCCTGTTTGATGTTGGTCCGTGTTCATCCCAATAATACATTTATATGGAAGGCATGAATATTTCCACTCTTTCATTTATCATTATTTGTAAACACAAATATTGCTATCTTTTTCTTTGAGGCATGCAGACTGGTTGTTTTTGTTTGGCTGTTCTGTTCCTGGTCTGGGAGATGTGATGCACACTCAGGGCCTCCCCTCTTCTCCCTGTCTATCACTGGGGGACTGGGTGGGCCTCCCTGGGTGCATCAGCTTCACACCCGGCGCATGACATTACCTCTTGGTGACACGGCACCGACGGAGTCGATTCCATCTTCAGCGTGTGTTGAGGATCCCCCAAAGTGTTGGTCGTTTCTGCGTCAGCTGTCCTGGTCAGAATGCCCTACCCCAACATGCCCTGCGTGATGTTGGGGGCATCATGCATAGCGTCCGGGGCAGATATACAGTGCAGTCCTGTGACAAGCAATGGTTTCCCAATTCATTTTCCTTAGCACCACCACCAGGTTTGCCAGGTACCCACCCTTTCACTTCCCTCTGGGTTCTTTTTGTCCCTTGGTCTTTCTCTTCCCTCTGGGGTTTTTTTTTTTTTGTCCCTTGGTCACCTTAGGTAGTTCCTGATTCTCTAGACAGAATTGGTCTGTCGCGATCCCAGGATATTTGCACTGTATCACTTTTTGTCTTTTTTGGTATGAGGTTCTCTGGTGGTTTTCAAACACAATTTCTTCCGCTTTTCCTCACCTCTTTCCTTCACATTGACCTCACTAGTACTGTATGCCCCTTGCAAGTCACACCTCAATGACAACACACATTTTCCATTAACTTCGATATTGGAGCTAGTCCCGGGCACCATGTATTTCACCATGGACACCCTACATTTCTCCTTTCCTCCCCTTGAGTGTGGTGTTGTCCACCTTGGCTGCCTACAAATTCACATCCCCTCAGCTACCAATAGGAACATTTTCCAGCCTTCCTCAACTTCCAGCTCTCAGCATTTCATGACCTATTACAGAGCTGATATGCAAGTAATTTTTGGGGTGTCTGGCTTTTTTCCTCCCCCCTTATCCTCATTTTATTGATTTAAGTAATTTGGAATATCTTTCATAATTTTTGTAGATATGCATTCTGCATTTGCGTCTGAAGAAGTGGAAATTTATCCATGAAACGCGTCAAGATTTTAAATGCAGTTTTTTTTTTTACCAATTATGCGTTTACATCCCATGGATTTCATTGATCATGTGTAATAACGGAATTTTAATTGTTGTCAATTATGCAAATAAGCTCTGCATATTTGCAATGTACCATATCTCAAGTGAAATTGTGCAGGGACAGACCTGTCAGAGCGCCGCTCTGCCCTATGGGGAATAGGATGACGGATGGACCGTAGAGTCTGCAGACGGATAGAAAAGTAGGGTTTTCCTCCGCTGCACTTTTTCGGATCGGATGTCAGCGGATATGTCACCACCGACATCCGATGCTCCATAGAGGTCTATGGAGCATCCGTTCAGGTCTGCCTAAAAAACTGACAGGTGGACCTGAACGGACAGTCCGTGTGAAATAGGCCTAAGTAGGCAGGACTGACAAGCAGGATCATCAACAGCTGAGTGACTATGGAGAGAGATGGGGGCTGGCAATTAGCCGACAGCTGAGCGGCCAGCTCAGAGAAGGAAGGTCTGAGCCCAGCTTGCAGTCTTTTTCCCATGACCATACCTCCACGACTAAGCCCCAGATGATAGGAGAAACATTTCAGGGAAAAACATGTCAGGGGTGTGGCTTATCAGGAGATGCCAAGACAGAGGCCACCTTTCAACCCTCTTGCACCTTGAGCGTTTCCAAGGTGTACAGCATTCTCCTTGTACACAGCTGTTACTTCATACACTTGTGAGTGTTTTTAACTTTTAATTAACCACTTAAGTCCCGGACCATTTTGCTGGCCAAAGACCAGAGCACTTTTTGCGATTCGGCACTGCGACGCTTTAACTGACAATTGCGTGGCTCCCAAACATAATTAACGTCCTTTTTTCCCACAGATAGAGCTTTCTTTTGGGGGTATTTGATCACCCCTGCGGTTTTTATTTTTTGCGCATTAAACAAAAAAAGGACGAAAATTTTGAAAAAAAAAAAACGCATTATTTTTTACTTTTTGCTATAATAAATATCCCCCAAAAACGTATAAAAAATATTTTTTTCCTCAGTTTAGGCTGATACGTATTCTTCTACATATTTTTGGTAAAAAAAAAATAAAAATCGCAAGCGATTATTGATTGGTTTGTGCAAAAGTTATAGCGTTTACAAAATAGGGGATAGTTTTATGCCATTTTTATTAATATTTTTTTACTAGTAATGGTGGCGATCAGTGATTTTTATTGTGACTGCGGCATTATGGTGGACACATCGGACATTTTTGGGACCATTGTCATTTATACAGCAATCAGTGCACTGATTCCTCTATAAATGACACTGGCGGTGAAAGAGTTAACCACTAGGTGGCAGTGTAGGGATCAAGTGTGTCCTAGGGGCGTGTTGCTAACTGTGAGGGGCGTGGCTGTGTTTTATACATCACTGATCTCTGCTCCAATCACAGGGAGCAGAGATCAGTGACACTGTTGCTAGGCAGAACGGGGAGGTGCTTGTTTACTTCAGCATCTCCCGTTCTTCCTCCCCATGGCGATCGAGTATGCGGGACCCGTGATCAGACTCAGAGAGGTCCTGACCGATGCTTGTGGCACGCACGCGATGGCACGGCGGCAAATTTAAAGGGACGTACATGTACGCCCATTTAACTGTTCGTGACGTACATCGGCGTGCGCCAGTCGAAAAGTGGCTAGTAAACTTTTTGTGGTTTTACACTATTGGGCTTTTGGGTTTTTGTCTCTTACTTTATATGTTTATGGACGGAACCATGGCTGTTTGATGCAGAGGAATGATAAAACCATAAGTGCCATTTGACCACTCCGATTCCAAGGGGGGGGTGACAAATTTTTGGAAAACCCCCACTTTTCACATAGTGGTGAGGAGGTTCAGTGTGATGCCACGTGTTGACACAGATGGTTATAGCAGCACAGATTTCTGATCTGTTCACATTTGGGAATTGGGCCCAGTTCACACTGCTGGATTATAAGCTCAGACTTTGGGTGCACAAGGTATTAAAATCAATGGTTCCATTTGAGAGCTATCTTAACTGGTCCAACACAAGTCAGTCCGACTTTGAAAAAGGTTCCTGCACTACTTTAGCGTCCTACTTCAGCCCATTCAATATCATTGAACTTGGATCAAAGTCAGATCATCATCTTAACTGATCCGACTTTGGCATGCTAACTTGTGCTCCGATTATCTTGGAGAACGACAAGTCCAATATTTAAAAAAAATGGCATGGGGTCCCCCCCAATTCTATACCTTTGAGTCTTGTATGAATCTTGAGGAGAAAACCCACACCAAAAAAAAAGGGTGTGGGGTACTCCCCAAAATCCATACCAGACTCTTAACCAAGCACGCAGCCCAGCGAGCGCCCCCCCCCCAAACAAACCAGGCCACATGCTCTCAACATGGGGGGTGGGTGCTTTGGGGCAAGGCAAAGCACCTTAGGGACAAGGGCCTTTTCCCCACAACACTGGGCAGTGGTTGTTGGAGTCTGCGGGCAGGGGGTTTATAGGAATCTGAATGCCACCTTTCTTCCCATTCAGCCACACATGTGAATGAGAGTGGGATACATTGTACCCCTACCTATTCACCCAAAAAAGTGAAACAAAACCAGTACACAAGTTTTTGAAAAAGTCCTTCATTAAAGAAGCTCCAGCATGACTTCTCCCTCTGAATTATTCTACCTTCGGTTCTTCTCTCTCTGGTGAGGTGTTCTTCCTCCAGTCCCTCTTGCTGCGCTGAAGTTTTCTTCTGCTGGTTCTTCCTCCAGTTCTTCTCTCTCGGCTGTCCTCTTCCTCTGCTGGTTTTACTAGAAGTCCATTGGGACTTCTTGGTCTTGTCCCAATGCTAGCTCCCACACTTGTATTGGCTCCAGTGTGTGCCATTACGTATAAAACCATGGGGTGTTGCCTTCTGAAGTCAACAGGAGACCCCTGCCCCATCATGCCCAGATTTTAGGAAGGGCCCCACACACTTTTTTTTTTTTGGGGTGGGGTCCTCCCTCCAGATATATACCAGACTCAAAAGGTGCTGGTATTGTCAAATCGAAATCGTATCCCATTCATTGAAGAAGTTATAATGCATGGAAGTCGAACATGAAGTCATAAGGCAAAATCGTAGCGGAAGTCGTCCAACTTCCATGTAGTATCAGTGTGAAGTCCACTTTAATCAGGAGTTGCACCACTTATTTGATTTGGACTTTTAGTAATACTGTGGACTATATCGCCATTTTTGGTTGATGTACCATCATTGTTTATATCTTTATTGCACTAGTGATTGCTGTTTTCTAGCACTGCACTTTTATTGGTTTATTGTTAGTTGTCTTGCCTAGTTGCCTCTGTAAAAGGCTCTAAAAGGCTGACCACTGACAGGAGTCATCTCTGTTGGGGCATATTGGTGATTAGAATATATGAGAGCATCCTTGATGTGAAAACCTAGGCCAAAACAGTGAAAAAAAGAGCTATTCTATTCAATTTATTAAAATCAGTACATCCAACACATAGGAACGGTATAAGCGATGAAAACATTCAAACATCTTCTCTGCTTCCAGCGTGAGGAGCAGAGTTGCAGTGTGCTCTGTAAATTGAATTTGATTCACTTTTCGCTTCCACAAACCTACCCGTACTGCTTTAATATATTCAGCATAATATCTAGCATCCTAGAACATGGTGTATTTTTAAAACAGGACAGAAGGAACAAAGAAAAGGAAATGTACTGCCAATGTTTACATGTCCCTTTCAATGTTTCAGAGAGAAAAAGAATATAAGAAATAGCTGGAAAAACTGAATTGAATGGAGTCTGAGTGCACTTACCATTGAATGTCCAACTGCAGGCCAAGTCTTTAAGTATTCCCCAGGCACACAGAAAAACAGCTGTTTCTGCAATGCTTACCTTCAGTCTAGAGTTTACCCCTACAGTACCCCAGCATCGCTCGATCAGACTGGGGAAAGACTGAAAGCAGGGCGCCATGGATTCCCCCTGAGCACAGCAGCCTACATTCACAATGTCAAAATAGGAAAAGTCAGCAATCCCATGTCCACATCCAAATATAAAAGTTTATTGGTACATGTAAAAAGATACAAGTGCTGATACGTTTCAGCACACCGCCTGGGTGCTGTGGCTAAGGTTGTGTGCCAAAATGCACCAGCCCTTGTATCTTTTTACATGTACCAATAAACGTTTACATCTGCATATGGACATGGAGTTTCTGCCTTTTCCTATTTTGACAGTTGCCCAAGTGTTGCCCGGAGGACACAACAGCCTGGGCAACCTATTGTAAACTCTACTTCTATACTCGGGAGACTCTCTTGGTGAGAGCGCTGCATTCCTTTTCATTTATCAAGTACATTCACAATGAGAGTGAGTGGAGCTGTCAAGTCCAACCTCTGATGTCGGGGATGGGTGGGAGTGGGACCGATATCTGGAGATCTTTGTCAGACAACCCGTGTATAGACAAACAGCCAGCATTTATACATTGGTGGGAGGGGAAGATGGTGGCAGGGGGCAGGACCAATTGTAACTATGTAAAGCAAAGCAAAAAAAGGGGGGGCCAAAAAGGGCTGGGGAATACCAACCCAGGGATTTTTACCGGTATCAGATCAGCAAAATCTGCAATCAGATAATAATTGCTAAAAGTATTTATTATTTATTCAACCATCATCAATATTAAACAAAGCTACATAATACAACTAGTGATGGCCGAACGGTTCGCCCGGCGGTCGTTTCGCGGCGAATTTCCGACATTCGCGGTCCGCACGTTCGAACGCCTTTTTCCGTCGTTCGCCGCGGCGGACTTACGTGTTTAATGTATACAAGAACTTTAACCTTTGGTGACACGTTTATCATGTGATACAGGACAGCCAATTGAGACATGACAGCACATGGACACTTGTACATTCCCCCTAACCTATAAATACACCCGATCCGGTGGCCATTTTACATTCTTTCTTCTGTTAAGATAGGGACAGGTTCCTGTGTGGAGTAGGGAGAGATAAACCACTAGCTATTTGGTACACAAAAGTTCTTTTCAGGACTGGTATAGGTGTTAGGTGTTGATAGGTTTGCTGTGCTGCTGATTCTTGCAGCAGCCTGAGTGTCTTTTGTTAGTTTAGAGAAAGGGAAAGGACGGTGTATGCTACAGGGACAGCCAGATTAGTCTTTCATCATCATCATCATCATCATCATCATTAGCTGTTACTATCAAGGTCCACAAAAGAGCTGTTCCAGTAACCACTAATCGTTCTCTTTTTTTGCCAATTTGTATAGGGACAGGAAGGAAGCAGTGTTGTCAGGCAGTGAGGGTAATTTTAAAGACTTGCTGTTATTATTAGTTCCACAAAGGTTCTTTTCAGGACTGGTATCAGTGGTACAGTAATAGGCTTGTACATGTATAATATTCTTTCTTCCAAATATAGAAAGGATATTATACTTGACTGCTGCCCTTCTGCTGCAGTCTGCTAAACATTCACAACTCACTTGTTCCACAAAAGTTCTTATAAGGACTGGTAACTTGGTATAGGGTGCTACGGTACATAGGCTTGAGTGCGGTACAGTCTGCTGTTCTGTAAGGACCGCTATCGGTCCACAATAGATAGGGTTGACGTGCACCACTGCTGACCGCTGCCCTATACTGCAGCAGTCCTTCAGCGGTATAGGGACTGACGTACAGTCTGCTAATCACTAACACACAACCTGCTTGTTCCACAAAAGTTCTTATAAGGACTGGTAACTTGGTATAGGGTGCTACGGTACATAGGCTTGAGTGCGGTACAGTCTGCTGTTCTGTAAGGACCGCTATCGGTCCACAATAGATAGGGTTGACGTGCACCACTGCTGACCGCTGCCCTATACTGCAGCAGTCCTTCAGCGGTATAGGGACTGACGTACAGTCTGCTAAACACTAATACACAACCTGCTTGGTCCACAAAAGTTCTTATAAGGACTGGTAACTTGGTATAGGGTGCTACGGTACATAGGCTTGAGTGCGGTACAGTCTGCTGTTCTGTAAGGACCGCTATCGGTCCACAATAGATAGGGTTGACGTGCACCACTGCTGACCGCTGCCCTATACTGCAGCAGTCCTTCAGCGGTATAGGGACTGACGTACAGTCTGCTAAACACTAATACACAACCTGCTTGGTCCACAAAAGTTCTTATAAGGACTGGTAACTTGGTATAGGGTGCTACGGTACATAGGCTTGAGTGCGGTACAGTCTGCTGTTCTGTAAGGACCGCTATCGGTCCACAATAGATAGGGTTGACGTGCACCACTGCTGACCGCTCACCTATACTGCAGCAGTCCTTCAGCGGTATAGGGACTGACGTACAGTCTGCTAATCACTAACACACAACCTGCTTGTTCCACAAAAGTTCTTATAAGGACTGGTAACTTGGTATAGGGTGCTACGGTACATAGGCTTGAGTGCGGTACAGTCTGCTGTTCTGTAAGGACCGCTATCGGTCCACAATAGATAGGGTTGACGTGCACCACTGCTGACCGCTGCCCTATACTGCAGCAGTCCTTCAGCGGTATAGGGACTGACGTACAGTCTGCTAAACACTAACACACAACCTGCTTGGTCCACAAAAGTTCTTATAAGGACTGGTAACTTGGTATAGGGTGCTACGGTACATAGGCTTGAGTGCGGTACAGTCTGCTGTTCTGTAAGGACCGCTATCGGTCCACAATAGATAGGGTTGACGTGCACCACTGCTGACCGCTGCCCTATACTGCAGCAGTCCTTCAGCGGTATAGGGACTGACGTACAGTCTGCTAAACACTAATACACAACCTGCTTGGTCCACAAAAGTTCTTATAAGGACTGGTAACTTGGTATAGGGTGCTACGGTACATAGGCTTGAGTGCGGTACAGTCTGCTGTTCTGTAAGGACCGCTATCGGTCCACAATAGATAGGGTTGACGTGCACCACTGCTGACCGCTCACCTATACTGCAGCAGTCCTTCAGCGGTATAGGGACTGACGTACAGTCTGCTAATCACTAACACACAACCTGCTTGTTCCACAAAAGTTCTTATAAGGACTGGTAACTTGGTATAGGGTGCTACGGTACATAGGCTTGAGTGCGGTACAGTCTGCTGTTCTGTAAGGACCGCTATCGGTCCACAATAGATAGGGTTGACGTGCACCACTGCTGACCGCTGCCCTATACTGCAGCAGTCCTTCAGCGGTATAGGGACTGACGTACAGTCTGCTAAACACTAATACACAACCTGCTTGGTCCACAAAAGTTCTTATAAGGACTGGTAACTTGGTATAGGGTGCTACGGTACATAGGCTTGAGTGCGGTACAGTCTGCTGTTCTGTAAGGACCGCTATCGGTCCACAATAGATAGGGTTGACGTGCACCACTGCTGACCGCTGCCCTATACTGCAGCAGTCCTTCAGCGGTATAGGGACTGACGTACAGTCTGCTAAACACTAATACACAACCTGCTTGGTCCACAAAAGTTCTTATAAGGACTGGTAACTTGGTATAGGGTGCTACGGTACATAGGCTTGAGTGCGGTACAGTCTGCTGTTCTGTAAGGACCGCTATAGGTCCACAATAGATAGGGTTGACGTGCACCACTGCTGACCGCTCACCTATACTGCAGCAGTCCTTCAGCGGTATAGGGACTAAGAGTTTTGTCACAGGGTCATTTAAAAAATGACATGCAGAGGAAGAGGCAGGCCCTTCCGCAGGGGTGGTAGGGGTAGGGCAGGAGCAACAGGCTTGAGCCAAAGTGGGAAGTTGCAGAAGGTGCGTTCAATTACTTTAAAGGATGCACCAGACTTGGTTGAGTGGCTCGCTCAGCCTTACTCTTCTGCACCCTCCTCATCCTCTCGATCTGCACCCTCTTCTTCACTCTCTGCTATGTGCACCCCCAAAGACACTACCACCAACAACACGACCACCACCACCACCACCACATACCTTCCGCTTGAGTCACTGGAATTATTTTCCGATCCATATCAAGAGGACATTTCTGATGCGCAGCCACTCTTGGTATTGGATCAGGAAGAGGAGGTAGCAACAAGCGCTACTCAGCAGTCTGACGCCAGTACCCAGATCAGCCCAAGGAGGAGGTTGGTCCCCGGTGTTGCTGCCTACTCTACTTATAGCGGTGGGGAAGGTGACGTTGATGATGACGTGTCTAGTGATGTCACGTGGGTGCCCACAAGAGAGGAAGAGGAGGGGAGTTCAGAGGGAGATATGGACCAGCAGATAGGGAGGAGAAGCAGCAATGACTTACATTGCACAGCAGGGACAAAGCAGACTGCAAATGTATCAGGAGCGAGTCATCGACCATGTACGGTCACATCTGGCGCTCCCAGGACACCGGCACATGGCTCCGCAGTGTGGGCTTTTTTTAACGTGTCCGCTGCTGACAATAGCGTTGCCATCTGCAATCTTTGCAGTCAACGCGTTAGTCGCGGTAAGCCCAATACTCACCTAGGGACGACCGCCTTAAGAAGGCACATGAGCAGCCATCACCGAGCCCAGTGGGAGCAACGGAACACACAAAGCCACACTGCAGGCTCTCACCGTCCAGCCTCGTCTTCTACTTCTCCTTCTCCTCTCTCCTCACAATTGTCCTCCACTCCACCTTCCATCACGCCAAGCTCACATTTTTCTGCAAAAAGGCAGGCTTCCGTGGGCCTAATGTTTGAGCGTAAAAAAATGATGACGCCGGATAACCCTCTTGCCCAACGGTTGGCGGCTGGCTTGTCAGAACTCATAGCCCGCCAACTACTGCCATATAAACTGGTGGACTCGGAGGCCTTTCGCAAATTTGTGGCCATTGGAACACCACAATGGAAGGTCCCAGGAAGGAAGTATTTCTCAGAGAAGGGCATCCCAGAGCTATATGGCCATGTTCAGCGGCAAGTGAATGTATCTCTGGCACACAGTGTCGGTGCCAAGATACATCTGACCACAGACACGTGGTCTAGCAAACACGGGCAGGGAAGGTATATCAGTTTTACTGCCCACTGGGTGAACCTTCTGACGGCCGTCAAGCATGTAACCCGTGGCACCCGTGTAGATTTGGTTTTACCGCCACGGATTGCATGCAGGCCTGACTCTTCTTCTCCTCCTCCTACTCCATCCTCCTCCCTCTCCTCCTCAGCTGCCTCCTCCTTTTCCGCTGCTAGCGTCTCTTCCACTGCACCGCCCAAGCTCCCCAGAACCTATTCCACATGCCAGGTGAGACGTTGCCATGCCGTGCTGCGTCTGTTGTGCCTGGAAGCAAAGAGCCACACTGGCCCGGCACTCCTTTCAGCTTTGCGTTCACAGGCAGATGAGTGGCTAACACCGCTCAATTTGACAGTTGGTAAAGTGGTGTGTGACAACGGTGCCAATCTGCTTAGCGCATTGAAACAGGGCAAAATCACGCACGTGCCGTGCATGGCACACGTCTTAAACTTGGTCGTGCAGCGATTCCTTGTCAAATACCCTGGGGTCCAGGACATCTTGCGGCAGGCAAGGAAAATCTCGGCCCATTTCAGAAGATCTTACACGGCCATGGCTCGCCTTGCTGACATTCAGCGGCGACACCATCTGCCGGTCAGACGTCTTATTTGCGATTGCCCGACGCGATGGAACTCAACCTTCTATATGCTTGATAGGCTGCTCCAGCAGAAACGTGCAGTTAACGTCTACCTGTATGAACTCTGCGAAAGAAACGGTTCTGGGGAGCTGGGTTTTTTTTCACCGCGCCAGTGGCTGCTCATGCGCGACACATGCAGACTTCTGCGGCCATTTGAGGAGATCACCAAACTGGTCAGTCGCAGCCATGGCGCCATCAGTGACATGGTACCTTATGCCTTCTTTCTGGAGCGTGCATTGCGTCGTGTCATTGATCAGGCTGTGGAGGAGCAGGAGCGGGAAGATGAGGAAGTCGCAATGCTGGATGAATTCCCAGGGGGGGCTACTCTATCTGAGACAAGTCAACAACAGGAGTCTGATGAGGAGTCAGAGGAGGATGGTGCCGGGGCGGATGAGCAGGAGCAAGAAGAGCATGCTTTAAACCTTTCTGGGATCCCTGTTGTGCGAGGATGGGGAGAGGAGAATGAAGAGGACGACATTATCCTGGATGATGAGCAGGAGCCAGGCCACCACACCGCTTCCACTTTAGTGCAAATGGGGGCCTTCATGCTCCAGTGTTTTAATAGGGACCCCCGTATAAAAAGCATGAGGGTCAAGGACCAGTACTGGGTGGCAACGTACTTAGACCCCCGGTACAAACACAAAATGGCGGAAATGTTACCGCCGTCGCAGAGGGCTGTCAGAATGCAGCACTTCCAGGCCTTGCTTCGAGAAATGCTGCATTCTGCTTTTGCGTGCGCTGGCAGAGGAGCAATTCCCACTCCCAGAGAAGGATTTGCGGGTACCAATCCAACAGCGCCTGCAAGAAGAGGCCGGTTTGAAGATGTGTTGGTGACTTCGGATATGAGGTCATTCTTTCAGCCGACCCATCGACAGGTGTCATCCGGATCCAGCATCAGGGAACGCCTAGACCGTCAGGTGTCCGACTACATTGGGTTAACGGCCGATGTGGACGCTCTGAGGAGTGATGAACCCCTAGACTACTGGGTGGGCAGGCTTGACCTCTGGCCAGAGCTTGCCCAATTTGCAATCGAACTGTTGGCTTGCCCCTCATCCAGTGTCCTGTCCGAAAGGACGTTCAGCGCAGCAGGGGGGATTGTGACCGATAAGCGTACTCGCCTAGCTCACCACAGTGTTAACTACCTCACATTTCTAAAAATGAATGAGGCATGGATCTCGGAGGAATTCAACACATGTGATCAGTAGACCATGTATATGTCTATAAACAATTTTTGGAATCAAGCACACAGACCTTCTTAATTCATTTGGCTCACTTCCCTGACCCAAAAAAGCACACCGTACTATATGCCCCTACCCTCCTCTTTGAAGAGGTTGAGCGGTGTCATATTTCTACTGGGGCTGCTTATTATGAGGGGTTCCCACCATCCCTGTGCTGTGCTGACTTCCTCCTGGGTGTTCTTATTATGAGGGGCTCCCACCATCCCTGTGCTGTGCTGACTTCCTCCTGGGGGTTCTTATTATGAGGGGATCACACCATCCCTGTGCTGTGCTGACTTCCTCCTGGGGCTGCTTACGGTGCTGCTGTCAGCGCTGTATGTCACGGAGCTGCTGTCAGCGCTGTATGTCACGGAGCTGCTGTCAGCGCTGTATGTCACGGAGCTGCTGTCAGCGCTGTATGTCACGGAGCTGCTGTCAGCGCTGTATGTCACGGAGCTGCTGTCAGCGCTGTATGTCACGGAGCTGCTGTCAGCGCTGTATGTCACGGAGCTGCTGTCAGCGCTGTATGTCACGGAGCTGCTGTCAGCGCTGTATGTCACGGAGCTGCTGTCAGCGCTGTATGTCACGGAGCTGCTGTCAGCGCTGTATGTCACGGAGCTGCTGTCAGCGCTCTGTATTACGGTGCTGCTGTCAGTGCTCTGTATCTCCTGCACCCTCTTGTTTGCCTACCCTGGTCCCTGACCTTCCCTCTCCTCCATTGCCTTCATTAGCTCCATAGTCCTGAATTGTCAGAACAATTTCCCAAATAAAAAAAAAATGCTTGTAGTTATCGATCCCAAATTCACCTCATACATGTATTATGCTATTGTCCAGGTGGTGGGACTACGTGCTACCCCCTAATAATTACCCCGTGGCCGCAAATTCGACCTAAAGGTTTGCGAAATTCGCCTCCCATTGAAGTCAATGGAGCCCGCGGCGAACGGTCGTTTTCGCGAACGTTTGTGTCCGTTCGCGTTTCGCGTTCGCGAAACGTCCCGTCGGAAGTTCGTCCATCACTAAATACAACCATAAAACACATAGTGAGGCCGGATAAAGTATAGAACATCTCCAGCGTAACCCTACTTTGTTACATAAAAGCATGAATACTGGGCTGCGATTATTCAACATGTTTCGCTCATAGCTCGAGCTTCATCAGGAATTGGCGCAGCAGCAGATCATAAAAATTGAGTCAGAATCCCATGGGTCTATGAGTATGTTTGCCGTTAGTAGTAAATAAGTGAGAAGTTGGAAAAAAGGTGCAATCAATGCACCTACTGGCCAGTGAGTACATAAACTAGAAGTGACGCGTCACCCAAAGGTCTGGGCAGTTGAATCAATAATGGTCCAGATTAATTTCAAAATGGCCAGTATGAAAATAAACATTGGTGTTGCCAGATAATTACTTTATTGATCTCTGTCAAGTAGAGTACAGAGATACCAGCTTCGAGGTATCCCGTTCAGCAGTTCATCCTCCGTCAATTGCCAACAGCCCTTTTTGGCCCCCCCTTTTTTTGCTTTGCTTTACATATAATTCTGGGATGTGGTATCTTGATTTCAATCCTCTCTTCTTAATTTTGAAATTAACCAATTGTAACTACTTTATGTGCACCCACAGTGGTGTATAATTCAGGTTTATGATATTCAGGTTCATTATACACCGCTGTGCACATACAGTAGTTACAATTGGTCCTGCCCCCTGCCACCTTTTTCCCCACCCACCAATGTATAAACACCAGCTGTTTGTCTATACACGGGTTGTCTGACAAAGATCTCCAGATATCGGTCCCACTCCCACCCATCCCCGACATCAGAGGTTGGACTTGACAGCTCCACTCACTCTCATTGTGGCCGTACGCCCGCCAGTTTGCCCACCAGACCCTGGCTGTGCTGGATGGATGTTCACACTGCTGCATGTCCTGATAGACTGCACTTATCATCCATCAGATTCTGCCATTCTTGCCTCAGCTCCTGTCTGCTGGTAATCAAGCTTTTAGAAGATACAGTAAGTGTGCATTGTTTAATTGATGTCTTTGCAGTTTAACCACTTTCAGACCGGACCAATTTGCTGGTCAAAGACCAGACCACTTTTTGCGATTTTTGGCACTGCGTCGCTTTAACTGACAATTGCGCGGTCGTGCGACGTGGCTCCCAAACAAAATTGACGTCCTTTTTTTCCCACAAATAGAGCTTTCTTTTGGTGGTATTTGATTACCTCTGCGGTTTTTATTTTTTGCGCTATAAACAAAAATAGAGCGACAATTTTGAAAAAAACGCATTATTTTTTACTTTTTGTTATAATAAATATCCCCCAAAAATATATAAAAAAAAATTTTTTCCCTCAGTTTAGGCCGATACGTATTCTTCTACATATTTTTGGTAAAAAATCGCAATAAGCGATTATTGATTGGTTTGCGCAAAAGTTATAGCGTTTACAAAATAGGGATAGTTTTATAGCATTTTTATTAATAATTTTTTATAATTTTTTTTTTTACTAGTAATGGCGGCGATCTGCGATTTTTATTGTGTCTGCGACATTGTCGGGGACCCATCGGACATTTTTGACCCATTTTTGGGACCATTGTCATTTATACAGTAATCACTGCTATATAAATGCAGTGATTCCTGTGTAAATGACACTGGCAGTGAAAGGGTTAACCAGTGGGTGGCAGTGTAGGGGTTAAGTGTTCCTAGGGGTGTGTTACTAACTGTGGGGGGGTTGGGCTTTCATTTAGTGTACACTGATCTCTGCTCCAATCACATGGAGAAGAGATCAGCGTCACTAGTTGCTAGGCAGAATGGAAAAAATGTTGTTTACACAGCATTTCCTCCATTCGGCCGCTCCGTGAGACGATCGCGGGGATGCCCGCGGCGATCGAGTCCGTGGGTCCCGCGACCGGACTCACGGGGGTCCCGACCAGCGCGGGAGCGCGCCGCCGGCGGCGCGCTCCCGATGGCAGGGTGGCATCGAATATTGGACGTACCTGTACGCCAATATGCCTGCCCGTGCCATTCTGTCGACGTACATCGTCGTGCGCTGGTCGGGAAGTGGTTAACTAGTTCCTGAACCCTGAACTCTGTACATTGCACTCCTGAACCTTGCACTGTGCACGCAACGCATTCCTGAACCTTGCACTCTGCACGCAACGCATTCCTGAACTTTGCACTCTGTACGTAGCATCCTCCTGAGCATTGAAGAGAGAGGTTTGGGACTTTGTATGAAGCATGCAGCTGAGGGGGTGACCATGATGCAAATTGTATCTGATTAGTTTGTTATACATCTATCATTAACTAAACATCAACACAATGCACATAAAGAGTATAATAGAAAAAAATGTATTTCATATATGATGCGTACAACCAAAACATCATAATAATATAGCATAATAATAACCCATGTATCACACAATACATATATAAAAGTGCCCAATTGTTACAATATACTGCAATAAAACAGAATAAAATTGATGGAATGATCCTGACTGTAAACATGATAGTGGCATCAACATAGCTCGATGCATTTCGTGGATGACCTCCACTCATAAGGAGCAGATGCTTGATATATATCTATAATTAATAAGTTGTACAAATTAACCCCCCCCCAACCAATCAACCACCGCAGTTGTACTGCGGCAGGTTGCTCCCCTGGGCGAAACGACGTACTTCGGTTTGCCTTTTGACCACTAGTGGGTGCACGCACAACCAGCGGCGCCACGCCGGAGCCGATGTGGGTTCCTAGTGGGTGCGATGACCACCGGTCAACCACGATTGCTCGTGACAGAGCGAGAACTGGCATTTGTGTGTTATCTCATGGGAGAGGAGACAGATCGTGTGTTCATACCAAGTATGAACACTGATCTCTCTCCTCCCCTAGACAATCCCATTCTCCCCAGATAGAACAGACACTAGGGAACACAGTTAACCCCTTGATCGCCCCCTAGTGTTAAAACCCCTTCCTTGTCAGTGACATTTATACAGTAATCAGTGCCTTTTTATAGCAATGATCGCTGTATAATTGTCAATGGTCCCAAAAATGTGTCAAAAGGATAGAATTTGTCCACCGATATATCGCAGTCCCGATAAAAATTGCAGATCACCGCCATTACTAGTAAAAAAAAAAAAAAAAAAAAAAAAATAATAATAATGCCATAAATCTATTGTCTATTTTGTAGACGCTATAACTTCACAAACCAATCAATGCAATTTTTTTTACCAAAAATATGTAGAAGAATACATATCGGCCTAAACTGAGGAAAACATTTTTTTTTTAAATTGGGATATTTATTATAGCAAAAAGTAAAAGATAGTGTTTTTTTCAAAATTGGCCCTCAGCATGGTGGTTAGTTCTTGTGGGCGCGCTTCCGTGATAAGGCCGGCTCACTGTATCACTTGGCCCCGCCCCCTGGCGCACCGCGTCATTGGATGTGATTGACAGCAGCGTGAGCCAATGGCTGCGCTGCTTTCAATCCATCCACTTTAGCCAATCAACGGCTAGGCTGAGCGGCGAAGAGGACATTGGGGGGCGAGCGCAGCAGGTGAACGGGCTCAGGTAAGTAAAACGGGGGGGCTGGGGGGGGCCAGTATTGTATGATGTTTTTTCACCTTAATGCATAGGATGCATTAAGGTAAAAAAACGCAGAACTTTACAACCCCTTTAATAATCGGTCTCAATGTAAGGGGTCAGAGGAGGAAAAACAAAAGTATGGAAAATATCCACCCATACTTACAATATAGCTACAAGTCTGAAATAGAGCGATGAGAGCTATACGTAACATTCTCATGAGCCCCGCACTCTGCAATGTGCAAATCGTGGTGAAATCCCCTATATATAATCAGAATAAACTATACAATCGATGTACTTATTTTACATTTTTTTATGATGATTATATATATATATATATATATATATATATATATATATATATATATATATATATATATATATATATATATATGGTGGTTTCACCACTATTTGCACATGGCAGCTCTGCAATATTTCTTACCTTTTGCAGAGAGGGTGACACCATCACTACTATGTTCTAATACAAGGGCTGATTTGCATCTCTTATTATTGTATGTAGGGGGTTTCACCATTATTCGCACATTGAAGCTCTGCAATTTCTGAAAATATGTTTGCAGAGGGGGGGCAACACCATCACTACTATATTGCAATACATTGGTTGATTTGCACTGGATATTCATTTATAGGTTTTACCATTGCACTTATAAGTCCATCTGTAGAATTGTATAAAGGAAGTGAAGGGTTGTGCTGAATTTTTTGGTATAAAAAAAACCTCCACTTGTTGACCATGTCCACACCCACTTTTTGGCCACATCCACAGGTGCGCGGTAGCACGCTGCATTAGCACCCTCACTTTTACTTCAAGCACCACCATAGGTGACAGAATTTTAAATACTCAGGTAATTACTTATTTTTAGAATAGATTAGATTTGATAGGGATGTAAATTAAAAGAGAAATGTTTTCCTCGAGTATTTTTTTGTTGGGGAGGTTTCACAGGCCGCTTCAGTGACAGACTTGGTTAACTCCTAAGTTGCACCTGGGTTGCCCACCCTTATAGGACAAGCGCCTCAGGTCAGGTGCTTTGGAAGTACTTTGAAGCGTGTGCAAACTAGTATTACTTCACTGGTAGCGTTGTAGAAATTTGCGATTACTGGTTGGTAGATATTACTTGCATACTGTTTGCTGTAGCAGCCCGGGGGTTCTATGATGTGCCCAGGTTGGCGTTAAGCGTTCCGGGAAGGCTGTGGAAAAGCATATACGCCTATTGGTAGCCTTTGGCGCTCATGGGAAAAGGTGGAAAGCTCGAGCAGGTAGGGATTTTTAGTCAGAAATAGGGACAAAATAAATTAGGAATCTCCATTGCTCACATCTAGATATCATGAGAGCAGTAAGTACTTTTGTATGTATGTTCATGTAATCTGGTAAATTTTCTTTAACCACTTCAGCCCCGGAAGAATTTACCCCCTTCCTGACCAGAGCACTTTTTGCGATTCGGCACTGCGTCGCTTTAACTGACAATTGCGTGGTCATGCGACTTGGCTCCCAAACAAAAGTGATGTCTTTTTTTTTTTGCACAAATAGAGCTTTCTTTTGGTGGTATTTGATCACCCCTGCGGTTTTTATTTTTTGCGCTAAAAACAAAAAAATGCGTCCATTTTTTTAAAAAAACGCATTTTTTCCTCAGTTTAGGCCGATACATATTCTTCTACATGTTTTTGGTAAAAAAAAATTGCAACAAGCATTTATTGATTAGTTTGCATAAAAGTTATAGCATTACAAAATAGGGGATAGTTTTATGGCCTTTTTATTAATAATTTGTTTTTTTTACTAGTAATGGCGGCAATCAGCGATTTTTATGGCGGACACATCGGACATTTTTTACACATTTTTGGGACCATTGTCATTTATACAGCAATCAGTGCTACACAAATGCACTGATTCCTGTGTAATGACACTGGAATTGAAGGGATTAACCACTAGGGGGCAGTTAAGTGTGCCCTGGGGAGTGTTTCTAACTGGGGGGGGGGCGTGGCTACGTGTGACACGTCACTGATCTCTGCTCCCGATCACGGGGAGCAGAGATCAGTGACACTGTCACTAGGCAGAACGGGGAGATGCTTGTTTTCATTAGCATCTCTCCATTCTTCATCTCCGTGAGACTATCGCGGGTATCCCGTGGCGATCGAGTCCGCGGGACCCGCAACCTGACTCATGGAGCTTGACGTTAGTTAGGCTGTACGAGCTCTTCTGCCGACGTATATCGCTGTGAGGCGGTCGGCTAGTTAAAAGATGAAAGAAGGGAAGATTGCAAATATTTCTATGGCACCACCTAGGGTGTTAAAAAGACTGAGGAAATTAAGGAGACTGATGTTGCTGTGGTGCATATGGGAAAAAAGGGTGTTAGCTGTGCGATCTAAACTTAAAGCTTTTTCTAAAATACAAAAAATTAGAACCAGAGTTACACAGAAAATTGGAAGGGATATGTTAACCACTTCCGGATTGCCACACGACAATGTAAGTCCCTACTTTGCGGACGGATATCGTTGTTATGGCAGGAGCTAGCTACCATAACCCCAGAATCCCCGTGTTAGGCCAGCGGTCCGGTACAAGATAAAAGTGGTCTCTGCGGCAGATCCGCCGCGAGATCACTTATATCAGCGGCGGGAGAGGGGGCCCCCTTCCCGCCGCGATCAGGTGCCCTCCGCCGCTTAGTGGAGCCATTGGCGGCGGAGGCGATCGGGTCCTTCCCGTAGCTGTGCATGGAGACAAGTAAGGAGAAGATGGCTCCCACCCGTCTCCATGACACTGTGGGGCAGAAGCGACATCAAAACGTCACTTCCGCCCAAATGTCTTAAAGGGCCATTTTTTAAATGACAACATTTTTTGCATTTTTTATTTTTTTTGCATTCTAGTGTAAATATGAGATCTGAGGTCTTTTTGAGCCCAGATCTCATAATTAAGAGGTCCTGTCATGCTTTTTTTTTCTATTACAAGGGATGTTTATATTACTTGTAATAGAAATGAGAGTGACATTTTTTCTTTTTAAATCAGTGGCAGCGGCAGAAGCAGAAGCAAAACGCATATTTGAGTAGCACCCTCATATGAAAACTGTGTTCAAACCACATATGTGAGGTATCGCCATGATTGGTAGAGTGAGAGCAACAATTCTAGCCCTACAGTTCCTCCGTAACGCAAAACATGCAACCTGTAGAATTTTTTAAATGTCACCTATGGAGATTTCTAACGGGTAAAAGTTTGTAGCCATTCCACGAGCGGGCGCAATTTTGAGGCGTTACATGTTGGGTATCAATTTACTCGGCGTAACATTATCTTTCACATAATAAAAAAAATTGGGCTAACTTTACTGTTGTCTTATTTTTTAATTAAAAAAAGTGTCGTTTTTTTTTTTTTTTTTAAAGCGTGCTTGTAAGACCGCTGCGCAAATACGGTGCAACAAAAAGTATTATAAGGACCAACATTTTATTCTCTAGGGTGTTAGAAAAGAAAAATGTATAATGTTTGGGGATTATGTTTGGGGGAGTAATTTTCTAGCAAAAAAAAACTGTTTAACTTGTAAACACCACATCTAAAAAAGAGGCCTGGTCTTAAAGTGGTTAAGGGTTAAACAAGAGAAAGCTTCTTTGATTAAGTTACCACAGCCACCAGTGCATGCTAACACAGGGGTAAAAACAGAGATTTGTTCTTACTGAGTGTCAACAAATATCTCAAGAGAATAAACAGACATACAGTACATAAAGAGAATGAACATTAATGGACCAGTCATAGTAGAAGTACAGTAGTATATGAGGAAGGTCTCCCCTTTACGAATATTTGTTTATAGAATTATAGAGTATAAGTACTTAAATTGCTTGCAAATGGTGTGTAATTGTTTAAATACATGTTTAATGTGTTTTGATGACTCTTTAAAAGGTGAAGATGTACAAATGAAGGAGTTTTAGGTTTGCAGGAGGGATGTGCAGAGAGGGAGTGTTTTAACCACTTCCCGACCGCCGCACGACGATGTACGTCGACAGAATGGCACGGGCAGGCATAAGGGCTTACATGTACGTCCTTGCCTTCCCGCGGGTCGGGGGCCCGACCGGGCCCCCGCCCGGTGCCTGCGGCGGTCGGTATTCGTTCGGGAGCGATCCCGGATGAGGGGACGGCCATTCATTCATGGCCACCCCCTCGCGATCGCTCCCGACGAATGAAAATCCTCCGTGACATCACTTCCTCTCCTGTAATGTAAACACAGGAGAGGAAGTGATGTAATCTCTCCTCCCTGTCGGTATTTTTCCTTCCGACACCGAGGAGAGAGGATCGGTGAGTTGCACCAACACGACACTACACAGTAGAACATGCCAGGCACACTCACACCCCCCCCCTGATCACCCCCCCAATTACCCCTGCCCCCCAGTCACAGTGACACCAATGTCATTTTTTTTTTTTTTTTTTGCATTGGTGTCATTTGTGACTGTAATAACTGTTAGGGCAGTTAGGGTTAGCCCCCTTTAGTTCTAATGTACCCCCCTAACCCCCCCAATAAAGGTTTAACCCCGTGATCACCCCCCGTCGCCAGTGTCACTAAGGCTGGGTTCACATTGCAGCGGTTTATGAGAACGAATGTGATTCGCACCGCACTGCAGTGCAAATCACATCCGATCTCTGTGCGATTCGAGTTCAGCCATACAGATAGTATGGCTGAATTCGCATCGCACCCACCGCAAATTCGCACGGGACCCTTTTTTTGGCCCGCAGCAGAATCGGATCGCATGGGTGTTCACGCCATGCGATCCGAGTTTGCAGATCGCACTGCGATATGCGAACTGATCTGGGGGTGTCATTAACATTTCACTGACACTCCCAGCAGTTCGCATAGGGCAGTGTGAACTGCCGCCGGGAGGCATGCGATGCGGGAACCCGCCGCGGATTCGTGGCATTCCCGCATCGCTCCAGTGTGAACCCAGCCTAATAAGCGATCGTTTTTCTGATCGCTGTATTAGTGTCACAGGTGACGCTAGTTAGGCAGGTAGGTATTTAGGTTCGCCGCAGCTTTTTATAGCGCCAGGGACCCCCATATACTACCGCATAAAGCCCCCTGATTGCCCCCTAGTTAACCCTTTCACCAGTGATCACCATATAACTGTTACAGGTGACGCTGGTTGGTTAGTTATTTTTTTATAGTTTCAGGGCACCCGCCATTTATTACCTAGTCTCACTAGTGTACCCCTAAATTTAGGGGTGTCTACTTTCCAAAATGGGGTCATTTGGGGGGCGTTTGTGCCATCTTGGCATTTTATGGCCTTCAAAACTGTAACGCCCTTAGAAAGCCTGAAGGCGGTGCTTGGTTTTCGGGGCCCCGTACGCGGCTAGGCTCCCAAAAAGTCCCACATATGTGGTATCCCCGTACTCAGGAGAAGCAGCAGAATTTATTTTGGGGTGTCATTTCACATATGCCCATGGCATGCGTGAGCAATATATCATTTAGTGACAACTTTGTGAAAAAAAATAAATAAATAAAAGTTTGTAATTTTCCCGCAACTTGTGGCAAAATATAAAATATTCCATGGACTCAACATGCCTCTCAGCAAATAGCTTGGGGTGTCTACTTTCTAAAATGGGGTCATTTGTGGGGGTTTTGTGCCATCTTGGCATTTTATGGCCTTCAAAACTGTAATAGGTAGTGAGGAGTGAAGTCAAATATTTACGCCCTTAGAAAACCTGAAGGCGGTTCTTGGCTTTCGGGGCCCCGTACGCGGCTAGGCTCCCAAAAAGTCCCACATATGTGGTATCCCCGTACTCAGGAGAAGCAGCAGAATTTATTTTGGGGTGTCATTTCACATATGCCCATAGCATGTGTGAGCAATATATCATTTAGTGACAACTTTGTGAAAAAAAAATAAAAAAAAATTAAAGTTTGTAATTTTCCCGCAACTTGTGGCAAAATATAAAATATTCCATGGACTCAAAATGCCTCTCTGCAAATAGCTTGGGGTGTCTACTTTCTAAAATGGGGTCATTTGTGGGGGTTTTGTGCCATCTTGGCATTTTATGGCCTTTAAAACTGTAATAGGTAGTGAGAAGTGAAATCAAAAATTTACGCCCTTAGAAAGCCTGAAGGCGGTGCTTGGTTTTCGGGGCCCCGTACGCAGCTAGGCTCCCAAAAAGTCCCACATATGTGGTATCCCCATACTCAGGAGAAGCAGCAGAATTTATTTTGGGGTGTCATTTCACATATGCCCATAGCATGTGTGAGCAATATATCATTTAGTGACAACTTTGTGTAAAAAAAAATAAAAAAAAATTTTTTTGTCATTATTCAATCGCTTGAGGCAAAAAAATAAAATATTCAATGGGCTCAACATGCCACTTATCAATTTCCTTAAGGGGTCTACTTTCCAAAATGGGGTCATTTGGGGGGGGGGGTTTGTACTGCCCTGCCATTTTAGCACCTCAAGAAATGAGATAGGCAGTCGTAAACTAAAAGCTGCGTAAATTCCAGAAAACGTACCTTAGTTTGTAGATGTGACAACTTTTGCGCAAACCAATAAATATACAATTATTGACTTTTTTTTACCAAAGACATGTGGCTGAATACATTTTGGCCTAAATGTATGACTAAAATTGAGTTTATTGGATTTTTCTAATAACAAAAAGTAGAAAATAACGGAAAATTCCTATCAAAATACTTACCGTAATTTTCCTTTCCTGATGGACTCCATGGCAGCAACGTGTGGGTTAAGTCCCGCCTCCACTACCCTATAGGACACCACTCCCATAAATCTTTGCTCCCTGCCCATGGCCGTGTTCGGTAACTAGCCTACTCCAGCCATTTTGGGAGGGAACTCCTGCTGCCATGGAGTCCATCAGAAAAGGAAAATTACGGTAAGTATTTTGATAGGAATTTTCCATTTTCCTGACAGACTCCATGGCAGCAACGTGTGGGAAATAACTCGCCAAACACACTCGGGTGGGCAAAAATGCTGAACGAAAATGTATGTAACACTGTCAACCGACAGCACCTTTAAACCAAAATCAATGGAAGATAAACTGGTAGGTTCGACACAATAGTGAGCCATAAATGTATGAATGGATGACCAAGAGGCAGCCTTGCAGATAAACTCAGGAGCCACATGACGTGAAGCTGCCCAAGAAGTAGAGAGACTTCTCGTGGAATGTGCCGTAACCGCCTCAGGAGGAGCCAAGCCCTTCTCTTTAAAAGCCCACTGGATCGCCTGAACCACCCACGTGGCGATGGATCTGACCAAAGCCCAAAGGCCTTTGTTTTTACAGTGAAAAAGAACAAAAAGATAATCCGATTGCCGGAAAGAAGCTGTTGCCTCCAAGTATCGTTTCAGAATAATTCCCATGTCGAGAGGATGAAGATCCTGACTCCCAGCCGAATTAAAGGTAGGAAGAGTAATATCCTGAATTTCGTGGAAGACTGAGGTAACCTTTGGATTCGACCCCAGCATTGGCACTAGGACCACTCTGTCAGGAAAAAATGTGAGGAAAGGATCCTTTGATCCTAAAGACTGAAACTCAGAGACTCTCTTTGCTGAAGATATGGCTACCAAAAAAGATGTCATTAGGGACAATTCTTTGATTGAAAGTGTTCTGTCCAGTTGTGAGAAGAAGACGAGAACCAGCGGTAAATCCACTTGGGGAATCTAGGTTTCCTCTGTGGTCTAAGTCTAATTGCTCCTTTAAAGAATTGCTGAACCAAGGGATGTTTAGCCCAGGATACTCCAGAAAAAGCTGAAATTGCAGAGACTTGTACACGAAGAGCGCTGAAAGATAGGGGAATGTCTAGTCTGGACTGTAAGAGACCCAAAACATCCTGAACCGTCAGATTACCATTAGAGCAAGACTTGGAAGACAAGTGACTTGTGAATCTAGACCAAATCCTCTCATACACCTGGTTGGTACTTTTCCTCCTTGCACTCATGAGAGTAGGAAAGGCCTCCTTGGGACAACCCAGAGCCTCTAATCTTCCCCTCTCAAAAACCAGACCCTCAGACATAGATGGGCCGGACAGGGATGGAGCTTCGAGCCCTGGGATAGAAGATCGGGTCTGAGAGGTAAGGGAATCGGATCTCTGACGCTGAGGAGCATTAGAAGCGGAAACCATGGCCTGTTGGGCCAAAAAGGTATTACAGCTTTCACCTCTACTGCTTCTGATTTGAGTCTCCGCAGGAACTGTAGAATAATAGGAATCGGAGGAAAGGCGTAAGCTTTGTTGAACCGCCATCGATCCGTCAGTGCATCCACTCCGTAAGCCTGAGGATCCCGAAACCTGGAATAATACCTTGCCAGTTTCTTGTTGCAAGGAGAGGCAAATAGGTCAACCTCTGGGGAGAAACACAACGTTAGAATCCGCCTGAAAACTTCCTCGTGAAGAGACCATTCGTTGTTGTCCAGATTGACTCAAGACAGGAAATCCGCTTGGACGTTCTGCGTTCCTGGAACATAAGTTGCTGTAATGCTGACCAGGTTCTTCTGAGCCCAAGACATGATTGGCTCTACCCCCTGAAGAAGGGACAGACTCCGAGTACCTCCTTGTCACCTTATATATGCCACTACTGTTGTGTTGTCTAGTCTGAGAAGAACTGAAGTTCCTGAGATCAGATGACGAAAGGCTAGGAGCGCCCGGAAGGCTGTCTTTAATTCTAGAATATTCGACACCATCCCCCTGGAAGGGAAGTCCCAGGTGCCTTGTGCTACTTCCGTCAAACAGTGGGCGCCCCAGCCCCTGTTGCTGGCATCCAAAGTTATTGATATCCATGAGATGGGGAGAATGGAATGACAATTGAATAGATTCTCCTTCTGAAGCCACCAGGGCAGAGAGATTCTCATTGAAGATGTGATCCGGATAAGTTGAGTCTTGTCGCCTAACCATTGGTGAAGAAACCCTTTTTGGAGTGGTCTCATCTTCCATTGGGCCCACTTCACCATTGGAATGGTGGCCACCATAGTGCCAATAATTCTCAGGCACTGAAGAGCCGGGAGATGGGAGGCTGAGAGGGCCGGACGAATTCTGTCCCGAATTACCGCTACTTTCTCTTCGGGTAATGAGATGGTGCCCTTCACTGTGTTGAAGAGTGCGCCTAGGAATACAAGAGACTGAGAAGGAATTAACTGACTCTTTTCTAGATTCAGGATCCAACCGAATTCTTGAAGAGTGGAAATAACCTGATCCTTGTGCAATAACAGACGGTCTCTGTCCTGGACTAGCAGCAGAAGATCGTCCAAATAGTGGTGAAGACGAATCCCCTTGGATCTCAATAGAGCCACTACGGCCAACAACACCTTTGAAAGACTCGGGGGGATGTTGAAAGCCCGAACGGAAGACATACGAACTGAAGATGTGGTTTTCCTACTGAAAATCGCAGAAACTGCTGAAAATCTTCTGCCACAGGGACATGAAAGTAAGCGTCCTTTAGGTTTATTGAAAACATCCAGTCGCCTGACTGTTGTATTGTTGACAAGGTTTCCATCTTGAACCTTTCCTTTTTGATAAAATGATTCAGATGTGTAAGGTCTATGACTGGCCTCCAAGAACCGTTTTTCTTTTGGACCATAAAAAGAGGAGAATAAATTCCTCTCCCTCGTTGATCATCTGGCACGGGAACGGCAGCGCCTTGAGCCAATAAAGATTTCACGTAGGCCAACAGGATCTGCCTTTTTTCTTCTGAGGTCGGAAGGGAGGTGGGAACATACTTTAGTCTTGGGGACCTGCTGAAGGTCCAAGAATGACCTGAAGAGACCGTTCTGACGGATCAGAAGTCCTGGACTGAGGCTGCCCAGACATGCCGAAAAAGTAGAAGATGAGCCCCCACCTGGCCTATCTGAGCGGACCCAATCTCAAAAAGATTTGGTTGGTTCCCTCTCTCCTGTCGCACTGCTCTTGGCGGATTTCTTGAAAGGAGGACTGCCTTGACTTCCATGACCTGGAATATTTTCGACCCGGTCTATAGCTACGGGCCTCCCTGGCCTGCTCTTGATATTGCTTTTTAGGAAAAAATCTCCTCTGGCTTTCTAAACGTCTATCCTGAGGGAGAAACCCCGACTTCCCACCAGAGGCCCGGGTTATGGCATTATCCAACTTATTCCCAAAAAGGGAAGAACCCTCGAAAGGGATACGGCACCACACCTGTTGAGATGCTGGATCAGCCAGCCAGGGACGGAGCCCAAGAGCCCGTTTGGCGGTTACAGCTGAAAGCATAACCCGAGACACTAAGCGGATGATGTCAATCGAAGCCTCCCCCAGAAAAGCCGATACAAGCCGTAACTCCTGGATAGGAGAGTTTTTGCGACTTCATCCGAAATGTTTCTGAGGGTATCATCCACCCTGTCCGTCCAGACTTCCATGGCCTTGGACATTGCCGCTAAAGCCAATGCTGGCTTGCATGCCAAACCAGCAGTGAGGTAGACTCTCTATAAATCGGAAACAATCCGCCTATCTAAGGCATCCTTAAATGAAACTGTATCTTCCAATGGAAGGGTTACATGTTTTACTAGTCTCATCACCGCTGCATCCACGAGAGGAGCTGAAACCAGATACTTGACCTCATCCTCCTTAAAGGGATATAACCTTAGGACTTTTGAGAGCATACTATTCTTTTTCTCAACTTTAGTCCATTCATCCGTGATGACCTCACCAAGTTCAGACAGGAATGGAAAGTTAAGACGCTCCCTTTTAAGTTGCTTAAAATACTTCCTTTGTTTGGAAGGATTAGCCAAGTTCACAGCCTCTCTGATAGCCTTCACCAAGGGGGAGAGTAAGGCAAAGTCAAACCCCACACAGGTACTATCTTCCTCAGATTCACTGTCTGATGCAGCAGCTGAAGGGTGGTTTGTTAGAGAGGCCTCCCAGAGCTCTTGAGCATGCGACTCCCTGACTGGAGACTGAGGTGACTCTGACTGAGGCACAGGAGCCTGACTGGCACCGATCCCCTTGAGGGATTCTTCACCACATTTTCCACAAGGGACCTTAGATGCTGGTCCGTACCCCCTCTCTCACTAGAGGCTTTGGAAAAGCAGAGGTCACACAGGGATTTCCCAGTAGGAACTTGCGATCTGCATCCCCAGCAAGTATTAATAACTGAACGGCTGGATGAGCCTTGGAGGAGCGAGATCGATCCTCGCTACGGCGCCCGGATCTTGAGGGTGAGCCGTGATGTTTAGACTTAGAATATGAATGCCGGTGGTAAGACTTAGAAGAATCGCTTCCTCTATGCGTTGAGCTGCGTTGCTGTTCTGAACTAGATGGGCTAAGACAGAGATAGAAGAGACACACAGATAAGGAAAGATAACAGACTGACTAATACCGGACCCCCCCCCCCCCTACTCCCCCCCCCCCAGACAGTACCTATTATGAGAGGGCTGGCCAAATACAGGCGGAGGTGAGTCCATATCTCTAGGGGTTTCCATAAATGCTGCAAAGACATATAAGTAAGGCTGAGAGCACCATACACACACACGCCCACCCCCCTCTTCCCAGAAGGCCACCTACCTCCACAGAAGGTAATCCTGGACAAGGGGAAGTCACGTAATAGCCTACAAGCAATCCCAAAGCTTGCAGGCTATTTCCTATATTTAAATAGGGCGCCTTAGTGACGCCATCATCGTATCCTGTGCGCCGCTACTGCGCATGCGCGAATAGCGTCATTTTGCCGCTATCGCGCATGCGCGAACCAAGCCTCGTTCCTGTGCCGCACTCGTGCATGCGCAGAACGAATGTATCTAATGAAAAACCAGGAAGTGAGCGGCGGCTGGAACGCAGGCTAATCCAGCCGCCATGCCTATACCCTTATACATGAAAACACAAAAAACAAACGGAAATGAAGGAAAAGCAAGGAACAAACACAAACTGCTGCCATGAAAAAGAGGAACAATCTTACCGCTCCCACACGATCGTCTCCAGGCCGAAGGTAAGAACAAAACATACCGGACTTCTCAGGGCAAAATAGGTCACCTGCTATTTAGCTAGGCTATCCGACTAAATGCGCAGCCTGCCTGCCAGTGGCTAGGTTCCTGGCTTCCTCCAGCGCTTATATCCAATGCCCACTCCATACCCCGCTAGTAGCTAGGGCTTAACGGAGTCATGCGACAATTCCATCCAGTCGCAATTCGGCCAAACCAACAATGGAACCGTGTGGGAGCAATCTTCAGGTAGAAAGACCATAATGTCTGGTCCTACGGAGGAGGACAAAAAAAGAACACGGCCATGGGCAGGGAGCAAAGATTTATGGGAGTGGTGTCCTATAGGGTAGTGGAGGCGGGACTTAACCCACACGTTGCTGCCATGGAGTCTGTCAGGAAATCATTTTTTTTCAACATTTGCGGTCTTTTTACGTTTATATCGCAAAAAATAAAAATCGCAGAGGCAATCAAATACCATCAAAAGAAAGCTCTATTTGTGGGAAGAAAAGGACGCAAATTTTGTTTGGGTACAACATTGCATGACCGCGCAATTACCAGTTAAAGCAGCGCAGTGCCAAATTGTAAAAAGACCTCTGGTCATTTACCAGCAAAATGGTCCGGTCTGAAAGTGGTTAATGAAAAACACCCTACATTGTGTTAAGGCTAAACTAAGTGGGCTTAAAAGTGTTTTTAATGAACACACCCTACATTGTTGTCTGGTTAAAGCAAGATTAGATTTGAAGGAAAAGTAAGAGAGGAGGTATTAAAGTTAAATTAAAGGAGAGCAGCCAGAAGACCCAGGGAGCATTAAGGTCTTAGGATTTGCAGTGGAAAAGGTAATAGAACTTACCACTAATCGTTCAGGTGGAGCTCGCACCTAGAAACTTAGGAACACTCTGCAGCTAATCCATAGATTTGGAGGCAGGTGGGCATAGTACCGATATGTCTGATAAAAGATCTCATTCTGCAGGTCGGACTCAATAAAGTTCAGAGACAAAACACTCCGAAATGAAATGGGTTAAAAAAAAAAACCTGGAAGTGACATTAGAGAGCTTCCAGGTTTGAAGGGGACAAAGGAAACATTGACAGCAGAGCATACCATTCTAGGCAGGTAAGCCATGTTTGCGGTAGCTAGGGATGAGCCGAACACCCCCCGGTTCGGTTCGCACCAGAACTTTCGAACGGACCCCACGTTCGTTACGAACGTTAAAACCCCATTGAAGTCTATGGGACTCGAACGTTCGAAATGGAAAGTGCTAATTTTAACGGCTAATATGCAAGATACTGTCCTAAAAAGGGTTTGGGGACCTGGCTCCTGCCCCAGGGGACATGGGTCAATGCCTAAAATGTTTTTAAAAATGGCCGTTTTGGCGGGAGCACTGATTTTAATGACGATTAACCACTTTCAGAACGGACCATTTTGCTGGTAAATGACCAGAGGTATTTTTACAATTTGGCACTGCGCTGCTTTAACTGGTAATTGCGCGGTCATGCAATGTTGTACCCAAACAAAATTTGCGTCCTTTTCTTCCCACAAATAGAGCTTTCTTTTGATGGTATTTGATTGCCTCTGCGATTTTTATTTTTTGCGATATAAATGGAAAAAGACCGCAAATTTTGAAAAAAAATGATATTTTCTACTTTTTGTTATTAGAAAAATCCAATAAACTCAATTTTAGTCATACATTTAGGCCAAAATGTATTCAGCCACATGTCTTTGGTAAAAAAAAAAAGTCAATAACTGTATATTTATTGGTTTGCGCAAAAGTTGTCACATCTACAAACTAAGGTACGTTTTCTGGAATTTACGCAGCTTTTAGTTTACGACTGCCTATCTCATTTCTTGAGGTGCTAAAATGGCAGGGCAGTACAAAACCCCCCCAAATGACCCCATTTTGGAAAGTAGACCCCCTAAGGAAATTGATAAGTGGCATGTTGAGCCCATTGAATATTTTATTTTTTTGCCTCAAGCGATTGAATAATGACAAAAAAAAAAAATTTTTTTTTTTTTTTTACACAAAGTTGTCACTAAATGATATATTGCTCACATATGCTATGGGCATATGTGAAATGACACCCCAAAATAAATTCTGCTGCTTCTCCTGAGTACGGGGATACCACATGTGTGGGATTTTTTGGGAGCCTAGCCGCGTACGGGGCCCCGAAAGCCAAGAACCGCCTTCAGGTTTTCTAAGGGCGTAAATATTTGACTTCACTCCTCACTACCTATTACAGTTTTGAAGGCCATAAAATGCCAAGATGGCACAAAACCCCCACAAATGACCCCATTTTAGAAAGTAGACACCCCAAGCTATTTGCTGAGAGGCATGTTGAGTCCATGGAATATTTTATATTTTGCCACAAGTTGCGGGAAAATTACAAACTTTTTTTATTTTATTTATTTTTTTCACAAAGTTGTCACTAAATGATATATTGCTCACGCATGCCATGGGCATATGTGAAATGACACCCCAAAATAAATTCTGCTGCTTCTCCTGAGTACGGGGATACCACATATGTGGGACTTTTTGGGAGCCTAGCCGCGTACGGGGCCCCGAAAACCAAGCACCGCCTTCAGGCTTTCTAAGGGCGTTACAGTTTTGAAGGCCATAAAATGCCAAGATGGCACAAACGCCCCCCAAATGACCCCATTTTGGAAAGTAGACACCCCTAAATTTAGGGGTACACTAGTGAGACTAGGTAATAAATGGCGGGTGCCCTGAAACTATAAAAAAATAACTAACCAACCAGTGTCACCTGTAACCGTTATATGGTGATCACTGGTGAAAGGGTTAACTAGGGGGCAATCAGGGGGCTTTATGCGGTAGTATATGGGGGTCCCTGGCGCTATAAAAAGCTGCGGCGAACCTAAATACCTACCTGCCTAACTAGCGTCACCTGTGACACTAATACAGCGATCAGAAAAACGATCGCTTATTAGGCTGGGTTCACACTGGAGCGATGCAGGAACGCCACAAATCCGCGGCGGGTTCCCACATCGCATGCCTCCCGGCGGCAGTTCACACTGCCCTATGCGAACTGCTGGGAGTGTCAGTGAAATGTTAATGACACCCCCAGATCAGTTCGCATATCGCAGTGCGATCTGCAAACTCGGATCGCATGGTGTGAACACCCATGCGATCCGATTCTGCTGCGGACCAAAAAAAGGGTCCCGTGCGAGTTTGCGGCGGGTGCGACACGAATTCAGCCATACTATCTGTATGGCTGAACTCGAATCGCACAGAGATCGGATGTGATTTGCACTGCAGTGCGGTGCGAATCACATTCGTTCTCATAAAGCGCTGCAATGTGAACCCAGCCTTAGTGACACTGGCGACGGGGGGTGATCACAGGGTTAAACCTTTATTGGGGGGGTTAGGGGGGCACATTAGAACTAAAGGGGGCTAACCCTAACTGCCCTAACAGTTATTACAGTCACAAATGACACCAATGCAAAAAAAAAAAATGCAATTGGTGTCACTGTGACTGGGGGGGGGCAGGGGTAATTGGGGGGGTGATCGGGGGGTAAAGGGGGGGTGTGAGTGTGCCTGGCATGTTCTACTGTACGTGTGGTGTGTTGGTGCAACTCACCGATCCTCTCTCCTCGGTGCCGGAACAAAAAAAATACCGACACGGAGGAGAGATTACATCACTTCCTCTCCTGTGAGGAGAGGAAGTGATGTCAGGGAGCATTTCTATTCGTCGGGAGCGATCGCGAGGGGGTGGCCATGAATGAATGGCTGCCCCCTCATCCCGGATCGCTCCCGAACGAATGCCGACCGCCGCAGGCACCGGGGGGGGGGGCCCGATTGGGCCCCCCACCCGCAGGAAGGCAGGGACTTATATATACGCCCATATGCCTGCCCGTGCCATTCTGCCGACGTATATCGTCGTGCGGCGGTCGGCAAGTGGTTAAAGTGAAAAAAAAAGTGAAATATTCCTTTAAATATGGTGCCTGGGGGGTGTCTGTAGTATGCCTGTGAAGTGCCACATGTTTCCCGTGTTTAGAACAGTCCCTGCACAAAATGACATTAAACGGAAATAACACCATTTAAAACTGCTTGCGGTTTTAATGTTATATCTGGTTCCTGCAATATGGTTGAAAATCATTGAGAAAAATGGCATGGGTAGCCCTCCCTGCCCATTACCAGCCTATTTGGGTTTCGTACGCATATTAAGGGGAACCCCGTACCCATATTAAAAAAAGGAAATGCGTGTGGCCCCCAGGCCCTATATACTCAGAACAGCAGTATACAGGCGGTGCAAACAAGACAGGGACTGTGTAGGTTTGTTGTGTTAAGTTGAATCTGTTTGTAATTTTCAACTGGTACATTTTTAAAGTGTAGCTCCAGTCAAAAAAACTATTTTTAAGCTTTTTGGAAAACATAGGGAAGGGTTATCACCCCTGTATAATTTGTTTTGTCGTCCATCTTTTTTCATCTCACTTGCTGTTGTCTCCTTCCGTTTGCAAGTAGGAGATGTTTGTAAATTGGATGTTTGAAAGTAGGGGCCTGCCCTATATGCTCTGCAGAAATGGCGGAACAAGGTGTTGGTTTTGCCACAACATTGTAAGCCCTCAAAGTGACTCTTGGTGGGCGCTGGAGCGCCCTGCTGTGAACGATTATATCAAGAATTGTAATTACATGCCATTGTTGAACAGTGGTAGAAAAATTGACCTTATAAGTCCTCACCGTTACTCTGGGTGGGCACAGGAAAGGGCCCTCCTGTGAAATATTATATCAAGAATTGTAATTACATGTCCCTGTTAAACAGGGGCAGAAAAATTGGGCCTTAGGCACTGGTGCCACCACACTCCAACCTCTGCCATATACTCTAGTTTTATTGCAGGAATTAGCCCTGCTGCAAAGCATTGCATCAAAAATTGTACTTAAACGCCCCTGTTAAACAGGGGCAGAAAAATTGGGCCTTAGGCACTGGTGCTGGTGCCACCACACTCCAACCTCTGCCATATACTCTAGTTTTATTGCAGGAATTAGCCCTGCTGCAAAGCATTGCATCAAAAATTGTAATTAAACGCCCCTGTTAAACAGGGGCAGAAAAATTGGGCTGCTGGCATCACCCAGAACCAAAAATGTTCTTCCAACATATCAGCGGAGGAGGAAGAGGATAGACAATCAACATAACAGGACAGTCACTCAGCATCAGCATAGGCAGTCTTGAAGGGATGTGGTATTTCAAAAAAAATTATTCGGTTACATCAGCTTCAGGTGCTTGGTAGCTGTGGGTGATCCAAGACTGATTCATCTTGATGAAGGTCAGTCGATCAACTGATTCGGTGGACAGGCGCACCCTGTGATCGGTAACAAAGCCACCAGCAGCACTGAAGGTGCGTTCCGAAAGAACGCTGGATGCAGGACAGGCCAGTAGCTCGATTGCATACTGTGCAAGCTCTGACCAGTGATCCATCCTCAAGACCCAGTAAGCCAGAGGATTTTCAGTGGGAAAGGTGTCCAAGTCTGACCTTGCCCCTAGGTATTCCTGCACCATGTAAATTAGACGCTGGCGATGGGTGCTGGAACCAATCATACCTTGGGGCTGCGGACTAAAAAATTGTCTGAAAGCATCAGACGGCCACCTTCTCCACCGCTCCTTCTGACTGATGCCTCAGCAACACGTTGTCCAGGACCAGGAGTTTGTGACCTCCCAGTCTCTGGGAACGCGTTGCACAGAGCTTTCTGCAAGGCCTCCCGGAGATGTCTCATCCTCTGCTCCCTCTGCGATGGCAAGATAAGGTCGGCAACCTTACCCTTGTACCGTGGATCAAGGAGAGTGGCCAGCCAGTAATGGTCCCTCTCCTTGATCCGAAGAATACGAGGATCCTTCCGCAGGCTTTGCAGGATCCGGGAGGCCATGCAGCGTAGGTTAGCTGAGGCATTCGGTCCGGAGTCCTCTGGGTCACTAAGGACAACATGATCCGCAGCTACCTCCTCCCAGCCACATACAAGTCCACGTGTTTCTTGGGACTGTAAATCATCCCTATAAGACTGCTGCTGCTGATGCTGATGCTGAGTGCCAGCCTCCACCTCCATGCTGACACAATCATCCTCCTCCTCCTCTTCCTCCTCCTCACCCTCTTCCTGTGTGATGGGTGGCACAGCAGGAACACTGTCTGGATAAAGGGGGCCTTGAGAGGCAAGGAAGTCCTCCTCTTCCTGCCTCTGTTCTGCCTCAAGTGCCCTGTCCATTATTCCACGCAGCGTATGCTCCAAGAGGTGGACAAGAGGTACAGTGTCACTGATGCATGCACTGTCACTACTCACCATCCTTGTGGCCTCCTCAAACGGTGACAGGACAGTGCATGCATCCCTGATCATGCCCCACTGGCGTGGTGAGAAAAAACCAAGCTCCCCTGACCCTGTCCTGGTGCCGTAGTCGCACAGGTACTCATTGATGGCCCTCTGCTGCGTGTGCAGCCGCTGCAGCATGGCCAATGTTGAGTTCCATCTGGTGGGCATGTCACATATAAGGCGGTTCTTGGGCAGGTTCAACTCCTTTTGGAGCTCAGCCAGCCGAGCACAGGCATTAAATGATCGGCGGAAATGCACACAGACTTTCCTGGCCTGCTTCAGGACATCATGTAAGCCGGGGTACCTGCCCAAGAACCGCTGCACCACCAGGTTAAGGACGTGAGCTACACAGGGCACATGGGTCAGTTGTCCCTGTCGGAGGGCGGAGCGGAGGTTGGTGCCATTGTCGCAAACCACCATTCCTGGCTTAAGCTGGCGTGGCGTCAACCACCTCTCGGCCTGCCCCTGCAGAGCTGACAAAACATCCGCCCCAGTGTGGCTCCTGTCCCCCAAACAAACCAGCGCAAGCACGGCATGGCATCGTTTTGCCTGCGTACTTGCGTAGCCTCTGGAACGCCTACAGAGGACCGCTGGTTCTGAGGACAGAGCACTGGAAGAGGCCATGGAGGAAGAAGAAGAGGAGGGGGTGGAGGAGAGAGGTGTGTCACAACCAATAGTAGCATTTTGGAGGCGTGGTGGCGGAACAACCTCCAACACTACTGCACCTTGTCCTGCATCCTTCCCAGCAGCCAGAAGAGTGACCCAATGGGCCGTGAAAGACAGGTAACGTCCCTGTCCATGCCTGCTGGACCATGAGTCAGCGGTAATATGCACCTTACCGCTGACCGCCCTGTCCAGCGAGGCAAGGACATTGCCTTCCACATGCCGGTAGAGAGCCGGAATCGCCTTCCGTGAGAAAAAGTGGCGTTTGGGGACCTGCCACTGAGGATCCGCACATTGTACAAACTCACGGAAGGGGGCCGAGTCTACCAACTGAAAAGGCAGCAGTTGAAGTGCTAGCAATTTAGCCAAGCTAGCATTCAACCGCTGGGCATGTGGATGGCTGGGAGTAAACTTCTTCCGCCGGTCCAGCAGCTGGGGCAGGGACATTTGCCTGCTATAATCGGATGTGGATGTACCACTAGCAGAGTTCCCGGAAGCACTTGGCTGTGACACACCTAATTCTACACCTTCATTCCTCTCAGAGCAGGTTTCAGAGAGGACTGAAGGTCTAGTGGGGTTGGAGATGCCAGCTGATGAGGAGCAAGGAGAGGTCCGCTTTGTTCTTTGGTGTGGGTCTTTGAGGTACGCTTGCCAACGAGCTGCATGGCAGGTCAACATATGTCTGGTCAAGCATGTGATGCCCAAGCGGCTGATGTTTTGGCCACGTGAGATACGCTTGAGACATATGTTGCAAATAGCAGCGGTGCGATCTGATGCACTCGTCTCAAAAAAGGCCCACACCAAAGAACTTTTAGAATAACGCGCAGAGGAAGCGCTCTGCGCAGGCGGAGCTCTGCGGTGTGATTCAGTCGGTGTGCTGCCCCTAAGCTGGCCCCCGGAGGGCATCCTGCCTCGTTGGACATGTGCCTCCTCCTCCTCCTCCTCCTCCTCCTCCTCCCTCCTTCCAGGCACCCACGTGGAGTCAGTGCCCTCATCATCCCCTCCCTCTTCATCGCTGTAGCAAACCTGGCAGTATGCTGCAGCTTGTGGAACATGACTGCCAGATTGCTGTCCTTCTTGAGCATCCCCTCTCTCTGCGCTCACGCTACTGCCTTCCTCTAGCTGAGTGTCATCATCAGAGCCCACCAAACACTGGGCATCCTCCTGGAGCATGTACCCAACACTGTGCTCAAAGAGTTCAGGAGACTCCTCAGGAGGACGTGATGGGTCTAGGGAAGGAGTCACTGATGATGACATTGAGAGGAGGGAAGACGATGCGTTGGCAGCTGCTTTGCTACTACCCTGAGACTGGGTGAGAGAGGATGAGGAGGATGAAGAGGGCTTGGTCATCCACTCTACCAAGTCGTTGGCATGTTGCGGTTCAACATGTCCAGCTGCAGAAAAGAAGGACAAGCATGTCCCATGGCCACGTGCTGATGACAATGCACCGCGTCCACGACCAGCACTGTTGTCTCTAGACACAGAGCCTGCTTGCCCTCTTTTATCGGCTCGCGCCTGTCTGCCTCTCCTTGCTGGCCTTCCAGACATGGTAATGGCCTGAAGGGAGTTGGGTAAAACAGTAGTTGGGTAGTTTATATTGTGCTGGAGGCACACAACACCCACTAACTCCTGCAGATGCCTTTTTTATAGAACAGCAGAGATAAACGGGTATATAGCGGTATGTACTGGGTACAGAGCATGCAGACAGCACGCACTATCTCCTGACACTACTGACTGCAAGCTCTATTATTAAAGATGGACCACTAGCTATATAGGTGAGGTGAATATCACGGTGTATACTGCGGTCAGGGCACGTAGACAATAACCAGAAAACAGCAGAGTTAAAGGGGTATATACAGATGTATACTGTGCTGTGCTGGAAGCACACACAACTTCCAATAACTCCTGCAGATGACAATTGGGCCCAAATAGAGAACAGCTATGTAGGTGGATATAGCGGTATGTACTGGGTACAGAGCACGCACTATCTCCTAACACTACTGACTGCAAGCTCTATTATTAAAGCTAGATCACTAGCTATATAGGTGAGGTGAATATAGTGGTGTATACTGCGGTCAGGGCACAGACAATAACCACTACACAAGAGCAAGATAGGAAATCAGCCAAAAACGATTGGTGTGTAACTGTGTTGAAGGTACACAGAACACCCACTGCTTCAGACGCCAACACACTACACGAGGCCGCCTCAAAGGCGGCCTTATATAGTGTGGGGCGTGCACTACACAGCCTGAGCTATGATTGGCCACAGGCAGGATGCCTGTGGCCAATCATGGCTCTCCTCGCTGCTGGCGATGCGATTGGCCAAGCATGCGGGGTCACAGTGCATGCTTGGCCAATCACGAGCCAGCAATGCACTGCGCCATCGCAGTGCATTGTGGGCCGTGCGCGCCACACGAATTTTGACGTTCGACTCGAACACGAAGCTCATCCCTAGCGGTAGCTCAGCAGAGTTAATTTCCATACATTGATGGATAATGAAATTATACTCAAACCAAGGTATAGTCAGGAATTAAATGAGATCATCAAGGGCTGTCCAGATCTTAGGATGTAAACTGGAATTAGGAGAATGTTACAGTAATGTTTTGGATGTGCAACTTATAATTTCAAGCCGTAGGTGCATGATATGGCTGCATTGACAAAGATATATTTGCTTGTTTGCTTGTATGCTCACATTTTTAATTACTGTTTGAAGTATGGAAAAATAGGAAAGTGTATTTAGCAATGAAATATTCTCATCTCTGGCTAGTTTTAGGTTTTACTGATTTAAAAATCAAAAGAGAAAAAGCTTTCGGTTTAACCAGCTCCCGACCGGCGCACGCCGATGTATGTCAGCAGAAAGGCACGGGCAGGCATATTGGCATACAGGTACTTTCATTTTTATATGCCGCCCTGCCATCGCGTGCACACCGCTGGCGGCACACTTGCGTGCCAGTCGGGACCCCCGTGGGTCCAGTCGTGGGTTCCTGTGGACTCGATCGCCGTGGGGATACCCGCGATCGTCTCACGGGGAGGCTGAATGGGAAGATGCCATTGTAAACGGCATCTCCCTGTTCTGCCTAGCAACAAGTGAAGCTGATCTCTGCTCCATGTGATTGGAGCAGAGATCAGTGTTCACTAACACAAAGCCCAGCCCCCCACAGTTAGTAACACGCCCCTAGGAACGCTTAAACCTACACTGCCACCCCCTGGTTAACCTCTTCACTGCCAGTGTCATTTACGCATTTGTATAGCAGTGATTGCTATATAAATGACAATGGTCCCAAAAATGTGTCAAAAATGTCCGATGTGTCCGCCATAATGTCGCAGTCACAATAAAAATCGCTGATCGCCACCATTACTAGTAAAAAAAATTATTAATAAAAATGCCATAAAACTATCCCCTATTTGGTAAACGCTATAACTTTTGCGCAAACCAATCAATCACTTATTGCGATTTTTTTTACCAAAAATATGAAGAAGAATACGTATCGGCCTAAACTGAGGGAAAAAAGTTTTTTTATATATTTTTGGGGGATATTTATTATAACAAAAAGTAAATATAATGTGTTTTTTTCAAAATTGTCTCTCTATTTTTGTTAATAGCGCAGAAAATAAAATCCGCAGGGGTGACCAAATACCACCAAAAGAAAGCTCTATTTGTGGTAAAAAAAAAGGACGTCAATTTTGTTTGGGAGCCACGTCGCATAACCGCGCAATTGTCAGTTAAAGCAAAATGGTCTGGTCTGAAAGTGGTTAAGATGTTAATTTTTTCAGACAGTCTCAAATTGAGAAGTTGAGAAATTGAAAAGTTTTGAGAATATATATATATATATATATATATATATATACATATATATATATATATATATATATATATATATATATATATATATATATATATATATATATATGTATGTATATATATATATATATATATGTGTATATACATATATATATATATATATATATATATATATATATATATATATATATATATATATATATATATATATATATATATATATATATATATATATACCCATGTATTAAGATTGAAACTAAGAAAAGGGGAACCTGACATTGAAAATAATATTATTACTGATTTCTTAAATGAATAACACTTAATTTTAACACCTATAATATTGCCATCTTTGTTCGGTATTATCAATAATAGAAGTTGAATAATTAAAGTAGCTGATCTGATGAAGTAGATTCTAATGAATTTTATTTTATGGATGCACTTCATTATAAGTATTACTTGAGAATGCATATTGCTACATTTGCATTCCATATTCAGGCAGTCCTACACTTGCTGGAGGGGAGAGTAATGTTGAATCAACTGTGAATTGTTGAGAAGGTTATATGTATAGATTTAAAGTATGTTTTTATTACATGTTTATTGCTGAAAGGTTGCAACTACTGTTAGTATATTCATGGAATGTGTTGGGCACATATTATTAAGCCCATGCCCAATGCACTGTTAATTGGAACCATATATGGAGAACGTACGTGACATCACTACTAAACTACACGTATTTAAAGATACCAAAATGTACTCTTTAGAGGAATCTGATGAGATAATTAAATAGATTAAAAAGTTTAAGATAATTGCAATACAATTTTTTAAGAGTAGCATTTTAACTTACAGCTGGGTTATTTCCATTATTTAAATTATTATTTAAATATTTAAATTATTATTAAATATTTAAATTATTATTTAAAGTCTAACTTTAAGGAATGGAATTGACTATTTTCACATTGTTGAAGGTTTGGAAGGTATTTTTCAATATCAACACATGTACTATACTTCAGATTGATATAATTGCCCTGGACTCCGAAGTCTACAATAAATGGCAATTGTCAGTGCTGTGCTCAGCCCTTCCTTCTCTGATCTGACCGCTTATCTGTCAGATAATTGCCAGCTCCTATATCTCCACAGTGACTCACCTGTTGATGATATCCTGCAAGTCAGTCCTGCCTACTTAAGCCGTCCAGTCCAGATGAACTCTGCCTTCACCTTTATCACATCTCTAGAGACACTCTACTGTGTTTCTGTTAGACTTGCTTGGCTGACATTCCTTCTGGCTAAAGATCCTGTTTGCTGTTCTACTACGCTCATCTCTGGCTCCCTGACGTTTTGGCTTGTCTGACTATCCGTTCCGATTTCTGAACTCTAGCTATGTTTTGACTATTTTTACTCCATTTACCTTTTTTTATTATTATTAAACAAGTGTGATTTAACTATACTTCTGTCTCAGTCTGATAGCAATATGGTTTGAGTAGAGGAGCCTAGGGTGGTGTTATATGTAGAAAAAAATATGTTGTTCAAGATAATCAATGGAAAAAAATAGATTATATGTTTGGAAAGAAGTAGGACAGTAAGCCCATTTATTGATATTGAAATGTAAAAAATGGATACTTGGAATTGCACGAAGACATTGCCTGTTACAAAACAAAATGAATGGTTTATTTGAGCAAATGTTTTTAATTCTGCTTAAGCGGTTATACATATGTCTGGATATTCCACTGTTTCATACGGGGGGGGGGGGGGGGGGGGTCCCGCTATTACACCCCTCACACCAGGGCGTTTTGCAGGCGCTATAGCGTTAGAAATAGCGCCTGCAATCCGCCCTAAAGAAGCTGCGCCATTATGTGTAGTGTGAAAGCCCCGAGGGCTTTCACACTACAGCGGTGCGCTGGCAGGATGTCAGAAAAAAGTCCTGCCAGCAGCTTCTTTGGAGCGGTGAAGGAGCGGTGTGTTTACCGCTCCTCCACCACTGCTCCCCATTGAAATCAATGGGGCAGCGCTGTATCACCCTTTCGCGGCCGCTAGCGGGGGGGTAAAAGCGCCCCGCTAGCGGCCGAAATGCACCGCAAATCCAGCAGTAAAACGCTGCTAAAAATAGCGGCGTTTTACCGCTGACGCAATGGGCGGTGTGGTGTGAAAGGGGTCTTAGAGGCATGAAGTGTTTCTGGTGTGTTGCTACCCTATAGGAGTTAATACAATTGGGAAAAACAAATAAAAGTAGGGGAAGTTTGTGCTCCAGGCATTACGCCAAAGAAATAGTGGTTAAGAAAGAAACAGTGAAGCAACTGAAAGGTTGTGCAATTTATGTATTAACCACTCCAGCCCCAGAAGGATTTACCCCCTTCCTGACCAGAGCACTTTTTGCAATTCTGCACTGCGTCGCTTTAACTGACAATTGCATGGTCGTGCGACTTTACACCAAAACAAAATTGACGTCTTTTTTTTTTCCTACAAATAGAGCTTTCTTTTGGTGGTATTTGATCACCTTTCTGGTCTTTATTTGTTGTGCTACAAACAAAAAAAGAGCAACAATTTTGAAAAAAATGATCTATATTTTTTACTTTTTGCTATAATAAATATCCCAAAATAAATATAAAAAAACAAAAATGTCCTCAGTTTAGGCCAATATTTATTCTTCTACATATTTATGGAAAAAACAATCAAAAAAAGAAAATCACAATAAGCATATATTGATTGGTTTGCGCAAAAGTTATAGCGTCTACAAAATAGGGGATAGATTTATAGCACTTTTATTATGTTTTTTTTAGTAATGGCGGTGATCGTGATTGCGACATTGCGGCGCACACATCGGACACGTAGGACACTATTTTGGGACCACTGTAATTTATACAGCGATCAGTGCTATAAAAATGCACTGATTACTGTGTAAATTACACTGGCAGGGAAGGGGTTAAACACGAGGGGGGCGATCAAGGGGTTGTGTCCTAAGGAGTGATTCTAACTGTAGGGGGAATGGGCTCACTACAACATGACATAGATCCCTGCTTCCGATGACAGGGAGCAGTAGATCTCTGTCATGTTGCTAGGCAGGACAGGGAACATAGGCATCTCCCCATTCTGCCACTCCATGACACGATTGTGGGACACCGGCAGACAAAGCCCACAGGCACGGTCATGCAGTACGCGTGTGCGCGCCCACTAGCCTGCAACTTAAAGGGAACAAACAGGTACGCCTATTTGCCCACCGTTGCCATTGTGCCAACTTATATCATACCCTACCCTACCCTATACCCCAGGGGTCAAGTCCTGGGGAAAAAACTGTGGGAACTCCCACCCAAGATCCACTCCCCCACCAAAAAAAAAAAAAAATTATACGCTCATATGCATATATATTTCACAGAAAATACAGTGCAACATTTATTGTAAAGTGCCAGTTTACAAAAACAAAATAAGTTAACTTGTCAAACTAACAGAATAATCACTACAATGGGTGAACTTTCCCTTGTTCGATTCCTCCCACTAACACCAATGATGGGGGACTATTCCTTCCATCAGAGAGCAGGTATCCCCATCAGAGAGCCCCCCCCCCCCATCAGAGTTTCCCCAGAATTCCCCATCAGAGTTGTGACTGAGCCATCACAAAATAGAAAAACGTGTACCTGGATAAGTCCTTGATGAAGGAGCATGCTGCAGGGGGGGCAAAGGGGGGGGGGGGCAAAAGCCGGGCAGAGCAACTTGTTGATGAGGGCAGGGAGTACAGGTGATGTCATTGGTTGTTAGGACAATGGTGGTTCTAGCAGCCAATGACAGTATTGCAGCGGGGATCTAGCGCTGCAGATTGGCAGGCGCAGTCCTGTATGGTATAGCCGCGGCTGCTGGAGGAGGAGGACCGAGGGAGGGGATGACGCCATCCTTCACTATGCGGCGATGCTGCTTAGTGAAGGATTGGCTCGGGTGGCTCTAGTCCTGCAAGGGGAACAGCCTTCCTGCTGTGAAAAAAGTGCATGGACGCCGTTCCCATGCGTTCCTGCAGGACTCGAGCCCTGCTATACCCTATTCAGATGTCAAGTTACTTGAAGAAATTACTACATCTTTTACATGGAAATCTTTGTTGTTCATCTTTGTTGTTCTAATGCCATGGGAGGCGCTGAGATGAGCAAAGACGGACTCCTGCTGGAAAAAGTTCCTGGGAATGACACCTTGAGGGGGAGCCAATGATGCAAACCCGAGGTCTATGAATTATAGTGAGCAGCACAAGGGAGAGATCCAGATGTCAGCCCAAAGACCTAAGTCTAGCTGTGGATGTCGAGTTCTGTCCTTACAAGGAGGAAGGGTTTGGGGTGGAGAATTTTCTGTTTTTGTGGCTGAACACAGAATCAAACAGAATTCATGGGATCCTGGGAAAAGTTTGGGGAAAAAAGTTGAGAAAAGTTTAGGAAAATGGATATTATAATGCAAACCTTTTCTTTTTTTTTCTCTTTTTTTTATGGACATTCATACACCTTTAAGACCACACACACTGGACTATTAGCTAAATCAATATAAATATAAGTAGAGATGGCAGTAAATACAAAAACTAATGTAGATACAGGACTGCTCACAGTGAGACCCAAGGTCTAGAAAGGGAAAGAAAAAAATTAGCAAATTATATATTCCATTTCCATACCGCGCTCTATCATACGTATAAAATATATCAATAATAAAGTCTATTACAGGTAGTCAAATGATCCTGAGCATCACAGAGATGGATCCTGCTATGGAAAGGACCTGCTGCTATCCACAAGCCACTTGATGTTTACCCAACTGTAAGAGCATATGTTTTTATGGATTAAACTAGTTATACAGTTGTGATCATACGTTTACATACCCTGGCAGAATTTATGATTTCTTGGCCATTTTTCAGAGAATATGAATCGTAACACAAAAGCTTTTCTTTCACTCAGTGTTTGGCTGAAGCCATTTATTATCAATTGTGTTTTTTTTTTATAGTCATAATTACAAAAAAAAGAAACTACCAAATGACCCTGATCAAAAGTTTACACACCCTAGTGATTTTGGCCTGATAACATGCATAAAAGTTGACACAAAGCGGTTTGAATGGCTATTAAATGTAACCATCCTCACCTGTGATCTGTTTGCTTGTAATTAAAAGGTCAATGAGTTTATGGACTCCTGACAGACCCTTGCATCTTTTATCCAGTGCTGCACTGACATTTCTGGATTCTGAATCATGGGGAAAGCAAAAGAATTGTCCAAGGATCTGCGGGAAAAGGTTAAAAAAAAAAAAAAAGATATCCAAGGAATTGAGAATGCCAAACAGTGTTCAAACTCTAATCAAGAAATGGAAAATTAGGGGTTAGGTTGATTCCAAACCAGGTTTCAGAATGAAACTAAAATTTCAGCCACAACTGCCAGGAAAATTGTTTGTGATGCAAAAAAAAAAAAACCCCCACAAATAACTTTCCGGTGAAATACAGGACTCTCTGAAAAGATGTGATGTTGCTGTTTCAAGATGCACAATAAGGAGGCACTTGAAGAAAGATGGGCTGCATGGTCGAGTCACCAGAAGAAAGCCATTTCTATGCAAATGCCACAAAGTATCTCGCTTACAATAAGCCAAACAGTACAGAGACAAGCCTCAAACCTTCTGGCACAAAGTCATTTGGAGTGATGAAACCAAAATTTAGCTTTCCTGTCGCATCATGGCAGCATACACTCTGGGTTGTGACTCCGCCCCCACAACCTGATAGGACCACATAGCTATAAGATGAAGCCCGCCCCGGTATTCTCTTATTTTTCCTCACCTGTTGGGACCGCATGGATCATCACCCTCTTACCGCTTCGCCCCAGCCAGGTTCTAGCCTCTCCTGGGTGGAAGTCCTTACCGGTACAGCCTCTAAAGGAAGCTAAATGGAAGGAACCCCACTCTGGTGATCTCAGGGGTATGAATACTTTTTCTCTGCAAACAGAGCATTGCCTCTATAGCCGTTGGAAGTAAGCCTTAAACAGGCTGAAGGCGTATAATAAAAAGATTGGTCTTTAAGCCTTAAACAGGCTTAGTACCTGCGGTGGTCTCTGGTTTCCTCTTCCTCCCTGGTGTCACTCTGTCTACAGATTGACAGCATACTCTCTACCTTCAGTATCTCTTGTCACCTTAGGTTGTCTGGAGCCTTTCCCCCAGTGTTGCCTCTCTGCCATATTTTACTTCCTTTTGCTGAGCTCTGTAGTCCCACAACAGCATCAGCACTCTTCCTGGTCACTCTGCCGCTTTGCACATGCTCACTGTGCACTTTGGGCAGCCTGTGTATGTCTATCTATGTCTTTTCCCTTTTCCAAGATGGCGCCGTCAGCCGCACGGCGCTACTGAGCATGTGCGGCGGGACATGACCCCGCCTCCAATTTTAAAAGGGGAAGATGCCTTTTTTTAACACAGATGCCTTTTTTGCCTGTTTTTTGTGCTCAGCTGATTTTCATGACTGTTTTTTTCTGCCCCAGTGTTGCCTCTCTGTTTGGTAAGTATCTCCCCTGTATTTTTCTTCTCTTTATTCCCCTCTTGTATCTGTTATGGCTTTATCATCCTTACCCTTTTTGTGTTACCTGTGTCTTCAGGCTTCCTCTGTACCCTATCCATGGAGACCACTGCTCCAGCAGCTCACCACTAGCATAATAGGTAAGAGGGGAGGAGTTTGGTAAGTAGAGAAGATCGAAAAAGAGAGTAGGATGCACTAGAGCTACCTAAATGGTTAGCCCCATCAGGTCCGCAATTTCATCTTGTAGAGATTCCTCGCATAGAAGAAGCCGATCTGGCCATAGGCGGAGCGATTCGGTGGAGGAAGTCGCTAAGGGAAAGGGAGTCGCAGAAGGAGTTGCTCCAGGTCTCGTTCAAGGCGCAGCCATTCCCGCCGAAGAAGATCCCCTGACCGGAGGCGCCATTCACCAGCACGCCACTCCCATCCTTCTGAAAATACCTGCTCGGTATGCGGGGCCATAGCCCTTCCAGATATGTTGGCATGCTGCAGGTGCTTTGAAGAAGCCACCAGAGAGAAAGGGCAAGAACACAGAGAGCTCACAGAGTCATCTGCCCCACGTGTCGCTCCGGACATGGTGTTATCTCCACGTGGTGCCTCGCCTGCTCCCCCAAGTACTTCCAGAGAGCATGATTCTCCTTCAGATGAGGAAGAACTAGAGGCTTCAGCGGGCTTTGACTTCTCCCTAATAGAGCCTTTTGTGAGGTCAGTGAAGGGGGCCATTAGCTGGGAGGAACCCCAGGAGGCCCAACCCAAAAGGAGAAAATATTTCCCGAACCTGCTGAGAGAACCTGAAGCCTTCCCCTTCATTGATGAGTTGGAGGAACTTATCAGAGACGAGTGGCAGAGACCCGAGAAGAAAGCAAGTCTCAACAATTGGCTTGCCAAACTATATCCTCTAAAGGAGGCTAAAATTAAATCTCTTGTGTCCCCGCCAGTGGTGGATGCATCCCTCATGCGCCTGGCCAGGCACGTTACACTCCCTATCGAGGACGCCATGTCATTCAAGGACGCTCTGGATAGGAAGATCGATACTGATCTCAAAAGAGCTTACCTAGCAGCAGGAGGCGTATGCAGGCCAGCAGTGGTTCTTGCCGCTGTGGATAAGGCTATTGCCAGTTGGTCAGCCAGCACAGAAAAGATTGTATCCAAGGTGCTGATCAGGACCAGATAGGGCCCTGCAAGAACTAAGCCTTGCAGGGGATTTTGTGGTAGAGGCATCTGTGGATGCTATTAAGTTTGCATCCAGGGCTATGTTGTCCTCGGTAATGGCCAGACGGGTTCTCTGGCTCAAACCCTGGGCGGCAGATCCTGCTTCCAAGTGCAATTGGTGCCGCATCCCGTATGATGGTGAGAACCTTTTCGGCGCAAAATTGGACTCTGCTATTTCTAAGGTCACTGGCACAAAATCAGGGCTTATCCCCTTGGATAGAAAGCCAAAGCTTCAGAGGCCTCCCTTTAAGCGTAACCTCCCAGACAGGTACAGGGATGCCAAGTCCTACAGGCCTGGTAGGGAGTACAGAAGTAACTGGAAGGCCCCTCAAATGTCCTTCCTAAAGTTCCAGAAGCCCAGGACCCCGGCATCTACTGACCAGAAGTCCTTTTGAAGGTGCGTCCGCCCAGCCAGCAGTGACTCTCAAAGTTCATGCTGGTCTGGGCAGAAACAATAAGCGACCCCTGGACGTTAACCACCGTTCGCGTCGGGCACAGATAGTCATTCAGGTAACTTCCCCCGGGGGACCATTTTTGCCCAACAAACCTCCCGTCATCCTGGCAAGAGGTTAGCCTTGACCCGATATGTTCAGAATCTGCTCCAAAAGGAAGCAATTACCGAGGTGCCCCTATCCCAAAGAGGTCGGGGGTTCTATTCCCCTCTATTTCTAGTAAAAAAGAAATCAGGGGACCTACGTCCGGTCCTGGATCTAAACTTAAACCGCTCTATCCAGGTAGAAGCATTCAAAATGGAGAGCCTCCAGTCTATCCTCCAGGCCATAAATCTGGGAGACTGGATGCTCTCCATAGATCTACAGGACGCCTACCTCCATATCCCTATCCATTCAGAACTCCAAAAGTTCCTCAGTTTTTCGCTAAACCACAGACACTTTCAGTTCTGAAGTCTTCCGTTTGGAATTTCTACAGCTCCCAGGACGTTTGCAAAGGTCCTTCTTCCCGTTATCACGCATCTGAGGGAGAGGGGGCTGCGAGTCCACCATTATCTGGACGATATTCTCCTCCTCTCAGACAGCCGGGAGTCGCTGTTACAGTATCAAACGATCCTCGTCTCCACTCTGCAGAATCTGGGATGGCTCATAAACTGGGGGAAGAGCCAGACTCTTCCCACCCAGAGAATGATCTTCTTAGGAGCCCAACTAGATACCCAGTTGAATACAGTGCAGCTGCCTCCGGAGAAATCTTCCCTGTTGGTCTGGAAGGTGAAGAAGGCCATTCTAGCAAGATCCCTGTCAGCCAGAGTATGCCTCAGCCTTCTATGCTCCCTATCGGCGACCATTCCTATGGTCCATTGGGCTCAGTGGCACACAGACCTTTGCAGAACTCCTTCCTATATCAGTGGGATGGTTCATCCATGACCCAGACGATCCGGATCTCGGAGACAGTCAGGCGCTCATTGCGTTGGTGGACTCGTCCCCACAACTTAAACAATTGCAAACACATAGTCATCCCTCCTCAGGAGGTGGTGACCACGGACGCCAGTCTAGAAGGTTGGGGAGCCCACTACCAGTCCCATGCAGCGCAGGGCCGTTGGCCTTTCAAAGTACAGGACTCGGTATCGAACGTGCTGGAGATGAGGGCGGCCCTCCAGGCTCTCCTGGCCTTCAGCTCCCTTTTAAGGGGGAAGCAGGTCCTCTTAAGGATGGACAAGGTTGCTGTCGCCTACATAAACAGACAGGGGGGGACCAGGAGTCCCTCCATGATGCGGGAAGTTCTCCCTGTGATTGAATGGACACAGTTGAACCTGTCAGACCTGAGGGCGACTTACATCCCGGGGGTCGAGAACATCTTAGCCAACGCGCTCAGCAGGGAGTTCGCCTCCAACGAGTGGTCCCTGAACCCTCAGGCCTTCTCCCTCATCTGCCAGACCTGGGGTCAACCAGACATAGACCTTGCTGCGACTCCGGCAAACTCCAAATGCCGAAGGTTCCTGTCGAGGTTTCCCTTTCACTTAGCGGAGGGGACAGATTGCCTCCAGCATCCCTGGAACTTCCATCTCGGGTATATCTTCCCTCCGACTCCCCTGATAGTGAGATTTCTCTTAAGGCTCAAGAGATCAGCGGCATTGGTGATATCGGTGATTCCTTTTTGGCCCAGGAGGCCATGGTTCACCACCCTCCTACAACTGAGCACGGCAGACCCTCTTGCTCTTCCCCTGTCAGCCGACTTGCTCTCCCAGGGCCAGCTACTACATCCAGATTCGGGGAAGCTGCAATTGATGGCTTGGGGGCTGAGAGGGCTAGGTATCTATGTCAGGGCTGCTCCCAGAAGGCAGCTGATACCCTGCTCCAGGCCAGAAAACCTACCACCAACTGCACCTACCGCAGGGTCTGGGAGAAGTTTGTTGCCTTCTCTCAGGACCTTGGCCGGCATCTGTCCTCCCTTTCGGCTCCTCTGATCCTAGAGTTCCTGCAATCAGGCTTAGACAAAGGTCTTAGCTCTAGTACTCTGAAAGTTCAGGTGTCAGCTCTATCCGCCCTGACAGGGGTTAAATGGGCTCACAATCCCCTTGTTATGCAATTTCAGAAGGCCTGTCTTAAACTAAGACCACCTAGGAAGCCTTCCTTTCCAACATGGGACCTATCAGTCATCTTAGAGGTACTATCTATCCAAAGAACCCTGTTTTCCGCTGGAAAACATCTCCCTCTGGCACCTGACACTAAAAGTCACCTTCCTGGTCGCAATCACATAAGCGAAGAGAGTTTCAGAGATGCAAGCATTACTGATTAAGGAGCCATATCTGATCATTCATCCGGACAGGGTAGTTCTAAGACCTTTGGATCACTTTATCCCAAAGGTGGCATCCTCTTGTCACTTCAACCAGGAAATCAACTTGTCAGCTCTTAACACAGACTAGGGTGACCCTCATCCTCTGGATGTAAGGAGCAACATCATAAAATATCTTTCCCTGTCCAAATCCTTTAAAAGATTGGAGAACCTCTTCATCATTCCCTGTGGCCTTAGGAGAGGTCAAGCAGCGTCGGCCCAAACCATTGCCTCCTGGTTGGTGAAGGCCTACTTGCTGAGTGAGTTGTAAATTCCTGAAGACCTGAGGGCTCATTCCACCGGAGCAGTGGCCACCTCCTGGGCAGCGTATTGTAGGGTCTCAGCGGAAACCATCTGCAGAGCGGCCACTTGGTCCTCCAGGAACACCTTTATCTCTCACTACAAGGTGGACTCAGCTCAGCTATCAACAGTAGAATTGGGAAAGTCCATTATTCAAGCCAACTCTTCTATTCCTTGCTAATAAACGTTTACCTTTGCATCTCCCACCCAGTCTGCAAGTTAATCCCCAGAGTGTATGCTGCCATGATGCGACAGGAAACTGGAAAATTGTATACTTACCTTTCCGTAATTTTCCTTTCCTGTCGCATCTTCATGGCAGCATACAATATCCCACCCACAAAGGTGATTCATATAAAAAGAGAATACCGGGGCGGGGGGCGTATCTTCATCTTATAGCTATGTGGTCCTATCAGGTTGTGGGGGCGGAGTCACAACCCAGAGTGTATGCTGCCATGAAGATGCGACAGGAAAGGAAAATTACGGAAAGGTAAGTATACAATTTTCCGGTTTTTGGCCACAACCATAGACGCTTCGTTTGGAGAGGAGTCAACAAGGCCTATGATGAAAGGTACACCATTCCTACTATGAAACACAGAGGTGGATCGTTGGTGTTTAGGGGATGTGTAAGCTACAAAAGGCATAGGAAATTTGGTCAAAATTAAAAAGATTAATGCAGTATGTTCTCAAAAAATACTGGAGGAACATTTGCATTCATCAGCCAGGAAGCTGCGCATGGGACATATACGTACTTGGACATTCCAACAAGAAAATGATCCAATACACAAGGCCAAGTCAACCTATCATTGGCTACAACAGAATAAAGTGAAGGTTTTAGCCCTTGTACACACGGTCGGAGATTCCGTCGGAATGTGTCCTATCGGACCGTTTTGTCGGATATTCCGACTGTGTGTGGTATGCATCGGACTGTTTCCGTTGGAATATCCGTCGGACCAAATTTTCCAACTTGCTGGAAATATTTTCCGACAAACTGCTCCGATCGAATATACTCCGATCATGTGTAGCCTACTCCGACGGACAAAGTGCCACGCATACTCACATTCAAATTCCGACACGGAAGCGCTCTATCAGGTAAAACTACTGCTCGGAATCGATATAGCACATTCGTCACGCTGCAATGTTAAAAATTCTTTCATGAAGCGCATTCTCTTGTTCTTTAAAATGTTGCAAGAAGGAACTTCTTTTGATGCTCATAGTCGCACACACTTCTCCCGAACGTATTTCCTGACTCTTTTTAAACCATTTCGGAAATACAATTTTGGATTTCGTCACATCTACACAATTTTAGATTTAGTTTATTCTTTTTTGGATGCATTTTTTTTTTAGATTTTCCTAAACATCTCCTTTTTTGTCAGTTTGCTCATTTCTCCATTTTTTAGGTTGTTTTTTGTGTGTTAACTTACCACAACAACATTATTGTATTTTTGATATTTTGTTTTTCTTTTTTAATCTACAGGAGGTTGTTTAGTGTTGGTACCCCTTGTTATTCATTTCACTTTGTATTTTTGAAATATACCTGCCTGCTCACAAATAAACTGGCCTTTTTGAAGTAAAACACATACGCAAGTATTTCTTCAAACAAAAAATACCTTTATTTCGGTGTCAGTAACAAATAAAGAGGGAGGCAGTGATGTTGAAACTGGGGAGATTAGCGAAGCCTTTGGCCCCAGGGCACACATCAACTATTTCAACGCAAAAATTGGTGGCCTGAGGAGTACATACCTGAGGGAGTGAAGTCTGGTCCTGAAGTCCATGAAACCCGGAACAGCAGCAGATGACATCTATGTTCCCAGGCTGTGGTACTACAACAGGCTGCATCTTCTGTCAGACCAGACTGAACCCAGGTCATCACTCTCTGGTCTTTCTTCCACGCTTCCTTTCAGGCTATGGCTGTGGTGCTGGAGGTGTGGCAGAAGGAGGAGGAGGAGGAGGAGCAGGGGCATGGGCCAAACCACACAAGTGTGTTTCTTGTGTCATTTGGCCCAACAGACCTTGTTGAGGGTGTGTATAACCACCTCCTCACACAAGAGCTGTTGCCCCTGCTCCATTTTATCAAGCTTGCACGCAAGCAAGGCGGCAAAGGCCTCTTGGTAGGTGGGTTTTGCTTGGAGGGCCGCAGAAGCCTCACCAATCAGCCTCAGGGCCGACTCCTCAACATTCCCCCCCTTTCTCGCCCTTTTGCGTGGAAGGGGAGGGACCTGGCATTTAGTGAGGCTCCTTTGCCCGCCCACCGCCTGGCTGCCGCTTACCCCCGCCTCCTCCTGGCTGCCACATTCCACAGCCACCTCCTGGCTGCTGCATTCCACACCCTCCTGTTCCTGGCTGAGTTCTTCCTGTGCATGAAAAAGGGACATCGTTTGAGTTTTTGGTTCATCAAACACACACAATTTTCACATCAACACTGTTGCAAATTGTTAACCAATAGAAAAGACTATCATTCTGTGCCCAACATTTTTCTTTCTTGTCCCAAAGGTTTTGGCCACTACTGTCTATTGATATGTGAAACACTTTCAAAACTCAATTAGCAATTAGTGAGCAAAAATCAAGTTAACATCATTCATTTTTACTCCCAAAATATGTACAACAATACTATACCGGGCTCCACCTGGGCTCCTCCAGTTCTTCCTGAGTGGAAGGCCCAGGTTGGGCGTCGGAAGACTCATCGGGTGTGGAATGGAGCATAGGACGTGTGGAAGGAAGAGTAGAGAGGGATTCTCTGACCTCAGCCTGGTCTGACAGAAAATGCATCCTGTCATAATACCACAGGGTGGGAACATAAACGTCATCTGCTGAAGCTCCAGATTGCATGGACTTCAGCACCTTATTCCTCTCCCTCATATATGTACTCCTGAGGCTACCAATTTTCTTTTTTAAATAGTTGATGTCTGCCCTGGGGACAACCGGCTTCACAAACTCAACCAGTTTCAACATTGCAGCCTGCCTCTTTTGTTTGTTACTATATTGTGGGTGTGTTGGTTGCCACAGGCAGGGCATGTCTCTGTATTTATCGATGAACAGAGGGAGGAAGCTATGATCGTTGAACCCGTCCATAATGTCTGCAAGACACAACACAAGACAAACCCTAATGTCAGTCTAAACTCCACTAATGCAGGCCTCAATCTAGAAGCAGTATAGCCTAGTGATGTACCAAGTTCAAAATGCTACCTTTGTTTGTACGTTCATCGCGTCAGCTTCTCCCTCTGTTCACCGATCGTATGGACGACACATGCGTGTTGCGTTTTATGTACAGTGCGCATGCGTGAAATTCCGACACAGTGGGGAGAGCACATGGCGGAGAGAAGGCAGGTACGCACTATTAATAGTTCCACTAACGAGGAGGAGGGTGAGGAAAGCCCGGAGCCTGAAACGTCCCGATCCAGGAAGAGAAGATTTAAGGCCTCAAATATGTCTTTTGGAGAGATGTTGGAGATGGTGGACATATTGAACATGACGACTATGATGGGAAGTATGGACCTTACCCAAACTCAAATATCAGAAAGGTCAAGATCATGAATAAAGTTGTGAAGAGTCTTCATACGAATTTTGGGGTACGCCGATCCAAGGATCAACTGAGAAAACACTGGTCAGACCTGAAACTGAGGGAGCACGAGCAGTACATAAGGATCAAGCGTGTTCTTGACAAAAGTAAGTAGTTGTCGTGTGTTCATATGATTATTATTGCTTGCATACTGCTCCATGTGCTTTGATTTCATGTTGTGCAGTTTAAAATGGTCACTTTCAAGTTCATTGTTTAATTCGTTCGTAGGAAACATCGTTCTGCAGGTAAGTATTCCAGCTGAACAGTGTCCCCAATAATGTTCTAACCTTGAAGCTCTGCCAAAAGAAACAATTGTACAACACTTCCAAACAATGTTTCATATTCCTAATTCTGCCCTCTGTGTGCTAATTATTCTTTTTTTTTTCATTCTCATAGGGGAGAGAAGACTCGGCAAGTATGAAGACACCAGGGACCACACCCCTCCCAAAGAAGGCCAAATTCCAAAACCAGAAGCAGAGGAGCAGGAGGAGGAGGAGAAGGAGGAGGAGGAGGAGGAGGAGGAAGGAGAGATCATTGAGGTTGGGCAAATTGTCACCACAACAGGTGAGTGTCAGAGAACACAGCTTCATGTAAGCTCATCAATGCATGTCACCATATTTTTATTACATGGTGTGTTTTTTTGCTTTGTTTTGTAGGTGATGTGGAAGAAGATTCCCGTTTTACCAGTGAAAGTGCCCAGATCCTGATTGGGGAAATAATAGGGTGCAATCGGGATTTGGAAAATATACAGCAAAACATCAATGATGTTAAAAATAAAATGAAGAACATCATTGATGTTTTGGGGAGAGTGTGAAACAGAAAAAACTAGATAGGGTTTTAGCTTTGCTATTTTAAAACACAACTTTTGTATTTATCGAAATTACAAATTTGGAAGATGCACAGAGCGTGTAAACATGTACTATCTCCCATCATGGGGGATCAATGTACGTGTTTTGTGTAAAGTGTCTGAGATGAAGCGGTTGAAGCCCCAAAGCATGTACATTGATCCTCCATGATGGGAGATAGCACATGTTGACACACTGTGTGCATCTTCCAAATTTGGATTTTCCAGGGGTCACACCCCATGTGATGAAGGCAATATCAGCCCAGTTTGTACATACTCATGTCTGATATGGTCTTCACTTTTCAAAGTTGAACTTTGTAAGTTTCTGTGTTCTGTATTTTACGGTTTGATACATGCCTGTTTACAGAAAAACACCAAGTAAACCAAATTTTACAGAAACTCTGTTTTTGATACACACAATTTCTTGGTTTGTTGTAAAAACCTTTTCTAAACGCACATGTGAACGTGCTTGTATTAAAAAGTTTAATTATCAACATTGTGTGGCTTCTTTTTTCATTGGGCCAAAAATGTATTTGGAGTAAAATTTTAGTTTGTGCTGAGAAGGAGTGTGATTTACTAAAGGCAACTCCACTTTGCACTCCAAGTGCAGTTTTAGGTGTACTTTTGCAGTGCACTTGTAGTGCATAGTGGATGTGCCTTTAGTAAAAAGCACCCACAGTGAGGTGTAAATTTGGACAATCATGCCATTTTCCTGCCATGGTGCTGAAAATGAGCACGATTTTGGTCAGTAATGCACTACATACATTAGTTCCCAAAAAAAAGGTGTGTGTGTAGCAGACCCACAACATAATAAGATTATCTGAAGAAGAGACTGTCACCTCATCTCGCTCTGAACTTGGGTTTGCACTGTTGGTGAAAAAGGCACAACTTGAAAAAACATAAATATACCTAGGAGACACCTAAAACCAAGCCAAGCAGTAAATGAAGGAGTTTCAGAGAAAAATGTATTCTTAAAGCGGTAGTAAAGCCGCAATTTTTTTTTTTTTTTTTACCACCTGCAAAGCAAAAGGCATAATGAGCTAGTAGGCACCGCATACTAGCTCATTATGAAATACTCACCTTAGAACGAGGCCCCGACATCTGGCCCGATCCACGCTGAGGGAGCCGACATGCTCCCTCTGCGTTTCTTCCGGGTATCGTGGCTCCGGCGCTGTGAGTGGCCGGAGCCACGATATCGTCACTCCCGCGCATGCGCGCGGGAGATTTAATCCCGGCCGGGTCCGGCCACTGCCGGACCTTCAGCCGAGAATCCCCTTGTGCGCATGCGCCGCTGCAGTCAGCGGCGCATACCGAGGGGAATATCTCCTAAACCGTACAGGTTTAGGAGATATTTTTTTTTTACCTACAGGTAAGCCTTACTATAGGCTTTCCTGTAGGTAAAAGTAAAAAAATGAGTATACAACCGCTTTAAAATGCCGCTCAGACATTGTCTGGCATATCAATGGCCCCCCTACCCACAAAGTAGTCCATGTGTTGGGTTCTAACCTCACGGGCACTTTGGGGGGGGCAAGCCAGGATGAGCAGGTTCAAGGCCCGTGAGGTTATCTTCATTTTCCTGCAAGTCTGCTTCTTGTTGGCCAACTGAGACCGCATAGTTCACAGAAACTTTTTTCATAAAATTGTGCAGAACACAGCACGCCAGCACTATGTGATTCAGTTTGTATTCCGCCATGTGAATAGGCGTAAGAAAAAGGCGGAACCGGCTGGCCAGTATACCAAAAGTGTTCTCCACCACTCTTCGGGCTCTGGACAGGCGGAAATTAAAAATCCTCTGGTCTGGGGTGAGGGTCCTCATAGGGAAAGGCCGCATCAGATGGTTCGCCAGGGCAAACGCCTCATCCGCAACAAAGACGAACGGGAGTTCTTCCCGATTCTCCTCTGGGGGTGGCAAGCCCAGACTGCCACTCTGGAGACACCAGTAGAACTCTGTCCGTGCGAAGACTCCACCATCAGACATCTGTCCATTTTGCCCCACGTCCACATACAAAAACTCATTTGTTGCAGACACCACCGCCAACATCACGATACTATTAAACCCCTTGTAGTTAAAATAGTACGACCCCGAGTTGGGTGGTGGGATGATGCGGACGTGCTTCCCATCTATTGCTCCTCCACAATTGGGAAAGTCCCAACGACTGGCAAAGTGGGAGACCACAGTCTGCCATTCCTGTGGCGTTGAAGGACACTGTGTAGTGAAACAAGAACAAAAATTTGTAATTTGACAAATCAACATTGCAAGCAGATTAGACACCAACATTTTTGGTCAAAATTAGTATAACATTTTGGGAACTGAGTATTTAAAGCCTAAAGTATAAGGTCCCCTTATCAGAGTCATCACCCCCCACCCTCCCCCATCTGATGGGCCCTTGCTAAAAAATGAGGGGGGGATGTTTTGGACAGGTAACCCTCTCCACTTGATTGAGAGCTGAATGCCTAAATAATGTGTGATACTTCGGGAAGCCCCTCCTTAGTTACACTATTGGCAGCCCACCGGACAGGTAAGAAGTGTCATAATCCCAAAAAGAAAACAAAATGGAAGCACATTTTGACATTCTGCTATTACATATCCAGATAATTAATATGTTAAAAAACAAAATAAAAATAGCATTTGAAAGTATTGAGGCAGGCCCTTGCACTTCATGCTTAGGTGAATTCATCCATAAATGTGATCATCAAAAAGGTAGGTAGAGTGTGTATTGGGTTTGATCAAGTCATCAGATAGAGGATTGCTATCAGCTGAGCTAGCAGTTGGGGGGAGGGGGGTTCCTAATGAGTTTGGCACAACCCCAAAAATTAAAAAAAGTCACTCTGCATGAATTGAAGCACACATATCACATTTGTAGACATTATAGGGGGTGTTTAGGGGAAAACAATACTATGGAGCTGACAAAAGACATTGGTAAGTGACTAGACTATAGTTTTATGGGCTAAGAAGAGCATGGTGGTGAAGTTAGTGAGGCAAATATGCCTGAGGGCAAAGGGGCAGAGCATATGAATTAGAGCATATTGCAATGATGGTAATTAGGGAATGAGGAAAGAAATGCAAGACATTAGCAATCATGAAATACATAGAATGTGATGTTAAAGGATAAAACTTACCTTCATATAGTCCTTCTGCAGGACCTGAATGATGGCAGAACAGGTCTCTGGAATAATGATCCCCAGAGCCTGGGGGGAGATGCCTATAGAGAACTTGAGGTCCTGAAGGCTTCTCCCTGTCGCCAAGTAGCGCAACGTGACGATGAGCCTCTGCTCCGGAGTGATGGCTTGCCGCATGCAGGTGTCCTGCCTGTTGATATAAGGGGTCAGCAAAGCCAGCAGATGGTGAAAAATGGGGTCCGTCATCCGGAGATAATTCCTGAAATCATAAGGATTATTCTCCCGGATCTCACAGAGCAAAGGCATGTGCGAGAATTGGTCACGCTGGTGCAACCAATTCTTGGTCCACAAACGCCTCCTCTCCCTGTTCATGGACCGGGCTTGTGTCAAAGTAAGAACCCCAACACGAAGCCCCTGCACAGCACAAACTCTACGACGAGTACGTAGACGAAACATGGTTTCAAAACGGTCGGCTCGTCAGAACGGACAACAGAAAGCACCGATAAACAGCAAGGCCTGAAAGAACGACCTGAATAGCAGAAGCAAGCAGACAATAAGAAATGTCTTTCAAAGCGTACTATACCAAGATATAGTCCACAATGAGAAACAAATACTTACTGACTGCACGCACTGATTATCAGATATGCACACACAAGCACAAACCGAAGAGCAGTAGCGATCTGAATCACTAATCTGAAAAGCGCTAATCGTCTCTCACCAAACTTCTACTAACACAAGATCAGCAGAAGGAGCCCAAAGGGTGCCGGACGTGGTGCTGAACTTCCCTTTTCTAGTCCCGCCGTACACGGCTTACGTCACCGCGTTCTTGGCAACCGCAAATTCCGACAACTTGGTCCGACCGTGTGTATGCAACAGTTTCGGACAAAATCCAACGGATTTGGATGTCAGAATGTCCGACCGTGTGTACAAGGGCTTAGAGTGGCCATCTCAGTCTCCTGACCTCAATATCATTGAGCCACTCTGGGGAGATGTCAAACGTGCCGTTCATGCAAGACAGCCCAAGAATTTACAGGAACTGAAGGCTTTTTGACAAGAGCAATGGGCAGCTTTACCATCTGAGAAGATAAAGAGCCTCATCCACAAATACCAAAAAAGACTTCAAGCTGTCATTGACATTAAAGAGTGCAATACACAGTATTAAGAACTGGTGTATATAAACTTTTGATCAGGGTCATTTGGGTAGTTTCTGTTCTCATTATGATTTAAAAAGAGTAAACACAGTTGAGGGATAATAACTGGCTTCAGCCAAACACTAACCATGAGTGAAAGAAAAGGTTTTGTGTTATCATTTTCTCTGAAAAATGGCCAAGAAATCATAAATTCTGCCAGGGTATGTAAACTTATGAGCATAACTGTATGCTACACCATGAGAAGTTCTCTCTCTCTCTTTGATATATAATTCATATCGTGTTGGCTGTCTCTTCCATTGGAGGATCCATCTTCTGTAATACTCAGGCTCATTTGACTACCTGTAATGGGTGTCATGTTCCAGTGGTGAGTAGGATGTTTGCTCACATTCATGGTGGAAGATTTCACTTTGCTCACTATACAAAGTATATTCACTTCACTTGATTGGAAATTTATCAGTGACAGTTCATGGACTTTATTATTGATTTATTTTATACAAATGATAGAGTGCGATATGGAAATGTCATTTAATTTGCATATTATTCTTTCACTACTAATTCTGATGTGTTTATTGTTCTCTATCCCCTTCCTAACCAGACCAATTTTCAGTTTTCAGTGCTCTCGCATGACTGAGTAATTGTCATTCAAAATGTAACACTGTACTTTCTGTCTTTTTTCACACAAATAGAGCTTTGTTTTGGTAGTATTTAATCACCGCTGGGTTTTTTTTTGCGCTATAAAAGAAAAAAGACAGAAAATTGTGTAAAAAAAATGAATTAGAAATTTTTCTTCATACATTTTGGCCAAAATTTATACTGCTGCATATATCTTTGGTAAAAATAACCCAAATTGGTGTATATTATTTGGTCTTTGTGAAAGTTAAAGAACCTACAAGATATGGTGCCAATCTCTGAAAATCAATCACCCCTGATGCACTGACGGCCTATGTCATTTCTTGAGACCCTAACAAGCCAGGAAAGTACAAATACCCCACAATTGACCTCTTTTTGGAAAGTTGACATTCCAAAGTATTTAGTAAGAGGCATGGTGAGTTTTTTGAAGTTGTAATTTTTTCCCACAATTCTTTTCAAAATCAAATTTATTTTTATTTTTTTTCACAAAATTTTTTATTTCTCACACACATCATATGCATACCACAAATTACACCCAAAATGCATTCTAATACTCTTCCTGAGTACAGCAAAATCACATATGTGAGGCTTTTACACACCATGGCCACATACAGAGGCCCAACATGCAAGGAACACTATCAGGCGTTCTTGGAGCATAAATTACACATATAATTTCTTGACTACTTCCTACACTTTTGAAGGCCCTGGAGCACCAGGACAATGGAAACACCCCAAAAATGACTCAATTTTGGAAATAAAACAACCCAATGTATAATCTATGAGGCATAATTAGTTTTTTGAACATGTCATTTTTTCTACAAGTTTTTGGAAAATTTGTAAAGAACATTTTTTTTTTTTTTTTTTTTTTTTTACACAAAGTTGTCCATTTATACAATATTTCTAACAAGTAGCATGTACATGCCAAATATTACACCCCAAAATAGATTCTCCTACTCTTCCACAGTATGGTGATACCACATGTGGGAGACTTTTACACAGCCTGGTCACATAGAGAGGCCAAACATGCAGAAAGCACCATCAGGTGTTTTAGGGGCGTAAGTCTCAAATCTAATTTGACTACCTATTACAATTTTGTGAGGCACTCTAGTGGAATGGATGTGTCATGGATGAGCATGAATGGGGTTGGCTGAGCATGAATGAGTATGCCTGAGTATGCCTAGGTGCGGCTGGGTATAGATGGGTACAGCTAGGTGCTGCTGGGTACAACTGGGTACGGCTGAGTAGGGATGGGATTGCTGAGGATGGATGGATGATTATTGCTGAGGATGGGTGGATGGATGAGTATTCCTGAGTATGAATAGATGAGTACTGCTGAGGATGGCTGAAGGAGTACCGCTGACGATGGCTGAAGGAGTACTGCTGACGATGGCTGAAGGAGTACTGCTGAGGATGGCTGAAGGAGTACTGCTGAGGATGGCTGAAGGAGTACTGCTGAGGATGGATGAAGGAGTACTGCTGAGGATGGATGAAGGAGTACTGCTGAGGATGGATGAAGGAGTACTACTGAGGATGGCTGAAGGAGTACTGTTGAGGATGGCTGAAGGAGTACTGCTGAGGATGGATGAAGGAGTACTGCTGAGGATGGATGATGGCTGAGTATTGATGAGCATGGATGGCTGAGTATTGATGAGCATGGATGGCTGAGTATTGATGAGCATGGATGGCTCATTATTGAAGGATGGATGGCTGAGTATTGAAGGATGGACAGCTGGAGTTGTCACATATCAGCACTGTGGGCACTGCACATCCAGCCCACAGCGCTGCTGCCTCTGAACTCTCTACTCTCTGTACCGATCGATACAGAGGGGAGAGAGGAACCAGACATGACGCTGGTTTGTTTACAAGTGATCGATCCGTCATTTGAAGGAGCAATCACATGGTAAACGCCACTTCAGCGTCCATTTACTGAGATCCGTGCACAGGACCCGGCGGTCACTGATATTCCCGGGTGCACGGGAGGATGTCAATGTACGCCTTCCCAGAGTTATCCGACCGCGTTGCAGCCATCATTCGGCTATACCGCGGTTGGCAATCGGTTAAACAATGACATTATAATGTATTGCTGTGTAGGCAGTGAGCTTGTGTTGAAATCGAAAACCCAAAGTGAGGAACTTACGTGTGTCATGAGTCTGTCTGGAGTTATAAGGGAGTTTTCTAGGTGACATAATGTGACATAATGAGTTTTGCTTGGATACAGATATGTAAAGAGTTAATTATATATGACATTATGATTGGTTAAATACATGTGTAAAGGAAATGTCATTTGAACATGTACCCTAATTATTATAAAGGTAAATAGTCAGGACAGGTTATAGGTAAAAGGTGCATGCTTACACCCACAAGTGTGTGGTAGCGCGCCACATTAGCACCCTCACTTTTACCTCCAGCACCACCTCTAGCACCGCCGTAGCACCCCCCAAAAAAATTGTCTGGAGCTGCCCCTGTCCAGCTTGGATTTGAATTCTGCCACCCTCCCTCTAAGTTTTTTGTCCATCTTATCTTCTTAACATTTGGTAGTCATAGCTCAAAAGAAGTATTTTTTATTTTTTTTCTCATGGACGAAATGTGAGAAATAACTTTTATATGATACAGTCATTACATAAACACATACTACATACACTGCATATATAATTTTAGGAAAATATACTTCTAAAATAATTTACCATTTGCCAATCAAAAAAAAAATATGCCTGGGCCTCGCGGAATCCGTGGACCCCAGGTCCCGCAAACTACTATCCTTTGCTGAGCTGCAGGCCAGGTTTGACTTGCCACGACAGGAGTTCTACGGGTATCTTCAGATTCGCCACTATGGGCTGACGATAACACCAAATCTGCAATTCTCCCCCCCAACCCCATTTGAAACCCTGGTCTTAGGAGGTTCTGCTCAGAAGGGTCTAATATCTGACGTATACAAAATTCTGAATGCATATCCCTCGGAAACTAGCATGCCTATATGGTCAAGTGGGAAAGGCCTTAGGCGAGGAGATCCCCAAGGAACAATGGCAGAGGATTTGGTCTCAGGCAGCGAAAAAAGCTTGCTCTGTACACTATACAAAGAGAATATCTACAAAATCCTGTATTTCTGGTACATGACCCCAGATGTCCTTCACGCCATTTACCCCACCAGCTCAGATAATTTTTGGCGATGTCTGGGAGATATGGGCACCCTCCTTCAAATATATTGGAGTTGTCCCCGATCGCACCTTTCTGGACGTTGGTACAGCAATTGCTGGTCCGCCTCCTCGGAGGATCGATCCCTATCACAAAAAAATTATTCATATTAGGTCTGTCGCCACTGAAAATCCCAGTGCCCCATAAGAAACTTGTTTGGCACATCCTCACGGCAGCTCGCTGCCTAGTGGCGATAAACTGGAAGAGGCGCTCTCCCCACTCGCCAGAGGCCCTATATGCCAGAATTAGGGATGTAGAGATGATAAAAAAAATGACCGCTAGAATGCAGGATAGGCTGGATGCCCATGATAAGGTTTGGGAGCTGTGGCGCCTCCTGGAGGATCCACCATAATCAGGTAGGATAAGCCAATTCGATGATTCCTTATTCTTGCTTTCTCTCCCCCCCCCCCTTTTTTTTTCGATACAAGTCCCCTAGTGAGTCTAGAGCATTAGCATTAAACAAATAGTCACAAAATGCTCAAGTATACCTGTAATGCATTGTACTTATTCCTGTAGTACTGTGTATATAAAACTAAAATAAAAATTGTTATTTGGAAAAAAAAAATATGTCCCCGGATTTAATAAAAAAAAAATCTGGTCACATTACATTAAGGGTAAATAATTAAAGCTTTTTTATGATCCCAAAGGTGTTCTTTTGGGTTATGGTGCAGGCCAGTCGTCAAGTTCCCCCACCCTAAACTCTCGTCCATTTCTTTATAGACCTTGTTTTGTGCACTGGTCCAAATGATTTGATGGAGGAGGGATTATGGTACAGGGTTATTTTTCAGGGGTTTGGCTTGGCCCCTTAGTTCCAGTGAAAGGAACTCTAAAGGCGCAGCATACCAAGACATTTTGGACAATTTCATGCTCCCAACTTTGTGGGAACAGTTTGGGGATGGCCCCTTCCTGTTCCAACGTGACTGCGCACCAGTGCACAAAGCAAGATCCATAAAGACATGGATGAGTGAGTTTGGGGTGGAGAAACTTGACTGGCCTGCACATAGTCCTGACATCAACTAGAACACCTTTGGGATGAATTAGAGTGGAGACTGCGAGCCAGACATTTTCATCCACATCAGTGCCTGACCTCCAACAAATGCGCTTCTGGAAGAATGGTTAAACATTCACATAGACTCACTCCTAACCATTGTGGACAGCCTTCCCAGAAGAGAGTTAAAGCTGTTATAGCTGCAAAGGATAGGCCAACTCAATATTGAACCCTACAGACGAATGCTGTGTACACACGGTCGGATTTTCTGATGGAAAATGTTCGATGGGAGCTTTTTGTCAGAAATTCTGACCGTGTGTAGGCTCCATTGGTCATTTTCCATCGGAATTCCTGCCACACAAAATTAGAGATCTGCATCTCAAATTTTCCCCGACAACAAAATCCATTGTCGGAAATTCCAATCGTGTGTACACAATTCAATTTTCTCGGCTCGTCTTTCGTCACCGCGTTCTTGACGTTCAGAATTTCCGACAACATTGTGTGACCATGTGTATGCAAGACAAGTTTGAGCCAACATCCGTCTGAAAAAATCCCATGAATTTTGTTGTTGGAATGTCCGAACATGTGTGCGTGGCATAAGACTGGAAATCCATTAAAGTTCATGTGCGTGTAAAGGCAGGCGTCCCAATACCTTTGGTAATATAGTGTATGTTTTATTCGTATACAATATGTGTTTGAATATGGAGTGTTTAAATCTATGCACAAGCATAAGCTTTTACCTCCATCAAAAACAAAAAAAAAAAAACACATAATGCACATACATGGTCTTTTCTACAGTAATGTAACAGTAAGACTTCTTTCACACTGGGGTGCTTTGCAGGCGCTACAGTGCTAAAAATAGCGCCTGCAAAGCCCCCTGAAAGAGCAGCTCCTGTGTCTCCAATGTGAAAGCCTGAAAGTTTTCACACTGGAGCGGTGCGCTGGCAGGAGGGTAAAAAAAAAGTCCTGCTAGCAGCATCTTTGGAGAGGTATAGACACCACTCCCTCACCACTCCTGCCCATTGGGCAGCGCAGCTATACCGTTGCAGCATTGCTTTGTAGGTGGTTTTAACCCTTTCTCGGCTGCTGGGGGGGTAAAAGTGACCTGCTACCGGCTGAATAGCGCCCCAAATTGATAGTTAAACACCATTAAAAAATAGCGGCGCTAGGGGGCCTAACTCATACTAAGACATGTTGACATGCGTGTTGAGCAGATAAGGCCATTTCCAAACAGAAATTGTGACTGCACTCCATTGTTTCCACACCACTGATAAATACACAATGCCTATACATACAGTAGTATACTATAATAATACTGTTATAGAGTATGAAGCTATAAATCATATTTATAGTTAATACCACATTATAGAATATCAAAGCATGAAGCGGGCAAAAAGGGAGAGACAATGTAGCTTATGCTGAGAGGAAGAGGCATTATCTGATAATATACTTCTTTGAAATAACAATCAGAGCCAGATAAGATAAGAAGGAACATTACAAGCATTACATAACAAATAAGAACACAATTACATTACAAGCACAATGCTGCCCAAGTACGTGATGGAATGAGACTCCAGTGAGTGCTGGTAAAGCCAAACATCAATATACTCTCCGCAATGAAGGTATCACTAATCTTAACCGGCTTTACAAAGATGGCAGATGGTAGAGTGGATAAGAGAATATCAGCAGTAAGGCAACCTGTGGTTCACTGAATAATGGTAATTTGCAAAAGGAATTTAAATTTACCATATAAATAGCAAATTCAATCTAGATTAAATATAAAAGTAGGTGATAAAAAGCATCGTTGTTCATTTTATGTGCTATGTTAATATTAAAAGAGAAGCAACTGTGCATATTCAATGAATACTCATTTGTGTTATTACTGTAACATTTGCCTGGGTATAATTTTTGACAATTATTTTCACCTTTTTTTTTTTCTTCATTTTCTTTGCTAAATTGTTATGATCATGTTACAGTGAGGGAAAAAAGTATTTGATCCCCTGCTGATTTTGTACGTTTGTGCACTGACAAAGAAATGATCAGTCTATAATTTTAATGGTAGATTTATTTTAACAGTGAGAGACAGAATAGCAAAAAAAAAAAAACATTTAAAAAGTTATAAATGCGGGCGTGGCCTAGCGCATGGAGCGGTAAGACGTACCTCTGTGGAGCTCCCGCCAGGCACACAACCGTTTACTCACCCGCTCAGACGCCGCATATAGGTCGGTAATGGGGAAGAAAGGTGGGGGAGATAGTCGCCGTTCCCCCGATCCACAAGCTGAGGGGGAAATAGACCGTTTTTTACCCGTTTAGGGCAGGATCATCACGGCCCCGCCCCCCCGTCCAAGATGGCGCCGGCCCGGACCTCAGGCACACACTCTGCCTCACAGGGAGCTGCATCCCAGCGCTCCACAACTCATATGAGAACCATGTAAACAGGGAGTTTTGGGACTTTAAATGAAGCACTTGGATAGTGGAGGTGAGTTTTAACCATATTTAGATGTTTATTAATTGTTCAGTGGAAGACCATAAATTATAGTAATAGAACAGATTCATAATATATATAAGCATCAATGCAATGAAAACACAGTATATAGTATCCACATAGCAACATTTGACAATGGTAAATGCAATAGATAAATGAAATGGCATGGTGGTGCCCATGACAGCCAGCCCGGCATCGACAAGTGTGCCCACATGGTAGGTAAGCATCCACTAAAAATGGTTAATATTTAATTAAATATATAATTCATAATAAAATAAATATGATTCCGTATAAAGTATAACTGGGACATCAAAATCAAAAGCTCGACGCGTTTCGTGGGTGACTCTCCACTCATCAGGAGCTGATGCTACCACAGAATTCCTACGAGATAAAAAGTATATAAATAGAGTAATACCTATATTAATAGAAATTTAATACATATATATGGTTTAGCCCGGGCGAACTCACCGGTCAGGACGACAAGTGCAGTGCGTGGCGGTGGATGCTGGGCGGGCCAGGGACACACTCCCTCCACGGGAACTGAGGCGGCATGAGGATGGATGCGATATCAGGCAAACCTGGAAAATGCACCAGCGTAGGAAAGTGTACCCTAAAGTGGGAAGTGTAGTGATTGTTGAAACCAAAATATCTAAGGGCATAATGTGAATTGTAGGTGTACTTAATGGAATTGTGTAGTGACAAAGAAATTAAAAGTTGAGCCCCCGAGAATCCATAAAAGAGGTGAACAAATTAAACAAAAAGTGCTGCGTAGAGAGTGTATGGAAATAAATATAATCTTGTATGATGTGCAGATGAGAGAAAATGATCATAACTGTATCCATAGGAATATAGGTGCACGGGTTGAAGTAATTGAAGATAATTAAGAATATAGTGTGTGCGTAAAATATATGAGAACCAGACAGCGTGCCAGGTCCCCCGCAGACTCTGAAACTGGCTCAGCCCGCTCGGCCTGCCATTCCCCTGACTCTAATAGATCCTATGGTGGATGGGACATGGAAGACTACATTAAAGCCCTTCCCACAAAACATGATTCTGCGGCCTGTGTGCAGAGACTTGAGCGCTCTTACAAGCAAGAAAATCACAGAGCTGCGCAGGGATGTTACGAACAGACTGGAAGAGGTGGAACATAACGGGGAGGAAACCGCGTCCATTCTGCAAGCCCATGAGGCCGCCCTGCATGAGCACACTTTGCAAATCCAACAACTGATGTACCATCAGGACGATCAGGAAAACAGGCCAGACGTAACAATATACGCATACGCGGTCTGCCTGAATCTGTAGAAACCAAAGACCTGGGCCCCTGCAGTCATCGCCATGTTTAATGACCTGTTTCACAAAGATAAGGATGCCCCTCTGGAACTTGATCGTGTTCACCGAGCCCTTGGGCCCCCGAAACCCCAACCTGGAACACCCCAGGGACGTTATCTGCAGAGTGCATTTTTATGCGACCAAGGATGCCATTATGCAAGCCGCACGTACTCAGGAAACCATACATTTCAATGGCTCCCCAGTGACTTTACTCCCCGACATTTCCAAGCTGACCCTGTATATGCGGTGGGCCCTGAAACCACTTACTGGGGCCCTCCAAGAAAAACAAATTAAATATCAATGGGGATTTCCATTCGTCCTCTCTGCATCCCATGAGGGGAAGTCCGCGACATTCCGCACTCTGGGGGAAATCCCAAAGTTCCTAGGAACTTTTGAACTACCACAGATCCCCATTCCGGACTGGCCTCTCCAAGCGGCCACCCCAGGTTTCCAGGTCACCACAGGCTGGCAGAGACAATCTAAAAAGAAGACCAAACGCTCCAGACCTGAAGCCTCCAAGGCATGTGATGGATGACTACCTGATGCAGCTACCTTGACTAACTTTTTTTTTTCCTGCCCCTTCACAGGCTTCTGACCAGTGAAGATGCAACTGTATACACTGTTACTGCTACAAAGTGATGAATAACATGGCCATAACGGAGGACTCCAATTTATATAATCTTACCCCCTTGTCTTCCTCTTCCCCATCTCACCTGCAAGACCTATCCACATATGTCCAGGATACTGCGCTCCCCACTATACCAGTTACTGACCAAGCAGATTTGGAATCTGCCTTGAACGACGCAGACTTTCTGGCGGCCATAAAACACCTTAAAAATGGTAAGAGCCCCGGCCCAGATGGGTTCTCCACACGCTTCTACAAGACTTTTGCACCCCAACTTATCCCCTTTTTAGTTAAAGCTTTCAACGCCATTGACGTGAATTTTACCCCTCCCTCTGCCCTTCTTCAAGCCCAAATAGTTGTCATTCCTAAACCGGGCAAAGACCCGTCTCTATGCCCTAACTATAGACCTATCTCTCTTTTAAATATTGATTTGAAACTATACGCGAAGATTCTTGCCACCCGCTTATCACCTCTGCTCCCAGACATAATCCACAATGATCAGGTTGGCTTTATCCCTGGCCGCGAAGCCAGGGACAATACCACCAAAACTGTTCACCTTATCCATTACGCTCAGCGCCACCAACTGCCGACCTGCCTTCTCTCCTGCGATGCAGAGAAGGCCTTTGACAGGGTCAGCTGGCCCTTTCTTCGTGCCACCCTGTCCCAACTAGGCCTAGGACCTATTATGCTCTCCCGCATCATGTTCCTATACTCCACACCCTCAGCCAAGATCCTTGTAAACGGCTCCCACTCTGACACATTCACGATTGCCAACGGCACTAGACAAAGCTGCCCTCTCTTATTTGCACTAGTGATTGAACATTCGGCCCAGGCTTATAGAGCCAACCCTAACATACATGGCATCCACACCCCTTCCGCCCACTACAAACTCTCTTCTATGTTACTCAACCTCACATCAGCATACCTTCCATACTGGCGGAGATAGACCGATTTGGCCGTCACAGTAATTACAAGCTAAATATCTCAAAAACGGAGGCACTTAACTTGACATTGACACACACTGCCCTCAATTCCCTCAAGAATAATTTCTCTTTTCAGTGGCAAGAACACTTGATCTCTTATCTAGGAACAGCCATCCCAAGACATCTCCCAGACATATATTCCATTAACTTCAGTCCTCTTCTTACGAAGCTTAGATGCCTTACTGACAGTCGAATGGACCTCCCTCTGTCCTGGTTTGGTCGCATGCATACCCTGAAGATGGACATAGTCCCCAAACTCTTGTATCTCTTTCAAGCTTCTCCCATAGCTCTCCCGGCGGCGTTTTTCTGCACCCTACGTTCAATGGCCATCAGATTTGTTTGGCAGGGGAACCATCCCAGACTGAAACAAACTCCTATGCTCTCCCATTGCAAAAGGGGGTACCGGCTTACCAGACTTTGAGCTCTATTATATCTCTACGGTGCTGTCCCGTATCTTGGAATGGTTCCCCCGCCCCTTAGTCAAGGCCACCGTTTCAGTAGAACAAGACCTATCCTCTACCGAAAACGAGAGACCTATTCACTATCCTCTGACTCGAGTCCCCTTACTCCTCTGATAACCCTGCCTTCCCAGAAGGCATTTCCATCCAAACCTTGGACGACTATGGCAGGTCCTCCTGGCCTATAGCACAACAATTTGTTAACAGCACACTAGGTACTTTTGTCACAAACCGAACCGGCGCTTCCTCTAAAATTAACGGGCTAACTCATCTACACCTAACGTCCTTTTGCAAAACACTCCATGACTCCAATCAAGTTCATAGACCCCTGTTGGGATATGAACAGTTATGCATGCTCCCGGAGATGCCTCGTCACATCCTTTCCCTACTTTACAAACTGATCTTGACCTACTCACATGGATCACTACCTAAGTACGCTAAAATCTGGTCAGAGGAACTTGGGAGAGATATAACCGATGAGGAGTGGAGTAGGGTCTTTTTCTTCACCCATAAATCAACGATTTCTAGTTACGCACAAGAGAAGAACTACAAGCTGGTGTCAAGATGGTACCGGGTCCCGACCAATCTCCAGCAAATATATCCCCCTTCCCCCCCGACATTTGTTGGAGATGCAACTCCGCAAAAGGTACGTACATTCACATTTGGTGGGAGTGTGCTGTACTCCTCCCGTTTTGGACACAAATCTTTCAGATCTATTCAGATATATATGAAAAAAGGTTTCCGCCTTCTCTCGCCATTGCCCTTCTGTCTCTTCTCCCAGGCTCCAATAAATCACCAACCCATGTGACATATACCATGTGACACCGCCCCATTGTCACTATATAAGTGACCGCACAGCGCGGCTCTGGCATTCCGGCCGGAGAGAGCGACGTGTCAACATCTCCTGGGGAAGAAGAAGAAGAAGAAGAAGAAGAACAAGAACGGAAGGCGGCGACGGCGACAGCGACAGCTGCGACAGAAGACCGGGCCACCGCCTGTAAAAGAGCTACAAGAAGGCGCGGTGGCCCGGCAGAAGAACCGAAGGCGGCGACAGAAGAACGGAAGGCAGCGGCGACAGAAGACCGGGCCACCGCCTGTAAAAGAGCTACAAGAAGGCGCGGTGGCCCGGCAGAAGAACCGAAGAGGGGGACAAGACCCCCGAAGTCGGGAGAAGAGGCCGGCGGCGGGGAGGAAGAAAGCCGGGCTCCTCCGCTAGTAAAAGAGCTACACGAAGATAGCGGAGGAGTCCGGCGAGAAGACCCCCGAAGACGGAAGACCCCCGGAGCTGTGCAATAAAATATTTTTTCTCTGTGTTGTGTTTTTTTTTGTACTTTATTTCACAGGTGAATGGGTAGGGGTACATTGTACCCCATACTCATTCACATAGGGTGGGGGGCCGGTATCCGGGGGCCCCCTTCTTAAAGGGGGCTCCCGGATTCCGATAAGCCCCCCGCCCGCAGACCCCGACAACCAACGGCCAGGGTTGTCGGGAAGAGGCCCTTGTCCTCATCAACATGGGGACAAGGTGCTTTGGGGTGGGGGGGCCGCGCGGCCCCCCCTTCCCCAAGGCACCCCCCATGTTGAGGGCACGCGGCCTGGTACGGCTCAGGAGGGGGGGCACGCTCGCTCGCCCCCCTTTCCTGGCCGGCCGGGTAGCGTGCTCGGACAAGGGTCTGTTGTGGACTTTGGGGGAACCCCCACGCCGATTTTTTTCGGCGTTGGGGTTCCCCTTTAAGCCCATTCCAGGCGGCGGAGCCCGCGACGTCTCCGTCGCGGGCCCCGCCTACCTGTACACGCGCTCGAAATGGGCGGATTTGCCTCCGCCTTACGTGGGCGAGTCCGTTCATTTCAAAAGTTGAGCGAACTGTTTGTCAAACAGTTCGCTGAAACAGTCCGCTCGTGTGTGGGCAAGTCCGCTCATGCAAATTTTGAGCGGACTGTTTGCCGAAACTGTTTGACAAACAAAGTTGGGCGAACAGTCCGCCCGTGTGTACGCGGCCTAACTGGTAACCGCCGTCCATTGAGGGTTCCATATGGACCTTGTCCTCTTGGTCAGGCTCATCGTAGCAGACTTAACGCTAATATTCACCCTTCCCTGGTACTGGACGCAGCAAGTTCCCATAAGGGCGCCTATTTCAGGGAATAGGATACTCGTATTGTATGATTTACATGCTTACTACTGTGAATAAAGATGGGAACCCCAATGTGCTACATGACTGTAACAGTATGCCTTATCCTACCATTACCTGTAAAGTATATACTGTGTTTAACATTGTTGGACCAGCCAGTCCATTGTTGGACACCTGGCTCTGTTCCCACCTTATGTTTTTTTCTATTGACTTTACAATCTTTAATTGCCTATATTCTGATAAAAAAAAAGAAGATTAATAAAAACTTATTGAACCTAAAAAGTTATAAATGGATTAGCATTTTTTTGAGTGAAATAAGTATTTGACCCCTGCACAAAACATGACTTTACTTGGTGGCAAAACCCTTGATGGCAATCACAGAGGTCAGACGTTTCTTGTAGTTGGCCACCAGGTTTGCAAACATCTCAGGAGAGATTTTGTCTCCTCTTTGTAGATAGTCGCCAAGTCATTAAGGTTTTGAGGCTGATGTTTGGTAACTCAAACCTTCAGCTCCCTCCACTTATTTTCTATGGTTTTAAGGTCTGGAGACTGGCTAGTTCACAATAGGACATTAATGTGCTTCTTCTTGAGCTACGCCTTTGTTGCCTTGGCCATGTGTTTTGGATCATTGTCATGCTGGGCCCATCCACAACCCATTTTTAATGCCCTGGCTGAGGGAAGGAGGTTCTCACCCAAGATTTGATGGTACATGGCCCCGTCCATTGCAGTGAAGTTGTCCTGTCATCTTAGCAGAAAAACACACCCAAAGCATGTTTTCACATCCATGTTTAATGGGGGGGGGGGATAGTGTTCTTGGGGGTCATAGGAAGCATTTCTCCTCCTCCAAACACGGCGAGTTGCATCGATGCCGAAGGGCTCGATTCAGGTCTCATTTGACTACAACACTTTCACCCAGTTCTCCTCTGAATCATTCAGATGTTCATTAGCAAACTTCAGACGGGCCTGTACATGTGCTTTCTTGAGCAGGAGGACCTTGCAGGTGCTGCAGGATTTCAGTCCTTCATGGTGTAGTGTTTTACCAATTGTTTTCTTGTTGACTATGGTCCCAGCTGCCTTGAGGTAATTGACAAGATTCTCCCATGTAGTTCTGGGCCGATTCCTCACCATTCTCATAATCATTGAAACTCCATGAGGTGAGATCTTGCGTGGAGCCCAAGACCGAGGGAGATGGACAGTTATTTTGTGTTTCTTCCATTTGCGAATAATTGCATCAACTGTTGTCACCGTCTTACCAAGCTGCTTGGCGACGATCTTGTAGCCCATTCCGGGCCTTGTGTAGGTCTACAATCTTGTCCCTGACATCTTTGAGTCTTTGGTCTTGGTCATGGTGAAGAGATTGGAATCTGATTAATTGCTTCTATGGACAGGTGTCTTTTATACAGGTAAAAAACTGAGATTAGGAGCACTCCCTTTAAGAGGATGCGTCTGATCTCAGCTCGTTACCTGTATAGACGACACCTGGGTGCCAGAAATCTTGCTGACTGATAAGGGATCAAATAGTTATTTCACTCATTAAAATGCAAATCAATTTATAACTTTTTTGAAATGCGTATTTCTGGTGTTATTCTGTCTCTCACTATTAAAACAAAACTACCATTAAAATTATAGGCCAATCATTTCTTTGTCAGTGGGCAAACGTACAAAATTAGCAGGGTATCAAATACTTTTTTTCCCTCACTGTATATACTGTTTTTTAAGCTTGTGCTTAAATATCAGCATCCACACTGAACAACTGCTGAAAAAAAACAGTACTTACTGTAAAGTTCATTAACCACTTTAAAACCGGGCACTTATACCCCTTCCTGCCCAGGTCAACTTTCAGCGCTGTCGCACTTTGATTGACTATTGCGCGGTCGTGCAACACCAAACTACAAACTATTTAAACTCTGCTTTAAACAGTTTGGTCCAAGCTGGCCAAAACAAAGTATTTTCTACACTAACAGGTGTGCCCGCTAGGAGCGCTGTATAAACTGTTTGTAGCTTCAGCTACATACAGTAAATGCTCTGACTGAGACCTGAACATTTTGTTTCACACCTGGAAGAAAAACAAGTTTGGCTGCGTAGTGCTCAGTCATTCATAGGCAGTTGTCAGGGAAGGCATGTCCATAGCGCAGATGGAGTTTCTCGGCACATACTGTACATATGCGCATGCGTACACCAGCAACAGGCTGGGCAGGTGGATATAGGTGAACACAAGTGCAATTGCGCATTTATGCGCGTGCCAAATGGGCTTCAATATGGGCTCATTGCTGTTTGTTCTGCCGTTTCTGTATGTTGTTTCCCGATTCCTGTGTTTGACCTCTGATCCTGACCCGGCTGACTTCTGACCTGCATTTGTCTGCTACCTGCTCCAACCTCGGCTTGTCTCTGGATTCTGCCTTATGTTGATCATTGATGTGCTTGATCGACCTCCCATTGCCGACTTGGATTGTAACCAGACTATCCTGCTGTCTGCCGTCTATGCCGGATCTGCCTGACCTGGCTGGTCTGACCCTGCATCTTGCACATCCAGCCTGCTAAAGCCCTTCAGTCCAGCAAGCGCTCATCTGGCTCCTGCTTCCAGCTGCCTACCACAGTCTGCCGCCAGCCAAGTTCCGTTCCAGCTTATCTGCCACCAGCCAGTTCTGCTGCCACATCCACCTGCTGACTGCTGCCATGCAATCTACTAAATGGATCACAGGCACTCATATCTAGCTTGCTCCTGTGGCTGCTGCCTCACTACCAGTGGCCCCCGAGCTGGAGCTGTACGAGAGGCCTACCTCTGCACATCAGGCTCACTGACCAGGTATGTGACAGCAGTTTTGTATTCTCTGAATAAATACAAACATTCTTTGGATTGGCTGAGGCAGAGTGGTGGGTGGTTGGGTCACGATCTCCAGCTTAGCCAATTAAAAGAAGCTTTGTACTTATTTACCAACAGGTGCCCCTGCTTGGCGCACTCTATTAAGTATACACAATACAGTCCGGTGTTCTGGCTGTGAGGCACGAACCTCTCGTTCTACACCCAGAATAAAACTGAGTCTGGCTGAGCAGCATTCAGCCATTCATAGGCAGCTTTGTATTCTCTAAATTAATACAAAGCTTCTTCCGATTGGTTGAGGTGGGGATCGTGACATCATACCTTTCCTAGGTATACAGAAATTTAGCCTGGCAGGTAAACAGGTAGTGGCTACAATTTGCCTGTACTCTTCCCAGCAAACCCTGCAACCCTGTAATCATATTCAGAAATATACAAAAAATGGACAGTTAGTTCTATCCTGCTAAATGTTGTGCTATGAAATACAAATGACTGTTGTGGAAGTTCTTAGAAGGAAAGCTCTCTGTCAGGTTGGATATTCTTGTTATGAAAGCAATGCTACCATTTAAAAGGTGGTGCCTGCCAGATAACACGGTACACCAATACGAACATGAAAAAGTGAAACTGTTACATTTAAATTCTATCTAGCTAAGAGCTATTAAACAAGTGCAATTCTGTAGAAACTGAAAGAAAATTGCAATCCTAAATATAAACATTTATGTAAGTAAGCTCTCACGCCATGGAAAAGCCACCTGGAAAACCAACGATCCCTTTAAAAATTTGACATTCATAATTCATCAAACTCAAAATGTGATTCAAGATTGTTGATACTCTGAGGGCCTTATTTAAAACTGAATATGGTTAGTGGATTGATAATCCGCAACCTAAAAAAAAATAAGATGTTTTGAGATGTAACCCTGGAGTGACTTGGAAGGTTAATCCTTGTTCTCTGGGACAGAGTGTGTGAGATTTAAAGAGCCAGCACAACAAAACACATTAGCACATTTCTAAGGCAAAATAACTGAAACAATTCATTTTATTGCTGTCTGGGAATGTTTTTACATTTGTGAATGCAGGTGTTTGTCACAGTCAGTGGCCAGACTTGGAGGCCAGTAGCTGGCCAATAGCTATAGCAGTGGAAAGGTTAACACAGAAACCAGCAGGATAAATATACAAACATGTCCTCCTGGTGGGAGACGCCAAGCACTAACCGGTCTGCACCAGAGCTCCTGATGGTGGAGAGAAGTTTCACTGCATACTAGTGCCAGGTCACAGTCCTCACAAACACCCCACCAGGAGGTGAGCATGGCAGGATCCAGTAGCTGATGTTTCAGGTAAAGATCAAGCAGAAGCATAGTCGGTAAACAAGCCAAAAGGTTGGACTCAAAATTCCTCAACACCCCAGTGGCATGAGGTGGAATGCATTTAAAAAGGGAAGGACCAAGCAAACAGGGATAATATGCTGCTCTGGGTAAAAGGTTGGTAACAAATAGTTGCAAATTGATATCAAGCAGAAACATAGTCGAGGAAGAATTTCCAAAACCGAGGTGGAGCCACCAAATCAAACGATACCACATCCCAAATCAATATACAGATATAGAACAAGGGAAGAGGTAACCAACCTCACGGGACTTTTAAGGGTATCGATAATACATAATATAGGGAGGACCCCTAGGGTTCAAATCAATCACCGATAACCGAATAAGAAAACACCCAGAGGGGCCTCGCAATGAATAAATGCGACTGATATTCAGGAGAGTCTTTCTGCAAGCTACTAAGGTCCAGACGTTCCCATTTATTCATTGCGAGGTCCCTCTGGGTGTTTTCTTATTCGGTTATCGTGATTGATTGGCTCTTTGAGAACCTATTACAGGTGAGAGCGAAATTTCCCAGGCTTTTGATCTTTGGCTACTCAGATGCCCTTATTTCTGTATATGACGTGATTATTTATCTTTCTGCCTTATATTTAATATATATCTATATATGGTAATTTGTTGGAACATCTTTTGTAATTTTTCATTTATGTTCCTGTATCTAATCTATTATGTGTCTATCCATACAGCATCACAACGTTATATTTATTCATACAAAGCTCCTGATGAAACATGTCGAGCGCGGTATAAACTATATTGATTGAGTTCAAAAGAAATTCTTCAAAATCATTGTGTATTGGATGGATCTTTAAACATGGTGTTTTTAGCATAAATTGTTTATCTTTCTTTTTTGTAATAAACTCTGAGATTTTTTATATTTGGTCTATTGTGTTTGTTCCCTAGGGGTCCTCGCTATATTATGTATTATCAATACCCTTAAAAGTCCCGTGAGGTTGGGGGGCGGAGCCGGCGCGCGAGGAGCATGGTTGCATGAGACAGGAGCTCCTGGCGGACTGAGACATCCAGCGACATTAGAAGCGACGGAGGGCAGCAACGAACGCCACAACCAGTGCCTAACTACCCGCAAAACCTCGGAGGATGTCACAGAGGAGGAAAACGGGGAAGCATCCCGGTAAGAGGACGGACTTTTATCCGCACTCCGGCCGCTCGTTAATCCAAGATGGCACCGGCGATGTACGGAACCTCTCAGACACACAGGCTGACAGAGTAGCAGCAGAGAGAGGTGGTGATCGCAAGCAGAGAGGCCAGCTTAGACCACTGACTGACTCTTCCCAGCCCTCATCCAGCGCCACTAGCCCGGTTAAATCCAGGCCCAGACTATCACCTGAGGCTACAGAGAGGGGGAAGGAGGAGACAGAATCAGTATTAGATGACACGCTGGAATTTCAAGACGCCATAGCGTCCTTTCCTACTAATAACCTGCCGGTTATGGATTCTACTCTAAAGGACATGTTGATGTCGCTAAGGAGTGCTATTCATACAGATATGCTGCACTTAATGTCTCAGTGTAAATCAGCAGTAACTGAGGTCAGTGAGCGAGTCACGCACATAGAAAATAAAATGGGGGAGTTCACAGATACTTCCAACAGCATGGTTGACGCTCACAACGACCATGACGATGACATCACCTGGCTCAAAGCTAAGGTCGCGGACCTGGAAGACCGTTTCAGGAGGAACAACATAAAAATTAGAGGCATCCCTGAAACGGTCCAACCCCAGGATCTAATGGCTTATTTTACAAATGTGTTGAAAGATGCCTTACCCGACCTGCCCCTGGAAGAATTGATTATAGATCGTATACATCGTCTCCCAAAACCGCAACACATTCCGGCCAAGCTACCTAGGGATACCATAGCCAGAATACATTATTATCGCGTCAAAGAACGGCTGCTGCATGCCATTAGACAAATGGATGATCCCCCTGATAGTCTACAAGGACTGTCCTTTTTCCCAGATCTATTGGCTCATACTATGAGGAGGAGGCGTAACTTGATGACTATAACGAAGCCCCTAAGAAATCACAACATTTCTTACCGTTCGAACCACCCGGCTACCTTGGTGATTCACAAAGGTGACCAGGATTACCGAGTAAACACGCTAGAGGAAGGCCTACGCCTATTAGAAAATTGGCGGATAATTTCACCTGAAGATGCAAACCCCAGAAGCTGACAAGGTTCTCCGGCAATGGCCGACCTGGGCTGAGGAATACTTCTTGGGACATTGCCCTATGTTTTCGACTAAATTTAAAGTTTTGGACGTCTCACCCGGCATCCATACGTTTCGTTACCCCCTACTCTTAGCTGTTGATGCAAGCTCAGATTCTGTAAGAATCACAAAGTTCTTATTACGTTAATTGAGCACTACAGCAGCGCCTTACATTCGCTGTTTAATATTAGCGAGCTCACCTGAGTTCCTTTTGACTGCCTGGATTTGATTCAACGCTCATTTTCGCAAGCAGGGCAAGCCACCAACAGAGTGCCACAGAATTTAAGTCAGTGGCTTAGGAACATATCCCTTCGAGCACAATGTCTTTTAAAATTTCATCCCTAAATGTAAATGGCCTAAATACGCCACACAAGCGGCATATGATGTGGAAGACGGGGCACTCTCTGAGGTGTGACGTCCTGTGTTTACAGGAGACACATTTCAGAGATGGTACTCATTCCTTGTTGACGCATAAGCAGTATCCTCACATTTACCTAGCCAATGCTTCAAAGAAAAAAAGAGGTGTTGCGATATTGCTTAGGCATACAGTCTCGTTTAAGTATATATCTCACCATTGTGACAATGCTGGACGATATTTAATTCTGATTGGAGAAATTAACAATGTGGTCTATACACTGGTCAATACATATGTCCCTAATTCCAAACAAGTTAGCTACTTAAACAAATTGTGGAAAAAAATACAGAAAGTCAAGTCGGGTCATCTAATTCTGTGTGGTAACTTGAATGCTGTAATGGACACCCAAATGGACACTGCGAATACGATGGCTACATCCTATCGTAGACCCACTATAACGAAATTTTCACGATCCACTGGTTTATACGACGTGTGGAGATGCCAGTACTCCACAGAACAGGACTTTTCCTATTTCTCACGTGTTCATTTATCGTACTCTAGGATTGACATGTTCTTGGTGGACAGGTTCCTGCTGCAACGTATATCAAAGTCGGACATTGGCTGTATAGAATGGTCAGACCATGATCCAGTCTCTGTCACAGTAGGTGACACAGTATGTTCCACCCGTGCTAACAGGTGGAAGAACAATACACAGTTGTTTAATGTACCAGGTATAGCTCAAGGTATAGCTAAGTCGTTGGAGGAGTTTTTTGATATTAATGATAATGCTGAAGTAGACCCCTTTGTAGTATGGAATGCCCATAAAGCATTCATGAGAGGCATCCTAATTAAGGAGAGTGTGAGACTGAAAAGGTCAAGGAGGCAGCACATGGATAACATTTTAAAAGAAATAGCAGACTTAGAAAGTGGCAATAAGAAAAACCCCTCACTCTTGCTTAGTAATAAATTAACGGCTGCAAGAAACGAATTACGAGCTATGTTGATAGCCCAGCACTCATGAAATATTCACACTCTTAAGGCAAATCATTATACCCATGGCAATAAAGCAGGTAAGCTCCTGGCCACCCAACTTAAAGATAGGATTATCAAACAAAAACTCCCTTTCATAATTCATCCCGACTCCGGTGTCAAACTTACTAATCCTAAAGACATAGCTGATGCATTCAGCTCTTATTATAGTAGTCTTTATAACCTTAAAGAGGACCCTAAAACCCCCCAACCCACCACAGAGTTGATAGAAGAATTTTTGAGGAATATTAACCTCCCTACTGTGCAACAAGCAGATCTGGACACTTTGAATGCCCCCTTTTCAGTGCTGGAGATTCAAAAAACAATAGCGAGTCTACCGGTTAATAAAGCGCCCGGCCCAGACGGGTTTTCTTCAGAGTACTATAGATGCTTTGCTAACACTCTGATCCCAAAACTACAAAAGGTGTTCCATGCTGCTGCCTCGTCGGCCTTATTTCCAGATGAAATGTTACAAGCTACGATAATCACTCTTCCTAAACCGGGGAAGGAGCCAGATAGGACACAAAACTTCAGGCCCATATCTCTCTTGAATGTGGACCTGAAGGTTTACGCCAAGCTGTTGGCGAATAGGATAGCTCGTCTGCTTCCTTCCCTGGTACAGCCTGACCAGGTTGGTTTTGTGGTGGGCAGGCAAGCTACGGACGCTACGAGAAGGGTATTAAATTTGATCCACTCGGCATCCGGGGGCAGAAGCGCAGCGGTGCTTCTGTCCCTGGACGCCGAGAAAGCTTTCGATCGAATTCACTGGGGTTACCTCTCAGCGGTTCTTTCGAAATTTGGATTTGAGGGCCAGGTTCTCTCCGCCATCTCAGCTCTATATTCGAAACCATCAGCGCATGTCTTTGCTGAAGGAATGTTTTCAGAACAATTTTGTATCACCAATGGGACACGGCAAGGCTGCCCATTGTCCCCTTTAATTTTTGCCCTAATGATGGAGCCCTTGGCGGAGAGGATTAGGACCCATCCTCTCGTTAAAGGTATACAGATTGGGAAATCTAGACATGTGATCACACTATTCGCCGATGACATTATTTTGTCTATAGAAGATCCCGCAAGGTCTTTGATTGCTATACATGGAATACTGGAGGAGTTCAATAATATCTCCTACTATAAGATTAATGCTGCAAAATCCAGTATCTTGAACTTAGGGGTTGATTCGGAAGTGAAGAAACAAATTCAGGACAGGACCCCGTATCCTTGGACAGAGGGAGCGTTGCAATATTTGGGGATTTAGGTGTCCAGCTCTATCTCTCATCTTTTTAGTCTTAACTTCGAACCTATGATAGAGGAATTGGAGAAAGAAATAAATAGGCTCAAAAAGTATTACTTGTCCTGGTCAGGGAGGCTAGCGGCCTACAAAATGTTTTTGCTCCCCAAGTTGCTCTATTTGTTTAGGGCGCTTCCAATACAGCTGCCTTCATCCTTTTACCGTAAGTTACAAAGTCAGTTAACTAACTTTATATGGGCAGGGAAAAAGGCAAGGTGCAACTTTAACATTCTGACTAAACATAGGAAGGCGGGGGGCATGGGGGTACCGAACCTTAAGGACTATCATGTAGCGGCCATTATAGATCAACTTCGGTTCTGGTTTTACTCTCCTGAACTGTGGTATTGGTGTAGTTGTGAACAAAGTCAAGTAACTCAGGGTACCCTAGTGGAGCTTATTTATGCTACGGTTATCGGTAATCCAAAACAGTGTCCTCAACACCCCACAATTGCAGCCACACTTCAGGCGTGGAATTATCTTATAAACAATAGAGATGTAGCAACTAAACAGAACTATCCCCATCCCGATAACGACATTATCGCTCTTCACCACAGATTTAAGTTTAAAAAACTGGTTAGCTCATGGAATATTATTTGTCCACGATTTAATGGAAGGCAAGCAAATAAAGCCCTTTAGTAAACTTCAGTCCCAATACTCATTGCCTGCGACTGAGTTTCTGACTTACGCAAGACTAGCGAGCATAGTACCTAATACAGGCACCTACCATTTTGCAGTCCCAGAACAAATCTGGGAAATGTGGCAACCAGCGTTCAGTCACAGGAAAGGAATTACGAGGATATACAGTATTATCGGAAATAAGTCCCAATTTGAAATGATGCCCCCACTGCTTAAAGCGGAGGTCCACCCTAAAGTGGACCTTCCGCTCATTGGATTCCTTCCCCCCTCCGGCGCCAAAATTGGCACCTTTCAGGGGGGAGGGGGTGCAGGTACCTGTACAGTACAGGTATCTGCTCCCACTTCCGGGATAGCTCTCTGTGGAAAGGGGCGTAGATTACGCCCCTTTCCGAAAGTCCCCCGCTGCCTGCTGGGAAACACACAGATCCCAGAGGCAGCGGGTCCATCCTTATTGCGCAGCGCGACTCGCGCATGCGCAGTAGGGAACCGGGGAAAGGAAGCCGAAAGGCTCCACTTCCTGATTCCCATACCCAAGATGGCGGCGGCAGCACCCGAGAGACGATCGGCTGCAGTATTTGTAGCTGCTAGCTTTTAAAAAAAAAAAAAAACGCGGACTCCTGGCGGACTCCCGCTTTAAATGGGAAAAGGATCTAAACATAACAATCACACAATTTCAATGGTTGAGCGCAATTAAATGCAATTATACCCTTACTAGATGTTCAAACTTTAGAGAAGCTGCTCAAAAGATAACGTGGAGGTGGTACAGAACCCCTTATATAATGGAGAAGTTTGGGGGAAGTGGTTCAAATTTGTGTTGGAGAGAGTGTGGCAAGGTGGGTACTTTAGCACATATGCTTTGGTATTGTGTATCTGTGCGCAGCTTCTGGGGTACAATCGCAAAGGTAATAGCACGGATAACGGGTATTTTAAATCCGCTTAGACCTGAGCAGGCTCTATTAAGTATTAACATGGAAATATACCCTTCCTTGTGTCGCACTTTAGTTATGCACATATTATATGCGGCCAGATTAACTATATTGAGAAAATGGAAGTCCGCTGCTTCACCTAATATAAGAGAAGTATTATGTTTGGTTGATGACTCTTATTCCTACGAAAAAAGCATTGCATTTTGAGAAAATAGTATGGCATTGTTTTCCAGGAGGTGGGAATTGTGGGAGCCATTATATAAAAACCATCAGTATATGTAATGGAAGGAGCTCTATGAATGTTTAGTGGGATATAAGCTTGCATTACTTATTAAGCTAGTACTGGATGGAGGTGGAGTCTGCGTACTCCTCAGTTATATTTTGTTTTTTCAATGCAACAATCTTGTTGTTTAAGCGTCTGTACTATATAAAACCCAATAAAAAATAATAAAAAAAAAAAAAAAAAAAAAAAAGTCCCGTGAGGTTGGTTACCTCTTCCCCTGTTCTATATCTGGATAGTCGAGGAAGAAGCCAAAGGTCGATAATTAGTTGTAGTGAAGATACGGACAGCAGCAAGAGGATAATGAAAAAGAGATTGGCTGGAGAAGAGCACAAAATATGGTAAACAGAAAGTGCAAAGACATGGCTTAAATAGGAAGTTCAAAGGCGGAGCAAGGAGTTCAAGGTTCACCAAAAAACTACACAGAAAGCTTGTCCAGGGCATCAGACAGGGTGGCACAGTAAAAAAAGCTAATGCCAGATACAACAGAGGTCCTGGGTTCAGATCTGGATTCTAACATTAATATTTGAATTTGGTTAGTAAAGCAATTTGGAATTATTTGCAAATGAGTTGAATCTGAATCTTCTGAAGCAATGTTCATTTTAGTTTACTGCCATATTTGTTTTACCAACTTATCCTGCCCCATCTGGATTTTCTTGTTTATCCCATACAAACTTACATCTGACTCTGAAAGGAAATGCTGAGACAGTATGTTCCTCTGCCCTTCAAAGTGGTGACTCATCCTAACTGTACTCGAAATTCATCAACACCCCAGTGGCATGAAGTAGGATTAATTTAAAAGGGAAGGGCCAGTGAAAGAGAGAATCTGCTGCTCTGAGTAAAAAGGGCCATCGCTCTGTTTTTGACCGCACCGATCTTCCACCAATGCTAAGAAACGACTAACAGCCAAAACGCAGCAATAAAATGGGTTGGTTTGCAAAATACATTCTAATACAATCCACAATCCACTTCCCTTTTTTCAATAATGGAAGTTCAGTGTCACTATTCCCAGAGCCATCAGAATGCTTCCTGCTGATGACGTGGCGGTGAAGTAATCGATACAATAATTATTATTGTATCTGTGTATTAATATGTCTAATCCCTATAGTTAGTCTATTAAAACTCTGAGCACATGTTACTGTTGATATCACCACAATACAAGGTTAGCTATGAAACCAAACACACGGGGCTGCTAGTAAGAACAATATCCTATTTATTCCCCAAGAATATGAGAATATGCTAAACATCACACACTAAACAGCAAAGTATATATACAGAGCATACAACAATCAAACATATAATACAAGAATATACTTATCACGTCCTCTAGCTATAGACTCCTATCGGCTGGTCTCATGATGTTGAAAGAGCTCTGGGCAGCATGGTTTTAGGCCCGAGCCAGCACCCAAAGCAAGGCCTCAAGATGGCTGAGCCATGAGATTTGCAAAGACCAGCCTCAGCAGAGGGAGAAAGGGGAAAAAAAGGGGAGAATTGACCGAGTGTGTGCTCTTTTCATTCAAACATATACGCCTACTTGTAGCCACCTCCATTTATCTTCCATCCAATAGATATTGCCAAGTGGTAGTTCTTCAAATGTCTGCCCATTCACCAGCAGTGTGTGTGTGTTTTTTAACATTTTTTACACTTTTTGTGAAATGGTAGGGGTACTTTTGTACCCCCTTACCATTTCAAACAGGGTTGCCGGGATCTGGGGGTCCCTTTGTTAAAGGAGGCACTTGCCCCCATCAACATGGGGACATGGTGCTTTGAGGGGTCACAGACCCCCAAAGCATCCTCCCAATGTTGAGGGCATGTGGTCTGGTATGGTTCAGGAGAGGGGGGCGCTCTCTCACCCCCCCTCTTTTCCTGCGGCCTGCCAGGTTGCGTGCTCGAATAAAGGGTCTGGTATGGATTTTTGGGGGGAACTCCACGCCATTTTTTTTTAATTTGCCGTGGAGTTCCCCTTAAAATCCATACCAGACCTGAAGGGTCTGGTATGGATATTTGGGAGGAACCCCACATCATTTTTTTTTTTAATTTGACATGGGGTTCCCCTTAATATCCATACCAGACCTGAAGGGCCTGGTAATTGAATTTGGGGGAACCCATGTTTTTTTTTTTTTTTTTTTTATCAATGACTGTTCTCTGTATTACGGGGAGCCGACAATTCATTATAGCCGAGAGTGCTTTTAAATGACTTTTTTTCCTGCAGAAATGACACGTTGTGCAGGGATAGTTCTAAGCACGGAAAACATGTGCCCCTTTACAGGCATACTATAGACACCCCTCAGGTACGAAATTTAAAGGAATATTACACTTTTATTTTTTCACTTTAAGCATTATTAAAAACACTGCTCCCGAAAAAACGGCTGTTTTTAAAACTTTTTTTTGCATTGATACATGTCCCCTGGGGCAGGACCCGGGTCCCCAAACACTTTTTAGGACAATAACTTGCATATTAGCCTTTAAAATGAGCACTGATTTTGAATGTTTGAGTCCCATAGACTTTAATAGGGTTCTAAAGTTCACACGAAGTTTAGGTCTGTTTGCAGGTTCTAGTGCAAACCAAACCGGGGGGTGTTCAGCTCATCCTTATGTTCTAGTCATTATAAGGGAGGCGACAAGAATTTCCCCAGATAGCAACAAAACCTGATAGAGGGTATAACCCTTAACCTTTTCTTTACCTATAACGTCTTACCACTTCAAGACCAGGCCTTTTCTGACATCTGTTGTTTAAATTTTAAATCAGTATTTTTTGCTAGAAAATAACTTAGAACCCCAAACATTATAGATAGAGTATCTCATAAAAGTGAGTACACCCCTCACATTTTTGTAAATATTTTATTAGATATTTTCTTGTGACAACACTGAAGAAATGACACTTTGCTACAATGTAAAGTAGTGCACAGCTTCTATAACTTGCTGTCCCCTTGCATGTGTCCTGTCAGACTGGATTAGCTGTGGGATGCAAGCACAGACGTGCGCGCGACTTTCCTGCGCGTGCGCAGCTCAAACCTGGTGCTGCACAGGCCTGCATGAGACAGTATTGCTCATGGCGGGTGCTGGGCGCATATGGTGTGGTGGGCGCGTGCGCGCGGGCTGTCGTCGCGCACGCGCTGTAGAACCCCTGACCCCGTGACGCTGCGCGCCGGCGACGCGATGCTGGGGTCAATTAGCGGGGTTGATAGGTATTTATGGCGGTGTTCTACCGCTATCCTGGCACGCCGAGCGGATCCGGAGAACCCCAGGGGTCACACTGCGAACGGTGAGTGAACATGCTCCAGATAGGGAGTCACGCTAATATATTATAAATGTTTGTACATTGATGCATTACCATGCTCATGTCTACACAGATGATCATTTATACCCCAAATGCCCTAAATGCTCTGGATGTTCCTCTACCTCGCATTCTGATCCCATTCGGGAGGATGAGTTCTTTATCCATCCTAGGATGGACAGTCTCATATTCTTCTCCGGGTCTTAAAGCAAGCAAATTACCCAATCTACTGGAAACTTAATTAAAGCAGATTTATTTTCTGTCCTTGGCACCCAGGCTTCACAAACACTTTACCAATCACCAACTGTTTTCACCATCACCCTTGGGTATTTTTTTTTGGCAATTTGACTTCTTTTAACCTCACACTATGCACCGCCATATCATAGCGAATTATACACTTTTTGTATAATTAAATTCAAATCAACCTTACATGCTTCTTAACAAATATAATTTATAGTTATGCTTGGGTCTCAAATTCCATTCCGTTTTTCATTTCCCACTATGAGCACTGAATCCTCACACTCTTATTTATGGGTATATTTTTTCCTTCACCTGCTTCCCTCACCATCCTCATACTCACGTTCGTCCCTCCCATTCCCTTTTCATTGTTGCCTATTCCTCCTTCTTTTCCCTCTTCTTAGGGGTTGACCCTAGTCCTGTTTCATAGCACATTGCTTGTTCCACTTTATTGACACACCCATCTTTCCAATCACATCGTTTTACTCCTGGTGATGGAGATAAATCTCACGCCTGGGTGTCACTGAAGAAAAGTTCGATGACAAACAAAAATCATGACCTAATATAAATATTTTTATGCAGATCTCGGTTTGTGTCAGGTTAAATGCCTCTCCCAGTCGCCAGGGGGAGGCTCCTCCTGGTTACCTGAGCTGTCTTGGGGGCACGGGTGTTCGGGTAAGTCCTTGTGAAGTGTCTTTCTATATTGTAACTTCATACTCTTCCCCATTGTATCTTTTTGACCATATTACTTCTTATTATATACCTAATTGTGATTTCTATATATATTCCTAGACATATGTATTTCCTGAGGAAGCTGAAAAGCGAAACTAGTTGAAATACGTCATTTTTTACCCCAACCGTGGACCATTTGTATTGTTAAATGTTTTTATACTCAAATAAATTGATATATTTTTTACGACTGTCCTTTCAATGCTTTATATCCTGTAAATTGCATCGTAATAGTCCCCCCGCTCTTTCTCCTTGGTTGATGTTTCTGGCTGGGGACCAGATCCTTTCAACAATTTATTTCATACTGAAGAAATTAAGTACACTGTCCCCTCAAAATAACTCAACACACAGCCATTGTTGTCTAAACCACTGGCCACAAAAGTGAGTACACCCCTAAGTGAAAATGTCCAAATTGGGCTCAAAGTGTCAATATTTTGTGTGGCCACAATTATTTCCCAGCACTGCCTTAAGCCTCTTGGGCATGGAGTTCACCAGAGCTTCACAGGTTGCCACTGGTGTCCTCTTCCACTCCTCCATGATGACACTACGGAGCTGGTGGATGTTGAAGACCTTGTGGAACTGCTTTTCCACGTTCCCTTTGAGGATGCCTCACAGATGCTCAATGGGGTTTAGGTCTGGAGACATACTTGGCCAGTCCATCACCTTTACCCTCAGCTTCTTTAGCAAGGCAGTTGGTGTCTTGGAGGTGTGTTTGGGGTCGTTATGTTGGAATACTGCCCTGTGGCCCAGTCTCCGAAGGGAGGGGATCATGCTCTGCTTCAGTATGTCACAGAAACAAAGATAAATCATTTCAGAAATTTTTCCACCTTTAATGTTACCTACTGAGTACAACACAGTTGAAAACAAACTGAAATCTTTTAGGTGGAGGGAAGTAAAAATAAAAAAATAACATATGGTTGCATAAGTGCACACACCCTTAAACTAATACTTTGTTGAAGAACCTTTTGATTTTATTACAGCACCCAGTCTTTTTGGGTACGCGTCTATCAGCATGGCACATCATGATTTGGCAATATTTGTCCCCTCTTTGCAAAAACACTCAAACTGCCAGATTGCGAGGGAATCTCCTGTGCACAGCCCTCTTCAGATCACCCCACAGATTTTTAATCGGATTCAGGTCTAGCCTCTGGCTGGGCCATTCCAAATCTTTAATCTTCTTCTGGTGAAGCCATTCCTTTGTTGATTTTGATGTATGCTTTGGGTCATTTTTTTATATTGAAAGATGAAGTTTCTCTTCATGTTCATTGACTGGTATTTGGAACTGTTCATAATTCCCTCTACCTTGACTAAGGCCAAAAACTGAGACTAGCCTCAGGTAGAGAAAACAAAACAAAAAAAAAAACAAAAAAACTATAAAAGTACCATCATCCCAGTTGATAATGAAAAAATAGGGATTCTAAGAGTACCAGGGCAGTTGCTGAGGCTGCTCCCTTGGTATCCGCACCCAAAAACTTTTATTTGTATGGACTATCTCAGTACTCGATAGGAAATACACAAAATATACTTTTTATATAAAACAAAATCACAAAAGATTTAATAGAGACAAAGATAAATTATACAGCAAAACATTCACAATGCGAAAATCATATACACCGCAGTTTAACAAACTACCGACAGGTTGCCCCGTAAGGTCTCTGTTGAAGAGGGGTGTAGGGAGAATTCCTCTACTGGTTTTGCAGCGAACCGCTTCTTCATGACGACAGTCTATAAAGTCAGTAAATATGTTTACAAAAGGTCAAAAAACAGCACATAGATCAGCTCACCCAGAAACGAGGAAGGAAGCGGTAGATCACAGGACCCATAGGTTTCCCCCCATGGCAGATTGACTAAGGCCAAAGAAAAACAGCCCCAAAGCATGCTGCTGCCACCACCATCCTTCACTGTGTGTATGATGTTCTTTTGGTGATGTGCAGTGTTGTTTTTGTGCCAAACATATCTTTTAGAATTATGGCAAAAAAGTTCCACCTTGGTTTCATCAGACCAGAACACATTTTTTTCCACATGCTTTTGGGAGACTTCAGATGTGTTTTTGCAAACTGTAGCTGGGCTTGGATGTTTATCTTCATAAGAAAATGCCACTCTACCCCATAGGCCAGACATATGAAGAATACGGGAGATTGTTGTCACATGTAGCACACAGCCAGTACTTGCCAGATATTCCTGCAGCTCGTTTAATGTTGCTGTAGGCCTCTTGGTAGCCTCCCTGACCAGTTTTCCTCTCGTCTTTTCATTGATTTTGGAGGAGCATCCAATTCTTGGTAATGTCACGGTTGTGCCATATTTTCTCCACTTGATGACTTTCTTTACCGCGTTCCATGGTATATCCGTATACCCTGATGGATACCTATTAACAGCCTGCTTGGAAGGATGGGGCACTTTATTTTTATTTATTTTTTACTTTTTATTTTTACACTCTCCCTTTAATTTTTTTTCTTGCTATGACAAGGAATGTAAACATCCTTTGTAATATAAAAAGGCATGACAGGTCCTCTTTATTGAGAGATATGGGGTCAAAAAGACCCCTGATCTCTCATTTACCTTTTTCTTTGGGAACCAGTAACATTATTACAGTAATCAGTGCTAAAAATATGCACTGTTATTGTACTAATGACACTGGCAGGGAAGGGGTTAACACTAGGAGCGATCAATGAGTTAAAAAGGTGTTCCCTCAGAGTGTTTACTCACTGTATGGGGGACTGTGCGACTGGGGAAACGCACATATCCATCTTCCTGCATAGCAAATAGACAGGATCTGTGTGATCTCCATACCTCCCAACATTTTGAGATGGGAATGAGGGACGCCTTAAAGGAGAATTAACAGAATTAACCAAAAAAAAGGTTAATTAAATCCACAAGGACTTTTTTTTACCACTACTATTCCTTTATATTGGCTTTTTAAAATGTACAAATGCAGCAATTTAGAAATCAGATGAAAGGTTTAGCACCCGAAGATACTTTTTCAAAGATAAAAAGTGCATTTTATATACAACTATATAGATCAGACCAAAATGAGGGACAAATGAGGGGGAAGAGGGAGCATTGCTCCAAATCAGGGACAGTTGGGAGCTATGGATCTCCCCTGTCAGAACGGAGATTTGCCTTGTTTACACAGGCAGATCCCCGTTCTGTCACTGCGAGGAACGATCGCGGGTGACTGGCGGAAAACAAGTCTGCCCCACCCGCCGGTTGGCTCCCCCATTGGCCAAAAATCGTTGTGCACAAGTAGACATACAATGACGGCGATTTGCGGGAACCAGCCACATTGCTGCAGTACAACTGCTTTGGCTGGTCCTTAAGAGGTTAAGAAGAAGAAAAAATCCCTATAAGCACGAAATGCGGAAGTCCAGTCCTCCAAGGGCATAGAGCAGAGTGGGGGCTATCTTGCCCTGACTGAACTTCCTGCCCAGACATCAGAGGAATTGGCTCCTGGCTTACTGATGGCTCCAGTAAGCTCAGAGACAACTGGAAAGAGGCAGGAGGGGGGACCCTCTTTCGCTTCCTATAAAGATTAGCGGAGAATTCCACCACTGGGACCATTTTTATATGAAATGCTGACCGTCTCACTACAAAAAAAAAAAGAAAGCGGGGTTATGGTCGCTAAGGTCAAATTAATTTACAGTTAGGGTCAGCAAGTAATTCTAGTTTCCTCTTACACTTGCGCTTTGCCATAAGATACATTTGTAGAGAATTTCCATATAAGAAGTTTATGGTTTAATGCACACTAAAGTTCAGAACACACTTGATAGAGATGAGTGTTCACAAAATATCAGCTAATAAGATCTTTTTAAATAAATCAGCAATATTTATTTATTCTCGTGAACTTTAACACATTATAAAATTTGATTTCCTCTTCACAAATTAAAGGGCGAAGAGAGATTGAAAGGAAATTGAAAAGAATCTTTGTGGTGATATGAATTCCTTCATTAATACCAACACCCCTTCCAACATACCGTAATAAAAGATTTAGCGAGAGCTGGCAACCAGTTTCTTATTTCCCAATTTTGTTTTCTATAAAATTACAGCATGAATTTTTCATCCTGTAATTTTGTACTAATTTTGCTTTTTGCCCTTAAGGCGCTATGATATAATTAACTGTGTTTTACTTACTCTAATAGGTTTGTGTGTATTATCATATATATTAAATTTTTGGAGCCTGCGACTAGATGCCATTCTTTATTACACCCTTCTTCGATACTGGGAAAGTCATTAAAAAATGTTTGTTTCTGTAGTTACAATAAGCCAGTGATTGCAATTATGCCGTTTTGTAAGTATATCCAAGTGTTGAATATGTGCCCCTCCCCCCACCTCAGTACAGCCTTGGGTAACAAATGATCTTAAAGAACAACTCTATTCTATTTAGAGATCAGGTTTATTTTTTTTTAAAAAAGGAGGAGGAGTTAATAAAGTCACTAAATCACAAAATTAACATTTCACTTTCTCTCCATAAAATGGGAAAGCAAGTAAAGCTTCAAAAGTAAAGTAGTAAACAAATTAAACTGCAAATCAACTATATGTTTGGCATTCAGAGAATAGATCATTAGATTAGGCATTAGGCCTTAAATGCACATTCAACGTTCTAAAAACGCCAATAGTGTTGCCACGTTAACTTGTTCAGATTTGCGCTATGGCCGAATGATGGCTACAGTGCGAATAGACGTCCTCCCCTTTGCACACTGGCCACACCCCCCTGAAGGGCACGGCATGCGAGGTGATCACCCGAGTCAATGAGAGTCGATCCCAACTCCTTATCACATGATCAGCTGTCAGCCAATGAGGATCGGTAACCGTTTTCGATTTCTTCTCACACTAACAGTGTAAGGAGAAAAAAAAGCAGATCACTGGCTTCTGTTGAAGGGACATCAGTCCCGAAGAGGAAGAGGCGAAGCATAAGTGCCCGCCAGTACCGCCTGCCAGTGCCATGAATCAGTACCCACAGTGACCACCTGTACATAAGTGCCAGCAAGCAGTGCCACCTATCAATGCCCACAAATACCACTTATCAATGCCCATGAGTGGTGCCAGTCAGTACCTCCTCAGTGCCCCCTATCAGTGCTGTCTATCAGTGTCACCTACAAGTGCCGATCAGTGCCCATCACTGCCACCCATCAGTGCCAGCTATCAGTGCACCCATCAGTGCCACCTATTAGTGCCCTTCAGCGCCACCTATCAATGCCCTTCAGTGCCACCCATCAGTTCCACCCATTAGTGCCACATTTCAGTGCCCACCAGTGCCACCTATTAGTGCCCATCAGTGCAGCCTCATCAGCGTACATCAATGAAGGAGAAAAATTACCTGTTTGCAAAATGTATTAACAAAATATAAAACGGTTTTGTATATTTATTTTTTTTAAGAAATTTGGTCTTTTTTAATTTAACAAAAAATAAAAAACGCAGAGGTGATCAAATACCACCAAAAGGAAGCGCTACTTGTGGGTAAAAAAAAGATAAACATTCCATGTGTGTACAGTGTTGTATGACCATACAATAGTCATTCAAAAAGAGTGACAGAGCAGAATGCTGAAAACTGGTCTGGGCAGGAGGGGGGGTTTAGGTGCCCAGTAAACAAGTTTTTTTTTTTTTAGCAAGTAAACACAAGCTATGGGATCAGAAATTCTCACACTAGCGTTTTACTGCGTTCAAGCGTTTTTAAAGCTCAAAAACTTCTCTCAAAACCCACTAGTTCCGCGTTTTTTTCCAGACAGAAAATGCTGATAAAAGCCTGTGTGCGCATGGACACACATGATAACATACTGAGGAGTTTATTGGCTGCAGGAAAAAAAAAAACATTTGAAGCCATAAACAGCTGCTGTAAAAATGTCCAGTGTGCATGAGGCCTTAAAGTCTCCAAAACTTTTTTTTTTATTTGACCCCAGAAAATTGCCAAATTGTCTCCATTATCTCCAACCTAATCGGCACAAGATCCCTGCAGTATTATTGGCTTCTGTGCATTTATGTTCCTAGTAGCTAGAGCAGGGGTCAGCAAGCTGTGGATGGCGATCGACCCATCAACTACGGGTAGCCGACAGATCACAGCCCCACACACAGATCTTCCCCCAGCCGCCATTCTCCTCTTCACTGCAATGTGGAGATCGGGAGAAGTCACAGTACTGGATAGAGGGCGGAGGCAGGATCTGCAATTAACGTTTTACATTAACCAGCAGTTGATTGGTTGCCAGGCAGTTCTAGCAACCAATCACCAGCTTAATGTAAAAAGAGAACTGTCAGATCCTCCCCCCCGCCCTCTATCCAGTACTGTGTCTTCTCCCATTATCTCCTCTGCTATGCACCGGTGTAAGGTAGGAGACTGGCATGCCACACTGGTGTGAAGGGGACAAAGGACACTACATTGGGGGGGTGTGAAGAGGACAGAGGACATGCACTGGGAGGGCAGAGAGAATTACAATGGGTGGGGGGGTAAAGGGGATGGAGGAAACTGCATAGGGGGCATATAGGACACTACAGGGGAGGGGTGTGTGTAGGAGACAGGGGACACTACATTGGTAGGGGTTGAAGGGGACAGAGGACACTGCATGGGGGGACAGAGGACTCTACAGTGAGGGAAGGGTGTGAAGGAGTCAAGGGGTTGGAGGACATTACAGTGAGGAGGGGGTGAAGGGGACAGAGGACACTGCATACTGCATCGGGGGGGGCGCAGAGGACACTACAGTGTGGGCAGAGTGTGAAAGGGATAAAGGGAGGGTGCTTTGCTGGGCAGAGGACACTACAGTGGGGGTGTGTGAAGAGGACAGAGGACACTGCTTTGGGGGGTGTGGGCACAGGACATTGCAATAGGAGGGGCAGAGGACCCTACTGCAGGATGGAGGGGGCTGAGGACACCATGTGATGTTCCCTCAGCTGAATGGGTAGGGGTACGATGTACCCCATACTCATTTACATAGGGTGGAGGGCCAGGATCTGGGGCCCTTTTATTAAAGGGGGCTCCAGGACCCCGATAAGTCCCCCGCCCGCAGACTCATACAACCAACGGTCAGGGCTTGCGGCCTGGTACGGTTCAGGAGGGGGGGGGGTCGCTCGCTCGTCCCCACCCGCTTTCTGGAGGGGTCAGGATGCGTGCTTGGATAGGGGTCTGGTATGGATTTGGGGGGACCCTCACACCCTAAAGGGCCTGGTTTGCCCCTGGAGGGGAACCCATGCCGGTTTTTATTAGGAGAGGTGACTTTTCCTTTAAAGTCGCTTCAATATAAATGGAGATCCGACTTGGAGGCGACTTGCATTGAATTCTATGGGTACAAGTCGCCTAGAAGTCGGATTGAAGTAGTACAGGAACCTTTTCTGAAGTCGGAGCGACTGCAGTAGTGCACATTAAGACGGATCCATTCACTTACATTGATTTTTTCATGTAGCACGACTTGAGGTGACTAGGGGCGACTTGAAATCGGATTCAAAGTTGCCCCGGTGTGAATGGACTCTAAAGGTGCTATTGACATGACATATTCACCACGTCAGTAACAACCCATGCAATCCATATATACAAAGAAACCAAAACAGATACGTTCAGAAAGTTATGTGTAATAAAAAGGAATGACACAGGGAAAAGTATTGAACACATGAAGAAAGGGAGGTACATGGAAAGATAAGACACAAACTGAAATCAGTAATTAGAAAGCAATCCTGCCTCTTGTCAGTGCAAATTAATATCAGCTAGTAAACTCTTAGCTGATGGCATGTAACAGGGGTGCCCAACCTTTTGAAGAGCGAGGGCCACTTAAGTGACTTGGTAACCAGTCGTGGGCCTTAATGAGCAGATGACAGTTCTGCATCCACTCTGCGTATGCAAAGCAGACACAGACACAGCCCACTCTATGGGCCCCATCATCTGATCAAATGGAAGGGGACAGATCCACTTTCTGTTTTTTTAGCAGATCGGATTGGAAGGAGGCAGGTGTAAACGGACAAAAGTCTGTTTACAACTGCCGCTCCATAGAGGTGAATGGAGGGTCCGATTGGGTCAGACAGATCGCGTTAAAGGGGCCTAAGGCTACTTTTACACTGATGGTCTTCAGTCTACCGTTAGCTGTACTTTGCCATAGAATTCTATCATATCCTGCAGGTGTGGTGCACTTTCTGAATGTGCACCAAACCCACAGGTAAAACCAGAAGACTATGGCTCAGTGCAGGTAAGCTACAGGTGCACTGCGCTACACCTGCGGATCAAAGCAGCCCAGTAACCACTGCAGAACAGATATGTCCATATATACACTTATTTTAGTAATAAACTTGCTGTCCTAGGCAGAGTGCATTTGGTATCACTCCACCTATGACAGGAACCGGTGCTATGCAGTAAGCATTGGCTTATGCGGCTCTGCTCCGCAGCTGCTTGCTTCCTCTACCGCTGGCTTCATTCACAACACTGATGCTCTGGCATGGCGGGTAGACAACCTGCAATCTGGGCTTGCCAACCTGCCCTGTCGCGGGCCACTGGTTGGGCACCCCTGGCCTATAAAAAGGTGTCTCTTTACCCAGGTGTATGCATGCTCACCATGCAAGACTGCATTGCTGAAGAAAAAGCATGCTGAAGCTTGTTTAAAGTTTGCTGCACAACATTTAGACAAGCCTATGAAATACTGGGAGAATATAGTCTGGTCAGATGAGACCAAAATTGAACTCTTTGGATGCCATAATACACACCATGTTTGGAGGTCAAATGGCACATAACCCCAAAAACGCCCCCATACCAACAGTGAGGTTTGGAGGTGGGAACATCATGGTGTGGGGCTGTTTTTCAGCCTCTAGTACTGACAATTGTCATGTTGTTGAAGGAAGGATGAATGGAAAAATGTACAAAGACATTCTTGATATAAATCTGCTGCCATCTACCAGGATGATGAAGATGAAATGAGGGTGGACATTTCAGCAAGACAATGATCCCAAATACAAAGCCAAGGAAATGCTCAATTGGTTTCAAAGAAAGAAAATAAATATGTTAGAATAGCCCAGTCAATCACCTGACTTGAATCTGAAAGAAAATTTATGGAAAGAACTAAAGATCAGAATTCATAAAAGAAGCCCACGGAACCTTCAAGATTTGAAGACTGTGGAGAAGAATGGGCCAAAATCACACCTGAGCAATGCATGGGCCTAGTTTCTCCATACAGGAGGACTCTTGAAGCTGTCATTACCAACAAAGGATTTTTTGGGAATTTTTCTGCTATAAAACCAATCCAATAAAAACATTTAAAAAAATGTTGTCATAGATTTTGGCCAAAATGTATTCTGCTACATGTTTTTGATTAAAAAAAATTGATTGGTTTGCGTGAAAGTTATAGCACTTACAAACTATGGTATACATACTGATTTATTTATTTTTAATACTAATAATGGCGATGATCAATGACTTTTAATGGGACTGCGATATTGCAGCACTGTCACTAACCGACACTGGGGGGGTTACTGACCATCCTCCAATGGTGTCCCCAGTGACATTAATACAGTGATCAGGGCTAAAAATATACACTGTCACTGTACTAATGACACTGGCTGGGAAGAGGTTAACATCTAGGGAGATCAAGGAGTTAAATATGTACCTAAATTTGTGTGTACAGTCTACTGCTTTTTACTAATCTCTCAATTTCTCAAGGATGAGAAATGGACAGATCACTCTCTGTGTGGAATTTAAACACAAACCCGGCTGTGAATGTACATAGCTGATCAGCACGTCCTGGGAGTGAATCATTGGCCGGGACTTGCTGACGGGCTCTCACTGTGTACAATCACTGGCTGGGGGAGTGTGCGCGTGTCGCTTTGCCCACAGCGTCTGCCCGTCCGCAGCACATTACAGGCAAGCTGAAAGAAAGTAGTTAAAAATAGATCAGAGTAGGAGAACATACCAGAATAGACTACAAGAAAGGCCAGAACACCAGGTTCCAGTACAAAATTCAGCTGGAGATCCATACAAATCAAACTTATGTTAGGTTTTAGAGATAAGGAGGTCTCCTTTCATGAGGTAATATACAGAATAAACAGAACAAATATATAGCCAACTCAATAAACCCCCTTGGTGGAACACCCAAAGGTACACATACAGTTCTCTTAGGCCCAAAAGATCAAAACATGATTTTCCACAGAACTGCCACAAATAGAAAAAGGAATGCGCATGGGCACACTTTCCTTTAACCAGAAATCCAAATTGCGCATTTGCATGGTATTATTTCCATCTCAGCTGTCCAATCAGCCATACTGTTTTGGATAGCACGGCAACCAGAAGCATCGGTAGGGGACAAGATCCTGGAAAGGCACCCAAGAAACCCTTATTTTAGGATAGACGAAAAAAGGCAACTTGAGATACTTATTATCACTGGGATCCACTCCGATTTGTTTAAACTTCTTACTCCCAAACAAAGAAATTGTTACCCACAATCAACTCCAACTCTGTAAATTAATTCAGAAGGGTCATTCACAGCACACAAAAGATAAAATGTGTCCCATTGCCAGTAGGGCATTCTTATTAGGAAACAACACTTGCCAGAATTTAATGGATTTAAACTTCCCTGTAACTTCAACCTCCACTTCGGCAGCAGCGTAGTGGGTAGCACTCTCACCTAGAAGTAAGAGGGGTCGCTGGTTCGAATCCCAACCATGACACTACCTGCCTGGAGTTTGCATGTTCTCCCTGTGCCTGCGTGGGTTTGCTCCGGGTACTCCGGTTTCCTCCCACACTCCAAAGACATGCTGGTAGATTAATTGGCTTCTGTCCAAAATTGGCCCTAGTATATGAATGGGGACCTTGGATTGTGGGCTCCTTGAGGGTAGGGACTGATGTGAGTGTGCAATGTACAGGGATAGGGACAATTGTAGACACTCACACAGGTTGAACTGGATGGACTGGTGTCTTTATTCAACCTTACTAACTCTGAAACTATGAATTAAAGAGGAAGTAAACTCTTCCAATCTGATGCATCTTTTCATTTAGTCTATTATAAGAAGTAATTATCAAACTATAGCCACTGTAATCCAGCCCAAATCGCAAACGACTTACTGCTTAAAGAAACTTTAAAAAAAATGTTTCCAGGGGTAAGGCAGCACCATCTTAAGTATTGTTTTCTGAGTCCACAGTGGAGTGCATTTCCGCCCTTACATTGAGCACTTCCTGTACTGTTAACCAAGTCTCCTTCTCAATCAAACGTTTGTATGTCAACCCTGCCTCCCTGCTCATAGCTGACTTGTTTTATTTCATAGTATTTACTTGTGCCAATTATCTAGTGTTTGCCTATGTCAGTCTTATCAGCTTCAGCTGATAAGACTGCAGTAAAGCTGTCCGATGCCTTTTTTTCCACTGTATGCGATGTCACATGGTTACATGGTGTTTAGGAGGAAGCTCTGAGTGATTATGTAGTCTCGTGGGATTTCAGTGTTGTGCTGTAGGAAGTCCTGATAATAGATAGGATAAGCACATAGAAAAATCATGGGAGATAGGGGCATGATCAGTGACATCATTCTAAAGAACAAAAAGGAATACAACAATACTAACCAAATAAGGAGATATCTACAAGCAGTGTTCATTAGGGTTTTCTATGCTGATTCACATGGGACAAAGTTGTGCGGGGTGGGGAGGAGTTTACAACCACTATAATTTTGTTTTTAAAAATGTCCAGTGTCCTTGAGAAATTATATCAGCTTTTAGATACCAGGTTGTAAATATAACTCTTGCCAATGGATGTATGGTACTGCCAAGTCCAAAAACATTATGTATGTATGTATGTACATATGGCACTATTTCTCTCTTCTATACGTTTCAGTTCCAGGGACACCCACTGGGGGCAGCAAGGCCGCTGGCATTCTACTCAAGGGTTGACTGCACCACACATCCCTAGACCCACCACCCAAGTGCAGGAAGATTGTACAATTCAAAGAAACACAAAACAATCAGAATAGTTCAGTACTACACTCACACTCCTCAAAGTGCTGCCTTATATCTCAATTGCCTTTCAAGCTTGAAAAGTTCAACATCTAGTTGAAAAATGCACAATTGATCGGTGAAACAAAAAGAGACCCCGATTTAAAAGCAGAGTCTCAGTGGTCAGTGGTCAACCAAACAGATTCAAGATTGGGCTCGTTTGTTGCTCTTTAGTGGCTTCTTCGTGAATTTAAGGGCCTCCATTTTTGTGTTTTCTGAAGCTTCTCCTCAGTCTTTCTTAGCAGAAATGGAATAGGAAGATTCATGAGCTTTACCGGTTGCTGTTGTTTTTGAATTGGTTTTGGTAGACATGTTCTCAGTAAGGTGATTGTCTAAAAAACAGGCTTTTGCATCTTTTATGTGCATTTGCCTCCCCTTTGTCATTGAAAATGTCAACAATTGGAATTAAGACTCAATCAGGGACATACCCTTTCCTCATTGTAGTCTTGGCACACCTGTTGCACTTACTTTTTTCTGTTCGTCCAATTCAATACAATGTAGTTCAGATGTTAGTGTGGTATTGGTGCCTGACTTTTCTTGACACTGTAATACAGTGGTGGTGAGTACTGATATCAGTTAATGTGTCCAAGTTGACCTTGACCTCTTCCAAGACATGAAGCATGAAGTTAAAGAGGAAGTAAACCCTGATGAGTTTACTTCCTCTTTTTTTCCCTGCAAAGGTAAAGCATAATGGACTACTATGCATTGCATAGTAGCCCATTATGTGTCACTTACCTGACACAGGAGCCAGCGAAGTCGTGCTGTCCCCTGTAGTCTGCCGCATCCATCTTGCTTGTGGCGTCTCGCAGCTCCGCCGCTGTCATTCGGCGAAGCCGCGATGACGTCACTCCCGCGCATGCGCACGGGAGTCGACAAATGCGGCAGCTCCATTTTTGGAACTGCCGCGTTCAGTGCGCCTACGCGCCGCTGTCTACGGCGCATGCGCCGTAGACAGCGGTGCCCGTTTTCGGGCAAATATCTCCTAAACCATATAGGTTTAAGGAGATATTGCTCGGACCTACAGGTAAGCCTTAATCTAGGCTTACCTGTAGGTCAAAGTGGTTTGTAAGGGTTTACAACCACTTTAAGTGGATTCTAATTAGCAACTTTGATCGACTTCTCACAGAATGCCCTGTTTTCTCCTGATAGTCTGTGGGTTGCAAATCTCGAATCCTTGTTGAATCTTTTTTTGCTGGTAATAACTCAAATATGCAACAGTGCAGTTTATTATCCACCACTCTTTTGCAGGCATTTTTAGTGTTCAGAAAGATCCTCAAAAGATATCTCTACCAAAAGCAAACACTAGGTTTGCAGGGAACAAATTTGCCCCTATTTTCATGGGATTGAATTAATGCATACCAATGTTATCTTCCATATGTGTTTCCCTACTCATTTTAGAATCTACGAGACAGCTTGACTGATGCTGCATCACCTCGGATCATCAGTGGTATCAAAGCCACAAACATACAGATAAAGGGGAGATTTACTAAAACTGAAGGACTCTGGTGCAGATGTGCATGTTAGCCAATCAACTTCTAACTTTAGGATTCTTCAGTTAAGCTTTGATATTAAAACCTGAAAGTTGATTGGTTTCTATGCATCCAATTTTGCACACTCCAGATTCAGTAAATCCCCCCCATAGGGTGGCGTGATACTGAAGAGTGTTGGAGAAAGTTACAGTCAAAGATCAAAAATGTTTCAATCCATTCTGCATGCACATTTAGATGAACAAACCAGACTTCTGAACGACCTTAAGTCAGAAAGACACATCCCCACTCCCTATCACATAGGCGTGCACAGGGGGTGTGCCAGGTGTACCTGTGCACACCCTATCACCCTGTGTGCTTTAAGGTTAGGCTGGTGACTTGGGATAGCACTCCATGGTAGGGGCTCAGTCTGCAGGGTAGTAGTGTGCTGGGGCGGTCTCCGATCATACGCCTCTGAGGGAAGCAGCAGCAGCTGACCAGAGCCTCCTCGCTGATCCCTCCACTCTCCAACCTGTCCTCTTCTTAATCTGGGGGGACAGCCAATGGGAGTACGTGGGTGGGGACAGTGACTTTCATTCACACTGTACAAGGAGAGGAGTGGCAGGGCTAGACACTGTCACTGGCTGTATGGGCAGTTTGCGGGGTGTCACTGAGCTGGTGAGCACTACAGGGGTCCATATACATCACTATGGAGGGGTCCTATACATGTATTTATCACTATAGAAGGACCACATACATCACTATACATATACATAATAATAATTATTACAATGGCTGCAGAGATTATTAGATTATTATGGGGGTTTACACATATTACTTTAGGGGAGGCATAATATATATATGAGAGAGAGAGAGACACACACATAATCTAACAAAAGTGAGTACACTCATGTTTTTGTAAATATTCTATCTTTTCATGTGACAACACTGAAGAAATTACACTTTGCTGCAATGTAAAGTAGTGAGCGTACAGCTTGTATAACAGTGTCAATTTGCTGTCCCCTCAAAATAACTCAACACACAGCCATTAATGTCTAAACTGCTGGCAATAAAAGTGAGTACACCCATAAGTGAAAGTGTCCAAACCGGGCCCAATTAGCCATTTTCCCTCCCCGGTGTCACGTGACTCGTTAGTGTTACAAGGTCTCAGGTGTGAATGGGGAGGAAGCGTGTTCATTTGGTATTATCGCTCTCACTCTCTCATACTGGTCACTGGAAGTTCATCATGGCACCTCATGACAAAGAACTCTCTGAGGATCTGAAAAAAAAGTATTGTTGCTCTACATAAAGATGGCCTAGGCTATAAGAAGACCCTTCAACTGAGCTGCAGTAAAGGGGCCAAGACCATACGGTGGTTTAAGAGGACAGGTTCCATTTAGAACAGGCCTCGCCATGGTCGACCGAAGAAGTTGAGTGCACATGGTCAGCGTAATATCCAGAGGTTGTCTTTGGGAAATAGATATATGAATGCTACCAGCATTGCTGCAGAGGTTGAAGGGGTGGGAGATCAACCCGTCAGTGCTCAGACCATATACCACACACTGCATCAAATTGGTCTGCATGGCTGTCGTCCCACAAGGAAGCGTCTTCTAAAGATGATGTATAAAAAAGCCTGCAGTTTGCTGAAGACAAGCAGACTAAGGACATGGATTACTGGAACCATGTCCTGTGGTCTAAGGAGACCAAGATAAACGTATTTGGTTCAGATGGTGACAAGAGGGTGTGGTGGCAACCAGGTGAAGAGTACAAAGACAAGTGTGTCTTGCCTACAGTCAAGCATGGTGGTGGGAGTTTCATGGTCTGGGGCTGTATGAGTGCTGCCGTCACTGGGGAGCTACAATTTATTGAGGGAACCAAGAATGCCAACATGTACTGTGACATACTGAAGCAGAGTATGATCCCCCTCCCTTCGGAGACTGGGCTACAGGGCAGTATACTAACATGATAAACGGCCCCAAACGCACCTCCAAGATGACCACTGCTTTTCTAAAGAAGTTGAGGGTAAAAGGAGATGGACTGGCCAAGCATGTGTCCAGACCTAAATCCTATTGAGCATCTGCGGGGAATCCTCAAACAGAAGGTGGAGGAGCACAAGGTCTCTAACAGCCAACAGCTCCATGATGTCGTCATGGAGGAGTGGAAGAGGACTCCAGTGGCAACCTGTGAAGCTCTGGTGAACTCCATGCCCAAGAGGGTTAAGGCAGTGCTGAAAAATAATGGTGGCCACAAAATTATGGGCCCAATTTGGACATTATCACTTAGGGGTGTAATCAGTTTTGCTGCCGGCGATTTAGACATTAATGGCTGTGTGTTGAGTTATTTTGAGGGGACAGCAAGTTATAGAAGCTGTGCACTATTTTACATTGTAGCAAAGTGTCATTTCTTCAGTGTTGTTACATGAAAAGATATAAGAAAATATTTACAAAAATGTGAGGGGGTGCACTCACTTTTGTGAGATACTAGGGGCTATTTACGAACAACAAATCCACTTTGCACTGCAAGTGCACTTGGAAGTGCAGTCGCTGTAAATCTGAGGGGTAGATCTGAAATGAGGGGAAACTCTGCTGATTTTATCATCCAATCATGTGCAAGCAGGGTTCAGGGGGTGCATATATTATAATAATGGAGATGCTGCATGCAGTATTACTGGGGTGTAACATATAATTTTACTACACACCACACATATAATACATACATGTGCCCAAATGCATCTGTTTGAGCTATGGGTCCTGCAGCAGCCACTTTATTTATTTTTTTAACACATCACAAATTGCCTATGAAATTGGAGTCCGCCCCCGCTGGATAGATATACATATATCATGGCATCAGCGGCATGAACATGCCGATGATTATGTCAGTTGTGACAAAACATGTAGGGCAGAGCATACGTATGTGCAGTTTCCACACTGGTCTTGCTGTGTACACAAACATATCTAATTCCATGCATGGTATATTTGTCCTGTATTGATTTTAAGCTCGATTTATCCTATGAGATGTCAGTATCCTTAATCCCTTTTGCATCATTAAAGAGTGTTCAGGGTTTTACACTATGTAGAGGTTTCCTTCATTTTATATCCACAATGTACACCCACCCACTCCTCCACATCCACTGAGACATAGTTGAAGCACTGGAAACTTTATGTTACTGGAGGATATGTGATGTCTGATTGATGATGATACACCATATTGAGCGCATTTGACTCCATAATAGAGTCCTGCAATGCTGGTAAGAGTCCATCTTACATTAGTGGTGGGTCACATGGTGGAATTTGATCACGTATGCCTTCAGAATTTTTATTTTCCCCCTTTTTTCTTAAACTATTTTTTGGATTTTTTTTACATTCTTTTGATATCATTGTTCACCCTTTTATGGATCAGTTTGTTTTATGATAAATAGCAGCACTGCATAATTTCTGTTTTAATTGCGCACACCTATTGCCATATCTTATCAGAAACAGGAACTTCTGCCTTATTCAGTTATACACAGGCTACTAACAAGCATGCAAGCAGCCTAAACCATGTAGATCGACATTAAACAATATATACAAGTCTAAAAATATATTTTAAATAGTAAATAGTTTATAAGCTTCTAAAAAAATTATTTGTTTTTTTAATTAAAATTTTCACTTCAATTACAATACATCGCACACTCAATACTATAAAAACTTGCACAATATTATGTGTGTGATCTCTCTCTGTGACCTCTACAAATTTTGTCTCCAACAAGTAGCAAAAAAAAAAAAAAAAAAAAAAAAAAAAAAAGGAAATGTTTAACCATCAATCTCTTTCTACCTCGCCTTTGAAAGTTACATTACACACTTAAAAACGTGTTTGGTAATTACAGCACCTCAGTTCTGAAATAGCAGCAGCATTAAAAAAAGAAAAGAAAAAAATAGGATAGCTGTTCGGAACTGGTGCTAAAATGTCATCTTTTATAAAAAGCCTTTCACTCAGCTCCAATTTGAGGAGATGTTTTGCTGACAGCATCACCGGAATGCATTACGCCAGGATTCAGAAGTAATTGCCAGCATCCTAAAATAAGTGTGATTTTAGTGTGATGGCATATTGTAACACTGATATAAATATATTCCTAGCTGGACCATCTGCTTATAGTGCTAGTCTTAACCTGACATTACATATTGCAGCTTAGGAAGATGGATGCATTAATCAGAACATTTTAACAGGTTACAGAAACAGCAGTTTTTAATTTTCAGATGGAGAAAGTTCAACATCGAATGCCACATGCAGTTATTTCTACAATGCTCAGTGATGTCATCGTGAAAGCAAGCCTTTGCTGGCGGCTGTAATTGAGTTGAAAGTGCAGGAACATAGATTGTAAGGTCTGTATACCTAAAACAAATGGAAAAACTTTTAAGCCCAACTCCAGAAAAATGTAAATTCTCCCTTGCAGTGGAGCTGCACCTGCACTTAAGGATTAAGGCTCCATGCACACAGGAGGTTCAAAAAAAAGTATTTCTGGGCGCCCAAAAACGCAGAAAAATGCACAAAACGCATTTAAAAAAAGTGGTTAAAGCGCGTTTTTATTAATACGAATTAATAATTAATTACTAATTTTCCTGCTTTAAAAATGCGCATGTGAGACTTTTACATAGCGTGGCCACATACAGAGGCCCAACATGCAAGGAGCACTGTCAGGCGTTCTTGGAGCATAAATTATACATATTATTTCTTGACTACCTCTTAAAATTTTGAAGGCCCTGGAGAACCAGGATAATGAAAACACCCCAAAAATGACATTTTGGAAAGAAAACAACCAAAACGCATAATCTATGCCAAAAATTACACCTCAAAATAAATTCTCCTACTCTTCCTGAGTACAGCAAAACCACATGTGGGAGACAGAGAGGCCCAACATGCAAGGAGCACTGTCAGGCCGCGTACACACGCGGGGACTGTTCGCTGAAACTGTCCGCTGAAACCAAGTTTCAGCGGACAGTCCGCTCGTGTGTGGGCTTTCAGCGGACAGTTTCAGCGAACAGTCCGCTGAACAAGGTTTTTCGGAAATTCCGAAAAACTGTCCGCTGAAACCTTGTTTCAGCGGACAGTCCCCGCGTGTGTAGGCTTGTTCGTCAAACAAAGTTGCGCGCATGCTCAGAAAGGATTTTCACGCCGAAAGTTATAATGCAGTGTATAGGACGTCGTATTTTTCGTCCCGTCGTACGTGCCGTTCACGTCATCGCGCACGGTTTCAGCAAACTGTTCGTCCATCGTGTGTGGCCATGTCCGTCCATGCTAATTTTGAGCGGACTGTTTGCCGAAACTGTTTGACGGACAAAGTTGGGCGAACAGTCCCCGCGTGTGTACGCGGCCTCAGGTGTTCTAGGGGCATAAATGTCAAATCTAATTTGACTACCTATTAAACTTTTGTGAGGCTCTCTAGTGGCATGGATGAGCATGAATGGGGATGGATGAGCTGTGGATGGGGATGGCTGAGCATGAATTAGTATGCCTGAGTACGGCTGAGTATGGCTGGGTACCGCTGGGTATGGCTGAGTACAGTTGAGTATGGCTGAGTATGGATGGGATGGCTGTGCATGGATGGATGAGTATTGCTGAGGATGGATAAGCATGGATGGCAGAGTATTGATGAGGATGGATGGCTGGCTGAGTATTAATGAGGATGGCTGGCTGAGTATTAATGAGGATGGATGGCTGAGCATGGATGGATGGATGGCTGGCTTGATGAGTGCTGGAGTCATCACATATCAGCACTGTGGGCACTACATATCTAGCCCACAGCGCTGCTGCCTCCTATCTCTCTCCTCTCTATACTGATCGATAGAGAGAGGGAGAGAGGAACCGGACGTGACTCAGTTTTGTTTACAAGTGATCATTCCATCATTTGACAGAGTGATCACATGGTAAACGGCCGCTGCCAGCGGCCATTTAACGTGATCAGTGATGCGCCGGGTCCTGCGGGAGCGCCATTCTGGGAGGATGTCAATGTACGCCCTACCAGAATTATCCGAGCGTGCTGCAGCCGTCATTCGGCTATAGCGCGGTCAGCAAGCAGTTAATATTGGTGCTACATTGACTTTTCTCCAATCAGTTGATACCATTCCAGTCAGTAGACTGTTCATAAAAATTAGGAACAATGGTCTGGCAATTACATGACTGAGTTCCTTAAGGACCCTTGGGTGCAAGCCATCTGGTTCTGGTGACTTATTATGTTGAGTTTTTCCAGTCTATTTATAGTTCTGTCCTCTGTTAACCATGAGGGTGCTTCCTGTGACAAACCTTTTGGTTACTGAAGCCCCCTGATTCCCCTCATGAAGACAGAGGAGAAGAATGAATTCAATACCTTCGCCATCTCTCCATCCTTAGTAACCAGATTCTCATCATCATTCTTTATGGGACCAATATGATCTGACCTCCCTTTCTTACTATTATTAACTTAAAGAATTTCTTGCCATATTTTTACTCTCCTCCACTATGTGCCTTTCTTATTTTATCTTAGCCACCCTGATTGCACCCTTACATTTCTGGTTGCATTCTTTGTAAAGTTGGATAGCTGATGATGATCCCATAGCCTTGTATTTTTTAAGGCCTTCTCCTTTGCTTTTATATACATTTTTAGGTTGGAGTTAAGCCACCTAGGACTTAAAGTGTCACCTATGGAGATTTTTAAGTATCGTAGTTTGCCGCCATTCCAAAAGTGTGCGGTATCTATTTATGTATCAGTTTACTCAGTGTAACATCATCTTTGAAATTATACAAAAATATTGGGCGAATGTTACTGTCTTCTTTTTATCAACCACTTCTGGACTGCTGCCGTCAATGTAAGTCGGTCCTTTGACATTAAATACCGTTGTTATGGCAGCAGACAGCTGCCATAAGCCCAGTATTTCTTTCAACAGCCGGTGGTCCGCTTTAAAATAAAAGTGGTCTCTATGGTGGATTCACCACTAGATCACTTTTATCGGTGGAGGGAGTCAGGGGTGCCCCCCCCCACCACGTCCCGGTCATCGCTGACGATTACTGGATCTATCAGTAGCAGTGGAGACAATCTGATCCTATCCCTTGATAGGCAGGAAGTTGAGTGGGGGAATGATGGCCCCTACTCCACCCCATATCGTCAAGCGTCACTTCCGCCCAACGACCTTAAAAGGACAATTTTTTTTGCTTTGATGTGTAAATATAAGATCTGAGGTCCTGTCGTGCTTTTTTTCTATTACAAGGGATGTTTACATTAATAAGAATAAAAGTGATCCTTTTTTTTTTTTTAAGGACAGTGTAAAAATAAAAAATAAGGAAAATAAATAAGGAAAAAAAAAAATTAAAAATTGAAAGCATCTCGTCCCTCTGAACTCGTGCACAGAAGTGAATGCATATGTAAATCACACCCACATATGAAAACTAGACCTCCTCTGTAACTCAAAACTGGTAACCTGAAAAAATTTTAAAAGTTGCCTATGGAGAGTTTTAAGTGCTGAAGTTTGTCGCCAATCCACGAGTGGGCGCAATTTTGAAGCGTGACATGTTGGATATCGTTTTACTCTGTGTAACATCATCTTTCACAATATAGAAAAAATTGGTCTAACTTTACTGTGTTCTTATTTATTATTCAAAAAAGTGAATTTTTCCCCATTTTGTGTTTGTAAGGCCGCTGCACAAATATGGTGTGACAAAGTATTGCAATGACCCAATTTTATTCTCCAGAGGTTCTGCTAAGAAAAAATATATAATGTTTTGGGTTCCAAGTAATTTTCTAGCAAAAAATACAGATTTTAACAAAATGTCAAAAAAAGGCCTGGTCAGCAAGTAGATGCTCCAGCGGTGGACTGTGCTTTTGTGTTTTCATGTCCAATCATGACATTAAAAAAACTGGAGCAAGAAACCAAAAAAAAAAAAAAAAAAAAAAAAAAACTGGAGCATGTGGGAGAAGTTCCTTCGGGGACCAGTCTAGTAGCACGAAGAAGATAATGATTGGGTAGGTAAATTTACTTTCACATGTCCCCTAGACCTAAACAAGTAGTTATCTCTTGTAATGCAGGCAGGATCCCACTGCAATGGAGAAATTCTCTAATTACATGGAGTTAGGCTTAACCACTTTCCACCCTAGCCAATTATGGCATTTCTCTCCTACATGTAAAAAATTATTTTTTTGCTAGAAAATTACTCAGAACTGCTAAATAATATATATAAAATTATATATTTGTATTTTTTCTAGCAGAGACCCTAGGGAATAAAAGGCGGTTGTTGCAAATTTTTATGTTACACAGTATTCACGCAGCGATTTTACAAACGCAATTTTTTTGAGAAATCAAACACTTTCATGAATAAAAAAAGAAAAACACAATATTTACCCCAATTTTTATAAATTTGTGAAAGATGGTGTTATGCCAAGTAAACAGATACCAAATATGTCACACTTTAAAATTGCACACATTCGTGGAATGGCACCATAATACAGTACTTAAAAATCTCTGTCTTATACTTGTAGGCGTGACCTATGTATGTGTTTGCTTCTGCGAGCAAACATGAGGGGATAGGGCCAAACTATAGTACTTAAACATCCCCATAGGCGAAGCTTTAAAAGCTTTCACAGGTTACCAGTTTAGAGTTACAGAGGAGGTCTAATGCTAAAATGATTGCTCTCATTCTGAATTACAACGATATCTCACATGTGTGGTTTGAATGGCGTTTACATATGCAGGCATGACCTACGTATGCGTTCACTTCTGCATGCAAGAACGATGGAATGGATGCGCTTTTATTGTTCATTTTATTTTTACATTTTTATTTTTTTTTCACTTTTATTTCTATTACAAGTAATGCAAACATCCCTTGTAATAGGAATAGGGCATGACAGGTCCTCTTTATGGTGAGATCAGGCGTCTTTAAAGCGGGAGTCCGACGTTTTTTTTTTTTTTTTTAAAGTCAGCAGCTACAAATACTGCAGCTGCTGACTTTTAAAATGGTGACACTTACCTGTCCAGCGCGCCCGCGATGTCGGCACCCGAAGCCTATCTCTAGATCGACACTCTGGTGCTGCCGCCCCCATCTTGGGTATGGGGATCAGGAAATGGAGCCTTTTGGCTTCATTTCCTGGTTCCCTACTGCGCATGCGCGAGCCGCGCGGCGCAATCCGGACGGTCCCCGCTGCCTCTGGGAACTGTGTGTTTCCCAGCAGGCAGCGGGGCACTTGCGCAAAGGGGCGGGTAGTTGCGGAAAGGGGTGTAATCTACGCCCCTTTCCGCAGACAGCTATCCCGGGAAGTGGGTGCAGTTACCTGGATTATCCAGGTAACTGCACCCCCCTCCCCCCTGAAAGGTGCCAATTGTGGCGCCGGAGGGGGGGGGGGGGATTCCGATGAGCGGAGGTCCATTTTAGGGTGGACCTCCGCTTTAAGTCCCCAGATCTCTCCTCTATGCCGGAAAGCCTATTAAAGAAAAAAATAAATAAATAAATCGATCTCAGGCTTTCCAGCAACAAAAATGGTAATGTTTACATCTGACAGGGCCAGAAATTAGGTCATAACGCGGCCTTCGGCCTCCGAGGGTCACAGAGATGGCCGGGGACCATCTGGTTCATGGTCAGCTTTGTGGTAAACTGCCACCACCCGCTGATTCCTTCTCCAGCTTCCAGATTGCATGGGAGAGACCAGAGGGTGGTAGGGATGTCCTCTCCTGCCACCTGTAAAAGCAAGCAAGAGGCTAAACAGCCACTAAGATGGCTTTTACACTGTAGGGAATTGCCGGTTGAAAAAAAAAAAGATATCTGTATTATGCCTGTAGCTGTAGGCATCATCTAGATATCCTCAAAGGTGTCCCCATTGAAATGAATTGATTCCCTATTTGTTCCAGTGCTGGTGACCACTCAAAATTTGGAATTGTCCTTTACTTTCACTTTTGGTGAAAATACATAAAAAAAGTGAATCTCCATAATGGGGACACAAATAGCGCTACAAAACCTGAGGGGTGTTCTAATCCCTCTCCACTCTATCCAAAACAAAAGGAAGAGGTCTTCCTTTAGATAAAATGATCTAACGGGAAGGAAATCTTGTCCAATTGCTATGGTTACACATGAGAAAAGCCATGTAATGGTTGCGTACTAATATTAGGTATCTATGTTTTTGCATAGCTCTCCCAAAACATCTAAACGGTTTGATTACGTGGAAACATTTGATTGTCTTCTGATTTCTAATTGAAGCTTTAAAATTTATATAGAACCAATGTGCCTATCAATCACGATACCATATCCTTGATAACACACTACAACTGTGTCTGCCTTCCCAGTTGACTCCGCTAATACGGGAGTCCAACCGATCCGGTAAGGACCCTCAGATACTACTATTGAAAGGATTTGTTTCCTGCTGATTACCACTGCCGGGGTTCACCTGCATATCTCTCCCATCTGCAGTGTTTCTATCAAGGACATTATAATCACTATTTCTTTGGGTTTATTGCACGTTAATTAGAAAGGACAATTTAACTGATGGGTTTACTTGGATTTTCTTTATGGGTATTATTTTTTTCACTGTGACTTTCACTTACACATTTAGTAGCGCAACTTTATTTTTATATTATTTCAAGCTAGCCATAAGGATATTTGATGGTGTTTAGTTGCAGCTTTTTTAATATTTTCACGTGTTTGGACCTAGCGCGGTATTTTTTTCTTTGATGGTTTTTGTATTATGGAGTATTGTTTGTAAAATGTTGAGGAAAATAATGAATTAAATCCATTTTGGAATAAGGCTGTAACATAACAAAATGTGGAAAAAGTTAGGCGCTGTGAATACTTTCCGGATGCACTCTATATTTAGGTTTTTTTAGTACCTTGGCAAAATGCCTAAAAGTTGCCAAAACTGCCCAAAATTGTCAATCTGGCAGGGGGATACAGCCAACCTTTTTTCTTACATCAAGTCACAGGTTCTACAACATTACAACCTTAGGCTGATACAAGCCAGCTGCTTTCATCCCAACAACCAAGAACATCATAGGTTGATAAGGAGGCCTTTGGGTCTCTGATGACATCTTTGTTTACCTCTCTCTGTCAGCACTAGGGGCACAATGGCTGAATGAGGGAGAGAAATTGAAGAAGAGAAATGCTGAAAAACGAATCAGTGCCAGTGTGCAAAGATCTATAGCTGTGTAAAAAAAGAAACCACCTCCAATATTTGGTGTCTTACATGTGCCGATGCAGCTTCATTATGGAAAATTATTAGTATTTTCGTTTTTTACATTTTAGAATGGGGTGCCTTGAGATTGTGCATAATTTTAAAGGATGCCTGAACAGGTTGGGAAACTGTGGCCTACATGATGGTTAACCTATTAGGTATACATAAAATAATTAGATTTTTTTTGTTTTTTGTTTTTTTTTAGGTTTAATACATTTTTATTACATTTTGAAACATATTATAGTTAAACATACATGAGGTTTTGTATTTTACAATGTAAAACTATTAAAAGCTTATAATACATATATGCAGCCTAAGACATCCAGTTCTGTACATGTATACCAAAAATATAATAGTAATTTACATCCGGCTCCTGAGGAGTAGTGATGGACGAACTTCCGACGGGACGTTTCGCGAACGCGAAACGCGAACGGACACAAACGTTCGCGAAAACGACCGTTCGCCGCGGGCTCCATTGACTTCAATGGGAGGCGAATTTCGCAAACCTTTAGGTCGAATTTGCGGCCACGGGGTAATTATTAGGGGGTAGCACGTAGTCCCACCACCTGGACAATAGCATAATACATGTATGAGGTGAATTTGGGATCGATAACTACAAGCATTTTTTTTTTATTTGGGAAATTGTTCTGACAATTCAGGACTATGGAGCTAATGAAGGCAATGGAGGAGAGGGAAGGTCAGGGACCAGGGTAGGCAAACAAGAGGGTGCAGGAGATACAGAGCACTGACAGCAGCACCGTAATACAGAGCACTGACATCAGCACCGTGACATACAGCGCTGACAGCAGCTCCGTGACATACAGCGCTGACAGCAGCTCCGTGACATACAGCGCTGACAGCAGCTCCGTGACATACAGCGCTGACAGCAGCTCCGTGACATACAGCGCTGACAGCAGCTCCGTGACATACAGCGCTGACAGCAGCTCCGTGACATACAGCGCTGACAGCAGCACCGTGACATACAGCGCTGACAGCAGCTCCGTGACATACAGCGCTGACAGCAGCTCCGTGACATACAGCACTGACAGCAGCTCCGTGACATACAGCGCTGACAGCAGCTCCGTGACATACAGCGCTGACAGCAGCACCGTGACATACAGCGCTGACAGCAGCTCCGTGACATACAGCGCTGACAGCAGCTCCGTGACATACAGCGCTGACAGCAGCTCCGTGACATACAGCGCTGACAGCAGCTCCGTGACATACAGCGCTGACAGCAGCTCCGTGACATACAGCGCTGACAGCAGCTCCGTGACATACAGCGCTGACAGCAGCTCCGTGACATACAGCGCTGACAGCAGCTCCGTGACATACAGCGCTGACAGCAGCTCCGTGACATACAGCGCTGACAGCAGCTCCGTGACATACAGCGCTGACAGCAGCACCGTAAGCAGCCCCAGGAGGAAGTCAGCACAGCACAGGGATGGTGTGATCCCCTCATAATAAGAACCCCCAGGAGGAAGTCAGCACAGCACAGGGATGGTGGGAGCCCCTCATAATAAGAACACCCAGGAGGAAGTCAGCACAGCACAGGGATGGTGGGAACCCCTCATAATAAGCAGCCCCAGTAGAAATATGACACCGCTCAACCTCTTCAAAGAGGAGGGTAGGGGCATATAGTACGGTGTGCTTTTTTGGGTCAGGGAAGTGAGCCAAATGAATTAAGAAGGTCTGTGTGCTTGATTCCAAAAATTGTTTATAGACATATACATGGTCTACTGATCACATGTGTTGAATTCCTCCGAGATCCATGCCTCATTCATTTTTAGAAATGTGAGGTAGTTAACACTGTGGTGAGCTAGGCGAGTACGCTTATCGGTCACAATCCCCCCTGCTGCGCTGAACGTCCTTTCGGACAGGACACTGGATGAGGGGCAAGCCAACAGTTCGATTGCAAATTGGGCAAGCTCTGGCCAGAGGTCAAGCCTGCCCACCCAGTAGTCTAGGGGTTCATCACTCCTCAGAGCGTCCACATCGGCCGTTAACCCAATGTAGTCGGACACCTGACGGTCTAGGCGTTCCCTGATGCTGGATCCGGATGACACCTGTCGATGGGTCGGCTGAAAGAATGACCTCATATCCGAAGTCACCAACACATCTTCAAACCGGCCTCTTCTTGCAGGCGCTGTTGGATTGGTACCCGCAAATCCTTCTCTGGGAGTGGGAATTGCTCCTCTGCCAGCGCACGCAAAAGCAGAATGCAGCATTTCTCGAAGCAAGGCCTGGAAGTGCTGCATTCTGACAGCCCTCTGCGACGGCGGTAACATTTCCGCCATTTTGTGTTTGTACCGGGGGTCTAAGTACGTTGCCACCCAGTACTGGTCCTTGACCCTCATGCTTTTTATACGGGGGTCCCTATTAAAACACTGGAGCATGAAGGCCCCCATTTGCACTAAAGTGGAAGCGGTGTGGTGGCCTGGCTCCTGCTCATCATCCAGGATAATGTCGTCCTCTTCATTCTCCTCTCCCCATCCTCGCACAACAGGGATCCCAGAAAGGTTTAAAGCATGCTCTTCTTGCTCCTGCTCATCCGCCCCGGCACCATCCTCCTCTGACTCCTCATCAGACTCCTGTTGTTGACTTGTCTCAGATAGAGTAGCCCCCCCTGGGAATTCATCCAGCATTGCGACTTCCTCATCTTCCCGCTCCTGCTCCTCCACAGCCTGATCAATGACACGACGCAATGCACGCTCCAGAAAGAAGGCATAAGGTACCATGTCACTGATGGCGCCATGGCTGCGACTGACCAGTTTGGTGATCTCCTCAAATGGCCGCAGAAGTCTGCATGTGTCGCGCATGAGCAGCCACTGGCGCGGTGAAAAAAAACCCAGCTCCCCAGAACCGTTTCTTTCGCAGAGTTCATACAGGTAGACGTTAACTGCACGTTTCTGCTGGAGCAGCCTATCAAGCATATAGAAGGTTGAGTTCCATCGCGTCGGGCAATCGCAAATAAGACGTCTGACCGGCAGATGGTGTCGCCGCTGAATGTCAGCAAGGCGAGCCATGGCCGTGTAAGATCTTCTGAAATGGGCCGAGATTTTCCTTGCCTGCCGCAAGATGTCCTGGACCCCAGGGTATTTGACAAGGAATCGCTGCACGACCAAGTTTAAGACGTGTGCCATGCACGGCACGTGCGTGATTTTGCCCTGTTTCAATGCGCTAAGCAGATTGGCACCGTTGTCACACACCACTTTACCAACTGTCAAATTGAGCGGTGTTAGCCACTCATCTGCCTGTGAACGCAAAGCTGAAAGGAGTGCCGGGCCAGTGTGGCTCTTTGCTTCCAGGCACAACAGACGCAGCACGGCATGGCAACGTCTCACCTGGCATGTGGAATAGGTTCTGGGGAGCTTGGGCGGTGCAGTGGAAGAGACGCTAGCAGCGGAAAAGGAGGAGGCAGCTGAGGAGGAGAGGGAGGAGGATGGAGTAGGAGGAGGAGAAGAAGAGTCAGGCCTGCATGCAATCCGTGGCGGTAAAACCAAATCTACACGGGTGCCACGGGTTACATGCTTGACGGCCGTCAGAAGGTTCACCCAGTGGGCAGTAAAACTGATATACCTTCCCTGCCCGTGTTTGCTAGACCACGTGTCTGTGGTCAGATGTATCTTGGCACCGACACTGTGTGCCAGAGATACATTCACTTGCCGCTGAACATGGCCATATAGCTCTGGGATGCCCTTCTCTGAGAAATACTTCCTTCCTGGGACCTTCCATTGTGGTGTTCCAATGGCCACAAATTTGCGAAAGGCCTCCGAGTCCACCAGTTTATATGGCAGTAGTTGGCGGGCTATGAGTTCTGACAAGCCAGCCGCCAACCGTTGGGCAAGAGGGTTATCCGGCGTCATCATTTTTTTACGCTCAAACATTAGGCCCACGGAAGCCTGCCTTTTTGCAGAAAAATGTGAGCTTGGCGTGATGGAAGGTGGAGTGGAGGACAATTGTGAGGAGAGAGGAGAAGGAGAAGTAGAAGACGAGGCTGGACGGTGAGAGCCTGCAGTGTGGCTTTGTGTGTTCCGTTGCTCCCACTGGGCTCGGTGATGGCTGCTCATGTGCCTTCTTAAGGCGGTCGTCCCTAGGTGAGTATTGGGCTTACCGCGACTAACGCGTTGACTGCAAAGATTGCAGATGGCAACGCTATTGTCAGCAGCGGACACGTTAAAAAAAGCCCACACTGCGGAGCCATGTGCCGGTGTCCTGGGAGCGCCAGATGTGACCGTACATGGTCGATGACTCGCTCCTGATACATTTGCAGTCTGCTTTGTCCCTGCTGTGCAATGTAAGTCATTGCTGCTTCTCCTCCCTATCTGCTGGTCCATATCTCCCTCTGAACTCCCCTCCTCTTCCTCTCTTGTGGGCACCCACGTGACATCACTAGACACGTCATCATCAACGTCACCTTCCCCACCGCTATAAGTAGAGTAGGCAGCAACACCGGGGACCAACCTCCTCCTTGGGCTGATCTGGGTACTGGCGTCAGACTGCTGAGTAGCGCTTGTTGCTACCTCCTCTTCCTGATCCAATACCAAGAGTGGCTGCGCATCAGAAATGTCCTCTTGATATGGATCGGAAAATAATTCCAGTGACTCAAGCGGAAGGTATGTGGTGGTGGTGGTGGTGGTCGTGTTGTTGGTGGTAGTGTCTTTGGGGGTGCACATAGCAGAGAGTGAAGAAGAGGGTGCAGATCGAGAGGATGAGGAGGGTGCAGAAGAGTAAGGCTGAGCGAGCCACTCAACCAAGTCTGGTGCATCCTTTAAAGTAATTGAACGCACCTTCTGCAACTTCCCACTTTGGCTCAAGCCTGTTGCTCCTGCCCTACCCCTACCACCCCTGCGGAAGGGCCTGCCTCTTCCTCTGCATGTCATTTTTTAAATGACCCTGTGACAAAACTCTTAGTCCCTATACCGCTGAAGGACTGCTGCAGTATAGGTGAGCGGTCAGCAGTGGTGCACGTCAACCCTATCTATTGTGGACCTATAGCGGTCCTTACAGAACAGCAGACTGTACCGCACTCAAGCCTATGTACCGTAGCACCCTATACCAAGTTACCAGTCCTTATAAGAACTTTTGTGGACCAAGCAGGTTGTGTATTAGTGTTTAGCAGACTGTACGTCAGTCCCTATACCGCTGAAGGACTGCTGCAGTATAGGGCAGCGGTCAGCAGTGGTGCACGTCAACCCTATCTATTGTGGACCGATAGCGGTCCTTACAGAACAGCAGACTGTACCGCACTCAAGCCTATGTACCGTAGCACCCTATACCAAGTTACCAGTCCTTATAAGAACTTTTGTGGACCAAGCAGGTTGTGTGTTAGTGTTTAGCAGACTGTGCGTCAGTCCCTATACCGCTGAAGGACTGCTGCAGTATAGGGCAGCGGTCAGCAGTAGTGCACGGCAACCCTATGTATTGTGGACCGATAGCGGTCCTTACAGAACAGCAGACTGTAACGCACTCAGGCCTATGTACCGTAGCACCCTATACCAAGTTACCAGTCCTTATAAGAACTTTTGTGGACCAAGCAGGTTGTGTGTTAGTGATTAGCAGACTGTACGTCAGTCCCTATACCAATGAAGGACTGCTGCAGTATAGGGCAGCGGTCAGCAGTAGTGCACGGCAACCCTATGTATTGTGGACCGATAGCGGTCCTTACAGAACAGCAGACTGTAACGCACTCAGGCCTATGTACCGTAGCACCCTATACCAAGTTACCAGTCCTTATAAAAACTTTTGTGGACCAAGCAGGTTGTGTGTTAGTGTTTAGCAGACTGTGCGTCAGTCCCTATACCGCTGAAGGACTGCTGCAGTATAGGGCAGCGGTCAGCAGTGGTGCACGTCAACCCTATCTATTGTGGACCGATAGCGGTCCTTACAGAACAGCAGACTGTACCGCACTCAAGCCTATGTACCGTAGCACCCTATACCAAGTTACCAGTCCTTATAAGAACTTTTGTGGAACAAGCAGGTTGTGTGTTAGTGATTAGCAGACTGTACGTCAGTCCCTATACCAATGAAGGACTGCTGCAGTATAGGGCAGCGGTCAGCAGTAGTGCACGGCAACCCTATGTATTGTGGACCGATAGCGGTCCTTACAGAACAGCAGACTGTACTGCACTCAGGCCTATGTACCGTAGCACCCTATACCAAGTTACCAGTCCTTATAAAAACTTTTGTGGACCAAGCAGGTTGTGTGTTAGTGTTTAGCAGACTGTGCGTCAGTCCCTATACCGCTGAAGGACTGCTGCAGTATAGGGCAGCGGTCAGCAGTAGTGCACGGCAACCCTATGTATTGTGGACCGATAGCGGTCCTTACAGAACAGCAGACTGTAACGCACTCAGGCCTATGTACCGTAGCACCCTATACCAAGTTACCAGTCCTTATAAGAACTTTTGTGGACCAAGCAGGTTGTGTGTTAGTGATTAGCAGACTGTACGTCAGTCCCTATACCAATGAAGGACTGCTGCAGTATAGGGCAGCGGTCAGCAGTAGTGCACGGCAACCCTATGTATTGTGGACCGATAGCGGTCCTTACAGAACAGCAGACTGTAACGCACTCAGGCCTATGTACCGTAGCACCCTATACCAAGTTACCAGTCCTTATAAAAACTTTTGTGGACCAAGCAGGTTGTGTGTTAGTGTTTAGCAGACTGTGCGTCAGTCCCTATACCGCTGAAGGACTGCTGCAGTATAGGGCAGCGGTCAGCAGTAGTGCACGGCAACCCTATGTATTGTGGACCGATAGCGGTCCTTACAGAACAGCAGACTGTAACGCACTCAGGCCTATGTACCGTAGCACCCTATACCAAGTTACCAGTCCTTATAAGAACTTTTGTGGACCAAGCAGGTTGTGTGTTAGTGATTAGCAGACTGTACGTCAGTCCCTATACCAATGAAGGACTGCTGCAGTATAGGGCAGCGGTCAGCAGTAGTGCACGGCAACCCTATGTATTGTGGACCGATAGCGGTCCTTACAGAACAGCAGACTGTAACGCACTCAGGCCTATGTACCGTAGCACCCTATACCAAGTTACCAGTCCTTATAAGAACTTTTGTGGAACAAGCAGGTTGTGTGTTAGTGATTAGCAGACTGTACGTCAGTCCCTATACCAATGAAGGACTGCTGCAGTATAGGGCAGCGGTCAGCAGTAGTGCACGGCAACCCTATGTATTGTGGACCGATAGCGGTCCTTACAGAACAGCAGACTGTAACGCACTCAGGCCTATGTACCGTAGCACCCTATACCAAGTTACCAGTCCTTATAAGAACTTTTGTGGACCAAGCAGGTTGTGTGTTAGTGATTAGCAGACTGTACGTCAGTCCCTATACCAATGAAGGACTGCTGCAGTATAGGGCAGCGGTCAGCAGTAGTGCACGGCAACCCTATGTATTGTGGACCGATAGCGGTCCTTACAGAACAGCAGACTGTACTGCACTCAGGCCTATGTACCGTAGCACCCTATACCAAGTTACCAGTCCTTATAAAAACTTTTGTGGACCAAGCAGGTTGTGTGTTAGTGTTTAGCAGACTGTGCGTCAGTCCCTATACCGCTGAAGGACTGCTGCAGTATAGGGCAGCGGTCAGCAGTAGTGCACGGCAACCCTATGTATTGTGGACCGATAGCGGTCCTTACAGAACAGCAGACTGTAACGCACTCAGGCCTATGTACCGTAGCACCCTATACCAAGTTACCAGTCCTTATAAGAACTTTTGTGGACCAAGCAGGTTGTGTGTTAGTGATTAGCAGACTGTACGTCAGTCCCTATACCAATGAAGGACTGCTGCAGTATAGGGCAGCGGTCAGCAGTAGTGCACGGCAACCCTATGTATTGTGGACCGATAGCGGTCCTTACAGAACAGCAGACTGTACCGCACCCAAGCCTATGTACCGTAGCACCCTAGACAGACCAAGTTACCAGTCCTGATAAAGAGCTTTGTGGAACAAGTGAGTTGTGAATGATTAGCAGACTGCAGCAGAAGGGCAGCAGTCAAGTATAATATTCTTTCTATATTTGGAAGAAAGAATATTATACGTGTACAAGCCTATTACCGTACCACTGATACCAGTCCTGAAAAGAACCTTTGTGGAACTAATAGTAACAGCAAGTCTTTAAAATTATCCTCACTGCCTGACACACTGCTTCCTGCCTGTCCCTATACAAATTGGCAAAAAAGAGTAGGCTGGAACGATTAGCTGGAACAGCTCTTTTGTGGACCTGATAGTAACAGCTAATGATGATGATGATGATGATGATGAAGAAAGACTAATCTGGCTGAGCTGTCCCTAAAATAGCAGCATACAGCGCTCTGTCCCTTTATCTAAACTGACAAAAGAAACTCAGGCTGCTGACCTAACACCTATACCAGTCCTGAAAAGAACTTTTGTGTACCAAATAGCTAGCGTTTTCTCTGTCCCTACTCCACACAGGATCCTTTCCCTACAGTGACAGAAGAAAGAATGTAAAATGGCCACCGGATCGGGTGTATTTATAGGTTAGGGGGAATGTCCAAGTGTCCATGAGCTGTCATGTCTCAATTGGTTGTCCTGTAACACATGATAAACGTGTCACGAAAGGTTAAAGTTCTTGTATACATTAAACACGTAAGTCCGCCGGGGCGAACGACGGAAAAAGGCGTTCGAACCCGCGGACGGCGAAAGTCGGAAATTCGCCGCGAAACGACCGCCGGGCGAACCGTTCGGCCATCACTACTGAGGAGTAGTGATGGACGAACTTCCGACGGGACGTTTCGCGAACGCGAAACGCGAACGGACACAAACGTTCGCGAAAACGACCGTTCGCCGCGGGCTCCATTGACTTCAATGGGAGGCGAATTTCGCAAACCTTTAGGTCGAATTTGCGGCCACGGGGTAATTATTAGGGGGTAGCACGTAGTCCCACCACCTGGACAATAGCATAATACATGTATGAGGTGAATTTGGGATCGATAACTACAAGCATTTTTTTTTTATTTGGGAAATTGTTCTGACAATTCAGGACTATGGAGCTAATGAAGGCAATGGAGGAGAGGGAAGGTCAGGGACCAGGGTAGGCAAACAAGAGGGTGCAGGAGATACAGAGCACTGACAGCAGCACCGTAATACAGAGCACTGACATCAGCACCGTGACATACAGCGCTGACAGCAGCTCCGTGACATACAGCGCTGACAGCAGCTCCGTGACATACAGCGCTGACAGCAGCTCCGTGACATACAGCGCTGACAGCAGCTCCGTGACATACAGCGCTGACAGCAGCTCCGTGACATACAGCGCTGACAGCAGCTCCGTGACATACAGCGCTGACAGCAGCACCGTGACATACAGCGCTGACAGCAGCTCCGTGACATACAGCGCTGACAGCAGCTCCGTGACATACAGCACTGACAGCAGCTCCGTGACATACAGCGCTGACAGCAGCTCCGTGACATACAGCGCTGACAGCAGCACCGTGACATACAGCGCTGACAGCAGCTCCGTGACATACAGCGCTGACAGCAGCTCCGTGACATACAGCGCTGACAGCAGCTCCGTGACATACAGCGCTGACAGCAGCTCCGTGACATACAGCGCTGACAGCAGCTCCGTGACATACAGCGCTGACAGCAGCTCCGTGACATACAGCGCTGACAGCAGCTCCGTGACATACAGCGCTGACAGCAGCTCCGTGACATACAGCGCTGACAGCAGCTCCGTGACATACAGCGCTGACAGCAGCTCCGTGACATACAGCGCTGACAGCAGCACCGTAAGCAGCCCCAGGAGGAAGTCAGCACAGCACAGGGATGGTGTGATCCCCTCATAATAAGAACCCCCAGGAGGAAGTCAGCACAGCACAGGGATGGTGGGAGCCCCTCATAATAAGAACACCCAGGAGGAAGTCAGCACAGCACAGGGATGGTGGGAACCCCTCATAATAAGCAGCCCCAGTAGAAATATGACACCGCTCAACCTCTTCAAAGAGGAGGGTAGGGGCATATAGTACGGTGTGCTTTTTTGGGTCAGGGAAGTGAGCCAAATGAATTAAGAAGGTCTGTGTGCTTGATTCCAAAAATTGTTTATAGACATATACATGGTCTACTGATCACATGTGTTGAATTCCTCCGAGATCCATGCCTCATTCATTTTTAGAAATGTGAGGTAGTTAACACTGTGGTGAGCTAGGCGAGTACGCTTATCGGTCACAATCCCCCCTGCTGCGCTGAACGTCCTTTCGGACAGGACACTGGATGAGGGGCAAGCCAACAGTTCGATTGCAAATTGGGCAAGCTCTGGCCAGAGGTCAAGCCTGCCCACCCAGTAGTCTAGGGGTTCATCACTCCTCAGAGCGTCCACATCGGCCGTTAACCCAATGTAGTCGGACACCTGACGGTCTAGGCGTTCCCTGATGCTGGATCCGGATGACACCTGTCGATGGGTCGGCTGAAAGAATGACCTCATATCCGAAGTCACCAACACATCTTCAAACCGGCCTCTTCTTGCAGGCGCTGTTGGATTGGTACCCGCAAATCCTTCTCTGGGAGTGGGAATTGCTCCTCTGCCAGCGCACGCAAAAGCAGAATGCAGCATTTCTCGAAGCAAGGCCTGGAAGTGCTGCATTCTGACAGCCCTCTGCGACGGCGGTAACATTTCCGCCATTTTGTGTTTGTACCGGGGGTCTAAGTACGTTGCCACCCAGTACTGGTCCTTGACCCTCATGCTTTTTATACGGGGGTCCCTATTAAAACACTGGAGCATGAAGGCCCCCATTTGCACTAAAGTGGAAGCGGTGTGGTGGCCTGGCTCCTGCTCATCATCCAGGATAATGTCGTCCTCTTCATTCTCCTCTCCCCATCCTCGCACAACAGGGATCCCAGAAAGGTTTAAAGCATGCTCTTCTTGCTCCTGCTCATCCGCCCCGGCACCATCCTCCTCTGACTCCTCATCAGACTCCTGTTGTTGACTTGTCTCAGATAGAGTAGCCCCCCCTGGGAATTCATCCAGCATTGCGACTTCCTCATCTTCCCGCTCCTGCTCCTCCACAGCCTGATCAATGACACGACGCAATGCACGCTCCAGAAAGAAGGCATAAGGTACCATGTCACTGATGGCGCCATGGCTGCGACTGACCAGTTTGGTGATCTCCTCAAATGGCCGCAGAAGTCTGCATGTGTCGCGCATGAGCAGCCACTGGCGCGGTGAAAAAAAACCCAGCTCCCCAGAACCGTTTCTTTCGCAGAGTTCATACAGGTAGACGTTAACTGCACGTTTCTGCTGGAGCAGCCTATCAAGCATATAGAAGGTTGAGTTCCATCGCGTCGGGCAATCGCAAATAAGACGTCTGACCGGCAGATGGTGTCGCCGCTGAATGTCAGCAAGGCGAGCCATGGCCGTGTAAGATCTTCTGAAATGGGCCGAGATTTTCCTTGCCTGCCGCAAGATGTCCTGGACCCCAGGGTATTTGACAAGGAATCGCTGCACGACCAAGTTTAAGACGTGTGCCATGCACGGCACGTGCGTGATTTTGCCCTGTTTCAATGCGCTAAGCAGATTGGCACCGTTGTCACACACCACTTTACCAACTGTCAAATTGAGCGGTGTTAGCCACTCATCTGCCTGTGAACGCAAAGCTGAAAGGAGTGCCGGGCCAGTGTGGCTCTTTGCTTCCAGGCACAACAGACGCAGCACGGCATGGCAACGTCTCACCTGGCATGTGGAATAGGTTCTGGGGAGCTTGGGCGGTGCAGTGGAAGAGACGCTAGCAGCGGAAAAGGAGGAGGCAGCTGAGGAGGAGAGGGAGGAGGATGGAGTAGGAGGAGGAGAAGAAGAGTCAGGCCTGCATGCAATCCGTGGCGGTAAAACCAAATCTACACGGGTGCCACGGGTTACATGCTTGACGGCCGTCAGAAGGTTCACCCAGTGGGCAGTAAAACTGATATACCTTCCCTGCCCGTGTTTGCTAGACCACGTGTCTGTGGTCAGATGTATCTTGGCACCGACACTGTGTGCCAGAGATACATTCACTTGCCGCTGAACATGGCCATATAGCTCTGGGATGCCCTTCTCTGAGAAATACTTCCTTCCTGGGACCTTCCATTGTGGTGTTCCAATGGCCACAAATTTGCGAAAGGCCTCCGAGTCCACCAGTTTATATGGCAGTAGTTGGCGGGCTATGAGTTCTGACAAGCCAGCCGCCAACCGTTGGGCAAGAGGGTTATCCGGCGTCATCATTTTTTTACGCTCAAACATTAGGCCCACGGAAGCCTGCCTTTTTGCAGAAAAATGTGAGCTTGGCGTGATGGAAGGTGGAGTGGAGGACAATTGTGAGGAGAGAGGAGAAGGAGAAGTAGAAGACGAGGCTGGACGGTGAGAGCCTGCAGTGTGGCTTTGTGTGTTCCGTTGCTCCCACTGGGCTCGGTGATGGCTGCTCATGTGCCTTCTTAAGGCGGTCGTCCCTAGGTGAGTATTGGGCTTACCGCGACTAACGCGTTGACTGCAAAGATTGCAGATGGCAACGCTATTGTCAGCAGCGGACACGTTAAAAAAAGCCCACACTGCGGAGCCATGTGCCGGTGTCCTGGGAGCGCCAGATGTGACCGTACATGGTCGATGACTCGCTCCTGATACATTTGCAGTCTGCTTTGTCCCTGCTGTGCAATGTAAGTCATTGCTGCTTCTCCTCCCTATCTGCTGGTCCATATCTCCCTCTGAACTCCCCTCCTCTTCCTCTCTTGTGGGCACCCACGTGACATCACTAGACACGTCATCATCAACGTCACCTTCCCCACCGCTATAAGTAGAGTAGGCAGCAACACCGGGGACCAACCTCCTCCTTGGGCTGATCTGGGTACTGGCGTCAGACTGCTGAGTAGCGCTTGTTGCTACCTCCTCTTCCTGATCCAATACCAAGAGTGGCTGCGCATCAGAAATGTCCTCTTGATATGGATCGGAAAATAATTCCAGTGACTCAAGCGGAAGGTATGTGGTGGTGGTGGTGGTGGTCGTGTTGTTGGTGGTAGTGTCTTTGGGGGTGCACATAGCAGAGAGTGAAGAAGAGGGTGCAGATCGAGAGGATGAGGAGGGTGCAGAAGAGTAAGGCTGAGCGAGCCACTCAACCAAGTCTGGTGCATCCTTTAAAGTAATTGAACGCACCTTCTGCAACTTCCCACTTTGGCTCAAGCCTGTTGCTCCTGCCCTACCCCTACCACCCCTGCGGAAGGGCCTGCCTCTTCCTCTGCATGTCATTTTTTAAATGACCCTGTGACAAAACTCTTAGTCCCTATACCGCTGAAGGACTGCTGCAGTATAGGTGAGCGGTCAGCAGTGGTGCACGTCAACCCTATCTATTGTGGACCTATAGCGGTCCTTACAGAACAGCAGACTGTACCGCACTCAAGCCTATGTACCGTAGCACCCTATACCAAGTTACCAGTCCTTATAAGAACTTTTGTGGACCAAGCAGGTTGTGTATTAGTGTTTAGCAGACTGTACGTCAGTCCCTATACCGCTGAAGGACTGCTGCAGTATAGGGCAGCGGTCAGCAGTGGTGCACGTCAACCCTATCTATTGTGGACCGATAGCGGTCCTTACAGAACAGCAGACTGTACCGCACTCAAGCCTATGTACCGTAGCACCCTATACCAAGTTACCAGTCCTTATAAGAACTTTTGTGGACCAAGCAGGTTGTGTGTTAGTGTTTAGCAGACTGTGCGTCAGTCCCTATACCGCTGAAGGACTGCTGCAGTATAGGGCAGCGGTCAGCAGTAGTGCACGGCAACCCTATGTATTGTGGACCGATAGCGGTCCTTACAGAACAGCAGACTGTAACGCACTCAGGCCTATGTACCGTAGCACCCTATACCAAGTTACCAGTCCTTATAAGAACTTTTGTGGACCAAGCAGGTTGTGTGTTAGTGATTAGCAGACTGTACGTCAGTCCCTATACCAATGAAGGACTGCTGCAGTATAGGGCAGCGGTCAGCAGTAGTGCACGGCAACCCTATGTATTGTGGACCGATAGCGGTCCTTACAGAACAGCAGACTGTAACGCACTCAGGCCTATGTACCGTAGCACCCTATACCAAGTTACCAGTCCTTATAAAAACTTTTGTGGACCAAGCAGGTTGTGTGTTAGTGTTTAGCAGACTGTGCGTCAGTCCCTATACCGCTGAAGGACTGCTGCAGTATAGGGCAGCGGTCAGCAGTGGTGCACGTCAACCCTATCTATTGTGGACCGATAGCGGTCCTTACAGAACAGCAGACTGTACCGCACTCAAGCCTATGTACCGTAGCACCCTATACCAAGTTACCAGTCCTTATAAGAACTTTTGTGGAACAAGCAGGTTGTGTGTTAGTGATTAGCAGACTGTACGTCAGTCCCTATACCAATGAAGGACTGCTGCAGTATAGGGCAGCGGTCAGCAGTAGTGCACGGCAACCCTATGTATTGTGGACCGATAGCGGTCCTTACAGAACAGCAGACTGTACTGCACTCAGGCCTATGTACCGTAGCACCCTATACCAAGTTACCAGTCCTTATAAAAACTTTTGTGGACCAAGCAGGTTGTGTGTTAGTGTTTAGCAGACTGTGCGTCAGTCCCTATACCGCTGAAGGACTGCTGCAGTATAGGGCAGCGGTCAGCAGTAGTGCACGGCAACCCTATGTATTGTGGACCGATAGCGGTCCTTACAGAACAGCAGACTGTAACGCACTCAGGCCTATGTACCGTAGCACCCTATACCAAGTTACCAGTCCTTATAAGAACTTTTGTGGACCAAGCAGGTTGTGTGTTAGTGATTAGCAGACTGTACGTCAGTCCCTATACCAATGAAGGACTGCTGCAGTATAGGGCAGCGGTCAGCAGTAGTGCACGGCAACCCTATGTATTGTGGACCGATAGCGGTCCTTACAGAACAGCAGACTGTAACGCACTCAGGCCTATGTACCGTAGCACCCTATACCAAGTTACCAGTCCTTATAAAAACTTTTGTGGACCAAGCAGGTTGTGTGTTAGTGTTTAGCAGACTGTGCGTCAGTCCCTATACCGCTGAAGGACTGCTGCAGTATAGGGCAGCGGTCAGCAGTAGTGCACGGCAACCCTATGTATTGTGGACCGATAGCGGTCCTTACAGAACAGCAGACTGTAACGCACTCAGGCCTATGTACCGTAGCACCCTATACCAAGTTACCAGTCCTTATAAGAACTTTTGTGGACCAAGCAGGTTGTGTGTTAGTGATTAGCAGACTGTACGTCAGTCCCTATACCAATGAAGGACTGCTGCAGTATAGGGCAGCGGTCAGCAGTAGTGCACGGCAACCCTATGTATTGTGGACCGATAGCGGTCCTTACAGAACAGCAGACTGTAACGCACTCAGGCCTATGTACCGTAGCACCCTATACCAAGTTACCAGTCCTTATAAGAACTTTTGTGGAACAAGCAGGTTGTGTGTTAGTGATTAGCAGACTGTACGTCAGTCCCTATACCAATGAAGGACTGCTGCAGTATAGGGCAGCGGTCAGCAGTAGTGCACGGCAACCCTATGTATTGTGGACCGATAGCGGTCCTTACAGAACAGCAGACTGTAACGCACTCAGGCCTATGTACCGTAGCACCCTATACCAAGTTACCAGTCCTTATAAGAACTTTTGTGGACCAAGCAGGTTGTGTGTTAGTGATTAGCAGACTGTACGTCAGTCCCTATACCAATGAAGGACTGCTGCAGTATAGGGCAGCGGTCAGCAGTAGTGCACGGCAACCCTATGTATTGTGGACCGATAGCGGTCCTTACAGAACAGCAGACTGTACTGCACTCAGGCCTATGTACCGTAGCACCCTATACCAAGTTACCAGTCCTTATAAAAACTTTTGTGGACCAAGCAGGTTGTGTGTTAGTGTTTAGCAGACTGTGCGTCAGTCCCTATACCGCTGAAGGACTGCTGCAGTATAGGGCAGCGGTCAGCAGTAGTGCACGGCAACCCTATGTATTGTGGACCGATAGCGGTCCTTACAGAACAGCAGACTGTAACGCACTCAGGCCTATGTACCGTAGCACCCTATACCAAGTTACCAGTCCTTATAAGAACTTTTGTGGACCAAGCAGGTTGTGTGTTAGTGATTAGCAGACTGTACGTCAGTCCCTATACCAATGAAGGACTGCTGCAGTATAGGGCAGCGGTCAGCAGTAGTGCACGGCAACCCTATGTATTGTGGACCGATAGCGGTCCTTACAGAACAGCAGACTGTACCGCACCCAAGCCTATGTACCGTAGCACCCTAGACAGACCAAGTTACCAGTCCTGATAAAGAGCTTTGTGGAACAAGTGAGTTGTGAATGATTAGCAGACTGCAGCAGAAGGGCAGCAGTCAAGTATAATATTCTTTCTATATTTGGAAGAAAGAATATTATACGTGTACAAGCCTATTACCGTACCACTGATACCAGTCCTGAAAAGAACCTTTGTGGAACTAATAGTAACAGCAAGTCTTTAAAATTATCCTCACTGCCTGACACACTGCTTCCTGCCTGTCCCTATACAAATTGGCAAAAAAGAGTAGGCTGGAACGATTAGCTGGAACAGCTCTTTTGTGGACCTGATAGTAACAGCTAATGATGATGATGATGATGATGATGAAGAAAGACTAATCTGGCTGAGCTGTCCCTAAAATAGCAGCATACAGCGCTCTGTCCCTTTATCTAAACTGACAAAAGAAACTCAGGCTGCTGACCTAACACCTATACCAGTCCTGAAAAGAACTTTTGTGTACCAAATAGCTAGCGTTTTCTCTGTCCCTACTCCACACAGGATCCTTTCCCTACAGTGACAGAAGAAAGAATGTAAAATGGCCACCGGATCGGGTGTATTTATAGGTTAGGGGGAATGTCCAAGTGTCCATGAGCTGTCATGTCTCAATTGGTTGTCCTGTAACACATGATAAACGTGTCACGAAAGGTTAAAGTTCTTGTATACATTAAACACGTAAGTCCGCCGGGGCGAACGACGGAAAAAGGCGTTCGAACCCGCGGACGGCGAAAGTCGGAAATTCGCCGCGAAACGACCGCCGGGCGAACCGTTCGGCCATCACTACTGAGGAGCATGTGTTTTTGTCATTTAATATTCCTGGAATTGCAGTTTGGTTTTGGGTTCAATTACACTAAATTTTGAGCTCTAAACTTTCAGCACCAGTCTAGCTGGATTGCATTGTCTTCCGTTTCACCATAGATGGCACTGTCATCTCTGGCAGGTGCCAGAACACAGTCCAGTTAGGTGCATTGAGTGCCAGTTCTCTCTCGGAACCAGCCCAATGGCAGTGTCACTCTTGCTGTGCATTCTGGGAGGGCGTATTTAAGGTGCTGACATCACGTGCTTTGGGGTTCCGGTCCAGAGGTGCTTTCTGTCTGTTTGGTCCTGGTCCTCCTGACCCAATTCCAAGTCTCGGGGCTAGCTGGCCCGAGGCATAGTAAGTGAAGAAAGGATTTGGAGGTGGTCTGGTGCCGTCTCGGTTTGTGGGAGGCCCAGCAACCGTGGAAGCATCCAGGGGAGGACTCTTCGGGAGAAGGCCACGCAAAGGTTGGTTTCTCAGAAGAAGCCTGGAGGTTTAGTTGAAAGACCCCAAGCGAATCTGATCTCGTATGGTATCGCCGGACCGGTTGCAAGATACTGGTACCGTATGAGGGTTCTCCAAGTTGTCTACATCTTTCAGTTATTCAAGTGTTCTACAACAAGTCTATGGCAGAGACTTTATTCAAGTGTCCTGTAGCAAGTCTGTGGCAGACACTTTGCTTTGTTTGAGCACTATATCGGCTGCTAGGGCTGGTGAGTGAAGGACTATCCGATAAGGGTGAGGATCCAGTTGTGAATGGCTATTCTCTGGATTTTCCTAATGTGAGAGACTCTTTTCTATTTGACTTAGTTCCAAGAGTACCTGGACTTCTCTACCTAAACCCTCTAACCCTACTTTGAGAGACTGTGTTTCGTTTACTCTTCTTTGCAAATAAAAATCCCTTAAGCGGATCTGGTGTCAGTCTCTGCAGTTCTTGGGAAATCTACCTCAGGAAACCCCTAGACATGCACAAGGTCAAGAAGGGAACGGTAAGCCCAATCAAATCAGCAGCTCCTTCAGGGGTCAGTGCTACAGTAATATCGAATATACATTGTTATATTAGTTTAAGGCTAAATTAATATTTAGTTACCAAAGTATATTATTATGAATACATAGACAATTGACCTCAAGAATGTCTAATCATAAAATACAACCTCTTTTTTTCTAATTATTCTATCTTTTAAATGCTAATGTAAACAGTATTAAGGTTTAATATCGCCCAGTGACGACGTCAGATTGATGATGAAACGCGTAGAGTGGAGCGGCGACATACTGAAATCACCACTATACGCTTAGTTCCGGAAGCCACGGTCTGTTTGCGAGGCCGGCCAGCTCGATTTTTATGCCGATTTATTTCTAAAATTTTGTAACTGTCCATTTGTCTTAATCGTATTTCAATACATGTAATGGGTTTTACGCCCACTGTGTGCCAGAGAGATCCCAGGCTGGGGTTACAGTCATTTGCTTGGTGTGATCCTGTCAAGAACCATGAATCAGACTGAGACAGAAGTACAATTAAATCACACTTGTTTATTAAATAAAAATTAAAAGGTAAATAGAAAAAGTGTAGTCAAAGCATAGCCAGGGTCCAGTAACCGGATAGAGTAGTCAGCCAGGCCAGAGTTCAATAACCAGATCGGGTAATCAGCCATAGTGATGGACGAACATCAGACGGGACGTTTAGCGGACGCGAACCGTGAACGCGGCCAAAAGTTTGCGAACCGCAAAGTTTGCGGCGGACCACATTGACTTTAATGGCAGGCGAATCTTAAAAACCTCCAGGTCATATTTTCAGCCACAAAATACTTACTAGCTGTGTACACATAGTCCCACAACATGGACACTGACATAACAAAAATATTATGTGAAACTGGGATCGACCACGACAAGCATTCTTTTTTTATCTGTGAAATTTGGACAATTCAGGAGCGCATTAAGGCCATGGAGGAGACGCAAGGTCAGGGCAGGCTATGAAGGGGGTGCAGGAGATGATCAGTGCCACAGTCAGGGCAGCGCAGTCCTGTGCCAGTGTCCTAGTGTGCCAACCTGTGCTTGAGCCCCTCCCTCTGACCGGCCCTTACCCCCACCTATGCAGAGCTTCACTGCGGTGGTCCGGAGGTGCCATTCCAGTGCTGATCCTCAGCCATGGTGCTGGCACTGCCTGCTGATTGGCTTCTCCGCTGCTATCTCCCTCACTGTCTGAAACCAGCACCGCAATAGAGACTGAGCACTGACACCAGCACCGTGATAGAGAGCACTGACACCAGCACCGAGATAGAGAGCACTGACACCAGCACCGAGATAGAGAGCACTGACACCAGCACCGAGATAGAGAGCACTGACACCAGCACCAGCACCGAGATAGAGAGCACTGACACCAGCACCGAGATAGAGAGTGCTGACAGCAGCACTGATACCAGCAACTCGCTGCGGGACCCAAAAATTATGACACCGCTCAACCTCTTCAAACAGGAGGGTACAGTCATATAGTACGGTGTGCTTTTTTTGTACAAGGAAGTGAGCCAAAAGGTAGAAAAAAGGTCTGTGTGCTTGATGAAATAAATTGATTATAGAGTTATGCATATACATGGTCTACTGGTCACATGTGTTGAATTCCTCCAAGATCCATGCCTCATTCATTTTTATAAATGTGAGGTAGGCAACACTGTCATGAGCTAGGAGAGTGCGCTTATCGGTCACGATCCCCCCTACTGTGCTGAACGTCCTTTCAGACAGGACACTGGACGAGGGGCAAGCCAACAGTTCCATTGCAAATTGGGCAAGCTCTGGCCAGAGGTCAAGCCTGCCCACCCAGTAGTCCAGGGGTTCATCACTCCTCAGAGCGTCCACATCGGCCCGTTAACCTGATGTAGTCGGACACCTGTCGGTCTAGGCGTTCCCTGATGCTGGATCCGGATGAGACCTGTCGATGGGTCAGCTGAAAGAATAACCTCATATCAGAAGTCACCAACACATCTTCAAACTGCCCTCTTCTTGGAGCTGTTGGATTGGTACCCGCAACTCTCTCTCTGGGAGTGGGAATTCCTCCTCTGCCAGCGCACGCAAAAGCAGAATGCAGCATTTCTCGAAGCAAGGCCTGGAATTGCTCCATTCTGACAGCCCTCTGTGACGGTGGTAACATTTCCACCATTTTGCGTTTGTACCGGGGGTCTAAGTACGTTGCCACCCAGTACTGGTCCTTGACCCTTATGCTTTTTATACGGGGGTCCCTATTAAGGCCTGGAATTGCTCCATTCTGACAGCCCTCTGTGACGGTGGTAACATTTCCACCATTTTGCGTTTGTACCGGGGGTCTAAGTACGTTGCCACCCAGTACTGGTCCTTGACCCTTATGCTTTTTATACGGGGGTCCCTATTAAAACACTGGAGCATTAAGGCCCCCATTTGCACTAAACTGGAAGCGGTGTGGTGGCCTGGCTCCTTCTCATTATCCAGGATAATGTCGTCCTCCTCATTCTCCTCTCCCCATCCACGCACAACAGGGATCCCAGAAAGGTTTAAAGCATGCTCTTCTTGCTCCTCATCTGCTCCGGGAACCATCCTCCTCTGACTCCTCTTCAGACTCCTGTTGTTCACTTGTCTCAGATAGAGTGGCCCCCCTGGGAATTCATCCAGCATTGCGACTTCCTCATCTTCCTGTTCCCCTGTTCCTCCACGGCTTGATCAATGACACAACGCAATGCACGCTCCATAAAGAAGGCATAAGGTACAATGTCACTGATGGCGCCATGGCTGCAACTGACCAGTTTGGCGATCTCATCAAATGGCCGCAGATGAGCAGCCACTGGCACGGTGAAAAAAACCAAGCTTCCCAGAACCTGTTCTGCCGCAGAGTTCGTACAGGTAGTCGTTAACTGCACGTTTCTGCTGGAGCAGCTTATCAAGCATATAGAAGGTTGAGTTCTATCGCGTCGGGCAATCGCAAAAAAGACGTCTGACCGGCAGATTGTGTCGCCGCTGAATGTCAGCAAGGCGAGCCATGGCCGTGTAAGATCTTCTGAAATGGGCAGAGATTTTCCTTGCCTGCTGCAAGATGTCCTGGCCCCAGGGTATTTGACAACGAATCACTGCACGACCAAGTTTAAGACATGTTCCATGCATGGCGTGTGCATAATTTTGCCCTGTTTCAATGCACTAAGCAGATTGGCACCATTGTCACACACCACTTTACCAACTGTCAAATTGAGCGGTGTTAGCCACTGATCTGCCTGTGAACGCAAAGCTGAAAGGAGTGCCGGGCCAGTGTGGCTCTTGGCTTCCAGGCACAACAGACGCAGTACAGCATGGCAACGTCTCACCTGGCATGTTGAATAGGTTCTGGGGAGCTTGGGCGGCGCAGCGGAAAAGGAGGCGTCAGCCGAGGAGGAGAGGGAGGAGGATGGAGTAGGAGGAGGAGAAGAAGAGGCAGGCCTGCATGCAATCCGTGGCGGTAAAACCAAATCTACACGGGTGCCACGGGTTACATGCTTGACAGCTGTCAGAAGGTTTACTCTGTGGGCAGTAAATGTTATATACCTTTCCTGTCCGTGTTTGCTAGACCACGTGTCTGTGGTCAGATGTATCTTGGCCCCGACACTGTGTGCCAGAGATACATTCACTTGCCACTGAACATAGCCATATAGCTCTGGGATGCCCTTCTGTGAGAAATACTTCCTTCCTGGGACCTTCCATTGTGGTGTTCCAATGACCAATTTTCAAAAGGCCTCCGAGTCCACCAGTTTATATGGCAGTAGTTGGTGGGCTATCAGTTCTGACAAGCCAGCCGTCAACTGTTGGGCAAGAGGGTGATCCGGCATCATCATTTTTTTTACACTCAAACATTTGGCCCACGGAAGCCTGCCTTTTTCCAGAAAAATGTGAGGAAGGCATGATGGAAGAGGGAGTGGAGGATAATTGTGAGGAGAGAGGAGAAGGAGAAGTAGAAGACGAGGCTGGACGGTGAGAGCCTGGAGTGTGGCTTTGTGGGTTCTGTTGCTCCCACTGGGCTCGGTGATGGCAGCTCATGTGCCTTCTTAAGGCGGTCGTCCCTAGGTGAGTGTTGGGCTTACCACGACTTATGCGTTGACCGCAAAGGCTGCAGATGGCAACACTATTGTCAGCAGAGGACAAGTTAAAAAAAAGCCCACACTGCGGAGCCATGTGTAGTCGTCCTGGGAGTGCCAGGTGTGACCGTACATGGTTGATGCCTCGCTCCTTATACATTAGCAGTCTGCTTTGTCCCTCCTGGGCAATCTTAGTTCCGCCTGCTTCTCCTCCCTATCTGCTGGTCCATATCTCCCTCTGATCTCCCCTCCTCTTCCTCTCTTGTGGGCACCCACGTGGCATCACTAGACAGGTCATCATCTACGTCACCTTCCCCACCGCTATAATTAGAGATCTCGGAGTAGGCAGCAACACCAGGGACCAACCTCCTCCTTGGGCTGATCTGGGTACCGTCGTCAGACTGCTGAGCGGCGGTTGTTGCTACCTCCTCTTCCTGATCCAATGCCAAGAGTGGCTGCGCATCGACAATGTCTTGTGATGGATCAGAAAATAATTCCTGTGACTCAAGCGGAGGGTATATGGTGGTGTTGGTGGTGTTTTTGTGGGTGCACACAGCAGAGAGTGAAGAAGAGGGTGCAGATCGAGAGGATGAGGAGGGTGCAGAAGAGTAAGCCCTTGTACACACGGTCAGACATTCTAACAACCAAATCCGTTGGATTTTGTCCTACGGATTTAGTCCGAAACTGTTGCATACACACGGTCGGACCAAGTTGTCGGAATTTGCGGTTGCCAAGAACGTGGTGACATAAGCCATGTACGGTGGGACTAGAAAAGGGAAGTTCAGCACCACGTAGAAGAAACATGGTTTGAAAGTGGTCGACTGGTCGAAACGGACAACAGAAAGCACCGATAAACAGCAAGGCCTGAAAGAACGACCTGAATAGCAGAAGCAAGCAGACAATAAGAAATGCCTTTCAAAGTGTACTATACCAAGATATAGTCCACAATGAGAAACAAATACTTACTGTCTGCACGCACTGATTATCAGATACGCACACACAAGCAAAAACCGAAGAGCAGTAGCGATCTGAATCACTAATCTGAAAAGCGCGAATCGTCTCTCACCAAACTTCTACTAACATGCGTTACACACGAGATCAGCAGAAGGAGACCAAAGGGTGCCCTTTGGTCTCCTTCTGCTGATCTCGTGTGTAACGCGTGTTAGTAGAAGTTTGGTGAGAGACGATTCGCGCTTTTCAGATTAGTGATTCAGATCGCTACTGCTCTTCGGTTTTTGCTTGTGTGTGCGTATCTGATAATCAGTGCGTGCAGTCAGTAAGTATTTGTTTCTCATTGTGGACTATATCTTGGTATAGTACACTTTGAAAGGCATTTCTTATTGTCTGCTTGCTTCTGCTATTCAGGTCGTTCTTTCAGGCCTTGCTGTTTATCAGTGCTTTCTGTTGTCCGTTCTGACCAGCCGACCACTTTCAAACCATGTTTCTTCTACGTACTCGTCGTAGAGTTTGTGCTGTGCAGGGGCTTCATGTTGGGGTTCTTACTTTGACACAAGCCCGGTCCATGAACAGGGAGGGGAGGTGTTTGTGGACCAAGAATTGGTTGCGCCAGCGTGCCCAGTTCTCGCACATGCCTTTGCTCCGTGAGATCCGCAAGAATAATCCTGATGATTTCAGGAATTATCTCCGGATGACGGACCCCGTTTTTCTCCTTCTGCTGGCTTTGCTGACCCCTTATATCACCAGGCAGGATACCTGCCTGCGGCAAGCCATCACTCCGGAGCCGAGGCTCATCGCCACGTTGCGCTACTTTGCGACTGGGAGAAGCCTTCAGGACCTCAAGTTCTCTACAGGCATCTCCCCCCAGGCTCTGGGGATCATTATTCCAGAGACCTGTTCTGCCATCGTTCAGGTCCTGCAGAAGGACTATATGAAGCTAAGTTTTCTCCTTAAATGTATTTCATGATTGCTAATGTCTTGCATTTCTTTCCTCATTCCCTAATTACCATCATTGCAATATGCTCTAATTCATATGCTCTGCCCCTTTGTCCTCATGCATATTTGCCTCACTATCTTCCCCACCATGCCCTTATTGGCCCATCAAACTATAGTCTAGTCACTTACCAATGTCTTTTGTCAGCTCCATAGTATTGTTTTCCCCTAAACAACCCCTATAATGTCTACAAATGTGATGTGTGTGCTTCAATTCATGCAGAGTCACATTTTTAAAATTTTTGGGGTTGTGCCAAACTAATTAGGAACCCCCCTCCCCCCAACTGCTAGCTCAGCTGATAGCAATCCTTTATCTGATGACTTTACCAAACCCAATACACACTATACCTACCTTTTTGATGAGCACATTTCTGGATGAATTCACCTAAGCATGTAGTGCAAGGGCCTGCCTCAATACTTTCAAATGCTATTATTTTTTTTTTAACCTATTAATTATCTTGATATGCAATAGCAGAATGTCAAAATGTGTTTCCATTTTGTTTTCTTTTTGGGATTATGACACTTCTTACCTGTCCGGTGGGCTGCCAATAGTGTAACTAAGGAGGGGCTTCCCAAAGTATCACACATTATTTAGGCATTCAGCTCTCAATCAAGTGGAGAGGGTTACCTGTCCTAAACATCCCCCCTCATTTTTTTAGCAAGGTCCCATCAGATGTGGGGGGGGGGGGGGGATGGGGGGGTGATGACTCTCATAAGGGGACCTTATTACTTTAGGCTTTAAATACTCAGTTCCCAAAATGTTATACTAATTTTGTCAAAAAATGTTGGTGTCTAATCTGCTTGCAATGTTGATTTGTCAAATTACTAATTTTTGTACTTGTTTCACTACACAGTGTCCTTCAACGCCACACGAATGGCAGACTGTGGCCTCCCACTTTGCCAGTTTTTTTTTAAGTTGTGCCTTTTCCACCAACAGTGCAAACCCAAGTTCAGAGCGAGATGAGGGGACAGTCTCTTCTTCAGATGATGTTATTATGTTGTGGGTCTGCTACACACACACACACACCTTGTTTTTGTAACTAATGTATGTAGTGCAATACTGACCAAAATCGTGCTCATTTTCAGCACCATGGCAGGAAAATGGAATGATTGTCCAAATTTACACCTCAGTGTGGGTGTTTTTTTTTACTAAAGGCACATCCACTATGCACTACAAGTGCACTGCAAATGTACACCTGAAACTGCACTTGGAGTGCAAAGTGGAGTTGCCTTTAGTAAATCGCATTCCTTCTCAGCACAAACTAAAATTTTACTACAAATACATTTTTGGCGCAATGAAAAAAGAAGCCACACATTGTTGATAATTAAACTTTTTAATACAAGCACATTCACATGTGCGTTTCGAAAAGGTTTTTTACAACAAACCAAGAAATTGTGTGTATCAATAACAGAGTTAAATCAAAATTTTGTTTACTTGTTGTTTTTGTGTAAACAGGCATGTATCAAACCGTAAAATACAGAACACAGGAACTTACAAAGTTCAACTTTGAAAAGTGGAGACAATATCAGACATGAGTATGTACAAACTGGGCTGATATTACCTTCATCACATGGGGTGTCACCCCTGAAAAATCCAAATTTGGAAGATGCACACAGTGTGTCAAAATGTGCTATCTCCCATCATGGGGGATCAATGTACATGCTTTGGGGCTGCAACCCCTTCATCTCAGACACTTTACACAAAACATGTACATTGATCCCCCATGATGGGAGATAGCGCATGTTTACACACTCTGTGCATCTTCCACATTTGTAATTTCGATAAATACAAAATTTTTTGTTTAAAATAGCAAAAATAAAACCCTATCTAGTTTTTTGTTTTTCACTCTCCCCAAAACATCAAATGATGTTCTTCATTTTATTTTTAACATCATTGATGTTTTGCTGTATATTTTCCAAATCCCGATTGCACCCCATTATGTCCCCAATCAGGATCTGGGCACTTTCACTGGTAAAACAGGAATCTTCTTCCACATCACTTACAAAACAAAGCAAAAAAAAACACACCATGTAATAAAAATATGGTGACATACATTGATGAGCTTACCGGAAGCTGTGTTCTCCGACACTCACCTGTTGTGGTGACAATTTGCCCAACCTCCACGATCTCTCCTTCCTCCTCCTCCTCTGTTTCTGCTTTTGGAAGTTGCCCTTCTTTGGGGGGGGGGGGGGGGTGGTCCCTGGTGTCCTCATACTTGCAGAGTCTTCTCTCCCCTATGAGAATGTAAAAAAAGAATAATTAGCACACAGAGGGCAGAAATAGGAATATGAAACATTGCTTGGAAGTGTTGTACAATTGTGTTTTTTGGCCGAGTTCCAAGGTGAGAACATTATTGTGGACACTTTGTTAAGCTGGAATACTTCCCTGCAGAACGATGTTTCTTACGAACGAATGTAACCATGAACTTGAAAGTGGCCATTTTAAAATGCACAACATGAAATCAAAGCACATTGGAGCAGTATGCAAGCAAGAATAATCATATGAACACACGACAACTACTTACTTTTTTTAAGAACACGCTTGAGCCTTATGTACTGCTCGTGCTCCCTCAGTTTCAGGTCTGACCAGCGTTTTCTCAGTTGATCCTTGGATCGTCGTACCCCAAAATTCTTATGAAGACTCTTCACAACTTTAGACATGATCTTGGCCTTTCTGATATTTGGGTTTGGGTAAGGTCCATACTTCCCATCATAGTCGGTCCTGTTCAATATGTCCACCATCTCCAACATCTCTCCAAAAGACATATTTGAGGCCTTAAATCTTCTCTTCCTGGATCGGGACGTTTCAGGCTACGGGCTTTCCTCACCCTCCTCCTCGTTAGTGGAACTATTATTAGTGCGCACCTGCGTTCTCTCCACACTGCGCCGGAAGCGGAGGGGCGGAGAATAGTCTAGAAAGAACATCAGGGGCGGGCGGAGTTTCACACATGCGCACTGTATATAAAACGCAACACACGTGTATCATCCGTACGATCTGTGAAGAGAGTGAAGCATGGATGTGACGATCGAGCAAACGAAGGTAACATTTTTAACTTGGTGCATCACTAGACTAGACTGTTTCTATCTAGACAGATGTTGGGACAAGATTAGGAGGGTTTTTAATGGCATTATTAGTATTTGAGGGTTTGTCTTGTGTTGTGTCTTGCAGACAATATGGATCCATTCAAAAACCCAAATTTTATGGGGCTATTCCTCGAACTCTACAAGGAGATTCCCTGCCTGTGGCAGTTCCACAATGAGTTTTACTACAACATAAGATAGAGGAACGCAGCGCTGGAGAAACTTCTTTCTTTGGTGCGTATCATGGTCCCCACGGCAGACATGGCCTATCTGAATAGGAAAATTGTGGCCATGAAGATTACATATCTCAGGGAGAGAAAGAAGCACCTGGAGTCCTTGAGAGCAGGAGATCTAGATGCCGTTTATTACCCCAGGATGGTTTACTTTGAGAGGCTGCATTTTCTGGTAGACCAGGGGGTACCCAGGCCACCACTCAGGCCACCACTCTCCAGTCTTCCTTCAAGGCATCCTTCACCCCCAGCTGAGGCTTCTGATGTCCAACCTGGGCCTTCCAGGCAGCAACATGTGGTGGGGCCCAGCTTGGGACAGGTATTGCATTGTTGAACATATTTCTTGTGTTACATTTAATGATGTTAACTAGATGTTCTTATTGATCAGTAAGTTGTGATTTAACAAAGTGGTTTACATATCAAAAGACAGTAGTGACCAAAAATGATTGGGACGGGAAAGAAAAATGCTGGGCTCAGAATGATAGTCTGTTCTATTTGGTAACATTCAATTTGCAAAAGCCAGGAGCACAAAATGGTGTGATTGATGAGAAAAAAACTAAAACTATGTCCCCTTTTCATACACAGGAAGACCTCAGTCGGGGGAGGCTGTGGCAAGTGGCAGCCAGGAGGTCGACCAACGCCCTCCTCCTCCTGCCCCAACTACAGGAGCCCAGCCACAGCCTCGAAGGATGCCTGGTGGGAAGTGCCAAAGGAAGACGAGAGAGTGATGACCTGGGTTTAGTCTGGTCTGCCAGAAGATGCAGCCTCTTGAAGAACCACATCCTGGGGACATAAATGGCATCTGAATTTCCTGTTCTCTAGGACTTCGGGACCAGACTTCTCTCCCTGAGATATGTACTCCTCAGGCCATCAATTTTTTATATTCTAACTTGTTCATGTCTGCCCTGGGGGCCAAAGGCTGCACCAAAGTAACAAGTTTCTCCAGCGCTGCGTTCCTCTTTTTATTTTATTGCAACCAAAATAAAGGTTTTTTTTGTTTGATGAAATACTTGTGTATGTGTTTTCCTTCCAAAAGGCCAGTTTATTTGTGAGCAGGCAGGTACATTTCAAAAATACAAAGTGAAATGAATAACAAGGGGCACCGACACTAAACAACCTCCTGTAGATCAAAAAACGAAAAACCAATGATAAAAAATAAAATAATGTTGTTGTGGTAAGTTTACACACAAAAAACACCCCCCAAAAAAAAAAAAAGGAGAAACTAGCAAACTGTCTTTAAATGAGATTTTTAGGAATAAAAAAAAAAAAATCCAAAAAAGAATAAACAAAATCTAAAATTGTAGACGCAAAATAAAATTGTATTTCCGAAATGGTTAAAAAAGAGTAATGAAATACGTTCGGGAGAAGTGAGTGTGACTATGAGTATCAAAGGAAGTTCCTTCTTGCAGCATTGTAAAGAACAAGAGAATGCGCTTCATGAAGGAATTTTTAACATTGCAGCGTGACGAATGTGCTATATCGCTTACGAGCAGTAGTTTTACCTGAACGAGCGCTTCCGTGTCGGAATTTGAATGTGAGCATGCGTGGCACCTTGTCCGTCGGAGTAGGCTACACATGATCGGAGTATGTACGATCGGAGCAGTTTGTCGGAAAATATTTCCAGCAAGTTGGAAAATTTGGTCCGACGGATATTCCGACCGATGCATACCACACACAGTCGGATTATCCGACAAAATGGTCCGATAGGACACATTTCGATGGATTCTCCGACCGTGTGTACAAGGGCTAAGGCTGAGCGAGCCACTCAACCAAGTCTGGTGCGTCCTTTGACGTAATCACACGCACCTTATGCAATTTGCCACTTTGGCTCAAGTCTGTTGCTCCTGCCCTACCCCTACCACCCCTGCGGAAGGGCCTGCCTCTTCCTCTGCCTGTCATTTTTTAAATGACCCTGTGACAAAAGTCTCTAGAGAAGTGCAGTATGTATGTGGAAGAAGATATACAACATCCCGCTTCAATCTGTTGTTTTTGGGGGACACTGGTCTATCACACCAGTTATAATACTTTTTTTTAATTACGTTTGTCACTCTTTGTAGTATCGCTGCAGAACCTCTCAGCAGTCACAATGCTGCACAGTGGAAATGCACTATACTATGCTTTCTATATGTGCAAGTATTTTATACGTGTATTACATCCCTATATACTGCACACCAAATAGTACACCTATACCAGTCCTTAAAAGGACCTTTGTGGACATAATAGTAGCTAGCTAGTAGCTAGTGATTTGCAGACTGTCCCTGCTCCAAAAACCAAACTGTCCCTCCCTACACTGAGAAACAACAGCTGCAGAATCGGTCAGCAGCACAGCAGTGCACTATAATATGCTTTCTATATTTGGAACAAAGTATATTATACGTGTACAACCCTATATACTGTACACCTATATCAGTCCTTAAAAAGGACCTTTGTGGACCTAACAGTAATAGCTAGTGATTAAACTGATTGTCCCTGCTCCACACAGGGTCCTGTCCCTTCACTGACAAAAGAAAGAATGTAAAATGGCCGCCAGATCAGGTCTATTTATAAGGTAGGGGGTATGTCCAATTGTCCATGTACTGAAATGTTTCAATTGGTTGTCCTGTACCCCATGATGGATGTGTCATCATGGGTCAAAGTTCTTCACAATGTAAACGCATATGTCCGCCGCGCGAACCGCGACAGAAGTCCGCCGGTTTGGCGAATCGATAATAAGCAAAATTTGCCGTGAACCACAAGGCCATCTCTACACATGTATTCTGTTAATTCTATTGCAGTACACTCTTCGTTTAATTAGTAGAATATTGTGTATCATTATATTTAGCGCAGGTCCTTTTTTGTTAATTTTTTTATGTTGGTGTTGTATAACATCTTGAGCCGCAGCTTCCAATTTAATGTTTTTTAATATATTAATGAATATTTGTTGATATATTTATGATATACCACTGTTACCTACTCCTTTAGGTTATGTACCTTTTTATATGCGATTTCAATAGACTTAAATGTTTAAAAAAAGACTTGAGGTCTATCTAAAATAATAATAATAATAATAAAAAAAAAAAAAATCACAATAAGTGATTTAATTTAAATGCACAACCCCATTTGTGCATTTAAATTGAATCACTTGTTGTGATGTTTAAATACTGGTACAAACATACCTAATTGTCTGTATCCCTAAGCTGTGAAGTCTGGTGAATTTCTGAAAATAACCCATGTTGACCATGTCTTATTACATTTTTCTATTGATCTGTTATCTGTAGCTAGCATTTCTTCCATGTTGTAAAGCTCCTGAATTATATTAATCAATTATTTAATTGAAGGAATGCATGCACTGTAGATTTCCAATATCTCATTAAAAAAATTTCATAGAGCACTCAGAAATATGAAGTAAGCAACAGGCTGGTGTCAATTCAATTTTAATATCAGTAATACGTGTTATCAATTTACGAATTCTCTGGCAAAATGGGGTTATTAGAACATTTCCACCAGGGGAGGGCAGTGCCTGATGTGTGCGCCGGACATGGGCTGCTGTTGATCCCGGAAAGTCCGTGAAGCTCCACAAGAGATGAAGTTGTAAAACCCTGTTTTCTCTCTGCGAACCCCCCCCCCCCCCTTACCCTGCTGCCTGCTGCTGCTTTTTCCCCCTTGGAGCATACCTGTGCTGAGAAAGGCCAGGTACCGGAGGACGCTGTTGGCGCTAGAGGAGCTGCTCCCCCTGAGCAGACATCCAGGAAGGGAGAAATAATAAGAGTAGCGGCGTGCGCCGCTCGTTGTGTGTTTGCGTGTGTGCATGGTCCACACGCCACACTACGGGACAGCTGGAAGGAGCATCCAGAGATAGCGCATTCATCTGAAAAGGGAGACTGGCAGTGAGCCCCCAGAGGCGAGCAGAGAGACTGCTTACCCCCCTTCCTTCTTGCACCCCTAGTACCCCTCATAAGAGCCGCTGAAAGCAGGAAAAGGCATCCCACCGAACTGCAGAGAAAAAATGTGTCATAGTGAGTAATATATGGAGATTTAACCCTGTGAAGATAAATGCTTGGTTATCTTTATTTCTCTTTTGGTGTGTATGCCAGAGCAGGGACAGAACTGTTACAACAATAGGCTAATATCATATATCTATACCATACCATATATCTACAACTACAGTGGTAGAGGAAAGAAAGAAAATAAAAGTAAAAGTAAAACCAGCGCTATACACACTATACCATACCAAAAAGCAAAACTGTGGACAAGTCTAGCCCTGGACGTATTTTTTTTTTTTTGCCCGCATCCTGTGTTTTTTCTGGGTATTATCTTGGGCCAGGTGGAAAGTTTAGCGGGTGAGAGATCTGAGAAACAACAGGCCACCCGTCATAAAAAGTATAGTCTGAACCGAGCCACCAATTGGAAAAGTTACCTGGATTGAATGGAGTAAACGACAATAATTGCGACAATAATTGCATGGTTAAATAGGAAAGTCCCTGCTGACTATTGCTTTTTGTCACTGTTAACATGAGGGGGAAACCAGTGAGGGCGGCAGCCGGCAGGAGCTAATCCGCCCAAAGTGACTGCCAGCCCAGGTACTATAAGGAAATATTGTACATGACGCAAGAAGGAACAATAGATAGCCCAGAAAAAATGTCGGGAGCGAAGAGCAAAAACAACAGAAGGGGCAGAGCAGGCAATCAGGCAGGACAAATTTTTCTACGATTTTAGATGAGGAAGGAGCAGAAGAAGTTGAAGTAGAGCCAAGACAAAAAAAGCAATTACCAACCAAAAGTGAAATGGTGGAAATGTTTGCCAGGCTGGAGTTGTCTAGAAAGACGGAAATGGTTGCAATACATGGAGATCTAAATGAGATACTAAGAAGAGTGGAGGAAACAAAAGAAAAATTGTATTCACAAGCAGCTGAAATAAATAAACTTAAAGAGCAGATGACTGAGATACCAAGATAACAATGGTACATGAGATACAAAATGGAAGATCAGGGAAAACTGTAAAAGGAGGAAAAAAAACAAAAAATAAAAAATAAAAACTTAGGAATCAGAGGTTTACCTGATGTTCAAAATTAAATTGAAAACCTACAGGAAAAGATGGACAAAATATTTGGCCCCCTGTTGGGACTCTCACTGACAGAAAAAATAATGCTCAAAAGAGTACACAGGATCAGAAAACTGGATTGACCTGCCAAGAGAAATCCCAAGAGATGTGATCGTGAGATTTCAGAACTACAGAGATAAAGAACAGATTTGGGTGACACTAAAATCTAAACAGCCTTTCAAATATGAAGAGACCAACTTGCAGATATTCCCTGACCTGACCTCAGAGACACATTAAAACCATTTTTGGAACAAATGAAAGCACATGCGATTAATACTCCTGGGGTTTTTTCAGCCTGTTTGATAGGGCGAAAGGATGGGAGGTCAGCTACGCTTAGATTCCCAGGGGACACGCCCAAGTTTTGTACTAGATTAGACTTGACACTGATAGAGATACCAGGCTGGTGGGAAGCGCAGGCCAAAACTGCCAGCGTAAAGGAACAACAACAATGGAGCCCTATCCTAAGAAAAAACAAGATAGAAACAGCCAAGAAGAAAACTTGAGATGGAGGGGTAGACTTGGGGTGGTGGGCCCGGGGAGGTGAAGGAAGGTGAAGGAAGTAACAAAAAGATAAAGAAATTTCAAAGTGGAGCGAACACTGGGACACCCCCCAGAAATAGGCGGGCAGCAGCTCGGCCCAATGTATACTGGCGGAGCATCACCTCAGGGGGAAAACCACAGGCTAGAGGGAGAAAGAGCCTTGGCTTCTTAGGTCATGGGGAGACCAATACCCCCCGAGACATGGTGGGGGAGGTGGGAGGGAAGGGGTAGATGGTTGGGGGTTAGGGAGGGAAGGGATGGGATATCACTAAAGGAGAAGGTGAGGGGGGATTGGAGGGGGAGGGGGAGGGATGAGGAAAAGGGAGGGTGAGTGGGGCAGAACCTCTCGAATCTGGTTAAAGTTTTTTTTGTTGGAAGAAATGAAATTCCATAGTTCACTGAGTTAGAACAAGAAGACCTGGGTTTAGGCTGGGTTCACACTAAACAAAGATGACAGTATTAAAGTTTCTGACATATAATGTGCGAGGGCTTAATGCACCTATAAAAATTATTTAATATACTCAGAGAACTAAAACAATTAAAAGCAGAAGTGGTCTTCTTGCAGGAGACACACTTCTCATATAAAAAAAACACCAAAATAATATCAGATGACTTCCTGACATGGTATTACAGCGACTCTTTAACTAAACGGGCAAAGGGGGTAGCAATAGGATTCGCCTCTCTGAAGGACATAGGGGCAGACCCTGGAGGGCGCTTTCTGTTCCTGAAAAATCAGAGAGAAAGAATACACCTTGGCGAATATATATTGCCCCAATAAAAACCCAATGAAATACTTAAAAGGAATTATTGAGAGATTAATGGAATTTTAAGAAAGGTGGTGTGATCATAGCCAGGGATTTTAACTTTGGTATGGAACCTAGGATGGATAGTGCGTTCCAGGTACTGAGGACTGGAAACAGTCAGTGGGGGACGCTTAAAAAGAACCTACTTCAAAACCAACTGATGGATGTATGGAGAATACAGCATGTGAAAACAAGAGGCTATACATTCTACTCCTCCCTACATGGGATATACTCAAGAATTGATTATTTCCTGGTGGAACATAGCATGTTAGAACAAGTGAACAGCACTAATATAGGAATAACAACCTTCTCTGACCATGCTCCTGTGATAATGAAAATAAAAGAACAGGACTAACACATGGAGGTTAAATTAAGAATTAATCCAAAATAAGACAGCAGAGGTCAGTGAGGATAAAAAAAGAGAGCAATATTTTACAACAAAATGATACTGAAGAAATATCTGAAGCGACTCTCTGGGAGGCCCACAAGGCTTATATAAAGCCCCATACACACTATCAGATTATCTGCTGAGTTTTAACTTCAGATTTATTTACCAAAACCATGTAGTAGAAGGGCCTGCCTGATTGCATACACATTGAAACTCCTAAGGTTTGTCCTCATATTATATGGTTTTGTTAAATCTGAAGGAAAAACTCAGCAGATAATCTGATAGTGTGTATGGGGCTTAAGAGTTACCCTAATAGCGTTGGGAGCAGAAAAGAAAAAGGAGAGAGCAAGGAATAGGTAAATACTAGCTAAAGAAATCCAGGACCTAGAAAAACAACATAAAAAAATGGACAACTTGAAATATTGTAGGTGATAACCCTAAAAAGTGAGGCATTAAAAGATCTAATAGAATAGGATACCCAAATGGTTTTCAACAGAAGAAAGATACCAATGGGGTAACAAAATGGGTAAGCATCTGGCCAAAATATTAAAAAAGAAAAAATCAGTTAATTACATTGAGAAAATACAGACGAACACGGGACAGATGGTTTACACCACAGTAGAGATAGCAAAGGTATTCTAGGAATACTATGGAAAACTATACTGGATCAACAAAAAGAGACCTCAAAAAGGGGAAAGGAGAGGCCTGGAAAAATAAAAACATAATTTACAAGAAATAGGTTTAAATTAAATCTCAGAAGAAAAACAGATTATTAGAGAAACCTATAGCAAAAGAAGTTAGTAAGACCCTAAAAATTACTACAAAAAAACGTAAGGACACCTTGATCCCCAGAATGTGTGCTTATATGAATGGGATAGGAATAAACGGGGGGCTGAGGAGGTTGCCCTGGAGGCCGCAATTACAGTCATTCCATGGGCAGGGAAAGACCCCTCAATATGTTCTAGTTATAGAACTATCTCACTATTAAACACTGATACGAAGATATTTGCCAAGATTTTGGCGAATAGAATGAAAAAGGTAATGAGGGAGTTAATGCATGCAGACCAGGTGGGATTTACCCCAGGAAAGTGTCAGGGCTGGCTTAGCCCTTCCTCCTCTGGGCTGGCCACTCAGCTGTCGGCTAATTGCCAGCTCTCTTCTCTCTCCCCAGTTACCAGCTGTTCCCGATGATGCTCATCTGACCTGCCTATTTGAAGCCTTCCAGCTCATTTCTCCACTGCCTTCACGTTGGTCACATCACAAGGAACCATCTCCTGCTGTTTGTTTCAAGACTGGCATGCTGACATCCCTCCTGGCTTATTATCCAGCTTGCAATTGCTCTCCTTGGATCCCTAACTTCTGGACTGGCTGATTACCCGATCTGGTTAATGAATTTTGGACTGGCTGACTACTCGATCTGGCTACTGGACTCTGGCTATGCTTGACTACGCTTTTTTTCTATTTACCTTTTTATTTTTATTATTAATAAACAAGTGGGATTTGATTGTACTTCTGACTCAGTCTGTTTCATGGTTCCTGACAGAAGGGAGAGCAGAGACAACGGCATTAGAACGCTTCTAGCAGTGCAGAAAATAAAAGAAGGTGGATCCCCAGGATTGCTTATCTCAAAACGCTGAAAAAGCATTCGATAGAGTAGACTGGGGATTTATCCAGAGCACACTAGAGGTGATGGGAATAGGCCTGCGGATGGCCCAGTGGATTAACGCATTATATAACCAGCCTACTGCAAGGGTAAGGGTAAATGGAATAGCATCCGAAAACTTTGAGATGTATAACGGGACAAGACAGGGGTGCCCCGTCTCTCTATGTGGTTTGTCCTGGCACTCGAACCGCTCTTGGCTGGGATTAGACAAAACCCAGACATAAAAGGGATAAAGATTGGGGGAGAAGAATACAAATTGGCTGCATACGCCAACTTCATTCTGTTTTATATAACTAGTCCCAGGATAACTTTGCCTAATTTAATGATTGCTCTAAAAGGAGAGGTATCTAACTTTAAAATGAACCCCTCAAATTCAGAGATCCTAAACATTAACATAAAGACCCAGGAAGAACAGAGCTACCAGGGGGAATTGCCATTTATTTGGAACAAAACCATTTTGAAGTACCTAGAAGTAAAAAGAACGGCAAATATTGAGACGTTATACCAAAATAAACTTTAACCCGCTGCTGAACGAAATAAAAATAGATTTATATAAAATTACAAGTTATCTCTCTTGGTCCAGTAGAATAAATAATTTTAAAATTACAATTTTACCAAAGATCACGTACAAGATGCAGATGTTGCTGATTCCCCTTCCGCAAGTATACTTTAAAACATTAAAAAAACTACTTCTGAGATTTATATGGAAAAAAAAAGCCATGTATAAGCCTGACAGTACTGACAAAAGAGAAGGGGCAGGGGGGAATCGGGGTACCAGATCTAAAGAATTATTATAATGCCATAATATTGTCACGGTGTGTGGGAATGGATAAAAAATATCAAAGAAAAAAGTGGGTGGAAATGGAAAATATGATTAGTAACAAAACACTAGGGTAAATAATTTGGATACCTGCACATTTAAGAGAACTGAGTCTAAGACACACGACATTACACAGAAAACATTGGACACTTAAGACATGATGCACAGAAGAGAAAAATGGGAATATAATTCACTTTTAATTCCACTGACTGACACAAATTACTTCCCACCAGGGAAAGGGAGATTGTTTGGGAACTGGATAAAAAAATAAAAATGCACAATTAAAGGATATTATGGAGAAAGGTAATATTTGTACATGACACGAATGAAAAAAAAAAAAGGATTTAATGATAAATCGATGAATGGCAGTACTCCCAATTGAAATATTTTGTGGTAACCCTCCCACAACCAATTAGATCTGAAGAGAACATGAGGCCCCTAGAGTGGCTCAGTATAGCCACAGATGTGAGTAAAGGGACCTCAAAAATATATAGAATACTGATGGGTTTGAAGGGACAGGAAATGCCGCAATCCATGAGTACATGGAGGGAAGAACTGGGACCGCCAAAGATAGATTTCGATACTGCGAAAATACTAAAGCTAGCACATACCACGGCAATAGACAGCAACACGGTAGAGATGAATTAGAGGTTCCTGGCGCGTTGGTATAACTCTGGCCAAGGCAAACAAGTGCCAAAGGGAGGTTTCGCAGTTCTGTTGGAGGGGGTGCAAGGCATTAGGAACCATGGCTCATATATGGTGGACATGTCCCAAAAATCTAATTTTTTTTGGAGAGAGAGGTTATACATAACAAAGGAAATAACTAACATAGAAATAGCAGAGGACCCGTGGGAGTGTTTGTTTCACAGGGCTAGTATGCCACTTAAACAATATAAGAGGCCCCTAGTCCCCCGCTACTAAATTCAGCTAAAAAAGTTTAATTCCCCAACGGTGGCAGGACCCAGAAAGTCCAACAATAAGGAGTTGGTGTAATAAAATGAATGAAATGTACAATCTGGAATATATAAGCTTTAGTGGGGAGGCAGAAATTGGCGGCTTTGAATATAAGTGGAGAGTTTGGCTGGAGTTTAAGCAGACAATAAGATATGAAGAAATAATGGGAGTATAGGGAGATTGTCGAGAACAAGGGGAATAGGAAGGAGGAGGGGATCAGCTAAGAAGAATTTAAAATAAGTTCAAGAGGAGGGGAATGGAGGGAGTAGAGAATGGGGAGGGGAGAGGTATATCTTGTATCATGTTTTCGGAATCTGCTATATCACTGTGCATTTTATTAATGTTCGCAAGAATTCTTGGATTTTGTATTAGATGACACAACAAAAATCAATAAAGAAAAGAAAAAAAAAAAAACATTACTACCAACTGTGTACCAGTGAAACTATCTCGATTACAACGCCAACATCTATCAGAGGACTGTGGGAACCACTGTTTCAACTTATTGGGAGTTATACAGTATACCAATGTGATAGGAGTCTATATTAAGGTTCCTGAAAGCGGGAGCTAATAGAGCATTTGTGTGCAAAGATACATGAATGCTGCCATTGTAATGCCCTGTACACACGGTCGGACTTTCCGACCGAAAATGTGCAATCGGACTGTGTTGTCAGAAATTCCGATCGTGTGTGTGTGCTCCATCTGACTTTTTCCATCGGAAATTTCCGACACACAAAGTTTGAGCTCTGGATCTAAAATTTTCCGACAACAAAATCAGATCGTGTGTAGACAATTCAGACGGACAAAGTGCCAAGCATGCTCAGAATAAATTACGAGATGAAAGCTATTGGCTACTGGCCTCTTTATAGTTCCGTCGTACGTGTTGTACGTCACCTCATTCTGAACGATCGGATTTTCCGACAACTTTGTGCGACTGTGTGTATGCAAGACAAGTTTAGGCCAAAATCCGTTGGATTTTGTCATCGGAATGTCCGACCATGTGTACAGGGCATTAGTCTTGAAATGTTGTATTGAGAGCTGATTCCCAAAAGTACTTTAAATCTGACCAGGCTGTAAGTGTATGAGGTTTGTAGCCATGCATATCCAATCAAGATATCAGGTTTGTAGCCATGCATACCCAATCAAGATAGTTTTTTCCTTGAAGACAAACAGATTTGAAAGGAGTAACGATCTTAACAAAGGATGTTTTCGTATTTTAGTGTAATTGTGTATCTGAAGGTACATCCATTTTGTTATAACTGATCTCCAAATTCAGCTGTCATAGTGGTATGCGATTTTATTTTGTCCTTTGAATACAATTTGTAATCAATAAGGCTGTGTGTTCATTTAGTTGTAATTTAGATGAAGAGGCCATTCCTGGTTTAAAGTCTGGGTTGGATCCTAGTGGTGTTAAAGGACCTGGTGAAGTGGATAAATTTTAGGGCTGCACCAATTAGTTGGTTTTGCTTTGGAATATCAGGGCAGGAATCAAATGGAATCCAAGAACAGAATTTCACTAGTAGAGCACTGAAGTCATTCTCTAAAGCCACCCAATCTTTATTATCTGCATTACAGTGCCAATTAATAATTCTCATGAGATGAGATGCAAAATAATAATTCTCAAAATTGGGGGAACCCAATTTCAACATTTTGTTTTAGTCATGCAAGTTGGAGATCAATATGGACCTCTCATCTGCCCACAGTCAATTCCTAAGTAACGCCAACAAAGAGCTAAAAAAAATTGATGGTAAGAATATTGGTAGGGCAATACTTGAGGGACCATTTCTCTAAATCCCCCCTTAAAATCTGCAGTAAAGGAATAATATTTATATTATATAAAATGTCTGAGGTGGGCGTAATCTATACTGCCAAGTATTTTAGCTCCCTGTCTACCCATGTGAAGGAACAATTTTCTGAACTAAGGCTAATGTATGAGAGACAAGTTTAATGCCTCAGATTTTTTTATAATTAATTTTGAGGTTGGAAAGATAACCATAATGTGCAAATGCTTTCATCAAATTTGGTATAGAGATATGAGGTTGTGCGAGGAAGAACAGCAAACCGCCTGTAAACACTGCAGGTTTATATTGTCTATCGCCTATTGGAAATGAATGAATACACAGATTAGCATTTATAGTACGGATAAAAGGTTCCAATGTCAATATAAACAATAACATTGAAAGAAGTCAGCCCTGACATGTCATGTTTTGTATCTTCACTGATTCTGGAAGAGTTCTATTCATCTAGTCTTAAGATTGTGGTAAACAGTAGATATCCATGTAATCATATGTGATTTTAGACCTATATGTTTGCATGTAGCTGTTAGAAAAGCCCAAGAAACATGGTCAAAGGCCTTTTCAGGATCTGTGAACAAAAGATGGAATTTATTTGTGCCATATGTATAGGAGTTAAGGTTTTGGCAAAATTAACCCTCGCTTTCCTTCCAGGCATGAAGTCAACTTGCTCTGGTCCAATCAGCTTATGTAGCAAGGGTGAAGAGTAGACATGTGCCCCGTCAATAAATTTGTTTAGTTTCATTTCGTATTAGCCGTTAATTCGGATTTCGTAATTCGTGTCCGAAATTCTATTTGGATTCTTACGAAATGTGAATTTTTGTTAGGTTCCTTAACTTTTCGTAACAATTACAAACGTTCGTTATGATGAATTTAAAAAGCAAAAAATACCTCTCAATATGGCATTCGTCGACTCATTATGAGGGGGCTCCCACCATCCCTGTGCTGTGCCGACTTCCTCCTGAGGGTGTACCCCTGCTGTGCTCATTATGGGGGGCTCCCACCATCCCTGTGCTCATTATGAGAGGCTCTCACCATCCCTGTGCTGTGCTGACTTCCTGGGTTTTTAACTTCATCATAACGAATAATCATATTTATTATGACAATAATAAAACAATATTAAAGAACATTCTTATTCTGTCCGATTCTGAATCTCCCATCGACTACCAGTAGCAGTCTCCCACTCCCATATTAAAAAAGGTAATTTTCCTAACCCTCACTCAGCAGCAGAAGAAAACCTCTGATTGGCCAACAAAACACCAGTCACGTTTCTGTTGTAACAGAATTTGGATTCAAAATTAACCAACGATATTTCGTATACAACTTGGAAACATAGAAATACGTATTTCGGATGCTTACGAATGTAAGAATTTTCGGAAATGAACTGCACAGGTCTAGTGAAGAGCCAGTATTTTTGAAAATAATTTAAGATCAAGGTTTAGTAATTAGATTGGCATATAATTAGAACAAACTAATACATCTTTCTTTAGCTTGGGTAACACTGTTGCATAAGCCATCAGAAAATCTTCAGGGATTTCCTGCCGGTCACGCAAGTGGTTCAAACTTTTTAAAAAAATGTCAAGTTAAAATAATATAGCACATGTTTTAGAATAATGAGCAGTAAAAACCATCAGGACCAAGGCTTCATCTTCTGTAATCAGTTTCTCTAGATGATCTGTCAGACACGGGGAATTAAGGCATTTCACTATTAGTCAGGTAGTCCTGTAAAATCTGCGGTCTCATTCCCTGTACTGTAAGTCAGCTGATTTATGAGGTTTCAGTAAATTATAAAAGGTCTGAATAATATGTACGAAAAAACCTTAGCCATTTTAGTGTAGCGAAATATAAAGATCTAGTCCCCGTTACACTGTGAAGTTGATAACCAGGAACTATAACTCCTAAAATAGGCATTCCAGGAGATGTAGAGACAGAATGTCTACTGATGTCTGAATAAGTAAATTGGGTTAAGTAGGGTCTGAGGCAGCTTTCCATTCACCTATTGTTCAGTGTTTTAATGAACCCACTTATTATCTGCTACGGGATGTACTTACACTCTTAGTCATGTGTAGGGCATGGTTTTATTGTTAGGGGAATGCCCCTGGAAAATGAGTTAAGAAACCCCTTGCACGGGGAATGAGATAAAAAGCCAGCTGTGGCTAAATAAAGTGTCGATTGACTCCCCAAACTGTGTGTTGTCCAGTTACTGGGGGGGGGGGGGGTAAAAAATGGCCGTGGATAAGTTAGCACTTGCTTAGCTTCAAGGATTTCCCAGCAGACTTGGAGATCTGCTATAATTTTATTTTTGGCTTTAATGGCAGGTATATTTGAAACAAATATAGTCTTTCAGCACCCTAACAAGAAATGTCCTGCTTTTGTCGTTATGTTCATTATAAAATTCCCTTTTTAAAAAGATGAGTCTTTTAACTTTTCAATTTTATAAATATTGTTAAGTTTTCATGTTTCCAAGAGTTCAATCACTGTATGCATTGCAGTAGAACGTTTACATTGAGTCTCCAAATTTGCAGTTTTGTTGGTCAAACCTAAAAGCCTTTTTTTGGCCTCCTTTTTCTTTTTAGCTCCCATACCAATTATTCTCCTATAATTACGCATTTGTGAGCTGCCCAAATTAAAGGGGAGCGTTCATCAGATACGTTTTCAGAAAGGTAGGATTTGATGACCTTAGTTATATGTTGTAGCCCTGTCTGATCAGTTAAATATTGATGGGTTCATTCTCCACATTTCACCCCTATGTTAGTTATTGGGGGAACCAAGAGTCAATGAAATTGGTGCATGGTCAGAGAATGTTGTAATGCCCATTTGAGCTTCTTTCAGAATAGGTAAATCCCTTTGAGAAATCTATATGGGAACATTTCTATCAGAGATTTCCCCATATACAAATTCCTTCAGAAGGATTTACCACTCTCCAGGTATCCACCAATGTTAACAATGACAGTAAAGACTTTTTTTCAAAGTTCTGTATGATAGGCTAGATTTTCTGTTAGAGGTGTCTTGTAGATGGTTTAATGGAATATTAAAATCTCCTTCCATTACCATGCAACCTGAGGCAAAACCCTTTAGCTCTTCAATAATTTGTTGGCAAAAAGAGACATGTCCGGTGTTTGGGAAGTAAATATTTGCAAGAGTGATGGCTAATTCAGCCCAATGACCCTTAAGGAATAATTACCTCCCTTGTGTGTCAGCCTGTTGGTGAGAAATCAAAAAAGTTTTTTTTACCTAATATGGAATAAGACATGTTGATGTTCTAACAAGAAGTTACAGGTAACCTCAAAATCACTAAATAACACAGTGAAAAAAATAAATAATAAAAATTGACCGGAAACCAAATTAAACTAAAAAGTGACTCAGTTTGTTTAATTACAAGCTAAGTCTCCCATTTAAAACAAGTTAAAATTTTTGTCTCGTACAGAGTGGAATAAATAAGGGAGTAGGAATGGGCAAAGAAAAACCAGTAAAACTCAAAAATCTCCTTTTGATTTCTCTTAAAGGAAGGGTCCCAAACACCCTGGCCAGAGAACCAGTGCCAGGCCATGGCCTTTTGACAGCCGGTCTGCACAGCAGATGGTGAGCGGCGATTGTGATCCGCACAGGGCCATAACAGACCACAGTCACTGCTCACCTTCTGCTGTGCTTCCATGCCCTGTGTCCTCTCCCGGCTCCCCAGCCTAGCCAGCCGATATCGTCATCCAATTATCAGGCCTGGGGTGCTGCAGACTGAAATGGAGAGGAATCTTTTCATATTAACAAGACTGCAGGGGCACTGTAATGGAGGAGGCTGTGATTGCTAGGGGCGCTGTGATATAAAGGGAACTGCACTGTAATCATTACAGTGCCCCTTCACAGTACAATCCCATTTATACCACAGTGCCCCCTTTACAGTGCACTCCCCTATACATTAGAGTGCTCTCTTTACAGAGCAGTCCCCTTTACAGTGCAATCCCCATTACAATAATGTAAAGTGGACTGCACTGTAAAGGGCAGTGGTGGCCCATCCACTGGGATGGCTGCCCCCTCTCTTCAGGCCACCCGCTATATGCAATGGATAGATTCATGCATAGCATGAAGCAATCGACAGCTGCCGTGGCCACCACCTATTAATGCGCCCAGCCCCTTTCAGGGCTCCAGACGCATGAATTGCAGTGGCAGGGTTTTATTTTATTTTTTACGTACATGATTAGAGCCAGAGGCTTTAATAGGCTTCAAAACCGGGTGGGCTTGGGTCACAGGGAATGCAAATGGAGCCCACCCAGGTGTATTACAAGAACGAATTAATAGTTGCTGTTGAAACACTGATCCTCAATCTGGCCAACCAGAAGCAGTTGTGAGACCCATTTTCTGATTGGCCGAAATGAGTAGACTCCCGATTGGCAGTCAAGGAGCAGGGAGGAAACGGAACCTGCCTCCGTCGCCATGATGACACGTGGAGAGCAGGAGAACGGGAGGCTGCCAACGCCAAGCAGGGGAAGCCGCTGGTGATGGGATAAGTGCTACCGCCCGACAGGGGAGGAGGGTGGCATACTGTTTGTCCCCCCAAAAAACAATTCCACCAGCCACCACTGGTAAAGGGGCACTATGGACGCCGATATAAATGTGGGTTGTGGTTTGAAGGGTGGCTGAAGGCAGACCCTGTGAATATACCGCCCCCCCCCCCCCCCCCCGAGTCCCTGGGCAAATTGGCCCATGAAATGTGTCCCTAGTACCAAAAAGGTTAGGGGACCTCGGTCTTAAAAGATAAGTTCACTTTTGGAAAACCATTTTTAGTGTTGAACATGCAACATGTTCTCACTCTTGCAGCCACTCCTCGATCTGCTGCCTTTAGTAATAGCGAACTGGGGATCTTCTCCCCAAACTCGCTGTCACGATTATAAAAATTGTCTGCGACCACGTCATTCATTCACAAAGGTCTTTGCGGCTGTCAGTTTGTAGTTTTCAATTAACTACCAGGGCGCTGTTGAGTGGTAGTTCATTGTCTCTTTCTGTCAGAGTTTAACTGCCTGCTCATACAAGGTACAAGCAGACAGCTTACACTGACAGTCTTCAGGAGTCCTGCATGGCACCCGTGATCTGATAATCGCAGGTGCAAAGACTTCCAGGCTCCCAGTAAAAAAAAAAAAATACTAATAATAAATAATAATTGCACATTTTTTTTAATTATTTTTTTTTACCTGCAAAAAGATGTACATTTATTTATTTTCTTTACAAAGATGAACTTATTGTTTAAATTAAGTTCTAGAGAGCTGTAAGCATCCAGCATGCATTTCCACATGGCAACTTGTTCTTAAAATTCAAACTCTACATTTGGATGGAGCTAGTGTTTAAGAAATCCAAACAAACATGACCAAATTGAATTGTTCTTTAACTTTCAACTGTCCCATAGATGTCTAGATCACATTTTTAATCAGCCAGAGGTTAAAAATGGCAAGTTTTCATTTTTTGTCAATGTACACTATATTCCATTTATAAAGTACTAAATATGAACATTGAATTTTGCCAGTGTATATAAAGCATTTACCTTTCACTCCACCAAACCTTTTATTCCTGCCAACATCAAGTTCAACCTATAACTCAACACTGAAATAGTAACTCTTGGCTCCCACTTACTCACTATAAAAGATCATTAATTACATCTAGTGAGGTTTTCTTTTTTAAACAAAAAATGCCCCCCCCCCCTTGGTTCTCATTTCCAAAACTGACCTTCAACATGAAAGTATTAATTTTATCGTTTTTGCTGCAAAAATTGCTGTTATTACCACATATTCAAGCCAAAAGTGGCCATCATTAGTAATTTGACAGTATAATGATTTTAACTTTCAACATTCACAATCAACATATGTGATTTTTGGTTTGACACTGTTCAATAAAGCTTTGCTTTTACAAAGATAAAAATGTAACTTAACCCCTTGGGAGAGCAATGTGCATATATGTGGCGGTGGGGTGGGTGGGCTTTAACACTCATATATGCACTGCCATCTGATAGGTCATGGGTAACTATTAAAATATAACCAGATTGCTGCGCTAAAGAACATAAATAAAACATTCATAAAAGTTCAATTAAAATGATCAATGGATAGTATAGAATCTCAACACCAGCTTCTGTGTGATAGACACCACAGTGAAGAGGCAAATCAGCTTACCAGAAAAAGTAGACCCTCAAGTTACTGAGAGGTCTAAATAGGCAATGTTGAAAATAAAAGCCAAATAAACCACTATATTACCATAAGTATTGGGATGCCTGCCTTAACACGCACATGACCTTTAATGGCATCCCAGTCTTAGTCCGTAGGGTTCAATAATGAACTGGCCCACCCTTTGCAGCTATAACAGCTTCAACTCTGTTGAGGAATGTTTGACCATTCTTCCAGAAGCACATTTGTGAGGTCAGGCACTGATGTTACACAAGAAAGCCTGGCTCGCAGTGTCTGCTCTAATTCATTTCAATGGTGTTCAATCGGGTTGAGGTCAGGGCTCTCTGCAGGTCAGTTAAGTTCCTCCACCCCCTAATTCGCTTATCCAGATCTTTATGGACCTTGCTTTGTGCACTGGTGGGTAGTGATGTTGGAACAGGAAGGGGTCAGCCCCAAACTGTTCCCACAAAGTTGGGAGCATGAAAACTGTCTTGGTATACGGAGACCTTAAGAGTTCCCTTCACTGGAACTAAGGGGCTAAGCCCAACCCCTGAAAAACAACCCCACACCATAATCCCCCCTCCACCAAATGATTTGGACTAGTGCACAAAGCAAGGTCCATAAAGACATGGATGAGCAAATTTGGGGTGGAGGAACTTGACCGAGTCCTGACCTCAACCTGATAGAACATCTTTGGGATGAATAAGAGTGGAGACTGCAAGCCAGTCCTTCTCGTCCAACATCAGTGCCTGACCTCACAAATGCTCTTCTAGAAGAGTGGTCAAACATTCCCATAGACACACCCCTAAACCTTGTGGACAGCCTTCCCAGAAGAGTTGAAGCTGTTATAGCTGCAAACGGTGGGCCAACTCAATACTGAACCCTACGGACCAAGACTGGGATGTCATTAAATTCATGTACGTGTAAAGGCAGGCATCCCAATATTTATGTGTGCCCAAAATATTGATATATCAATATCTCGCTCTCTATATATATATATATATATATATATATATATATATATATATATATATATATATATACACACACACACACATACATACACACACATATACACACACACACACACACACACACACACACACACACTTCATACTAAGTTCTTTCCCACATTAATATCTTAATCAATAAATATTACAGTATAAAACCAAAATTGCAATGTTTATCCTCATGACACATCACAGGAAACACCCTCATGGCTAACTTGGGACAGAATTAGAAAACTTTTGAAAAATTAGACTTGAAAAACTCAAAATTAATAAGTCACCGGGACCAGATGGCTTGCACCCTAGGGTCCTCAAGGAATTCAGTCAAGTATTGCCAGACCATTAGTCCTAAGTTTCTATGAACAGTCTACTGACTGGAATGGTACCAGCTGATTGAATTAATGCCAATGTAGCACCAACATTTTAAAAAGGGCCAAGATACATCCCTATGAATTACAGATCAGTTAGACTAACATCAATAGTATGGAAACTCTTGGAGGGGATGATAAGGGACTACAAGAGTTTAGAAATGAAAACTGCAGCATTAGCAATAATCAGTATGGATTCATGAAGAATCGTTCTTGCCAAACCAATCTATTAACCTTCTATGAGGAGGTGAGATGCCATCTATATAAAGGAAGGCCCGTAGATGTGGCGTATCCGGATTTTTCAAAAGCATTTGATACAGTTCCCTATAAAACCTTTACTGTACAAAGTAACATCAATTGGCATGGACCATAGGGTGAGTACATGGATTGAAAACTGGCTACAAGGGCGAGTTCAGAGGGTGGTGATAAATGGGGAATACTTGGAATGGTCAGGGGTGGGTTGTATGGTCCCCCAGGGTTCTGTGCTGGGACCAATCCTATTTTATTCATAAATGACCTGGAGGATGGGGTAAACAGTTCAATCTCTGTATTTGCGGACAATACTAAGCTAAGCAGGGCAATAATTTCTTTGCAGGATGTGGAAACCTTGCAAAAAGATCTGAACAAATGAATGGGATGGGCAACTACATGGCAAATCTACTCACTAGGAAGGGGATTCTCTAAGGGAATCTAGGATGGAAAAGGACCTGGGGGGCCTAGCAGATGGCAGGCTCAGCAATGGCATGCAATGCCAAGCTGCTGCAAGCAAAGCAGTCATATGGAAAGTTTATAAGCACTGAACTTAATCTCTCTGGAGAAGAGAAGCTTGAGAGGGGATACGATTTCAATGTAAAAATACCGTACTGGTGACCCCACAATAGGGATAAAACTTTTCTGTATAAGGGAATTAAAAAAAAACATGGTCATTTAGTAAAATTAGGAGAAAAGCAGTTTAACCTTAAACTGCGTAGAGGGTTCTTTACTGTAAGAGCGGTAAGGATGTGGAATTCCCTTCCACAGGTGGTGGTTTCAGCGGGGAGCATCGATAATTTAGATAAGTACCCGAATGACCCCAACATACAGGGATATACAATGTAATACTGACATAAAATCACATGCATAGGTGTCTTTTTTTCAACCTTGCCTACTATGCAACTTGTATTCTTCACTTATACATGCTCATTAAACTTTTATGCACTTTCAATACCGATAATCCACACCAAGTCTTAGCCTCTCACAAAACTGGGAGGAGGGGTACTAGCAAACTCATGACCAATTTGCATCACGTTACTAGAAATGTACAGAGAAGCCATGCCTATATATATATATATATATATATATATATATATATATATATATATATATATATATATATATATATATAAATACATCTTTACATTGAATCCTATAAAAGTCTATTTGTTTTAATCTTCCCAATTTATAACTAATACAACAATAACAACTCAATTTTTAAGACCAAACCACATATATTAGTAATGTTAATAAGCAGATATTAGATTAAGGAAGGCTTCTAACACACACACAGCGGCTCGGGCCATGCCCTCTGCTCTCTCCTTACAGTATTTGATTGACAGCAGCAGGGGCCAATGGCTCCCACTGCTGCCTCTGTGTTCGGTGACGAGAGGAAGAGCACTGCTGCAGACATGCACATCACTGGATCGTGAGAGGACTCAGGTAAGTGTTTAGGGAAGTGAAGGTGCAATGCAACTATTGCAACATTTTTTATCTTAATTCAGGGAATGCATTAAGATTAAAAAAAAGGTCTTTAGAGCCACTTTAGGGGTTACTACAATGATAAAGAAAAAAATTTAATTTTACTAAAATTAAATGTATAAAATCGGTCAGCCGATAAAGAGATAGGCCAAATGGACCAAATATCTATCCATTAAAATACTGAAAAGTACTGTATAGCCCTTTAAAATTAAATATTTATAGAACTTCCAACAGAAATCCAAAAAAAAAAAAAAAACTAGAAAAGATAAATAAAGTATGTTGACAGCCATAGGTGGGACTTCTCAAACAAAGATAGCAAACCATTCAATTCATGGTGAGGTGACTGACGAGAAAAAAAAATCAATTACAATTTTATCAAGTACGGTATTGAATTCCAAAAACAGGAAGGCCTGTATACAACTTCCAAAATGGCACCTTCACTTTAAACAGAAAAGCAAGTTTACCCAGCTAATGTTCCTCTCTGTTTCCCTATTTTATGATCGACTCTTACCGTATATATATATTCCTTCAGCTCCTCATGATGCCTCCCACTGATAGAGCCGTGAATGATTCATATCCTCATAGCAAAGAGCGGCTTGAGATGGTCAGAACATAGAATGGCCGTGCGTACCGTGAGCAGCTCCCCGCACAGCTGGAAGAAACAAAGCCTAATAGAATCCTGATGGGCGGCTCACGTCCTCCATACTCCGGGCTTTACAAGCAATTATTTCCACTAAGAGTAGAACAAAAAAAAGAAAAAAAAGAAAAAAGAAAATTGGAAGATTTCAGAAAGCAATAGCAATTTCAAAATGTCATGTTTAGAAATTGTAGACCATAATAATTTCCAGGAAAGGTGAATAGATATTAACTTCAAAAAGGCAGACTTCATTGACAAGCAAAATAGTCAATTAATGAAGAACTTCATTAAACAACGGCCTTGGGAAAAATTTCTTTAAATTGCTCTTAAACTTTTTACCCCTCTACTACTTATTATCTAACTCTAAAGTACAACATTTCTAACTATATCAACTTCTGTTACAGCAGAAATCAGTATGAAGACACCTGTTCAAATGAGCATAGTAGAATTTCAACTTGTAGTCAAATGTAGGCTGCCTACCTAAATAATAAATAATTGTCTGTGAAGCCATTCTTTGTTTTTACCAATGCCCCTATACAAAATGGCCATGTGCCACAAAGACACGCTCAGGGGTATTCATAAAGAGTGTCTACAACACTTTTTGGAATTCCATCATGCGAAACAACAAATTCAGGCGACAGATTCCTTCACCTGTTGGGGACACTCCATCCCCAGGGCAGATGAGCTGCCTCACCACCCCTGCACCTGTCACACAGACAGCACAGTAGCTGAGGAATTTTGAACCTGGGTGGACAGAGTCCAATGGGGTTTCAGAGACACAAGCATGCCGTTTGGTACACTGAATACAGAGTTAGGCACTTTAGTCTATCTCTATACTCCAACTTAGTGTTTGTCTCATATACCTTCAGTTTCATTATCTGTGAAGGTAATTGTTTTTGAATTGGTGCTTTTGTAAAATGGTGCTAAACCTACCTGAACATGCTGCATGTTTTGGTAAAGCTACTGAAGCTGGCAGCAGGGCTTTCTGAATATGGCGCAGGACCTTTTAAAAAGGGACATACCGCTGGAAAACTGACATACAAGGTTTGCTAAATTCCCTTAATTTTGGTTATAATGAATTCTTAAGAGCCTTGACTCTGTCTCTGGGCACATGCATGATGTCACAGATTGGCAGTAAAGTTGATCTGCAACTCTAGTAGCTCCAATCGCCATGCAATCTTCCTCCCATTGTGGTTGCAGTCTGCTGTGATTCACAGTATAGGTGGTTTACGTGTGGCCAAATAATGATGGTGAATGATTGATTTAGCAGTTACACAGCCAGTCCTCAGCCAACCTGTCAATCAACCTTTCTATTTAGCTATGCCCAGGACAACATGTCATTGGCTGAGCGTCGCCGTCTAGCAGCTCTCTTCTCAGGGCTCAAGACTGCTCAGCTCTCATTTAATTACCAGCCACTCATTTTTACACTGTTTTAACAGTGACTCACCTGGTTACCATTGCCTGCCTCACTAGTCCAGTCTACAACCAGCCCCATTTGGCCTTTTAAACTGCCTTGCTCATTCCCTCTTTACCTTTGCCTGGTGAACATCTCCAGTGTGTCTCTAATGTGTTTCTGATGTTTCTTCTGGTTCCTGATCCTGATCCTGATCTTTGGCTTCCAACAACGCCGACTCCTGGCTTCCTTATCCTGGCTCCTCTGATTACCCGTTTTAGCTTCTTAACCCTTAGTTCTGTTTTTGACTATGTTTCTGATCTGTATTATTTTTTAAATAAAAAGGTGTGGTTTTAACTGCATTTTCTGTCTCTGCCTAATTCAAGGTCTCTGACAGCAATAGATTTATTTCCTAGCCCAAGGCTCCAGTCTGCGTTAACTTCTCCAGTCCTGAAGACCTACAACTCTGGTTACGGATGTTGGGTTGGATTTGATTATAGCCCTACTCATTAGCACGTCCCCGTTTCTGAATCTGCCTGTCAAGTTTGTGCCAAGCTTTGGTTATAACTCATGAAAAGCTTACTTATATGCACAGATATGCCTGGTGGTCGCAATCTGGTACACCTTCCAGAACAATTACTACTTACGGGCCACTTTGGTAAAGATACATTGGTGTGGACTTAGACTCTGCATCTTGGCCCTTTTAGGGGATCACACTGTCTCCAACATGCATTTAGGACATAAGGTTCACTGTCCATTATTTTCCGTAACACACAAACTTTGATTAACCTTTTGTGTGCTTTATAAACCCCTGCTACTTTCAATAACAGTACATGATACACTATCAAGCTGCCAACATAATTAGGAAGAAGATTCATAAAATATGGAGAATGAAGTGCACTGTCTTGAAAAATAGGTATTGCCTCTCCACAAGCATATTTTTTTGGGCATGGTGCTCTGTATGTGCGATTCTATGTTGTTTAAAAAAGTTGTGAGTTTTGGACTGCCTATTGTTTGGTGAAAACAAAAATGATCAATTTTATGTATTGTGCCTGTAGTTTAACAAGCATGGAGGATTACAAATAAGGAGCACTGCCGTCCTGTCATTATTATTATCATTATTATTATACAAGATTAATATAGCATGGCAATTTTCTTCCTCCTCAGGCTGTTTCATTAAACAACCTACAAAAACCATATGAAATAGTCCATAAGTTAAAGCAGCATTCCTCAACAAAGCATCCCTGAAAATCTGAAGATCCTTCACAGATTGCTAAGGGTTCCTCAAGCAGTTGTGGAGTCATCAGGAAACACTACACTGACCACCAATATAACTTTTCATTGGTTCTACTGACCACCAATATAAGTGTATTGCTTCCACTGACCACCAAAGTAAAAGGATCCTTTTCCTTGAAATTTGAGTCGCACTATACTGACCACCAATGTATAGGAACACTTTTAAGGCCCGTACACACGATCTGACTTTTTGACAACAAACATGCAAATTAGCTGTTTTGGAGCAACATCTGACCGTGTGTATGCTCCATCGGACAAACTTTTTCTGTTTTCATCTGACTTTTGTTGGCTGTGCGAACGGACAAACTTTTTGACAACATAAGTCCGATGGAGCAAAGTCCGATCCTGTGTATGCAAAACCATCGGACTTTTGTACAAGGGAAAAACATGCATGCTCAGAACCAATGCAAAAGATCAGACAACAATACAGAAGTTGACCAAAGGTGGTGCTGGAGTAATTGAACGTCCTCTTTTGAAGTGTCATCAGTACGTTGAAACGTCACTACGTACGTGTGTATGCAATACAAACTTGTGGACTATGCCCTTTGTACAAAAGTCCACGGGAAAGTTTGTACAAAGTCCGATCGTGTGTATGAGGCTTTACACTGACCTCCACTGTACAAGGGACTTCAGCAGAGGTCAAGCCTAGAATCAGGGGCGTAACTATAGGGGGTGCAGCAGTCGCGACCGCAACCGGGCCCTGTGATGCAGGGGGCCCATGCAGCCCCCTCTACATATGGCCGGCAGCAGCATAGGCAGCTAGGGGTACCAGTGCACCATGCACACAGGTGGCTGGAGGTGGAGGGTGACTAGCAGAGCTCCATGCTCGACTATCGCACTGGCTTCTCTTTAGTTGTGCATTCCCTGCATGACCTGTGTCCCCGGCCGGCTCCTCAGAGTACCCCTCTCCTGCTCCATGCATTGCCCCTCAGTCCGATTTCTGTTCTCCCCAGCCAGAGTCCCGCCCCCCCCCCCCCCCCGAGTCCGGTCCACACTGCACTACATACTTCTCCTGAGCAAACAAACTTTAAGCACACAGATGCAGTACAGCCCTATGAGAGCCCCCCCGGGGGACACTGTAGGCTTGTCTGCCAGCCCCCCTCCTCCCCCTTCATACACAGATGATGAAAGGTCTTTCTGGGAGATATGCTGATCGCCCGTCCAACACACTGGATGGAGCTAAGGCCAACATGGATGAGTGCGCGGCCTACAGCTTGGTCATGGTGAGTGAGAGGACCCCATCCCCTACACACTATTACATACCCCCTCCATCTCCCCCTGGGGACAGGGACCCTTTCTCACCTGGGGGCAGTAACTTCATCTGCCCTGGAGAAAAGGTCCTCATCTCTTCTGGGAACGGGGACCCCATCCTGCCTAGGGACAGTCCCCCAATGGAGCACCTAAAAATGTAAAAAATAAAATAAAAAAAACGACTGATACCAGTGGTGGAACTACAGGGCTCACAAAGGTCATACCTGTGACCACGCCCTGGAGTTCCACCGCCGGACTCGGAGGGAAGGGCCCTGGCTGGGGTTCAGGGGGGCCCTTCATGGTTTCTTGCATCGGGGCCCTGAAGGTTATAGTTACGCCACTGCCTGGAATCCAGCCAGTGGAGGTGACGCTTGCAGAGCTTGGCCCAAATTAACTATTCAAAGTGATGGGACACACTGACTTCAGCTTAAGAAAAAGGGCCAAAGCTTTTAGCCCTTTCTTCTCCTAGAAGAATAAAGCTCACTTCTGTGACCTGAATTCAACCGACAGGGGCCTAAAGTGCACTGACGGCTGACGTCATTCAGACGGTCCAGGCTTCAGAGAGATACAGACTTTAAATGTTAGGATCCACCCAGATGCCTGGACTGGCAGCTGGCTCCACCTCTCAGCATGTTGCTAAGAGGCGGAGCTAGCTTCTCACACCCCCTTCCCATGTCCAGAGGTTCAGTGAGTGCTGGAGGAGCAAAGCAGAATATCTGTGACTGACTGTGCTCAGAGCAAACCTGAGAACTGAGCAATCAGCGGTCTTTGATGGCTCAGTTCTCCGATTCAGGGGACAGATGCAGCATCGGACCAATGCTGCATCACCTAGATGAGTATGTACATTATATTACCAAAAGTATTGGGACACCTGCCTTTATACACACACACACACACACACACACACACACACACACACACACACACACACACACACACACACACACACACACACACACACACACACACACACAAACTTTAATGGCATCCCAGTCTTAGTCTGTAGGGTTCAATATTGAGTTGGCCCACCCTTTGCAGCTATAGCAGCTTCAACTCTTCTGGGAAGGCTGTCCACAAGATTTAGGAGTGTGTCTATGGGAATGTTTGACCATTCTTCCAAAAGGACATTTGTGAGGTCAGGCACTGATGTGGACAAAAAGGCCTGGCTCAGTCTCCACTCGAATTCATCCCAAAGGTGTTCTATGGGGTTGTGGTCAGGACTGTGTGCAGGTGAGTTTGGGGTGGAGGAACTAGACTGGCACAGAGTCCTGACCTCAACCCGATAGAACACATTTGGGATGAATTGGGAGCTGTGTGCAGGCAACCCCTAGAAGTGGATCTGAACACACACTGTGTGCACTCAAATTCATGCACGTGCTAGCAAACTTTCTTCATAACTAATATCCTCCAGACCCTTTATTAGCTTAGTTGCCCTACTGTGTACTCGCTCCAGTTCCAGTACATACTTCCTGAGGACTGGCGCCCAGAACTGGACAGCATAGTCCAGGTGCGGATGGACCAGAGTCTTGTAGAGCGGGAGAATTATCGTTTTATCTCTGGAGTTGATCCCCTTTTTAATGCATGCCAATATTCTGTTTGCTTTGTTAGCAGCAGCTTGGAATTTTATGCCATTACTGAGCCTATCAACTACTAGGACCCCCAGGTCCTTTTCCACCCTAGAGTCCCCCAGAGGTTCTCCCCCCAGTGTATCGATTGCATTCATATTTTTGCCACCCAAATGCATTATTTTAAATTTTTCTACATTAAACCTCATTGCCATGTATTAACGGCTAGAAACAAAGCCGTATATTAATGTAAATCCAGGCCATCCTATATAAAACAGGAATTATCTACAGAAAATGTTAAGTACCCTATAATATTGGCATTTGCAGAGTCTGCAAAAACACGTATAAATGTATAATTCATAGTAAAATTGCATTTACAGTTTTTATATAAGGAAGGATTACAAATGACCACACAAGGGACATTTAAGAAAATAATTTTAGCATTTTTCAGTGAATATAAATATGGAATAAAATGGAGATTATTACATTTGGCAGCAGAAAGTGCAGTTTTGAGCAGTATATTGGGCAGAGCTCCAGAGGAACATGTATAGCTTGGTTAGATGGCGATGCAATATATTTTAATAATAATCTGCAGTACGTTAAGTGTTTGGAGGTTTGCAAGTAGAAGTAAAATGGGGAAATTAACTAGAAATGTAGCTGTACTGGCATTAGGAAGAGTACGCAATTCTTGGTTCCTCCAATTCTGGCTCCAATGACACATTTGTGTAAAGCTGGGATAAGAATGCTGGAGCACCGTAAAGCAGAAGTCAAGGGTTTTGTGTTTTTTTTTTAAATATTTAAATAAAAAAAAATGTTTTTTTCAAATTAAAACACAAGACTTGTAGTTCTGCTTTAAAAAAAAAAACAACGCACGATTTAGGAGTTTTGCATGCAGAACATCTTCAACCACTGGATGACCAGTGGCGTACCGGTATGTTGCTGGATTTCAAGTGGTTATACCAGGATGACACCTGCATTCCTGCTATTGTTTTAGTTTTTTTTGGAGTCAATGGTCAGTTCTCTTGTAAAAGCAATCCTAGAGGCTAAATAAGCTGCTGGATTGCTTTAACAAAATAGCTGGATACAGCTGATACAAAGAATACCCAATCGCATGCAAGGAAAATTAAAAATGATAACAAACACACCTTTGTTTGCACATAATTGGATGATGGAAGTCAGCAGAGATCCCACTCATTTTCTAAGCTCTAGAGTAACTGCACTTGAAAAGTCCTCAGTCTATGTGACTTTAGTAAATCAACCCCATTACATGTAGTGAAATATATCTATTATCTCCAGTAATTTCGCCAGATTTTGGGAGACTGTTTTGTGAATATGCAAGCATAGCCATCGTTTGCTGCAAGCCTTCTAAATTACTCCAAACATTATACAATGTACATGCAATATCACAATTCTTGTTAGAACATTATGTCATATGTAGCGGCTGGGCTTTTTTTCAGCAGGAACGCAGGGGAACCCAGTTCTGTCACTTCCAGCACAGAATGTATGCAACGGCAATGGGTACTAGAGTGTGCTGGAGGGTCTATTCATTCCAGCTGCTGGGGGATGTATGGTCGCTGGGGGGGGGGGGGGGTCTATTGTTGCTGGTGGAGGATCTACTGTTGCTGGAGGGGGGTGTTGCTGGGAGGGATCTACTGTTGAGGGCTCTATTGTGGGAGGGTATGCTGGGAGGGTCTATGGTTGAAAATGGGGGGGCCTATTGTTGGCTGCAGGGGATGTATTTTATTGTTTTTCTTGTTATCAGTGTCAAATTCCATACAAGTTACTTGGTTCTGTATTCCTTAAAAGAGGTGGTACTAGGAGGTGGGTAGGGGGGCAGAACCAAGGGACGGTGCTTGAAGGTGGGTTGGAGGTGGAGACAAGGGGTGATTCGGAAGGGGAGGGTACATGCACCTATTTAAAAAAAAGAAAAAAAGATTTACCAAAACCATATAATATGAGGTCAAACCTTAGGAGTTTCAATGTGTATGTAATCAGACAGGCCCTTCACTACATGGTTTTGGTAAATCTGCAGAAAATCTGATAGTGTGTATGGGGCTTAATTGTAAACAAATATATAAAGGTGAAATGTGTAGCACTAATAATATATCTTAGGTAAATTAACCAAACCAATCAAACCTTTTGAAGACTAATGTGGTCTAAAAATGCAGAAATATATGTCTCTTATAGTAAGGACCACATACATATATATTCAACACAGTGAGTGTATACAAAAAAGGACCGAATGCAATAACAAGTCGCAAAAAGTCACAGAGTGAAAAAATGCTAGCGTGAGTGGTCTGATATTAATAAGTCTAGTATAGGCACAGGGTGGTATAGAAATGGTGATAGAACAAAGCTATGTGTGACCATATATATGCGATATAAAATGAGCAAATACAGTTGTAGTTGCAATTGTGCCACCGAGGGTGAAGTTCAAAGAAATATATAAATACCGTTAAACTTAAAGATCAGAAATATCAATGTGTTCTACAGATAAAACATGTGAGAGTCCATGAGATTAAGACATCAAAAGCAAACATACAGAGTTGTATGAAAAAACGCTGTTATAGATATTTGACAGTCTCTCAAATAAATGTGATGAGCAGTTTGCAGCTACACCCGGGAGTTCCTGCACCTTCCAGGGATTGGGGGGGGGGGTACTGTCACCCGAAATGGTGGACCCAACTCACCGTATGGCAGTGGATCAATCAGGCATAACACCTGAATCGTGGAATCAGGCTCCAAGAGCAAAGCATTAGGTCCCCTCCTCTGTAGGTCAATGTAAAATCCAAAACGCCAATTACCATAAACATGGATAAGGCTCCTGGGGTGAGGTACTCCGTCTTATGTGCTGACCAATGGGAAATCGAGGGCACAGCTCACCGACTACGTTTCCTCCAGATAGTCTTAAAAATTTCAAGGCATAAGAGGGAGAAAAAACCTCCACATAGCTTAAATCCAAATGATGGGATTTATTAAAGTAAAAGCATCCAACATCCAAACGAATATTATATAAAAACAGTTCAATTGAACAAATAAACTGTGCAGTAAAAAGAGGCTTGGGCCAGCATAATAAACCTACGCGTTTTGTGCGCAAATACTGTACACAGGACGAGAGGAGGAGACAACAGGAGAGGATGGCAGCCCGCCGCATAGCAAGTGCTAGACCTCCGGGGGGGGGGGGGGAGTTGCTGGCTGACAATGCCACAAGCCCAATGGCCGCGCCTTGTGCGGGGTGCATCAGTGCTGCCTGGAGGGGGGGGGGGGTAGTGCTGGTTGTTTGCCGCCCCCTCCAGAAGAAAAGCCCACCAGCCACCACTGATACCAGAGTGCCCCTTAAAGGGAATGACAATTGCTATTCTCAAACATGAATACACAGACCTGTTCATAAATAAAGCAATGACATCCCAAATATCATTGCTGAAGCCCACTGTCTGCTGATGACGTGCACGGCACGTGGCTCAGCCTCTCAGCGAGCCACTGAGAGGCTGAGCCAGTGGCTCCCACCCCCTCCACAGCCCAACGTGCAGAGCAGAGAGCTGTGACTGACGAAGCACTGAGAACCAATCAATCGGCTGTGTTTGATCACTCGGTTCTCAGTCTTAGAGCCAGCGGGGGACCAATGCTGCATCCACCTAGGTGTAAGTATGATAAAAAAAAAAAGATGAATATTTATAAATAAACTAATTATTAGTAAATTGCTTCCCTTTAAAAGGTTGGTTAAGTGTATAAATCCCACAGGCAGGGAGGAAATAAGCAATCCTATTTTTTGGTTCCCTTGCTTAATGCTCTGCTGGCCGCTATCCTGCTCTCAATAATCATCCCTAGCAGAATGGAGCTGCCGGTTTTATTAAATGCCCGCATCCTGCCATTCCCTGCCTGTGCCATTAGTATTACTGGTTTTCTGACCTTTGCGGTGTGCGTTTCGGAGTTTACAGAGCAGCAAACACCAATAAATCTTGTCAGAATTAATGCAGATGTAAAACACAGTTATTACCATCTTCACTCTATAAAGGATGGCCTGCTACAATGTTATTACAGCAGCACAATTTATCCTGATTGCGAGGAAGATGAAATAACAGCAGGAAGACGACAAAGCCGTCCTACAGAAATACATTTCTCCTGACCTGGCGCTCGCAGAATGCCACTTTATTCAGGGCTTGCAAGGATGGCATGATGGATTCGGTGCTGCAAAATCCCGAAAGGTTAATCAGTTTGTATTTGATTGCATTCTATAGAAACTTTTAAAAGGTTTCCTATTTTAGCAGTAGATTTATCGAATCTGCCCCTAAACCTCTTCATAAATACAAGATGTAGATGCCAAGTTTTTTTGGTTCCAGGTTTTCATGTGCTCATTCACCTTAACCAACCTGTCCATACTGTATCATATTCATGTCTTTCCAGTATTTTGCCAGCAAGGCAGCTAAACTAAAATAGCTGCATTTCCCATTCAAACCAAAGCGTTTAGAATCAGAAGCACCTGACTTTTATATTGCCCAGACTATCTATGTATAACATAACCAATAGGCTGGCTGTGAGTGGCTATTAGGGATGAGCCGAACACCTCCCAGTTCGGTTCGCAGCAGATCATGCAAACGGGCAAAAAATTTGTTCGAACGCGCAAACACCGTTAAAGTCTATGGACTCGAACATGAAAAATCAAAAGTGCTAATTTTATAGGTTAATATGCAAATTATTGTTATAAAATGTGTTTGGGGACCTGGGTCCTGTCCCAGGAGACATGAATCAATGCAAAAAAAGTTTTTAAAACGGCCATTTTTTCGGGAGCTTTTAATAATGCTTAAGGTACCTGGGGGGGTGTCTATAGTATGCCTGTAAAGTGACGCATTTTTCACCATGTTTAGAAAAGTCCCTGCACAAAATTACATTTCTAAAGGAAAAAAGTAATTTAAAACTACTCGCGACTATAATGAATGGTCAGGTCCTGGCTATACAGATAAAAGTCATTGAAAAAAAAATGGCATGGGTTTCCCCCCCATCCCCAGTCCATTACCAGGCCCTTTGTGTCTGGTATGAATATTAAGGGGAACCCCGAACCAAAATGTAAAAAAATAAAATAAAATTTGTGTGGGCCCCCCCAATTCCATACCAGGCCCTTGAGGTCTGGTATGGATATTAAGGGGAACCCTGCTCCAAAAGGTAAAAAAAAATGCCCAAAAATCCATACCAGACCCTTATCCGGGCACACAACCTGGCAACCTGCAGCCTGACTCCTCCTACAAATACACCTGCGGTCAGCCTTACACTTACCTTTTTATTTTTATTAATAAACAAGTGTGATTTGATTGTACTTCTGTCTCTGTTTCATGGTTCCTGACAGAATGCGACTTGCCACGTTACCTGCCTGTGTCACCAGATGAGGAATGCCACCTGCCACGCTGTCTGCCACCAAATGAGGAATGCCACTTGCCACGTCACCTGCCTGTGCCACCAGATGAGGAATGCCACTTGCCACGCTGCCTGCCACCAGTTGAGGAATGCCATTTGCGACGCTTGCCTGCCACTAGATGAGGAATGCCATTTGCCACGCTTGCCTGCCACCAGATGAGGAATGTCACTTGCCATGCTGCCTACCACCAAATGAGGAATGCCACGTCACCTGCCTGTGCCACCAGATGAGGAATGCCACTTGCCATGCTTGTCTGCCACCAGATGAGGAATGCCACGCTGCCTGCCACATCACCTGCCTGTGTCACCAGATGAGGATTGTCCCTGCATTGGTGACACTGGTTCAGTGGTCGTTCTTGAGAGAGGGCAGGAGAGCAGAGATGCGGGGTGGGTAGTGAGAGATGATGTCATCTCTCTGCTCCCTGCCGCACCTCCGACATTCTGTATGCTGTGAGGGCAGAAGAGTGGTGATGCTAGGCGGGAGGAGAGAGAGGTCATCTCTGCTCGCCAGCCCGCTTTCCTCCCTGATCCACTAGAGCCTTTCAATGCAATGCTGCCCGCCGCGGCTCGGCTGCAAAGATGCTACGGCCCGGTAGTGGGCCACGGCCCGGGGGTTGACGACCCCTGCAGTAAAGCATGCTCATTATACTCACTGTGAAACCTAAGGGATTAAATAGTTTGTCAACCCCAAAATCATATATGGATCCTGTGCCTTTAAACATGCTATATGACACAGTGCTTGTCCTGTGTCATTTAGCCCCCTGTAACATCTAAAAACAAACCTGCCTGATCCTGCCCGTTTCTCCCCACCTGTCTGTAAACTGACCACGGAGTATCATGGCTGAGACCAGACACCGTGGTCAGTTTAAGTCCCCCCTCCTGCTGCTCTCATAACACTAGCCTGTATACACCATCAGCAGTGCCTCCTATTTTAGTATCCCTCTCTGCGAAGGATTTATAAATATAAATGCTGTAAATACCTCATTTAAGTACCAAGATTGCGGTCACATGACCAGCCAGCTCTCTCCTTCTCTTCCCCTCCAGACTGACATCAGCAGAGGAATCTCAGCCCCACCTGCTGCATCTCTTAGACCCCATTCACACCTGAGCGTTTTGTAGCTTGAAGCCTGAAGCTACAAAACGCTAGAGGGGAAAAAAATCTATTATTCTCAATGGAGATGGTTCACATCTCCACTCCATGTCGCCTGAAGCTCAAACAAGTTCCGGACCCTTTTTTGACGCTCGAATTGAGCAGAATTGGGCGTTTTTCTTCTTTTAACATTGGTGACCTTTTGCCTTGCACAAAATCGCGGCAAATCGCGGTAAAAAACTGCTGCAAAAAATGCAGTAAATTCGCACGATTTTCTGCTTGAAAACGCTACTCTCAGGTGTGAATGCAGCCTCAGAGGAGGAGAGGAAAAAGCTGTCCAGTCATGTGATTGCAATATCAGCAGTGAAATTAGGTATTTGCAGCATTTATTTGTATAAAATTACACACAGAGGGGGATACTGCAACAGGAGGCAGTGCTGATGGTGTATATCAGGTTAGAGTGGCTTAACCACTTTAATCCTCTGCATTGTGTAAAAAAGACTGTTTGATCCCGTCTTCTCTGATCCTCTCCTTATTTGCTGTCCCCAATTAATCTGCTGGATAGTACAGAGAATTGGGGGCACTCTGCACATGCTCAGTATTGCTAGAAAGTTTTTTTGTTTTGTTTTTTAGGATGGTGCATGTGATCAGCACAGGGGCAATCAGCACTGTCCAGACAGATGGTCAAGGGTCATGCAGTCTCATAGGACAGTCAGAAGAGAATAAAAAACTCCTTCTACAAACTTTAACCAAACACTGATAGAAGTCAAAAGACTGCTATATACTGATGAGAAAAGGTATTTAGCAGTTTATATTTACTAAAACAATTGCATTTCCATGTTCTGTGTACTGTGGGAGACCAGATATAGTGAATGCAGGCTCCTGGAATGTGTGACACTTTAAATATATCATTGCAAACATTTTGTTATACAGTATCTGTTCAGCAAGTTAAAAAAGCCAAAATAGCTGTTCATCCAGACAGAAATATATTCCTGTGCGCTTTGCCTCTGGACTCTTATCAGCTTGTAGGCAGATGCAGTTTGTTATTCTGCTACTAGGTGGCTCTATTCCACAGTAGTGTTTGGTTACAGAAAGTAGTGGCATCGGGTGCTACGCCCCTTTTAGGTGTAGCCCTCTTGTAGTAATGTCATGGGCGAGTCAGTGCCTAGTTATAAGCCAGGTTGAGAGGAGCCCTAGCGCACGTCGGGCATGGGAGCCAAACACCCCACACCAGCTTGGTTGAAACCAGCATGCAGAGGCCCTGAACAGGGCAGGAGGCTAGAGAAGAGTGGACCTGCACCGAGGAGAGCCAGCTGTAGATGTTATGACTCCTATGGAAGTGGGGGCTAGAGTGTATTGCAAAAGGCTTTTTAAGGCAAGGCCAAAAGTGAGGCTATTCCCTTGTAGGGTGCTTGGAGAGGGTTGTCTATGGAGAAGGGGACTGTGGAAATCTCATTCCAGTGAGTACTAATGACCCCAGGTAGAAGGAGAGACTGTTAGAGGGAGATGACTACTTAAGGTTCTGCATTGGCTTTCGTACGTGACTACTGCGGACCGTCCACTAAATCTTAATGACTATATAATGATAAAAGACCCCACAATGTATGTCCTTGTGATGTGATGGGTATGCCATTTCCTGAATACCATCAGTAAGAGTGCAGTGCTCTATTTGTGTGTGGACATTCTTTCCTTGGGATATAAAAGGTCAACACAACAGCTAGGAATGCCATGTAGAGGCCAAAGGCATAGTGGAGTGTACAATATGGTGGAGGGTTCAGCCTCAACAGAAGGGGAAGTGTTCTATGGACTACAAAAACCTCCCTCTGTATTAGAGAAGAGAGGGAGGCATTATGTAGTCCTAACACTCTCCCTGTCTTAAGCAGAGAACACTCCTCAGTACGATTTTCACCTTGAGAGGAAGTGAAGTAATGGTAATTTTAATGGTTTAGAACAAAAGGGGAAAAAAGTGTGAAAATTGGAAACCAATGAATCCATCACATCGAAGGACCGATAAACTGCAATACTATTTAATTTTGTTTTTGGGTTTAGATATGTTTTAACATACAATGCATGCCTGCTGGACAAAATAGGGATAATTCACATTGCAGAAGAAGTATACCGCTGTATGGCTGCCCTTGCAGCTTGGGGGGGGGGGGCATTTGGGGGAGGTATAAACAGCCTGTTTTTATCACTCATAAGTGTAAATTAGGCCTTTCAGTGTGCACTGCTGCAAACTTTAGAGAATCTGCAATGCCCCAAATGATAAAAAAAAAAAAAAGCTTCTCATACCTCCTTTCATGTCAAACTTGTGGCCAGGGATGTAATTAGAAGTTGGACTTTGCTGATCTGTCAATCTAAAGCGTGGCTAGGCTACACAGAGCTCTCTAGTAATGGAGATGGCTATTACTGATTCACTCTGGTGCCAAGGAAAATAATTGGTTATCAGTTAGAGTACAATGCAGATCATAAGGGCACTTGAGTGGACTTAATATTAAATTACTTTACAATTAAATTCTCTGGAGTGCCAATCTCAATGGTCTGCAATCTAAAAATCCAGAAGAGGGATCCAAGTTAATAATGAAACATAATGCAGACAGCTCGTAGAAGCCTCTACAAAATTCTTTTGTAAAAAACTGCAGTTGATTGCGAGTTAAAACACAATACTTAGGTCTGAGAGGAAAATATATTTTTACCGAGCTGTTGATAGTTCAATCACCACCTCAGATTTATAGAATGCCGTTCCTTTATATAATAATGTTAAAAAAGACACATTGCAAAGATGTGTTGGAGATGCTCAAAGCGGAGTTCCACCCACATTTTTCACTCCTCACCATGCACCATTCTTAAAATGAATTGGCAATTTATTTATTTTGTTTCTGTTCACCTACCCTATTTATGCCTGTGTAGCACCCTGATGTTTAGGCACGGTTGCTGGTAAATTTATTTTCCAGGTGATAGTTACCTTGGCCAATTGATAGGAGGTCAATTGATTTCACTCCAATTCTGGTATTGCTGCACTTCTCTCTTCTGTCACTAGATAGCTGGGTATCTGGTGGCATTAGATAAGAGAAGCGCATTGCAAGGACAGATTAGGAATGAATGGGGTGTGTCACGCAATGGGCAGGGATTATGTTAGGTCCCTTGGCCTGTTGGGAGATCCTATTTATTTAGATTAAGTCAGATGATCAGGGTTCGGTGCCACCTGGACAGCTGTCAGGGCTGGGCTCAGCCCTTCCTTCTCTGAGCTGGCCGCTCATCTGTCGGCCAATTGCCAGCTTCCATCTCTCTCCACAGTTAGTCAGCTGTTGATGATATCCTGCTCGTCTGTCCTGCCTACTTAAGCCATCCAGTCCAGAGGAACTCTGACTTCACCTTGGTCAACATCACAGAAACTTTCTCCTGCGATCCTGTTCAAGACTGGCTTTGCTGACATCCCATCAAGCTCCAGATCCTGCTTGCTGTTCCACTACATTGATCCCTGACTTCTAGTTTGGCTGACTTTCCATTCCGGTTACTGAACTTTGGCTATATTTTGCCTACCTTTGTTCTTTTTACTTTTAGTATTAAACAAGTGTGATTTAACTGTACTTTTGTCTCAGTCTGATTTCATGGTTTCGGACAATGGCTGTCTGGGTGGACATGTCTTGTGCTGCCCCAGGCTGCTAGGCCAGAGCCTGAGGCCTGTCCCAGGGGACATCTGGCTGCTAGGCTGTCTGAGGGACTATCCAGAAGCAAGAGAGCAGCGTAGGGTTGGGATTGCGGCTTGCAGTCCAACCAGAAGTGACATTCTGCCATCTGGAGAACCTGTCATGGTTGGGAGGTAGAAGGGAGCTATCGCCACTAAGGGACTACCCACCTTACTACCATGGGCCATTGTGAGTGGCTGAAGCAAGTACCAGAGCAGTATCCTCACCAACCGGGGACGGTGAAGAATTGGGAAACTTCAGGTGTCAAGCCAGGGGCACAGCCAGTGGAGGCGATGCTTGCAGAGCAATATTGTGTGCCAAGCCAGGGACCAAGCAGGTTAGTGGGGTGATGCTTGAAGAGTATCTGAGTGCCAAGCTAGGGGCCCAGCAGGGATGAAAGGGGGGGGGGGACGTTTTAGGAAGATACTGAATGAGAAGATTGGAAGAGCTCAGGGGAACCAGTGACAGTGGATCAGCAAGTTTAGAGAAAGACTGGGAGCTCAGTTGAGTGAAGATCTACAATAGGAGATTGTAGAAGAAGTGAATAAGTTCATTACAACCTTTGTTAGAAACTGTTGTTTCAAGATTGTTTCCATAGGAGACAGTGGTCCTACTCATGCAGATGTGGTGTCTTGCTGGATGTCTTTCCCTGCTTGGGTGTAATGGCCCTAAACCGCTCTCCCACAGTTCTGTTTAGGAGACAATAAATCTCTTTGCATTCATGAAGTATCTGACGTCCATTAATCTACCTTGCATAGCACCCACCATGCCTCATAATCCACTCTACCCAGGATGTCAGCTGTCCCTAAGTCTGGAGGTCACCATTAGGCCTTGAGAGGCCCGGGACTTGGCTACACCTGTATCCAATTTCACTTCCTGCTTTAGAGGTCGTGGCACCAAATGTAATTTCCGGCTTTGCTTTGGCACCTGGGAGATCTTGGTCAGCTTGACATGGCATGGCTCCAGTAACATTTAACATTGGCATCTATGGAAAAATCTTGGTCACCTTGACATGGTACTGCTCCAGTACCATGTCAAGCTCACCAAGATTTCCCATAGAAACCCATGTTAAATGTTATTGGAGCCGTGCCATGTCAAGCTGACCAAAATTGCACCGCACTGCACATGGTGTCTTTAGGGTTCAATATCGAGTTGGTCCACCCTTTGCAGCTATAACGACTTCAACTCTTCTGGGAAGGCTGTCCACAAGGTTTAGGAGTGTGTCTATGGGAATGTTTGACCATTCTTCCAGAAGCGCATTTGTGAGGTCAGGCACTGGTGTTGGATGAGAAGGCCTGGCTCGCAGTCTCCGCTTGTTCTATCAGGTTGAGGTCAGGCCAGTCAAGTTCCTCCACCCCAAACTTGCTCATCCATGTCTTTACAGACCTTGTTTATGCACTAAGACTGGAATTTCATTAAAGTAGACGTGCGTGTAAAGGCAGGTGTCCCAATACTTTTGGTAATCTAGTGTATATAAACAAAATTTCCATTATAGTGAATGTGCAGTCCAAGTATAAAGTGCTTCAATAAGGTGCTGTATTTCTCAAACATTCAAAGGTGCCTTTTTTCTCCTTCATGCAAGTGTTTAACATACACACTTGTGCTCCCCCATTAGGTGTGTGCTCTCACCTGGGAATGTGACCTCACACTTAAGAGTTTTTTTAGTCCCTAGAGCAGGGATCCTCAAACTACGGCCCTCCAGCTGTTGCCCAACTACACATCCCATGTGGCATTGTAAAACTGACATTCACAGACATGACTAGGCATGATGGGAACAACTGGAGGGCCATAGTTTGAAGACCCATGACCTAGGGGCTAAATATGACAGGTGTCCATTATATCAAACTCTCACATTTGCTGGGTGAGCCAGTGTACCTACTATATACAGGGTAAAATCATGTAATCTCTGTGACACTGCACTTTGTGTTCTCTGCAGCATCAGTTCAAGCGTTGTGAGTTCTATTGCCCCTCCCCCTACGCGTTACATCACAGGGACGCATGACTTCCTCGGGAGGATTCCTATTGGACGGCATGATGCTACTTGTATTTTATCCTGCCCCCATAATATTGAAGTCCAGTTTCTAGTAATACTTATGTAGCATAAATTACCTCCCTGCAATTACCTATCGCCGCACAGTGTAGGACTAACACGCCACCAGATTCGATTGCTGAATCGTATGGTGTATGGGATAGCAAAAGGGGGTTTGCTCCCCATGCCTTTTGTAAATCAACCTCAAAGATTAGGGTTCACTCAACCAGAATGCCCAAATCCTGCAATAAATAGCACACTCCTCTTATATCCATCAACAAACGGTCTTTTAGAAAATATATTTTTTTTTAAAATAGAGATTTGACAAATATTGAATAGATGTAACTGTACAAAATGCTTTGCTTTGTCAAACCTTCTTGATTTGAAAAACACAAATCAAAGCTGAGCCTCACTAGGCTTTTCTTCCTTCGATGTCATTTTGTTGGGTTATCCTGCTGTGAACATATGTGACATAACAACATAAATACACAGAAAATCTTCCTGTGTTGTATAAATCCATACTAAGCCAGCGCATTTATGTAAAACACTTCTCTCATATCCAAAAGCCAGAATCCGGTTTTGCTTTGAGCACAAAAAAAAGTACGCAGCGGAACGCCATGGCATTGCCACCTATCCTGTAGAAATGCAAAAAAGGCGACACATTTCAGGTTCATTTTCTGCCAATTATGTTTTATAAGGGAGGCGTGACTGTGTTTGTTGCACTCGCTTTTATTCAGTGCCATTGTTCTCGTTTGTTATTTATTTTTTTCACTGCTTTTACTGGTATTTTCTGCACACTTGGACAAATCAGGATCTATTCAAGTGAAACAGATTAGCGGCTGGAACCATGTAATCACAATAAGAGTTGCTGATTTCAGTCTCCAGTGAAATATAACAGATTACTCATGGGCCAATGTACTTCCTGAAAAAGGACCACGTCTTACGTTTCTCCCCCCCCCCCTTTTATCGTACACAAAGAAGAAAACAAAAACTTCTGAAAGCAACACATAACTAATAGTTTTTATTCTGCAATGCATTACCGATTTCCTCATAGGAAAATTTGTTATTAAGTAAAATACAGTGCCTTGCAAAAGTATTCACAACCCTTTGGCATTTTTCACGTTTTGTTGCCTTGCAACCTTGAATTAACATGGATTGTTTGAGGATTTGCATCATTTCATTTAATTTACAGAACATGCCAACAACTTTGAAGATTTTTTTTTTTTATTTATTTTTTTATTGAAGCAAGCAACAAAATAGCACAAAACAGAACAAGTCAATGTGCATAACTATTCGCCCCCCTAAAGTCAATACTTTGTAGAGCCACCTTTTGCGGCTATCACAGCTCCAAGTCGCTTTGGATAAGTCTCTATGATCTTGCCACATCTTACCACTGGGATTTTTGCCCATTCCTCCTCGTAAAACTGCTCCAGTTCCTTCAAGTTGGATGGTTTGCGCTTGTGAACAGCAATCTTTAAGGCTGGATTCACACCTATGCATTTTTAGTGATTTTTGCATTTTGCATATTTGCACTACAGAACGTGTTCCATAGGAAATCATGTTAAATTGACTGTAGTGCAAATCTGCAAAATGCAAAAAGCACTAAAAATGCATAGGTGTGAATCCAGCCTAAGGCTGACTACAGATTTTCTATTGGGGCTTGACTAGGCCATTCCAATACATTTACATGTTTCCTCTTAAATCACTCAAGTGTTGCTTTAGCAGTGTGTTTGGGGTCATTGTCCTGCTGGAAGGTGAACCTCCATCCTAGCCTCAAATCACACACAGAGTGGTCCAGGTTTTGCTCAAGGATATACCTGTAATTAGCACCATCCATCTTTCCCTCAACTCTGACCAGTTTCCCAGTCCCGACTGCTGAAAAATTGTGTTCTTTGGGTGATGTGATGTGTTAGGTTTGCTCAAAATCAAAACATGCCATTTTGTTTTTTGCTGAAAGTAATGGCTTTCTTTTGGCCACTGTGCCATAAAGCCCAACTTTATGGAGTGTACGGCTTATTGTCATCCTATGTACAGATACTCCAGACTCTGCTGTGGAACTCTGGAGCTCCTCCAGGGTTACCTTAGGTCTCTGTGCTGCCTCTCTGATTAATGTCCTCCTTGCCCGGTCCATGAGTTTTGGTGTACGGCTATCTCTTAGCTGGTTTTCTGTTGTGCCATGTTCTATTTGGTTATGATAGATTTAAAGGTGCTCTTAGGGATCAGCAAAGATTTGGATATTTTTTTTTTTTAAATAACCTAACCCCAACTTGTACTTCTCAACAACATTGTCCCTTACTTGTTTGGAGAGTTCCTTGGTCTTCATGGCAGTGTTTGGTTAGTGGTACCTCTTGCTTAGGTGTTGCAGCCTCTGGGGCCTTTCAAAAAGGTGTTTATATGTAATGACAGATCATGTGACACTTAGATTGCACACAGGTGGACATAATTTCACTAATTATGTGACTTATGAAGGTAATTGTTTGCACCAGAGCTTTCTATGGGCTTCATAAGGGGTGAATGCATACGCAAATGCCAATTGTTTTTTTATTTCTGAAAATTACTTATATGTATATATTTTTCTAATATTACTTCACCAACTTAGACTGCTGTGTTCTGATCCATCACATATAATTCAGATAAAAAAAAAAATATTGAACTAAAGGCTGTAATGTAATAAAATAGGTAAAAAGCCAAGGGGGTGAATACTTTTGCAAGGTACTGTAGCTGTGTAATTCCGTGCTCACAGATGCAGCCATTTACCAGTTTGTGCCATATATTTGTTTTGGAGAATGGTAGGTAAACATATTCATAAAAGTATCCTGGAATACGTATGCAGAACATGAGAGGGCCCCCCCCCCCCGGCCCCCGCCACTTACCGGTGCCCTCCTCCGCTTAATGGAGCCGTCGGCAGCGGTGGAGGCGATCGGGTCCTTCTTGTGCCCCAATATGGAGACGAGTATGGGAAGATGGCCTGTCTCCATATCATTGCAGGGCGGAAGCGACATCAAAACGTCACTTCCACCCATAGCTCATTTATTTATTTATTTATTTTTAAATGGCAATTTATTTTTTTATTATTGCATTTTTGTGTAAATATGAGATCTGAGGTCTTTTAAAAACAGTGTAAAAATAAAAAAGGTAAAATAAGAAAAAAAAATGTTTTGAACACAATCCGCCCTGTCGAGCTTGAGTGCAGAAGCGAATGCATACATGTGTAGCGCCCGCATATGAAAACGGTGGTCAAACCATACATGCGAGGTATTGCCGTGATCGGTAGAGCGAGAGCAATAATTCTAGCCCTAGACCTCCCCTGTAACTTAAAACATGCAACCTGTAGAATTTTTTAAATGTCGCTGAGATTTTAAGGGGTAAAAGTTTGTCAAGATTCCATGAGCGGGCGCAATTTTGAAGCGTGACATGTTGGATATCAATTTACTCAGCGCAACATTATCTTTCACAATATAAAAAAATAAAACATTAGGGTTTACTGAGATCTTATTTTTTAATTTAAAAAAGTGTATTTTTACCATAAAAAGTGCGCTTGTAATACGGTGTGATAGGAAGTATTGCAACGACCGCCATTGTATTCTCTAGGGTGTTAGATAAAAAAAAAAAAAAAAAAAAGAGAAGAAGTATAATGTTTGGGGGTTCCAAGTAATTTTCTAGCAAAAAAAAAAGCTTTTTTAACTTGTAAACAACAAATCTCAGAAAGAGGCTTGGTCCTTAAGTGGTTAAAAACAAAACAAAAAAAAAACCAACAAGTTATACTTGCCTCCTCTGTGCAGTTGTTTTGCACAGAGCAGCCTGGACCCTCCTGTTCTTAGGTCCATCTTTGCTGCTCCTGGTCCCTCCCTCCTATTGAGTGCCCCCACAGTCAGCAGCTTCCTATGGAGGCACTGGAGCCGAGTCACAGCTCTGTGTGTCAATTCAGACACAGACCCCCCTGACCCGCCCCAGCCCCCTCTCTCACCTGATTGGCTGACTGAGATTGATTGACAGCCACGGAAGCCAATGGCGCCATTGCTGTGTCTCAGCCAATCAGGAGGAGTGTCCCGGACAGCGTAGACATCGCTGGAGAGAGATGGGGCTTGGATAAGTAATTAGGGGGGTGCTGGGGTGGCTGCTACACACAAAAGGTTTATCTTATTGCATAGAATGCATTAAGATAAAAAACCTTCTGCCTTTAGAACTCCTTTAACCGGTTCCCGACCAGCGCACGCTGATGTACGTCGACAGAATGGCACAGGCAGGCATATTGGCGTACATGTACGTCGAATCTTCAATGCCGCCCTGCCATCGGGAGCACGCCGCCGGCGGCGGCGCACTCCCGCACTGGTCGGGACCCCCGTGAGTCCAGTCGCGGGACTCGATCGCCGTGGGCATAGCCGCGATCGTCTCACGGGACGGCTGAATGGAGGAAATGCCGTGTAAACAGCATTTCTCCATTCTGCCTAGCGATCCGTGTTCACTAAATGAAAGCCCAACCCCCCCCACAGTTAGTAACACACCCCTAGGAACACTTAACCCCTACACTGCCACCCCCTGGTTAACCCCTTCACTGCCAGTGTCATTTACACAGGAATCACTGCATTTATATAGCAGTGATTACTGTATAAATGACAATGGTCCCAAAAATGTGTCAAAAATGTCCAATGGGTCCCCCACAATGTCGCAGTCACAATAAAAATCGCTGATCGCCGCCATTACTAGTAAAAAAAATAAAAAAAAATTATTACTAAAAATGCTATAAAACTATCCCTATTTTGTAAATGCTATAACTTTTGCGCAAACCAATCAATAATCGCTTATTGCGATTTTTTTTACCAAAAATATGTAGAAGAATACATATCGGCCTAAACTGAGGAAAAAAAATGTTTTTTTATATATTTTTGGGGGATATTTATTATAACAAAAAGTAAAAAATAATGCGTTTTTTTTCAAAATTGACGCTCTATTTTTGTTTATAGCGCAAAAAATAAAAACCGCAGGGGTGATCAAATACCACCAAAAGAAAGCTCTATTTGTGGGAAAAAAAGGACGTCAATTTTGTTTGGGAGTCACGTCGCACGACCGCGCAATTGTCAGTTAAAGCAGTGCCGAATCGCAAAAAGTGGTCTGGTCTTTGACCAGCAAAATGGTCCGGTCTGTAAGTGGTTAAAGTGGTTGTAAACCTCAATCTTGTACTTGCTCCTAAAGGTAAGCCTATAATAAGATTTACCTATAGGTACTGTAAAGCTCTCCTGAACGTGCACCGTTTAGGAGCTATTTACTATATATGCAGCCGATTATGTCATTGTGCATGTGCTCTAAGGCCTGGTTCATGCCTATGCATTTTTTTGTGCATTTTCAGTTTTGCAGAAACACACTACAGTCCATATAACATGCTTTCCTATGGATGTAGTTCACGTCTGTGCATTCTATGGAAAGGCCCAGAGACTTTTGTCCATAGACTTCAATGGATCAAAAATGTGTATTGAAAAATGCAAAATACACCTAGAATATGCAAACTGCAACCTGCATTAGGTATGAACCAGGCTTGGTTCATGCAGACAGCATGATGAGGGGAAAAGAGAGACGATAACTGGTTTCTCTAAAAGGGACATGTACATATATGATAATCAGTGCAGTCCCAACAGTGCCCACCAGTGCTGCCAATAAGTGCCTCCTCAGTGTCACCCGTCAGTGCCCATCACTGCAGCTTCATCAGCACACATCAGTGAAGGAGAAAAATTACTCGTTTGCAAAATTGTATAAAAAAATAATAATAAATACCTCTATAAAAAAATATGTTTTTTCATTTTTTCACAATTTTCCGTCTTTTCTTTTTGCTAAATAAACACATAAACAGCGATGATTAACCCCTTTTGCCAACTGGGCACTTTAAACCCCTTCCTAACCAGACCATTTTAAGCTTTTAGCGCTCTCATATTTTGAATGACATTTTTGTCCTTTTTTCCACACAAATAGAGCTTTCTCTTGGTGGTATTTAATCAACAGTTTTTTTTTTGCGCTATAAATGAAAAAAAAAAAAAAAAAACACAAATTGTGTTAAAAAAATGCATTTTGCAAATTACTAATGTTTCTTCATAAATTTTGGCCTCAATTTATACTGCTACATCTCTTTGGTAAAAAATAACCCAAATCATCGTGCATATTATTTGGTCTTTGTGAAAGTTATAGAGTCTACAAGTTATGGTGTCAATCATTGAAAATTGATCACACCTGATGTACAGAAGCCCCATCTCATTTCTTGAGACATTAACAAGCCAGGACAGTACAAATAAACCCCCCCCCCCCTCCCCAAATAACACCTTTTTAGAAAGTAGACATTCCATGGCATTTAGTAAGAGGCATGGTGAGGTTTTTGAAGTTGTAATTTCTTCCCACAATTCTATGCAAAACAAAGATTTTTTTTGATTTTTTTTTCACAAAATTGTCATATTTACAGGGTATTTCTCACACACAGCATACACATACTTGCAGTTACACCTCAAAATAGCTTATTTGTCGGCGTATAACACGCACCCCAAGTTTAGGAGGGAATTTTAAAGAAAAAAAAACTTTTAGGAGGGAAGTTTAAGGGAAAAAAAAAAATTACATTTAAATGCCCATCAATGCAGCCTTGTCAGTGTCATTTGCAGCCTTGCATTGCAGCCTTGTCAGTGTCTTTGCCGGCTTGCCGTTTAAAAATGGCGCCACTGAGATACAGAGCGGATGTCCTGTGCATCTTGGCAGCTTTCAGCTATTTTCAGCCGTTCTTGGCGGCATTCGTCCGCACTCGGCCATTCTCTGTGGCTTTATGAAAGCTGCTGAGAATGGCCAAGTGCGGCCAAAAATAGGCGAAAGCTGCCAATCGGCGGGGGATTGGCATATAACACGCATCCACGATTTTCCCCTGATTTTAAGGGGAAAAAAGTGCGTGTTATACGCCTATAAATACGGTACATTTTGCTACTCCTCCCGAGTATGGCGATATCACGTGTATGACTTTTACACAGCCTGGCCACATACAGAGGCTAAACATGCAGGGAGCACCATCAGGTGCGAGACACTGCTGGGCACTGTAGTGGAATTAAAGAGAGGCCACGGAGCAGCAGCCAAAGGCTGCTAAGCGGAGGGACAGCATGACAATTGTTTGCATGCACTGTCGCCGCTTTAGTTAACTAAACATGGGCCGCTTTAAGAAGCCGGGAGGCGGGGCCAGGGGGGCGGAGCTAACACGTTCGGCCGGGAAGCCAAGCGGAAGCCAGGCCACTTGGAGAGCGGAGGAGGAAGAGATTAGACGGACCCTCGCCGCTCCTCCACTTTTCCAAGATGGCGTCCGCGAACTTGCTGGCCCAGCTCAGGGCCGTTATCGCACAGGAGGGCGCCGCATGGCTACAGGGGCAAATGGCGGCCTTGGCGGCAGAACGGGAGGCGGCAACGGACGGGGGGACGCCGGTGACACCTCGGGCGCGGCGTTCCAGGCCGCCCGAGCGGTACAGTCCTGGAGCGGGCAGCGTGGGGCCCCCGCGTGGGGCGCTCACGTCTGCAGCGAGCGAGGGCGACATCGAACGGCATCCACAGCGGAGGACAGAGCCACCGACCTCCACCCCATCGGGGGAAGGGAGTAGCAGGTACTCGGCCAGGAGCGGGGCCCGGAGGAGGGGACTGGGGAGAGTGGCTGGGAGGCAGGGGGGATCGCCCCTGGATTCAGCGCCCCCTGCTCGGCGCAGATGCATGGGCCAGGCCGGGGGGGGTGGAGAGGTCGGTCCGCAGCGGTCAGCTGACCAGCGGGTGGGGGCACGGCCCGGCGTGGCGGCCCCCAGTCCCAGGGGAGATGGCGGGGTTTCCGGGGGCAGCCTGGATGATGGACGCAGCCTGGCCGTGGGGTGGGGGACGAGGAGCCGGCGAGCTGTGAGGTGCAGGAGCCCTTCACCTAGCAATGTGGGAGGAGCGGGCGGTCGGGTGGGCCGGGCCCCCAGAGATGTTCATCGCAGAACCCCGGATGGCGGAGCGGGCCCGTCTGGGCGTCCTTCTTCCGGACCGGTGTCGGCCGTGGCCAGCGACCGATCGGAGGGTGAGCTGTCGGAGTCTGATGGCGGTGATGTCCGTGACGCGGAGTCGGCGATGGGTCCCTGTGCGGCGGCTGCGAGGCCCAGTCCTGGGCAGCCCGGTGAGTGTGACACTTCTTTTTCTATATCTACACTGTTGCTTGACTTGTTGGGGCAGGGTAGCTTGCGGGGTGCGGCGGCGGCCGGCGGTGGGTCTGCGGGATTGGTGGGCGCGTCCAAACCTGCGGAGCCGGCAGCGGGTGGGAGGCAGGAGGGCCTTGGGGGGTTGTTGGCGGGCCTGAAGGAGCTGGTTCAGAAATTTGAGGGGGGCTTGGCAGGCGGGCCGGCCCAGGCGTGGGCGCCGGCGGCCGCCTCGGCGACCGCCGGAACGGTCCCGTCTGGCGTGGAGTCCGCTCCGGCGGTGGCCCTGGGGGTCCCAGCGGCTGGGGGGGCAGCGCCGGCGGGCTTGGCGGCCCCCGCGGCTGACGGGGTTTCGGCGAAGTCGGGGGAACAGAGCTCCGACCTGGTCAGGCTGGCGGACGCGGCTAAGAGCGAGGTGTACGTTTGCTTCGAGGGACCCTTGGGGGCGCACTTGAAGCAGGAGGTGAAGGAGAAGATTTGGAAGGGTGAGTACATCGAGATCTTTACCCTGCTTCCGCTGGAAAAGTTCAACCTGGACCGGTTGAAGCCTGAGGAACGGAAGAAGGAGGACGAGGAGAAGCGGAGGTATAGGTTGATTCCGCGTACTTTTTCGAATTGGCTCCAGGCGTTTGCCATTCTGGCGAGCGTTGTGGGGGAGAAGGCGCCGGAACATTGCTCCGCGTTGTTCGTGTATCTGGAGGCCATCAGTGAGGCGCATAGGACGTACGGCGGGGTAGCGTGGCTCAGGTATGACGAACAGTTTCGACAACGGATGGCGGTTCGACCCTCGCTTCGCTGGGACCATAAGGACATCAGCCTGTGGATGAAGTTGATGACGGCTGCGAGGGCTCCCAACCCGTTTTTTCAGCAAGGGGTCGGAGGTTCAGCTACCCCCGGACAGCCGACCGAGAAGCGCTGGGGTTATTGCTGGCAGTTCAACAAGGGCACCTGTAAATTCGGATCCACCTGCCGCTTCAAGCATTTGTGCTCGGGTTGCGGCGGGTCCCACCCCCTCACCAGATGTTTTAAAAAAGGAAAGGGGCGCGCGGGAGATGCTGTCCCGAAGAGGGACGACCCCGGTGCGGGTGGAAAGGATGCAGCCTTTCCTCAATAGATATCCGCGCGGGTGCTGGAGGAGGGTTTTACGGTGGGTTTTCGGATCCCCTGTTCGCTGGCTGCCCCTCCTCCCGTGGCCAACAATTTGAAGTCCACGATGCAACACCCGGAGGTGGTGACGGACAAGTTGAGCAAAGAAGTGGCGTTGGGCCGCATGGCCGGCCCATTTCTGGACTCACCCCTCCCCCATTTAGTGGTTTCGCCGCTGGGGGTAGTCCCCAAGAAGGAGCCCAACAAGTTCCGTTTGATTCATCACCTGTCCTTTCCGAAAGGGGGCTCGGTTAACGACGCCATCTCGCCGGAGGATTGTGCGGTGACGTACACATCCTTTGACGCGGCGGTGTCCTGGGTGAGGAGGTATGGACGGGGGGCCTTAATGGCGAAGTCGGATGTCGAATCAGCTTTCCGTCTCTTGCCAGTGCATCCTGATAGCTTTTGGCTTCTCGGGTGCTGTTGGAAGGGGGGGTTGTACGTCGACCGTTGCCTGCCCATGGGTTGCTCCATTTCATGCGCTTTATTCGAACAGTTCAGTTCTTTCTTGGAATGGGCCGTGCGGGACGTGTCGGGCATCAACTCGGTCATTCACTATTTGGATGATTTCTTGTGTGTAGGCCCGGCCGGCTCGAATGTTTGCGCGGTCCTCTTGGGGACGTTGCAGCACTTGGCGGGCCGCTTTGGGGTCCAGTTAGCGCCGGAGAAGACGGAAGGGCCCACAGTCTGCATTACGTTTTTGGGGATCGTGATCGACTCCGAAAGGATGGAATGCAGGTTGCCCCAGGACAAATTGGAGTCTTTGCAGGTGGAAGTGCGGGCGACAATTGGGGTTCGCAAGCTGCAATTGCGGCAGTTGCAATCTTTATTGGGCAAGCTCAATTTCGCGTGTCGGATTATTCCGATGGGGCGTGTTTTCAGCCGCCGGTTGGCCTCGGCCACGGCGGGGGTCCGGTCACCTACTCATTTCGTGACTCTGAAGCAGGAGCACAAGGACGATCTTGGGGTGTGGCAGGCCTTTTTGGCCTCCTTCAACGGGCGCGCCCTATGGATGTCGGGTCCCATTAGCAATTGGGATCTGGAGTTGTTCACTGACGCGGCTGGGTCGTCGGGTTTCGGCGCTTACTTCAAGGGTCAGTGGTGCGCAGCACCGTGGCCTGCGGAGTGGGCCGATGTCGGGCTCCTGAAGAACCTGGTGTTGCTGGAACTGTTTCCCATTGTGGTGGCCTTGGAGATTTGGGGGGGAGTCTTTTAGGAATTTGAAGGTACGCTTTAATTGCGACAACTTGGGGGTGGTGCACGTGGTTAATCGGCTGACGGTGGCCTCTGGGCCGGTGGTCAGGCTTGTACGCCACCTGGTGTTGCGTTGTTTGCAGGTTAATGCGTTCGTCTATGCTGTGCATCTGCCGGGGGTGGAGAACAATTTGGCTGACGCTCTGTCTCGTTTTCAGTGGGACAGGTTTCGTGGGCTGGCACCGGAGGCAGAGCGTCACGGGATCGCATGTCCGGCTTGGATGTGGAACATAGCGGTGGAGTTGCAGCGCGGTTGATTGAGATGTCTGTGTGTAAGGCGACATGGCGGGCATATTCAAAGGTTTGGCAGGAGTGGTCGGAATGCCTTGCGGCGATCGGCATGGCCCCGGGTGAGGCGGGCATGGCTCAGGCTGTATTTTACTTTCTTTGCAGGGATATGGACAGGGGGGTTTCGGCGGCCTCCATAGACAGGAAGCTGGCTGGGTTGGCCTTCTTGTTTAAATGGGAAGGGAGTCAGGATTTTACCAAGGAGTTTTGGCTGCGACAAGCGGTGAAAGGGTACCGGAAGGCGCATAGACAGAGGGATGGGCGGCGTCCGGTTTCCTTTCAGATGCTCCGGGGCCTGTGCACGGCGGTGGAGGCGGTGTGCGGGTCCTCTTACGAACGGTGCCTCTTTAGGGTGGCTTTTTCTTTGACGTTTTTTGGGGCTTTTCGGATTGGGGAGCTGTTCTGCCCGGCCAGGTATTGGGTCGGGGGGTTGGATGCGGGCGATGTGGAATGGGATCAGGATGGGGTTAGAATTTGGTTGCGCAGGTCTAAGACGGATCAGGGGGGGAGAGGGGTATTGGTGGAAGTGGCCCCCATTGTGGAGAGGGACATATGCCCGGTGTGGGCGGTGGCGGCTTTCCTGGGCGTACGGCCACGGGTGGCGGGCCCCTTTTTTATGCATGGGGATGGTTCCTTTTTGTCCAAGTTTCAGTTCAATGCCATTTTTCAGAAGTGCGTGGCGGCAGCAGGGTTTGACCCGGGCAGTTTTTCGTCGCACTCTTTCCGTATAGGGGCAGCTACTGAAGCGTCCAGGGCCGGGCTAAGTGCGGAGGCGGTGAAGAGAATCGGACGGTGGGAATCGGGGAGGTTTAAACTGTACGTTCGGCCTCATTTGTTGGGTTAGGCCTGGGCGGGGGGGGGGGGGGACACATGCATTGGTATGGGACATCTGTTGTTGGGTTTTGTGTATTTACTGGTTTTTGTTTACAGGTTCGGAAGTGGCTTTGGTCTGGATTCTGGGCCATTCATATGTGTTCTGGGGTTCGAAGAGAGCTGATGTTCGTCCAAACGGGAGACAGCTTGGGATTCCCAGACATGAAGCCCAGGTTCGATGGATAGGGGTCCCTGGCATGCGGTGGAACAGGGTACTGGGTGAGGTCCATAGGTTTGCTCGCCTGGACCGGCCGCCTGATGTGTTGATCCTACATGTGGGGGGCAATGACATGGGGGTCAGGTCCATGAGGGACCTCATACGTGACATTAAGTGCGACAGCCTTCGGTTGAAGGCTGCCTACCCGGGCATGGTCTTGATATGGTCGGATATGGTCGGCAGGATGTCGTGGAGGTGGGCGCAGTCTGACAAGAAGGTGGACAGGGCCCGGGTTAAGGTTAACAAGGAGGTTAGCAGGTTTTTTGTTAGGAATGGGGGATTGGCAATTAGGCATCGGGAATTGGAGTTTGAGACCTGGCGATACTTGAGAAGTGACGGGGTTCATTTAAATGAGGTGGGGACGGACTTGTGGGCGTTAGGCCTGCAGGAGGGGATCCAGAGGGGACTGTGCGTGTGGCGGTGCTCGAAAGGGTAAGGCTTTACCACCTTTCGAGCTGTGGCTGGATGTTTGGGGGGTCAGTTTAGAAGGGTAAGTGGTGCAGGTGGTAATTAGGTTGTACCCATCCATGGGGATGGGGATGGTTGTTGATGTACTTCCTGGTTACAAGGGGGTAACCGGAGGAGAAAAGGGGTAGGTCACTGCATTGGTTTGGGTTTAGCCTCCGAGACAGGGGCTGCCGTCTGGAGGTCAAGAGGTCAAATAGATGGTGCAGTGACCAGTAGGGTCTTGGATATGCTAATGACCCATGTTCCAGTGTTAAAGGAAAAGTTTACAAGTTATTATTATTAAAAGTTATTTATAAAAGTTTATATTTTATATTTATATATTTTGGTTAATAAATCAAGGCCTTTGGCCCTTTACTCCAAACGCAGTCTGGTCTGGTTTAATGGGGGGAGGGGGTTTGGAGGAAAGGGGGGGTGGAAGTGTCAGACAATACAAATGTCAAGAGAGGCCACGGAGCAGCAGCCAAAGGCTGCTAAGCGGAGGGACAGCATGACAATTGTTTGCATGCACTGTCGCCGCTTTAGTTAACTAAACATGGGCCGCTTTAAGAAGCCGGGAGGCGGGGCCAGGGGGGCGGAGCTAACACGTTCGGCCGGGAAGCCGAGCGGAAGCCAGGCCACTTGGAGAGCGGAGGAGGAAGAGATTCCCACCCACCCTCCCCTGGGGTTGGTAGGATTTTGTTGTGAGGGGTGTGCTGGTTGTTTGGGGGGTCAGTTTAGAAGGGTAAGTGGTGCAGGTGGTAATTAGGTTGTACCCATCCATGGGGATGGGGATGGTTGTTGATGTACTTCCTGGTTACAAGGGGGTAACCGGAGGAGAAAAGGGGTAGGTCACTGCATTGGTTTGGGTTTAGCCTCCGAGACAGGGGATGCCGTCTGGAGGTCAAGAGGTCAAATAGATGGTGCAGTGACCAGTAGGGTCTTGGATATGCTAATGACCCATGTTCCAGTGTTAAAGGAAAAGTTTACAAGTTATTATTATTAAAAGTTATTTATAAAAGTTTATATTTTATATTTATATATTTTGGTTAATAAATCAAGGCCTTTGGCCCTTTACTCCAAACGCAGTCTGGTCTGGTTTAATGGGGGGAGGGGGTTTGGAGGAAAGGGGGGGTGGAAGTGTCAGACAATACAAATGTCATGACCACTGATGTGGCACGGATGAGACCCTATGTGGCATGGATGATCACTGAAGTGGCATGGATGAGTATGGATGAGGATAGATTAGCCAGGGATGGAGCATGGAGCATGGATGAGCATGAATGTGGATGGATGAGCCAGGAATGCAGCATGAATGTGGATGGATGAGCCAGGGATGGAGCATGGATGAGCTTGAATGTGGATGGATGAGCCAGGGATGGGCACAGATCAACGCTGTGGGCACTTCAGATCCCGCCCACAGCGCTGCTGCACCGACTCCCAGACTTATGCAATGGGAGGATTTTGTTTTTTGGGAAGCGAAAACCTTTTTTCTAGTGGTACTCAATCTCACCTAGGCGAGGATGGTGTCCCCGTCTAGCAAGCCTACCAAATGTAAGATGGCAGCACAAAGATGAGAAGCCCTGTGAGTAGTCAGCAGCATGACAGACGAGGATTGACTTTATGGGCTGGTAAACAGCAGCTACTGTACTTGTAGGTGCTTAGGTTTCCTAAAGTTTTTGCAAAGCTGGATTAAGTTCCTCTCCAACATCTGTTGATTGTAGCTAAAGACACAACTAGCCTGAAGGATTTACAAGCACGTGGAAAGGGAGTCCCGCAGCTAGCATCCACTAGGGGGAGGTAGGCGCAGGGACGGCATGACATGTGCTGGACTGCACAGTTGCCGTTTTAAGGGGAGGTGTGGCCGCTTTAAGGACGTGGGGTGGGCGGAGCCGGGGGCGGAGCCACGGCGGCCATCTCGTGCTAGCAAGGGTCAGTGCTAGCAGTTGCAGAGCGGAGGAGGAAGGAATCAGACGTACCCTCCAGCTCTGTGGTCCCGGAATCCAAGATGGCGGCGGCGGACTTTCTGGCGCAGTTGCTATAGACACCCAGGGCGCTGCATGGCTACAACAACAGATAGCGGCCATGGCGGCAGACGGCGATGTGGCGGCCGGCGGGGGAGAGCGGTGATGACACCTCGGGCGCGGCGTTCTCGGCTGCCCGAGCGGTACAGCCCGGATGTCGGTCCGGGGGGCCCTCTGGGAGCTGCATCGAGGATGGATCGGAGGGGGATCGGAGCGGTGGCTCACCCCCAGCTGCAGGACACCCCAGCCTCCACCCCATCGGGGGTCGGGAGCGGCAGGTATGCCACAAGGGGGGCGAGGAGGAGGGGCCCAGACACCGCAGTGGAGGAGGCCGACTTGTCCCAGGTTTCCCCCCCCCCCCCCACCAGCTCTGCGTAGATGTTTGGGGCGCAGCGCGGATGCCAGGAGGCCTGGGGCTGCAGGTCCATCCGGTCAGCGGGGGCAGGAGGCTCAGCGGGTGGGGGGCCGGGCGGCGGATGCACCCCCCAGTCCCAGCACGGGCAGCAGACAACAGAGGGGTGGCCAGGGTGTGGTGCGGCCATCCGGAGCGAGAGGAGGTACAGACGGCAGTCAGCCTGGACGGCGGGATCGGGTGTGTCAGCGGGTGGGGGTCCAGGCCTCAGGAACGGCCCCCAGTCCTCGGCAGAGCGAACCAGGGCGGAGGAGTAGCCAGAGGGCACAGCGGGGTGGTCATGGAGTCGCAGGACAGTGGGAGTCGGCTGGACCGGAGACGTATGAGCATGTCGCCTAGGCGGGAGAGCGGGGCTGGCGGGCGGAGGAGCAGGGACTCTCTTCCACAGCGCACCAGATCCCAGGAGGACGGAGCAGGCTCGTCAGGGAATCGCACCCCACGCCAGCAGCATGTGGTCGCAGACGGGAGGTCCGAAGGCGAACTGTCGGAGTTGGAGGGAGAAGGAGATCGTGGTCGGTCGTCGCCGTTGGGTCCGATGTCGGCGGCTGTGAGACCCGGTCCTGGGCAGCCCGGTGAGTGCGAATCTTCTGTTGCCATTACATCTTTATTGCATGACTTGCTCGCACGGGGTAGTTCGCGAGGGGGTGACGGGGCCGGGGGGGGCGGAGGTTGTCCCTCCGGCGTCGGGGGAGGACGCGCCTGTGGGGCAGGGCAGCCTGGGGGGTCTGCTGTTGGGGCTCAAGGAGCTGGTTAGGAAGTTTGATCAAGGGGCGGGTGGTCCGGCACAGGCGTGGCGCCTGGCGGCTGAATCGGCCGCTAGCGCGGCGGCGACCGGGGGGGGAAAGGCACCCGCGGTCGCTTCGGGGGTGCCCGCTGAGCTGCCAGCCAGCTCGAGTGCGGTTGGGGAAGCGGCTAAGGCGCCTGTGAAGGTCACGGATACGGTGCGGCAGGCGGATGCTGCAAAAAGCGAGGTCTACGTCTGCTTTGAAGGCCCGTTGGGAGCACATCTGAAACCGGAGGTGAAGGAGAAGATTTGGAAAGGTGAGTATATCGAGATCTTCACCCTGCTGCTGCTGGAAAAGTTCAACCTGGACAGGTTGAAGCTGGAGGAGAGGAAGAAGGAGGACGAGGAGAAGCGTAGGTATCGGTTGATCCCTCGTACCTTTGCTAACTGGCTGCAGGCATTCGCCATTTTGGCCAGCGTGGTAGGGGAAAAAGCTCCGGAACACTGTTCCGTGCTGTTTGTGTACTTGGAAGCCATCAGTGAGGCGCACAGGACTTACGGTGGGACAGCATGGCTTCGGTACGACGAGCAATTCCGGCAGAGGATGGCAGTCCGACCGTCGCTTCGCTGGGACCATAAGGACATTAGCCTATGGATGAAGTTGATGACGGCGGCGCGGGATCCTAACCAGTTTTTTTCAGCCGGGGGTCGGAGGTTCAGCTACCTCAGGGCAACCGACCGAAAAACGTTGGGGTTTCTGCTGGCAGTTTAACGAAGGCTCCTGCAAGTTTGGGGCCAACTGCCGATTCAAGCACACTTGTTCGGGCTGCGGGGGATCCCACGCTCTGTCGAAGTGTTTCCACAAAGGAAAGGGACGTCCCGGAGATCTTGCGAACAAGAGGGACGACTCCGGTGCGGGTGGCAAGGATGCTACCTTTTCTGCGTAGATATCCGGACCAGGTTGGGGCCCGTCTGCTGGCGGACGGCTTTACGTACGGTTTCAAGATCCCTTGTTCTCTTGCAACCGTCCCGCCGGTGGCAAAAAACTTGAAGTCTGCGTTGCTGCACTCGGCGGTTGTCACCGAAAAATTGGAGAAGGAAGTGGCGTTAGGCCGCATGGCCGGCCCTTTTCCATCGGCGCCCCTTCCGGATATGGTGGTCTCGCCACTGGGGGTGGTGCCGAAGAAGGAGCCCAATAAGTTTTGGTTAATTCACCACCTGTCCTTCCCAAAAAGGGGCTTCCGTCAATGATGCCATTGCCCCGGAGGAGTGTGCGGTATCATACACCTCTTTTGATGCGGCAGTGTCGTGGGTTCGGCGCTATGGGCAGGGGGCTATGATGGCGAAATCGGACATTGAATCGGCCTTTCGGCTTCTGCCGGTGCACCCAGATAGCTTTCGGCTGTTGGGCTGTATGTGGGAAGGGGGGTTCTACGTCGATCGGTGCCTGCCGATGGGGTGTTCGATTTCGTGCGCCTTTTTCGAACAGTTTAGCTCCTTCTTGGAATGGGCTGTTCGGGAGGTGTCGGGTATCAACTCGGTCATCCCCTATCTGGATGACTTCTTGTGCGTTGGCCCGGCCCGAACCAATGTTTGTGCGGTTCTGTTGGGAACGCTGCAACACGTGGCGGGGCGCTTTGGGGTTCCGTTGGCTCCTGAAAAGACGGAGGGCCCCACGGATTGCATAGTGTTCTTGGGGATCGTGATCGATTCGGTGAAGATGGAGTGCAGGTTGCCGGCGGACAAGCTTGAGCAGCTGCAGGCCGAAATTCGTGGGACCATGGGGGTGAGGAAGATGCAACTGCGGCGGTTGCAGTCACTCCTTGGAAAACTGAACTTTGCATGTCGGATTATGCCGATGGGGCGGGTGTTTTGCCGCCGGCTGGCGGCCGCTACCGCTGATGTCCGGGCCCCCACGCATTACGTGACCCTTACGCGGGACCATAGGGAGGACTTGAAGGTTTGGCAGGGATTCTTGGAGTCGTTTAATGGCCGGGCGCTTTGGATGTCCAGTCCGATCAGCAATGGGGATCTTGAGCTGTTTACCGATGCGGCGGGGTCCACGGGTTTTGGGGCCATCTTTAAGGGCCAATGGTGCGCCAGTGGAATGGGCCGAGGCGGGGTTGCTGAAGAATTTGGTGCTACTGGAATTGTTCCCCATCGTGGTGGCGGTGGAGCTGTGGGGGGAGGCGTTCAGAAATATGAAAGTGAGGTTTAACTGTGATAACTTGGGAGTGGTGCAGGTGGTCAATCGGCTGACGGCGGCCTCCGGGCCGGTGGTCAGGCTTCTACGACACCTGGTATTGCGGTGTCTACAGGTGAATGCTTTCATTTATGCTGTGCACTTGCCCGGGGTGGAGAACACCATGGCTGACGCTCTGTCTCGTTTTCAGTGGGACAGATTTCGGGGACTGGCGCCAGCGGCGGAGCGTCAAGGGATCGACTGCCCCACTTGGTTGTGGGGCGTTGCGCTGGAGTGGCAGAGAGGTGGATTCAGCAGTCTGTGAGCGAGGCTACCTGGAGGGCCTACGCGACGGTGTGGCAAGAGTGGTCGGCTTGCCTGGAGGTTATCGGCATGGCTCCGGGCGACGCGGGCATGGCTCAGGCGGTCTTTTATTTTCTGAGTGGGGCTATGGATAGAGGAGTGTCGGCGGCCACGATCGACCGGAAGCTGTCAGCTTTGGCTTTCTTATTCAAATGGCAGGGGCAACGGGATCATACGAAGGAGTTTTGGTTGCGGCAAGCGGTCAAAGGTTACAGGAGGGCGCACAAGAGTAGGGATGGGAGAAGGCCTGTTTCTTTTGGCCTCCTTCAGGGGTTGTGCCGGGCGGTGGCCGGGGTCTGCAGTTCAGCTTATGAACAGGCGCTGTTTAGGGCAGCATTTGCCCTTGCTTTCTTTGGTGCATTGAGGGTGGGTGAATTGGTCAGCCGGTCAAGAAAAACGGCAGGGGGTTTGTAGAGCTGGGACAGGACAGGGTTCGCATCTGGATCCGTCGGTCCAAGACTGATCAAACCGGGAAAGGGGCTGCTGTGGAGGTGGCTGGGATTGCAGAAGGCGATATTTGTCCGGTGAAGGCGGTGGACAGATTTCTGGCTGTGCGACTGAGGGTCGCGGGCCCCTTTTTCATTCATTTGGATGGCTCTTCCCTATCCAAGTTTCAGTTTGTTGCGGTTTTCCGGAAGTGCGTGAGGGCATCCGGTTTCGACCCGCTGAATTTTTCTTCCCATTCCTTTAGGATTGGGGCGGCTACAGAGGCTTCCAGGGCTGGTTTGGGTTCTGCAGCGGTCAGGAGGATTGGGAGGTGGGATTCTGATCGTTTTAGATTATATGTCCGCCCGCACTGGTTGGGGTGAGTGAGCGGGTTGGGGACTGGGTAAGGGTGGTGGGGTATGCTTTAGTAGGGTTTGAGCTGTTCTAACCCCCCCCTTTTTTTCCTATTTCGCTTTTGTCGTTTACAGGTTATGAAGTTGGTCTGGTGTGGATACTGGGCCATTCTTTTGTGTTCTGGGGTGCGAAGAGGGCCGACATTCTCCGACAACTCTGCATACCTAGGCAGGAGGCGCAAGTACAGTGGATTGGGGTTCCGGGCATGCGGTGGAACAGGGTCTTAGGAGAAGTCCGTAGATTCGCCAGACTGGACAGGCCTCCGAATGTTCTGTTATTTCATGTTGGGGGCAATGACATGGGGGCTAGGTCTATGAGGCAACTGATCCGGGACATCAAGTGTGATTTTCTGAGGTTACAATCGGATTACCCGGGAATGGTCATGGTCTTGTCGGATATGGTGGGCAGATCTTCCTGGCGTTGGGCGTTGTCGGATAAAAAGGTTGACAGGGCCAGGGTAAAAGTTAATAAAGAAGTCAGCAGGTTCTTCATCAAAAATGGGGGCCTGGCTATCCGCCATAGGGAGTTGGAAATTGACACCTGGCGGTATTTGCAGAGTGACGGAGTCCACTTGAATGATGTGGGTACTGATATATGGTCTCTGGGCCTTCAGGACGGCATTCAACGTGGACTGTGCGTGTGGAGGTGCTCGAAAGGGTAAGGGGTTACCCCTTTCGGGCTGTGGCGGTTCAGGGGGCTTTAGATGAAGAAGTGAGGTACAGGTAAAAAGGCCTGTTGTACCCATCCATGGGATGGGAGTGGTTGTAGGTACTTCCAGGTTACGAGGGTTTAACCTGGAAGGGTTTAAAACGGGTAGGTCACTGCTACAGTTGGTTATTGCCTCCGAGACAGGGGTTGCCGTCTGGAGGTCAAAAGGTTACAGTTGAAGTTGTAGGCAGTGACCTATTTGATGTTGGGATGCTACGTACCCATGACCCCTTGGAAAGGCTGGGAAAGTTATTTTCGTATTTAATGTTTGTATTTATTAAAGATTATATTTTGGTTAATAAAAAAGTTTTAGGCCTGATGGCCATTTACTCCAAAAATCTGTCCAGTCATTTTTTTTTAAGAGGGACAAGGTTGGGAGGGGGCGGGAAGCCAGGTTTTTAAGGTTACGAGGTATATAGATATAACACTGGGTTGAGTCCTACAAATGTCAAGGGAGTCCCGCAGCTAGCATCCACTAGGGGGAGGTAGGCGCAGGGATGGCATGACATGTGCTGGACTGCACAGTTGCCGTTTTAAGGGGAGGTGTGGCCGCTTTAAGGACGTGGGGTGGGCGGAGCCGGGGGCGGAGCCACGGCGGCCATCTCGTGCTAGCAAGGGTAAGTGCTAGCAGTTGCAGAGCGGAGGAGGAAGGAATCCCCACCCACCCTCCCTGGTTTTTGGTACGGGGTTTTGGTCTCAGGTGCTCGTTTGCTTCATTGGGCGTTCAGGGGGCTTTAGATGAAGAAGTGAGGTACAGGTAAAAAGGCCTGTTGTACCCATCCATGGGATGGGAGTGGTTGTAGGTACTTCCAGGTTACGAGGGTTTAACCTGGAAGGGTTTAAAACGGGTAGGTCACTGCTACAGTTGGTTATTGCCTCCGAGACAGGGGTTGCCGTCTGGAGGTCAAAAGGTTACAGTTGAAGTTGTAGGCAGTGACCAATTTGATGTTGGGATGCTACGTACCCATGACCCCTTGGAAAGGCTGGGAAAGTTATTTTCGTATTTAATGTTGGTATTTATTAAAGATTATATTTTGGTTAATAAAAAAGTTTTAGGCCTGATGGCCATTTACTCCAAAAATCTGTCCAGTCATTTTTTTTAAGAGGGACAAGGTTGGGAGGGGGCGGGAAGCCGGGTTTTTAAGGTTACGAGGTATATAGATATAACACTGGGTTGAGTCCTACAAATGTCAAGGAAATGCTTTTCATTGTGCCCTGGGTTTAGAGAGAAACTAAGAAAATACTCAAAATTTCTAGTGTGGAAACAACTCTTACCTTTAATCACCTGCATACATGTAAGGAGTAAGCACGGTTTTCAGTATGCTCCATTATTGAATCAGATACCTCCTTAAAGAGGGATTCCACCTAAAAAAAAAATATTAAAAGCCAGCAGCTATAAATACTACAACTGCTGACTTTTAATAAATGGACACTCACCTGTCCTGGGTTCCAGCGATGCCGGCAGCGGAGGCCGATCGATTGCTCGGCTCTCGGCTGCTGCCATCACCATTTTAGGTGAGGGAATCAGGAAGTGAAGCGAATCGGCTTCACTTCCCGGTTCCCTACTGTGCATGCGCGAGTCGTGCAGCTCAATAGGAATTGTCCGCGCTGTCACTGGGACCCGTGTGTGTCCCAGCAGACAGCACGGCAGGACAGGAAATGACATAGACTCCCATGGGAGTCTATGCCCGGAAGTGGGTGTAAATACTTGTCTTTGACAGGTATCTCCACCCCCCTGTAAGGTGCCAATTGTGACACCGGAGGGGGGGAGGGTTCCGATCAGCAGAAGTTCCACTTTAGGGTGGAACCCCGCTTTAAGTGTCAAAAAAGATCAGATCTTCTCCTACTGGCAAGGTGCTTGAGATTGGATTAGTTACTGAGCTGTAGAGACATTAGACCAACCTTTCTTAACACTTTCAACATAGAGGAACCCTTGAAATAATGTTCTGATTTCAGGGAACCCCCACTAAAATTACCACATCTGCAACGCATGGTATATTAATGTGATGGTCAGTGGGAAGAATGCTCCTTACACTTGTGGTCATTAGGAAGACTTCTCATCTTACAGATAAGCAAAAAGATCAATGGTGTCAGTCAGTGGGAACTTATCGGAGGGGCAGAACTTGCTCATTGCTCAAGGAACCCTTAGCAACCTCTAGAGGAACCCTAGTTGAGAAATCCTGCATTAGAGATTTGTTGTTAGCGAATTGCAAATGCATGCAGTGGTGTAACAATAAAAAATTGCTTTGCTGTGGTTGGACATATTTTCAATAAACATTTACAAAAAGCCATCATATTTTGTGACTGTTCCTATTTTGCAGTTATTTGTCCAAATATACATTAACATTTAAAATATTTTTCTCAACCGCATTTGAAGACTGAGTCAGCTAGACTGTTTTTAAATATCCTAAATGCAGAGAAAAGAAATTAGAGAACATTTTTCCATCCATTCTTTAATTTATTCTGATTAATAGGCTTTTTGATGTAGACCAATTTATTGTAACTGTAAAATTAAATCTGTTTGCAGTCCAAGCTATGATGCCCTCCATTTTATAGCAATTAGTGAGAAGCATTGGGGTGAACCATTTACTAGAGAACCTACTTTTTTTTTTTAATTATGTTAATTGAATTCCCAATCAATATCTCTCTACAATGGCAAAACTGAGCATTAAAGAAACAAATTAATCATTATTAGAACATTATTGCACTCCATACATAATCATATATATATGGCAGATGTATTGCTTTTTCCATAGATTAAAAAAAATGTGATACTTTAGAATTATTTGCACACAGAGGAAAAAAGAACCCAACAAAAGTTTTTTGTTATGTTCGATCAAAAAGAGCAGGTAATAAATCTGAATCCCAGCCAAACAACTAAACAGTTGGAATACACATACAATAACAGTCTTATTTGCAGAAAGATCTTTAATTGTATGTAGCAAATCTTGTGACCTAGGCAACCCCTCTCATATAGGACACCCATATCCTGTGCTGCTAGTGATCTCTATAAAAGGTTACAATGAAGCTTGGTCTGGAACCTGCCATAGTTTGTGGACAATAACGGAGAAACAGCACACTTTTAAAGTGATTAAAAAAAAGATCCTTTACAAATAACAAACAAGTCATACTTGCCTCCACTGTGCAGCTCGTTTTGCACAGAGTGGCCCCCCGAATATCCTCTTCTGGGGTCCCCGGCTGTTCTGCCCCGCATCAGATAACTCCTAGGAGAAGAGCTCTCCCAATGAGGTTACATAGTTACATAGTTAGTAAGGTTGAATAAAGACACCAGTCCATCCAGTTCAACCTGAGCGAGTGTCCCTATCCCTGTACATTGCACACTCACATTGGTCCCTACCCTCAAGGAGCCCACAGTTCAAGGTCCCCATTCATATACTAGGGCCAATTTTTTTTGGACAGAAGCCAAAAACCTACCACCATGTCTTTGGCGTGTGAGAGGAAAGGAAGTACCCAGAGGAAACCCACGCAGACACAGGGAGAACAAACTCCAGGCAGTGTCTTGGTTGGGATTTGAACCAGGGACCCTTTTTACTACTAGGCAAGAGTGCTACCCTACACCACTGTGCTGCCCTAATGGACATGGACATGAATGCCGGACTCGGCCCCGCCCCCCAGATCATTGGATTTGATTGACAGCAGCGGGAGCCAATCAAGAGCCGGGACTCTGAAGAGAGGAACAGAGCGACCACGCCGAACAGATGAAGGGGCTCAGGTAAGTAAAACTGGGAGGCTGGGGGGGCCGGTGACTGCCAGGTGTTTTTTTACCTTAATGCATAGAATGCCTCAAGGTGAAAAAACACGAGGGTTTACAACCCCTTTAAGGTTATAGTGCAACTCCATCCTCCTGTTAGGAATCTGCCTTTGGGAAATAAATTGTGATATTCAGGGCAGCCCCTCCACATCCAAGGAGTCTCGTTGTGGATGGGACCATTGGAGGCTGAAATTTAGGATTCAGCTATGGGAGTGGTGTGTAAAAAATATAAACATGTAGGGATCTGCTCTCTTCTACTGTCTGTATTTTAAAACAGCTTTTGTGTAATAATTACCACAGTGTTAGTTTGTTTATAGACAGGTACTTCCTGCCCCTGCTAACTGTATCAGAAACCTTGATTGGAGGACTGTGAAGTTTATAAAAAGGGATGTTTCCAGGAAGTTGACACAAAGAAGTGAGCCACATGACCTTCAGGTGGGCTGATGTATTTTCACCCAGACCAGAATGAGGGACTATTGGGCAAGCATTCCTATGTTCTAATAGTTTAACTGCAGCTGCCCATAGATTCTCGAGTGTGTGTCTAAATCCTTGTGAAAGATGTCTGTACTATTGTTATTCTCTCACATGCACAGCGCCAGATAACTAGGTCTGTGCTACTGTATGTGTGTAGTGGTCATCTTCCAGTATATTAGTAGGTGAACCTGTAGCGTTTATATACAGATCCTGTTATTTTAGTTAACCCAGCCCCTTCTAGTCTGGAATTCTATAGATAGTTTTAGCTCAGGACTCAATAACCAGCATAGGCTAGAGACAGGTAGGCATCTGACAGCCACTTCTTAGTTAGTGGTCCAGTTACATGAGACATTAAATGCTACTAAGTACTAAGCACAGAGTAAATAGGCCAATCTCCCCATCACCACTGATCTTGTTTTCAGGTCTTTAACACAAATACAGATGCTGCATCACAATCTTCCTCAGAGGCCCTGTCCTGATTGGAGGCAGTGCCAACTTTATTATCAAACCCATTCTTGCACTTAGTGAAGGCAGCAATTCTCTTATTTACCTATAGGTTTAGTGCACTCTCCTGTTTGGGAAGGGGCAGGTCTCATAACCCCCCAAAAGTAAGGGTATTTTTTTAATTAAATTAATCCATGTATCATAATGAAATTTAACAGCTCAAGCCCAGTGAATAGCCTGAAATTGTAAAAAAGGAAAGTGGTAAACTGCCAGAGGAGATCAAGGCGAGGCAGTTGACTCTGGAGTAGGGTTTGGAACCTTCTTTTTCCCGGTTTCTAATATCCTCTATTTGAACAGCTCATTTGACATCTGAGGTTAAAGTTAGATTGTGTCTCTGCCTACCTACTGCTCATTTCCATTTCTTAAAGTGTTACTAAACCTACTAATATGAAAATAGTTCATCTGCCCCCCCACAGTGCCTATAGATTATAAATCTTCTATTTACATTAAAATACTGCCACTATATACCTTTTTGGATGATCTGTATACCACGGTTACATGATAAACTGCACAGTTTCTCCAGTGCTGAGAGTTCAGGTAGGAAGAGATTTCAACTGCAGCCTTTATACACGCCCACATGTGTGATGTCAATATCATGTGACCTGGCTATCTCTGAGAACAAGTAAATGTTCTCTCCAGCATAAAAGACATAACTGAGCATGTGCAGGTCTGCTACCCTGCCTGTGTTAGCTTAGCTTTCTACAGATAGACTGTGCATCCAGGATAAAACAGCCTTTTTATACAATGCAGAGGATTAACCCCTTAAGTTCCACAGTGAGTAGGAACAAGCATGTTTTATTGCATATGCAGACTGATTTTACTGTTGTGGGTTTAGTAACACTTTAATCTCCTCGATATATATCCATGTCTCTTTCTACCCAGCCGCCCCGTATCTTGACTAATTTGCTGCTTATTAGTTATGGTTTACTGGCAAAGTCTCAGGATGTTGAATGCCAATACGGTTGATGTATTATTAATCATCTGAAATTAATACACCACTGCTGTCTCTTTTTGTTTGGAAACTTAAACTTTGTTAAAAGAGCTGCCAGAGGTGAAAAAAAAAAAAAAAGTTTAGATGATCAAAAACGAATAAAATAAAATATACATTTCAAAGTTATACAAAAATGCTTTTTTTCCCCAGGGAAGAAGTCATCAAAATGCACTTGGAAACTAACAGGAGGAAGTCTGGCAGACCCAAAGCCACAGAATCAGAAGACAACTTTCTGAGAGTCAACAACATGCATGACAGGTGGCTCACAGGACAACAGCTTCAAGCACAGGTTAACACTGGGCAAAGTAAGCAAGTCTCAATTTCAACTGAGGAGAAGACTTCGAGCTGCAGGTTTGACAGGTTAATAATGGCTGTAAGAAAGTCATTGCTAAGATGGCAAAAGAAAAAGAGGCTTTTCTGGGGCATGAAGCAGCATCAGTGGACAGAAGAAGATCTCGTGGACCGATGAATCAAAATTTGAGATCTTCGGTTCATGGTGCAGAGTTTTTGCGCGCTGTGGAGTAGGTGAAAGGATGGTTCTTTGGTGCGTGACACCAGCCTTTAAAACATGGAGGAGGAAGCATGATGGTATGGGGCTCTTTTGCTGAATCCAGAGCTGGTGACATGCACAGAATGAGTGGCACCCTGAACCAAAACTACTACCACAGCATTTTCCAGTTCCATGCAAAACCCCCTGGAATATGCCTAACTAGACAGGAGTTCATTCTACAGCAAGATAATGACCCAAAACATACCTCCAGGCTGTCACAACTACCTTAGAAGAAAAACAAGACAGTAGGCTTCAAATCATGGAATGGCCAACACAGCTTCCAGACTTAACCCCCATCGAGCTGGTTTAGGATGAAACGGACAGACAGGTGAAAGCAAGGCAACCTACAAGTGCAACGCATTTGTGGAAACATCTGCAATAGGGTTGTGAAGAACTATCCAAACATTACATTTGATTTCTATTGTAGAAAGAATGCCATGAATGTACTTGGCTATTGTATCTGCAAAAGGCGGCGGATTAAACCTTTCCTCCAATCCAAAAATCCACCCACTGTTGAGCAAATAGTCCTGCAACTGCCTCTATTAATGCTCAGCCTCATGCTCAGTAAATGTGCCTTGGGAATGCCTGTGTCACCAACACTCACATGCCCCTGTCTGCTCTGTGTCCCTCCGTTAGCTCAATGCACCTGCAAAAGGTGCACTTATAGCCTACACAGCCCCACGTTGGGGACGTTAAGGCACATCGATGCTGTGCTAAGCCCCGCCCCCTTCCTATGGCAGCAAGGATTACTCAGTGGAGCTCAGCACAGCACATCTTTACTCATGACCAACACCTAAGATACTGGCGAAAAAAACTGAGGTACTCCCGGTAAGGGGAGGGATTATATAGGGGGTTAAACTTCCTGTTTAGGGTGTTCCAGTGTCCATCACCTAAAGGTGCCTATATAACCCATACAGCAATAACTGGCCCTGTGTCCCGTAATGTACGATAAAGAAAAGAGGCAAAGTTGGCAGCTTCCTTGTCTGAAAAGGAAAGGGAGGGTTTAGTTCCGCTTTAAAGCTGTTATCCAGCTTTACTTTCAGTTTAAATAGTTCATTCAGGCCAAGCTGGCCCAAATTAACCATTTCCCCTCACTAAGCCCTTGTACACACGGTCGGAGAATCTGTCGGAATGAGTCTTATCGGACCGTGTCGTCAGATAATCCGACTGTGTGTGGTATGCATCGGACTGATTCCGTCGGAAAATACGTCGGACCCAATTTTCCAACATGTTGGAAATATTTCCCGACCAACTGGGCCGATCGGACATACTCCGATCATGTGTAGAGAATTTTGATCGGACCAAGTGCCACGCATGCTCAGATCAAAATTCCTACATCAAAGCTATTGGCTACTAGCCTGAATGTAGTCCCATCGTAATGAAATTACATCACGTTCTGAAAGATCGGATTTTTCGCCAACTTTGTCCGACCATGTGTATGCAACAGTTTCGGACAAGATCCGACGGACAAAATCCGACGGGCAAAATCCGACGGATTTGGTTGTGGAAATCTCCAACCGTGTGTACAGGGGCTAACACGTGTGCCGTAGTTGAATGAATAGTCATACCCTTAAACGGATCTCCAGTTTGAGTTTAAATACTGTAGAGCATTGGGCCAAGCTGGCCAAAATGAACAATTTCCCTAACCAACATGTGCAACTGCTGGATTTTCTGTATAAACTGTGTAGCACCCTCTAGTGTAGAGTGCTAGGAAATTTACAGCCAAGTCTGTGTATTTTGAATTGGGGTCAGGGTGAGTGACTCGGGGAGGCTGAATGACTCATCAGGCAGCACCTCTGATACCTCCCCCTACTTGCTGGAACTTTTGAGAAACTGCCAGAAGAATGAGAGGGAGGTTAGGAAGAGCTGCCTGGAGTATTGATGAGGGCCCCAACAAATCCCTGAACAAATGGGCTGTCAGGAGGCGGGACCTCTTAAATACTCAGAGTCAGTCAAGCAGAGGCAGTGCGAGTTTGGGTGGAAGCTGGAGATGAAGTATTGAGGAGTCTGTTGGAGGTGGCCCTTAAAGGTAACCCCCTACTCTGTGGGGGGGGGGGGGTGACCTTGGGCCTGGGGCTCAGTGGGAGGGATCCTCTCAAAACACATGGAGGAGTCCAGTCCAGAGGCACAGGAGCAGATATAAGGACAGCAGGAGCCAGCAAGCACCCCCAGGAGTCCCCAGGTGGCTGGTAAATGAGACAGTTGGGGAGGACTGAGAGACAGTCTAAGAGAAATGAGGAGTGGCAGTCTGGGATGACTGTAGAGTCAGTCTGGGATGACTGTGGAAGATTAGTCTGAGGGCTAGTGAAGGGGGCAGCTGCAGCCAGGATGAGAAGCCACAGGAAGGTAGCTGGATACTGGGACTTTTCTACACAACAAAGGGGCCCGTGGTCCCTGCCTGTAATGGGCTTTTGCTGGATCTGACAAAGTGCCCTGTCAGATCCCACCTAAACTGTGTTTCTGCAAGCAGGTTATGTGCTGGAGGAAGCGGAGTGTTTAAAGAGAGTTTATATAGTTATATATCCCCGAAAATACTTATTTTCCAGTCAAATTGGCACCCATAAGGGGTATTATTATTATTATCCTCATCCAAGTTATTAACCTCTAAATAAAAAAACAAAAACAAAAAAAATGAACTGTTTCCTGTTTCAATGAGCCTGTGGAAAGTGCGGTGTGCCTGGCTGTGCGTGGGGAATCCCTATTCACCAGCAGCTCCTACGGGGGATGTGCTACAACTGTATGTAGCGGAGGCTACATAAAGTATACAGCACTGTGTTATGAGTGTGAGACCTTCCTAACACCCGAAACAAGATATCATTGGTCTAAGCAGTGATCAGCCATTCATAATGAGCTTTGTATTCCATCAATGTAAAGCTTCCTCTGATTGGCTGAGTCAGGAAATCCAGGGTTTCCTCCAGGGCAGTTTGACAAGGGTTTTCTACACTGGCAACATTAAAGCCAGCTCCTATCCTATATGCAATCACCTCGAAGGGCTTGAAATCCCTGAGTGACTTTAGCTTTCTATCTAGTGTTGGAGGAGATTGGCTTCACTATGTCCAACTACGTCACTTGTATGACGAATTAGGTAAGGAGCGGCTTTGTAGGGATCTTACCAGGTTTGAGGAGCTGTGTCTTTCTGACCAAAAAGTATTTTTTCTTATATTTAAGTCAACTTTTTCTTCCCACTCGCAATAAATTATAACCAGATGGTATTGTTGCCCGGCACTGATAATTAAAATCAACCCAGAAATACCTGCTTGGACATGTGGCGAGCCTGGAGGGACACATCTATACATGTGGTGGTCTTGCCCAGCAATAAAATCATACTGGTCCGCCATATTACATCTAAGCCACCTGATTATGTGTAAGAACTGGCCAGAGACCCCAGAGGCTGTCCTCTTATCTTTCATTCTGGTATCAATTACGCCTATCAAAAAGGAAATATTTTGATTTTTGCTGATGAAAGGTAGAGCTCAGATACCCAGATATTGGAAAATCAACAGAAATACCAACAATACGGGAATGGGTTGCAGAAGTCAACCACACCATGCGCATGGAAGAGATGGTAGCTTCAGCTAATGAAAATGATTCTAAGTTTAGGGAGATATGGACCCCATGGGTGCAGTTTTTTGAATCTCCTATACATATACTTTATGGACCAATAGACTTAACCATCCCTTCAGGAATAGCTACACTGGCACGATGCCTTGGGCTAGATGCTATGAATTATTAGTTATCTAAAATCTTATGCATAGTTCCATATATGTGAAGGTAAAGAAAAGCCTTTTATCCCCCACCCCCTTTTGTCTCTTACCTTTCTTTTCAACGCAAACCCCCCTCCCCCCCAAATTTGATGGATAAGATAGTTTTGCTAACGCTTTATTAGATTACAATTATACAAATCTATGTAACAATGCAAATTTATTAAAAAGAAAAAAAAAATCTTTAAGGGTGTGCATATTCATGCAAACACATTATTGTAAGTTTTGTTTTACTTTTTTCCCTCTTTAGCCTGTTCAGATCTGCACTATAGCCGAAAGACGGCTACAGCGCGGATGTGCTCTACCAGGAGGCTGTTTATTGACGTCCTCCCCTTTCAAAGCTGGCCACGCCCCCTGAAGGGTGGCACACGCTGTGATCCCCCGAGTCAATGAGACTCGGGTAATCACAGATCCGAGTAAGGGGGTCAATCCCGGACCCTTACCACATGATCAGCTGTCAGCCAATGAAGGAGAAAAATTAACTGTTTGCAAAATGTATTAACAAAACATAAAACCGTTTTGTATTTTTTTTATTTTTTATTTTTATTAAATCTTATTTTTTAAATTTTCTTAACAAAAAATTCAAAACCCAGAGGTGATCAAAATACCACCAAAAGAAAGCTCTATTTGTGGGGAAAAAAAATGATAAAAATTAATTTGGGTACAGTGTTGTATGACCGCACAATTGTCGTTCAAAGAGTGACCGCACCGGGGGGTTTAGGTGCCCACTAAGCAAGTGGTTAAAGATTTCCGTTTGCTTTTAATTGAATTGCACAGATTATAAGTCACATTAAAAGTGGGAAAGTTCTGAAATGATTTATCGTGGCTTGATTTTTTATTTTTTTACACCTCAACTTCACTCTGGGTCTATTGAGGAAAAAGCAGAAGAAAATTGCCTTTTAGATAAAATAAAATAAAATGTCATGAGAGAGTTTAAGACGTGATAAAATATTATTCTAGTTTTATGAAATTTTATTTTAACAAAATAATGCCTTCAGCAGTTAAATACATCCAATAAAATTTTTTTATGTTTGCAAGTTAAATTATCATGGGGTAAAGCAACTTACCCAACAATGAATGAAGGATCTAGTTATGAAATAGTTCTTTTGATTATTTAGCTTTTGTCTTTTACTTACAGCAGCCCTTTAACTCCATTTTCCCATATCCATCCCATAACATTATTGGACATTTTCAATGAAGACTACATGAAAAGGGATTCATCAAGATATAGTAAACCATTGGCAACTCATCAGAACTGTGTGCAAAATAAAGAAAAATGGCGCTGCCAAACTAATATATAAAATACAGCGACCTTATAGAAATTGACCTCTAAGCTGCTGCAAATAAAATTGTGTTCCCACAATGGTAAGTGCTGTTGGAAAAAAGGTGTGCATTTTCACTGCTTAAAACAGATTGCCCAATTATATGACCAACCTCTGGTATTAAGTGAAGATAATCATAGGTGCTTAACCACTTCAATACCGGGCACTTATACACCTTCCTGCCCAGGACAATTTTCAGCTTTCAGCGCTGTCGCACTTTGAATGACAATTGCACGGTCATGCTACACTGTACCCAAACTACATTTTTATCATTCTGTTCCCACAAATAGAGCTTTCTTTTGGTGGTATTTGATCACCTCTGCATTTTTTTTTTTTTTTGCTAAACAAATAAATATATACTGAAAATTTTGAAAAAAATAAAAAAGTTTTGGTTTGGTTTCTGTTATGAAATTTTGTAAATAAGTATGTTTTCTCTTTCACTGATAAGGCAGCATCGATGAGGTGGCACATTGATAGGCGGCACTGGTGGGCACTCATAGGTGACTCTGATGGGCACTGAAAGGATGCATAGATGGGTACTTATGGGTGGCACCGATAGAGGCACTGCTGTCCACTAATGGGCATTGATACGTGGCACTGATAGGCATCTCTGGTGGCACTGGCAGTGGTAGGCATTGTCAGCGGGCACTTCTTGGCAGCTGTCTGGGCAGATGTGCATTTCCCTGGGGGTCTAGGGTGGGCATACCTGGTGGCCCAGTGTGGTGGCATCCCTGGTGGTCCTGGGCTGATAAACAATCAGCACAGACCCCCCCCCCCCACCCCCGTCAGGAGAGCCGCTGATCGTCTCTCCTCTACTCGCGTCAGACGCGAGTGAGGAAAAGCCGATCACTGGCTCTTCCTATTTACATTGTGATCAGCGGTGTCCAAAGAGTCTCCGTCAGAGACTCACTACCTAGATCAGTGTTGACACCCTGCAACAACGATCGCCTTGATGCACGCCCCCGGGCTTAATATCCTGGAGGACGTCATATGACGCCCAGTCAGGATAATGAAACCACTTTGCCACTGTCATTCTGCTATATGGTGGATGGCAAGTGGTTAAACATATTCTAACAATCTCTCATATCAAAATCATATTCATATTACTTCAACCCCTTATACACCTAAACGACATAAAAAAATCCAAAACATGAAAAACAGCAATAAAGTGAAAGTAGCACTTCCACATAATCCATGGGCTACAAATTCAAGCACGTGTCAGTGTTTAGGGCCCTTCACCCGTAAAACGCTTCACTGAAAAAAGCTTCCAGATAGTCCACAGTTTATATCCAAAAGCAAAAAAATAAATAAATAAATGAATAACTAAATAAATAAATAAAAGGGAAGGTGCATGTGTTGAGGGCTCTTCACCCTTATAAACAATGTACCCCACCACCAGCTAAAATGCTCGCTCACCTTGCAAGTGGATCTGTATATGAACGCACAGGCTTTTAGGAAAACAATCCTTCTATGGGTATGACAATCATTTGGTCTCAGCCACAAAGTATGGCTCCTAGATGCATGTGCCGACCCCAGCTGGCTGTATCTCCATACGCTCCGCCGCACATATAGAAAAACGTCTGCATATAGTGTAGTATGTTCTAACAATCACATACTACTCCTGATGTAAAATACTCACAATCGGCTAAATATGATAAACAGTTCTTCCTGTCTACATTGTAATCAGTCATGATTGGACACAGCTGATCACGCCGTAAAGAGTGTCTCTCTTTACCTAGATCAGAGTTGTGGTGTATCATATTGACACGCCGCAATAAGGGGCGCGCATCGGCTTGTTATCCTGACCACGTCATATGATGTCCAATCAGGATATCACAACCACTTTGCCGCCATCATTTTGCTATATGGCGGGCAGCAAGTGGTTAAGCACCTATGATTATGTTGACTTAATACCAGAGGTTGGTCATATAATTAGGCAATCTGTTTTAGGCTGGGTTCACACTGGAGCGATGCGGGAACGCTGCAAATCCGCGGCGTTTTCCCGCATCGCATGCCTCCCGCCGGCAGTTCACACTGCCCTATGCGGACTGCTGGGAGTGTCAGTGAAATGTTAATGACACCCCCAGATCAGTTCGCATATCGCAGTGCGATCTGCAAACTCGGACAGGAATCGGATCGCATGGTGTGAACACCCATGCCATCCGATTCTGCTGCGGACCAAAAAAAAGAGTCCCGTGCGAGTTTGCGGCGGGTGCGATGCGAATTCAGCCATACTATCTGTATGGCTGAACTCGCATCGCACAGAGATAAGATGTGATTTGCACTGCAGTGCCGTGAGAATCACATCCGGTTTTTGCTGCCGCAGCGATGTGAACCCAGCCTTAAGCAGTGCGAATTAGGGTTGCCACCTTTTCTTCAAGCCAAACCCGAACACTTCAGCGGGGCTTAGCATTTTTTTTTGTAGCATTGACTATGAGATTGTAAAATATCTGGGACACCTCTGTGTGCCCTAGGGAAGTAGCAACGCAAGCGCAGCGTTGACTTGTGGGTGTAGCCAATTGCAAATAGTGCAGGTGTGTGTAATGTACAATATAGTGTATATGTAGTGTGTAATGTTTGGTGGGGAGCCTCCCAGTGTAATTTTCCTGCAAAGCATTGGCTGTGCATGATACTTGAGCCTAAGTATGTATGCGTATTGTATGGGGGGGAGTGACTGGTCACCATAGAGCACCTTCTGCAGAGTGAATGCAATAAGGTAAGGTGGGGGGGGGGCTACTGATATAAGGGGTAACCTCTATATCAGTGCCCCTTTACCTTACTGTATTCACTGCCCCCTACATCAGTGATCCCCCTCAGACAGGCCTTGCTACGCTGTCACTGACCACCACTCAGGTCAACCATGCAGGGCTCAGTCAGATGGTCCTCTCTGAGCTCCAGCTTGGTGGCTCTCGTTTCAGTCTATATTAGACTAGGAGACTGCGCTGCCATAATACAAGAGATGATCAGAGGCTACAGACATAATACAAGAGATTGTCAGAGACTGCAAACATGCTACAGGAGATTGTAAGAAACTGCATACATGATACAAGAGATGGAGAGTGTGCGGATATGGTACAAAAGATGGTCAGAGTGTGTGTGGACATGGTACGGGAGATGGTAAGAAACTGCAGACATACTGCAGAAGATGTTAAGAAACTGCATACAATAATACAGGAGATGGTCAGAGAGTGTGCGGACATGGTACAAAAGATGGTCAGAGACTGCATACATGATACAGGAAATGATCAGAGACTGCAATCATGATACAGAAGATGGTCAGAGACTGCAGACATAGTATAGGAGATGGTCAGAGACTGCAGACATACTACAGGAGATGGTCAGAGTGTCTGAGCACATGGTACAGGGAATGGTCAGAGACTGCAGATATAGTACAGTAGATGTTAAGAAACTGCATACATGATACAGTAGATGGTCAGAAAGTGTGCGGACCTGGTACAGGAGATGGTCAGAGACTGCAGACATAGTACAGGGAATGGTCAGAGACTGCAGACATAGTACAGGGAATGGTCAGAGACTGCAGACATAGTACAGGGAATGGTCAGAGACTGCAGACATAGTACAGGAGATGGTCAGAGACTGCAAACATGATACAGAAAATGGTCAAAGACTGCAGACATGATACAGGAGATGGTCAGAGACTACAGACATGATACAGGAGATGGTCAGAGACTGCAGACATGATACAGGAGATGGTCAGAGACTGCAGACATGATACAGGAGATGGTCAGAGACTGCAGACATAATACAGGAGATGGTCAGAGACTGCATACATAATACAGGAGATGGTCAGAGTTTCTGAGCACATGGTACAGGGGATGGTAAGAGACTGCAGATATAGTACAGTAGATGTTGAGAAACTACATACATGATACAGTAGATGGTCAGAGAGTGTGCGGACGTGGTACAAAAGATGGTCAGAGACTGCATACATAATACAGGAGATGGTCAGAGACTGCATACATAATACAGGAGATGGTCAGAGTTTCTGAGCACATGGTACAGGGGATGGTAAGAGACTGCAGATATAGTACAGTAGATGTTGAGAAACTACATACATGATACAGTAGATGGTCAGAGAGCGTGCGGACGTGGTACAAAAGATGGTCAGAGACTGCAGACATAGTACAGGAGATGGTCAGAGACTGCATACATGATACAGGAGATGGTCAGAGACTGCATACATGATACAGGAGATGGTCAGAGACTGCATACATGATACAGGAGATGGTCAGAGACTGCATACATGATACAGGAGATGGTCAGAGACTGCATACATGATACAGGAGATGGTCAGAGACTGCATACATGATACAGGAGATGGTCAGAGACTGCATACATGATACAGGAGATGGTCAGAGACTGCAGACATGATACAGGAGATGGTCAGAGACTGCAGACATGATACAGGAGATGGTCAGAGACTGCAGACATGATACAGGAGATGGTCAGAGACTGCATACATGATACAGGAGATGGTCAGAGACTGCAGACATGATACAGGAGATGGTCAGAGACTGCAGACATGATACAGGAGATGGTCAGAGACTGCAGACATGATACAGGAGATGGTCAGAGACTGCATACATAATACAGGAGATGGTCAGAGTTTCTGAGCACATGGTACAGGGGATGGTAAGAGACTGCAGATATAGTACAGTAGATGTTGAGAAACTACATACATGATACAGTAGATGGTCAGAGAGCGTGCGGACGTGGTACAAAAGATGGTCAGAGACTGCAGACATAGTACAGGAGATGGTCAGAGACTGCATACATGATACAGGAGATGGTCAGAGACTGCATACATGATACAGGAGATGGTCAGAGACTGCATACATGATACAGGAGATGGTCAGAGACTGCATACATGATACAGGAGATGGTCAGAGACTGCATACATGATACAGGAGATGGTCAGAGACTGCAGACATGATACAGGAGATGGTCAGAGACTGCAGACATGATACAGGAGATGGTCAGAGACTGCAGACATGATACAGGAGATGGTCAGAGACTGCATACATGATACAGGAGATGGTCAGAGACTGCATACATGATACGGGAGATGGTCAGAGACTGCATACATGATACAGGAGATGGTCAGAGACTGCATACATGATACAGGAGATGGTCAGAGACTGCATACATGATACAGGAGATGGTCAGAGACTGCATACATGATACAGGAGATGGTCAGAGACTGCATACATGATACAGGAGATGGTCAGAGACTGCAGACATAATACAGGAGATGGTCAGAGACTGCAGACATGATACAGGAGATGGTCAGAGACTGCATACATGATACAGGAGATGGTCAGAGACTGCATACATGATACAGGAGATGGTCAGAGACTGCATACATGATACAGGAGATGGTCAGAGACTGCATACATGATACGGGAGATGGTCAGAGACTGCATACATGATACGGGAAATGATCAGAGACTGCAGACATGGTACAGGAGGTGGTCAGAGACTGCAGACATGGTACAGGAGGTGGTCAGAGACTGCAGACATGGTACAGGAGGTGGTCAGAGACTGCAGACATGGTACAGGAGGTGGTCAGAGACTGCAGACATGGTACAGGAGGTGGTCAGAGACTGCAGACATGATACAGGAGGTGGTCAGAGACTGCAGACATGGTACAGGAGGTGGTCAGAGACTGCAGACATGGTACAGGAGGTGGTCAGAGACTGCAGACATGGTACAGGAGGTGGTCAGAGACTGCAGACATGGTACAGGAGGTGGTCAGAGACTGCAGACATGGTACAGGAGGTGGTCAGAGACTGCAGACATAGTAAAGGAGATGGTCAGTGTCTGAGCACATGGTACAGGGGATGGTCAGAGACTGCAGATATAGTACAGTAGATGTTAAGAAACTGCATACATGATACAGTAGATGGTCAGAGAGTGTGCGGACCTGGTACAGGAGATGGTCAGAGACTGCAGACATAGTACAGGAGATGGTCTGAGACTGCAGACATAATACTAGGGATGAGCTCAGGTGTGTTCGCATGGAACATGTGCAGAGCCCGCCAGGAAGTCGGTGCAGCACTGCGCTAATCACAGGCAGTGAGAGGTTGCCCGATCACTGCAGCCACACATCGGGACAATGTCTCACTGCCTGTGATTAGCGCAGTGCTGCACCGACTTCCTGGCGGGCTCTGCACATGTTCCATGCAAACACACCTGAGCTCATCCCTACATACTACAGGAGACGGTCAGAGACTGCATATATAACTGGGCTGAAATTGCACCCGGGTATCATGTTAATCAAAATAGGTGAACAAAATGAGCTGCGCTAAAAACAATGAAACTAGAAAATAGTCAAACACCAAAAAACCTAATCAACCTATACCAATAAACGTAAAAACAATATTAAATTGACAGAAAAATGTGATTAGTGAATAGTATACATGAATACTAACGTATCGTCATAAAGTGAATAAAATGTATACTAGACCTAAAATGACATTAATGTGAATATTACAAAGAAAACCCCCACAATAATTAATGTAGATTGACACAAAAAAAAGGGTTATAATGTGTGCTAGATTTAAACAAATAGTATTAACTAAAATAATATTCAAAAAACCATAAAAAGTTCATATGTGATGAAAAAAATATTTTTATATAGTCCCAAAATTAATATTGGTTCTTCAAACTTGACATAAAGGTGCAAAAATATCCACAAATGCGTGTATATAAAAACAAAAAATTTTTCAAAACAATCCTCCACCAGTGAGAAGAGGGGCCGCTTACCAGAGCTTTAGATCCCAGTGTTAGTGAGATCAGTAAGGCAACAGCACAGAGGTTTCTGGGTGAACCGTCACAGGCATCCCACCATCTCCATCTCCAATATGAAGCCTCCAATCGAGAAACGAAGGTGTCGTAGATTGCTGACACCACGCTGTCTCTATCTCCAATACGAAGCCTCCAGTCCGGGAACGAAGGTATCATGGATCATATAAAAAATCAAAGACACTCGCATAGCGTAAAACCACTTGGTTTAATAAAGTAAAGTTTAAAAGATTTACACTCACATGCGTAAAGAAAAAACGATCATATAAAAACGAGCCGGCCGGACTCGTGTGCCGCCCGCACTTCCTGGTTGGGCGTAGAACGCGGAGACGTCAGAACGCCTATCTCCCTACGCGCGTTTCGTCACAAACGGACGTGTTCACGGGATGATCATGTTAATCACACATCGCGTTCCTGTGTTTTCATGGTATGAACCTGCCCTGTGAGCTGGAAACCACACTTTGCTCCACTAACTTGCCTGGGGGGGGGCACTAGTATGGGCACCTGGAGCAATTTTCCACATCTCTTGTGGGGTGCCAAGGGCCACCCCCTCTCTGGCCGGAATCATCTCTTTAATATTGGGAGGGGGATATGTGCTAAGGGGGGTGGATTTCATATCCAAGCCCCCTTGTAGCACAGTTACTTAAGTGCCCCCTAGAAGATATTCCCCCCCCCCCCATCACACAAAGTGAACTGCAGGCTAGTTCCTCCCAACCCTCTTGTTCATGCCCCCCGTCTTTGGAAGACTCACTGTGTGGATTCGTTGACAGATGAACTCAGTCCAGCAGCGTTGTCGGCAGCGTGGTGAGCCTTCTCCCCCCTCCTCCTCCTCCTACACAGGAAAACAACACAGCAGGAGGAGGAGGGGCGGGTTCAGTTATCTCCACAGCACTCTCTCTGCACTAGTCCGTGGAGCTGGGGACAGCAGGCAGACATGTTGGCAGACATGTCGGCTCTGCCCTGTCATGAAAAGTGGAGGCAATGGACCTCAGTGGCGGCGTGCGGGAACGAAGATCACCCGCACAAGCTGCAGCAGGCATTCCGTTACTATGAATTACCGGGGAAGTTAATTAGCGGGCCGCCTGTCACTGTGTAGACAAGGCACGCTGCACAGGGAGCCACCAGCGGGTCTGAATAATGTGCCCGGGTCATAGGCGGGCAGAGACCCGGACACATGTTTCAAAACCCGTACTGTCCGGGTGAATCCCGGACAGGTGGCAACCCTAGTGCGAATACACACCTTTTTTCAATCAACTTATCAGAACTCCCTTTACTAATTCTGACCAGTAACAAATGGATTTCAGTTGTTTCCCATAACTATTGCAATTTGCATTCGGTGCTTTGCAATGTTTTATTTAATAAGTCAGTAATATTTTTAAATTAACAAACCATCAGAAACAATATTACAAGATTTAATACAAGACCCAAGTAATAACCTAGTATTTCCCTGGTTTCCAGTAAAAAAAAAAAAAAAAAGATCTAAATAAAAATTTATTGAAAATATCAAAATAGCCAGCACAAAGTCTCTTGATAACACATTACACATATTTACAGTTCTCACTATCAAATAAACTTTTCCTGGGCTGCTAATGGAACAGCATTTCTTCCGGTCCCCGAGGAAGCTCAGGTGCAAATCAGTTCACATGGGAAATGGACACAGGCACAGTGTGCAGAAATTGTGAACATTATGTTTTTTTTTATCAATTCATGGGATAAAGGAGATCAGTATGACCTAAGAAGTTTGATGGCTCAATGAACTTTGCCACAACTGATAACATTTTCCAATACAGTAATGTGTAGGTAGGCTGTATCTCTAGTACAGGAAAGACTATCTTCTGGAGGAGGACTGGAAACTGTAGAAGACTCTTGTATGCCAAAGACTTGCTTATGTATATGGGCCTAGGTGCATTTGTTCAGGACCAAGAGAGAGCGAGAGAAAAGGAGAAAAAAAAACATATAGTAAGATGTGTTTGCTGCCCCAATCTAGAACCAGTCTTTACAGCAAGTGGCACATGGAAGGGGTTTATTACTCTACAAAACAACAAAACTTTCCCACCACACTTACCATTTAGCCCCGTTTAACAGTTCTTGCTTTGTGCACTGGTGTGCAGTAATATTGTAACAGGAAAGGGGCCATCCCCAAACTGTTCCCACAAAGTTGGGAGCATGAAATTGTCCAAAATGTCCTGAAAAAAAACAACCCCACACCAGAATCCCCCCCTCCACCAAATGATTTGGACCAATGCACAAATCAAGGTCCATAAAGACATGCATGAGTGAGTTTGGGGTGGAGGAACTTGACTGGTCTGCACAGAGTCCTGACCTCAACCTGACAGAACACCTTTGGGATGAATTAGAGAGGAGACTGTGAGCCAGGTCCTCTTGTCCAACATCAATGCCTGACCTCAGAAATGCACTTTTGGAAGAATGGTCAAACATTCCAATAGACACACTCCTAAACCTTGTGGACAGCCTTCCCAAAAGAGTTGAAACTGTTCTAGCTGAAAAGGGTGGGCCAACTCAATATTGAATTATAAGGACTAAGACTGGGATGCCATTAAAGTTCATGTAAAGGCAGGCATCCCAATACTTTTGACAATAGAGTATGTAACTATATAAGAGCCAGTAACAACCAAAAGGTCCCTTTCCCCACTATAACTGGCCTTCACAGCAAGGAGCACATGGAAGGGCAGACACATGAAAAACAAGTTGAGCTATGGTATGTTCTGTCTTTGTTTTTCATGTGTCTGCCCTTCCATGTGCTCCTTGCTGTGAAAGCCAGTTATAGGTGGGGGCAGGGACCTTTTGGTTGCTACTGGTGTATAATATGGTCCGGGAGCACACTGTACACCTTTGCTGCCACTGTGCTCTTGCTGGGTGTGCAGTGTGCTCCTGGTCCTTTAAGGGGGATTGGGCTTCCTCAATGGTCCACCTGCCCCTCATATATCCATTTAATGCATGTGCTTCCATTGTGGAGACACTTATAAACATAAATTCATTAGTGTTAGGAGTGCAAGCATACACAGGGTGCCGTGAAGAGGCCTTGCAGCTTATGCATGCGTTTGCAAATGTGCGCTAGCTAAACCCCCATTTTTAACGCAGACTATATAAGAGCCACAGTGGCTCCTCTGTGTACTACGGTCATAACACTATAGTTTTGAGAGTCTCCAAGTTGGAGCACATATAGCAGTGGATAAATTAAAGGGCATACGTGCCTAGAGAGGGCCCACTCCTTATTAAAAAAAGACACAATGGAAGCCCAGCAAAAGCAAAATGGCAGCAGAACGCAATCCAATGTGTTGTTTTGTAATGTGCAAAGCCCCTTCCATGTGCACCATACTGTAAAGGCTAGTTATAGATTGCGGTGGTTGCCACTTATTTGCAGTTTGTCGGCTGAATTGTGTGTATGGGACAGATTGGATGTTTTCAGATGCCAATGCGCCTTTGTTGGGCATCCATCCTGTCCCAGCACCTTTAAGAAGGAGTGGGCCCCCTTCAAGTAGACCTGCCCTTTAATTTATCCATCGACTTCAGCTGCACTGAGGACAAAGAATCCATTTCCAAAAGGTACGTGAATCTTGTAGCCCATTCATGCACAATGGGATTCTAAAGAGTGCTGTAGATATCTCTTGACATGCTCCATCTTATGCATCAATAAAGACTGATAATAGCCTACATTTCCTTTATCTTTACCCTTACTTTGTACATATGAAAAAAAAAATCTAAGCGATTATTCAGTGTCATGCTCTTTATTATACAGATAAACAGAAACAAAATGAATGCTCACCTTTTTCTAATTCTGTTCTATGAATGCATTGAATAGCTTATTAGCCATTTCGTACTTCCACCAAGCAGCTGGATACCGCTAATAGTGAGCTGCCGAAGCAACCTTGTACTTAGCCAAGACGTCCTGGGGTTCTATACAAAATGCTGCATTTCATCCAAAAGACACGTTTCCAACCAAATAATCAAAAGTGAAAACACCGTCCTTATGATTGCTGATGGAACAAAGCTCTATGGAATAATGGTTAGCTAGTGGCCTCCAAGCTCTTAATAAAAAGCAATAGAGAGATGCTTGGAAGAGCAGTCCAGCTGTGAAAGCACTAATAACATTAATACTCTCTCCTTTCTGCTGTAGAAGAGAACTATTGTTTTCAGTGGCATGGACAACAGATCTTTTGATCTGCTAGCTGAAATTAATGAATATAAAACATCATGGAATGAACTCTTTAAGCTGCATGGTACTGAGAAGTATGAATAGGCCAATAGCTAAAACGTGTCAGTCTTCTGGAGTGCTGTGCTGAATGTTCACATTGCATATTGTCTGAGAAGTACTGTAGTGTAGGCAAAGTCATGTAGGCAGGTGTTAGTGTAGAGGAAGAAGTAGTGCCTGGGAGGAGGTCATCAAGAGCCCAGGGCAAAGATTCCAAATTGTACCTTCCCTTGGGTGGAGTAGGAGTCAGGGCCAATAGCGATGTGCCAAGCACTGAGATGAAACAATTGTAATGGTTGGGACACAAGCTAAAAAATGTGTGCCAATGGTTGGGACACAAGCTAAAATGGTGCCAATGGTTGGGACACAAGCTAAAATAGTGCCAATGGTTGGGGCACGAGCTAAAATAGTGCCAATGGTTGGGGCACGAGCTAAAATAGTGCCAATGGTTGGGGCACGAGCTAAAATAGTGCCAATGGTTGGGGCACGAGCTAAAATAGTGCCAATGGTTGGGGCACGAGCTAAAATAGTGCCAATGGTTGGGGCACGAGCTAAAATAGTGCCAATGGTTGAGGCACAAGCTAAAATAGTGCCAATGGTTGGGGCACAAGCTAAAATAGTGCCAATGGTTGGGGCACAAGCTAAAATAGTGCCAATGGTTGGGGCACAAGCTAAAATAGTGCCAATGGTTGGGGCACAAGCTAAAATAGTGCCAATGGTTGGGGCACGAGCTAAAATAGTGCCAATGGTTGGGGCACACCACAACAAACTGAAGTGTATAATAGAGATTCACATCTGGAAAAACAAAATGTCTCAGTGTCAGCGGTGTCACTGGAAGGAAACAAAATGTCTAAATTGGCATTTGCGTCAGTGGTATACAGAAAGGGAGGGGAGCAGTGGCGGCCCATGTATTGTGGGTAAGCAGGCGCCGCCTCCATTAACACCTCCGCCGCTTTCTCTAACCATGTGCCCGGCCCCTTTCAGGACGCCGGACACATGAATTACTATGGTGGGGGATAGTCGGGTGTGGTGTGTATTTTGAAGCACTTGATTAGAGCCAGAGGCTCCAACAGGCTTTAAAATAGGGTGGGCGTGGGGCACAGAGCACTGCGTCCCAATCCTACCCTGTTGTGCGATGATAGCAAATTAATTTTTCGCTATGGTCACACTACAGTTCCTCCTTGCCAATCAGGAGGCAGGTCTGCGAGACCTGTTTCCCGATTGGCCAAAGCGATCCTATTGGATGCCTAGTGCTTTGGCGGAAGAGGAGACATACAGGGGAGGAAACCTGGAGGAGCGGACACCGGAGCCGCTGCTGCCTGCACTGTAGGAGGACAGCCTCGTCACTGCAAGAAAGTCCCGCCACACAGTGGGCAAGTGCCGTGGGTGGCACGGTGGGTGGCGCTGGTGGTCATTGCATCCAAAAGGAGAACCCACCAGCTGCCACTGGAGGGGAGCTGGAGGTTAGTGGGATCTGTGAGTACATTTGCACAATACAGGCCTGAAAATGTATACAATACAGATCTCTAAGTGCAGAGAACAGAATTTGTATTAATGTTCAGCAAATCACAATAAGACTGGCGGGAAGGTGCCCGACCATTGAACACTCACAGAATGCAACATCGGTAAGCAGCAGGGCAGATCTCAGCTGTGCCGACAGCATTTGTCTTGAGGGGTGTAATGCGGTCTGGCCAGTCCAAATAGGGAGGTGTCCAGGAAGGATTGAGTGTCCCTACCCTTTCCCTACCAGTCTGTAACCTCTCCCTTCCACCAATCACTGTCCCTGTCAGACTGTTGACCCGCCCCTACGCTACCCACATGCAAAATGCAGCCTGAGAGCCAGGGCCCTAAATAGGTTCTGCCTGTCCTAAGATGGCTTCTAAAGTCACATAGAGTGGCAGCATCCAATCAGACAGCTTCCCCAGTGACCCAGCTAATCATAGAGAAACCATGTTCCTCATGACTTCCTCTCCAACTGCAATGTCGCTGCAGTCAAGGGCCACATACAGTGGAGAAAATAGACTGCACCTACCTAGAGTCCTATTAATAAACAGTCTGCCTCTATTAGCCTTGTCTTCTTGTCCAACCCTAAGTTTAGATAGCCTCCGAGAAGCCTGTCTGTCACTGGGAGAGAGTGCTTACGTGGCTGGCTGTCTCTTGGTCTGACCTGAGGGGACAGCTGTCTTCTCTCCTGGCCAGGTTCAGATTTTGCATCACTGAAAAGGGGGTAGGCCAGGGATGTTACAGTGCAGCATGGCTGTGTATGGGGTGTGCAAAGCAGGGCATCTGCATCAGTGAGTGAGTCACCCACACTTAAAAAGAGGTGTGTTCTCAGTGAGCACCATCATGTCTTCCGCCCAGTGTTGGCTGTTATTGAAGGGAGGAAAAAACAGAATCCTTCCCCCAACGGTGCAGATATTGAGGCAACAGCTCTTGGTCCAACCTGGAGGGACAGCAGTCCTCTCTAACAGGAGTGGCACTGCTCATCACTCCTGTTCGTGAGGCAGCTGGGGAATTGAGTAGCAAGCTCCCAGTGACCCTCCCCCTTCATAAAAATAGTGTGCCCAGGGCACATGCATGTGCCTTCTAGACCCCCCCAATATTTACCCTGGCTGCTGTCAGTATAGCAGGGACAGAAGTTGATGCAGTGAATATAGAATCACTTCCAACTTCTGTGGTAAACAAAGTGGTCACATGACCACTGTTGTTCACTACTTGGTGCCAGAGGACACGGTGGTTCACTACTTGGTGCCAGGGTTGTATATGCCCCCTTTTCACATTCACATGCCTGCCACGATCATCTAGGACAGCCAGTTCATTCCAAAAACGTTCCATTCTCCTGGCAGGTCTGGCTCCTAGATGCATGACAGCTGCTGCCAACATTGGCTTCCACCCATGACAGACATTGGGTTCCCTCCACAATCCAGCTGCACTTCTCCCACTTTTATGAAAGTGTATGATTATTGTTTTCAATAAATGCTATGATAGGTAACCAAAGTTAGTAAATCTATGTTCTCTACAGATTGCTGAGGGTCCTCCCTGGTCTGACGTACCCAAGCTGCGGAGCTTGTGATCCATCCATCCATCCATTCACTCAGCAATTCTTTATGTGTTTCAGCTGCAGAACTCTCGGATCCATCCTTCCATTCATTTACTCATCCATCCATCCATCCATCCATCCCTGATATGTTCACCTCAGGCTGTCATTGCCTTGTACGATCATCATGTGATTTCATTCATTCTGCAACAGCATCCCTTGGATTAAGTACTTTTTATACCTTTTCATATTTAGAAGACTTGTTTGGTGATTCTTACCAGTATTTCTTTTGCATGTGTTTGGAACTAAACGCTGTGAGATTTAATCTATTTAATGGTGCCAGAGAACAGCCTGGCAAAAGGACCAATGTGTACCCTGACACAGACTCTTGGTGCCACCTTGGGAGAGCTTGAGCCTCATTGGACACAATTCTCTTGAGATTTGGGAGGTCATCTTGGATTCAAAAGGAGTTACTAATAGACCCTGTTGGATCACCCGAGTAAAGCTACAGTGTGGGAAGTTTAGAGACTCACTTGTGAAGGAGAACACTAGTAGTAGCGATAGCATAGACACACTCGTGGACACCTCTGGATAAGCCTTTGCAGCTTTCTTATCTGATGCAATTTTGTGCACCAAACTGACTAAAATAGCACCCTTTAAAAAAGGAAACCACCTCTGAGAAGCCTCACGGGTACATGCTTTTAAAAAAAATAATAAAGCCTTAGTGTACAGAGTTGAACCTGGTTGGCCTCGCCCAACACATATTCCACTTCACTTAAAAGAAAAACAGAAACCCTGTCTTTGAAAAAGTAAAACAAAGTCTATGTAGGCTTCGCATGTCTAAAGCCATGCACGCATGCACGCACACACAAAATCGGATTTTCCGCAGACAAAACCTCTGACTTTTGTCTGAAGGGCGTTGGCCACGAACTTGTCTTGCATACTAACGGCAAGGAATTGTCAGCCAACAAACGTAGTACTACGTACCACGTGGTTTTTCAGCTCTCTAGCTCCACCCTTTGGGCTCCTTCTGCTAAATTTGTGTTTTTTAGTGGTGAGTGTTGATTCACGCTTTTCATTTTGCACTTTTAGTTCATTTCTGAGCGGCCGTTCGTTAACCAGCCATGTTGTGGAATCGGACGAGATGACATGTTATTTATTATTGGCATTGGAGTTATTGCTTTGACCCAAGTCCAGTCACAGGAGGATGAGACATTTTTGGACCAAAAATTGGTTTCTTTATTAATCGTGACCAATTATGCCATATGCCTTTGCTGCGGGAGCTCCAGGAGAATAATTCAGATGTTTTTCAGCATTATCTCCGGCTGATGGACCCCTGCTTTCATCAACTCTTGGCATTATTGACCCCTATATTAAGAAGCAGGACACATGCATGAGGATTTTATTTTATTTTTTGGTTGAATAATAATGAGTTGATTTGAAATATTTTCGGATGCATGGAATACACTTTTTGGTTAAGTTCTATTGGCAGATAGCAGATCTAATTTTATTTGTTTTCTTTTTTTAATGCACAATAAAAAAAAAAATGTGGAGAAGACTTGGCTATGTGTTTTACTTCAAATGACAGTTTGGGATTAGGCAGTTACATTTTAAAAAATTACAATGTAAAATTAACAAGGGACACTAACATAGCTTTATCTTTGATATCAAAAGCTACGGGATAATGGTGTTGTGGTAACTTGCACTAAAAAAAAAAAAAAAAAAAAAAAACCACACACACAACAGCATAATATTATTATTCTTGATACCAGCAGAAAAAAAGAAGCCTTTGAAAATTAGTTTGCCATAACTCCGTCAGTATCACCAGCAAAGCAGCTTCATTATTATCCCAATATAGAAGAAGAGAATGTGCGCTGCATTTCGAGATTTCATAATTTGCCGCGTCACGAATGTTAAGTCTCCATTACGAACGCTAGTTTACAAGACCGACCGCTTCTGGCTCGTCCTTGCTTCTGAGCATGCGCGTTTGTACTTTGGACTTTTGTCCAACGGAATTGTGTATACACACACACACACTCGGAAAATCCGACAACACACATTTGTCCCCGGAAAATTTTAAAGCTTGCCATCCAACATTTGTCCACTGAAAATCCGACAACAATTGTCCGATGGAGCATACAAACAGTCGGATTTTCCACCAATGGCCTGTCATCACACATTTCCCATCGGAAAATCTTATTGTGTGTACGAGGCTTTCGGCCTATATCATGTTAACAAAATTTGTCACTGGGAACAACTTCTAAGGAAAAGAACTGCTAAGACCCCATTCTTCTGTGGTGTTTCTCCCTCACTGACAGAACAAGTGAAGTGCCATCACCATGCTCTCATTAGCATGAGATTCTGCAGTGTTCCAGCCAGTGAGAAAATGACTTCCATTACCAGGTGAACAGAAGTCCACAGATAATCACCTTCACCTTCCAGCAATGTGACCATTATATCCCTCACTGGTCACTGACATCTTCATCTGGGGTTCTTCCAGATGCTGGGTCTTGGGCCACTTGATTGGCTGGGAGAATCATTTGACTCCCGCGCATGCCCACAAAAGATATTCATTCTGGCACCACCATGGTGTGTACCTTAGTGCACATTTATAGGAAGATTGCGAACAGGCAGGTAAGTGTTCCTTGAAGATGACAGTGCTACCATGTTATCACAAATCATACATGGATTAAATGCTCTTGTGCAGTTGTATATGCTATATTATTTTGTCCTACAAAAGTAGAATTAACCTTTAAATTTAGCAGAGCCATGCACAATCACATCAATAATTCGCAGAGAGCTGTCAATGAAAAAAAAAAAAACGTCAATTTCCCATCTGCCACGCAATAGTTCTCATTGGATCAGAAGTGCAGGGATGTCGCTTTACTTTTAATCCATTAATACTTCCTAGAGCAGTGATTCTCAACCAGGGTTCCTCCAGAGGTTGCTAGGGGTTCCTTTAGCATTGGGCCATTTATGCCTCTTGGATAAGTTCCCACTCACACCATTGATCTTTTTAGCTATCTGTAAGGAGGTAATTCTTCCCAATGACCACAAGTGTAAGGACCATTCTTCCCACTGACCATCACACTAATGTATCATGAGTTGTAGATTTCAAATTTTTAGGAGGGTGTCCCGGAGACCGGAGAACTATTTCAAGGGTTCCTCTGTGCGGAAAAGGTTGAGAAAGGCTGTCCTAGAGGCTCCATAAATGAAGGTTACGAAACCGTCTGCAGGAGCCAGAGAATTGCATTCGTCGATCCTCTGATCACAGTCACAATTTCTTTCAGGCTCCAATTTGAAAAATTATAAAATGCAAATTTTTGCTTCACTGTTGTAGGTGTGGCGAGGAGCAGCGTGATTACCTCATCTCTCACTGCCTGCCCCTCATCACTGCTCTCACTAAATGGACCAGTGCCGTCAGCCTGCCACCAATGCAGCGTCAATGCACATTTGGTGGCACTGGCTGGCATGGCAAGTGACAAACCACATCTAGCGGCCAGTGACATGGCAAGTGACAATCTGAAAATGGTGGTAAGAGATGTGGCGATGTGCAAATAGTGGCAGGTGACGGGACAATCCACATCTGCTACCAGGTGACGGTGGCAATCCACATCTAGTGACAGGTGACAGTGGCAAGTAACATGCTCAGGGCTCCCACTGATCTTTTGCATACCTAGCAACGCCCCTGATGGATGCTTTTTTATAATAGATGGAATTTTCTTTTAAAAGTGCAATATCACTATAAACGGGAAGTTCCTCTTCAACACCTCCTTCCTCCCCACCCCCCTCCCACTTTTAGAATTTTAGCAGGTACTCACTCCTACATCTACTCTGACTGCCTAGGTTATCAGAGCGGCAGGCGCCCCCCCCCCCCCCACTCCTCCATACAACCTTCTGGGAGATCATGCGGGATCATTCACATTCGCAGTGCGGCTCACATATGCGCAGTGGAAAGCCGCTTGTGAAGACGCAAGGAGTCACAGCCGCCTTCCCTTCATAAACATGCCGTTCCCAGGCCCGAAGACCAGGCAAAGAACTAGCGAAGGGGAGAACGGCGCTGGATCCTTGGACAGGCGAGTGTCTTTTTTTTTTTTTTTTTTTTTTTTAAAGTAAGCAGGTACAGCATTTGTAGCTGCTGACTTCATTCGCTTTGTTAGCTCTGGTTCACACTGGAGCGTTTTGACATGCGATTTAACATGTCAAATCTGCGGCAATTGTCTAAATGGCACCATCCTAATTGGTGCGATGCCACATCTGCGTCGTTGCACCGATTTAAAAAAAATAAAAATAATATAATAGTACCTGTACTACTTTTTGCAATTTTGGGTTGTGATTTACATTGACATCTGTGCAGAAACCTGTGTCGGGACATGCAGGAGTGAACTCGCACGGCTTTATTCCCGCAGCTTAGCGTGAACCTGGGCTTCAAGCTGTTTTCACACTAAGGAGTTTTTCAATCGCTTTTGCATTTAACCACTTAAAGATCAGGCCTTGTTCAGACAATTGTTGTAAAAAAATAAATATTTATATATTTTAGTAGAGACCCTAGAGAATAAAATGGTGGTTGTTGCAATATTATGTCACACTGTATTAGTGCAGCGATCTTTCAACTTTTTTTGGGCAAAATATACACTTTTTTTGCGGTCACGATTTACATATGCTTTCATTTCTGCACGCAAGCATCGAGGGATCATCAGCTTTGCCCTGTTCAGTTCCTCATTATACAAGCTAGCTTCTGTCCGTCCTTCCAGCACACTCCAACTTCTCTCTAGCTGCCTGCTAGCACACTCACCTTAAGCCAACATCCACATTGGGGCGATTTGACATGTCAAATCGCAGCCTATTGCCGGCAATCCCAATCAGTCCAATGCCGTACCGATTCCTAAAAAAAACGTAATTCCTGCACTACTTTTGGCGACTTCAGGGGCGATTTTAATAGACATCTGTGCATGAACCCGCACTGATGTCTTTTACTGCGCCCCCCAAATTCACACTGAAATGTGGGTTTGAAATTTGCCGGTTCAGCTGAACTCAAACCCGCCTTAATGTGAACAAGGGTCTACCTAGTTTTACTCAAACCCTTTCACCAGCTATGTGAATTATTAAAACTGCAACAAACCAGCAGTTTGTCCATAGCCGCCAGAATCCTTAGCTCATTGAGTCCTCCTTCATACTGAACACGGCTATGAAATTGCACAGTTTCAAAGCCACGACTTCGGGTGTGACTTGAAAGAAATCTATGCGGCATCATGCACAGATGTCTATTGAAGTTTCACCCGAAACTGCCAAAGGTAGTGCAGGAACTAATTTTGCAAATCGGTGTGGTGCCGCGGAGTCGTCGTCGTCGCACCATTTGGAACGGTGACATTGCTGGGAATAGGCTTGCGACTTGACCTGTCAAATCGCTTCAAAGCGAAAGAGGGCTGAAAGCCAGAACTTCTGCTTGCTAAGCTCCGGTTGCAAAACAAGTCCAGCAATAACAATGTAAACCCCAGACTGCTAGATTTCTATTGCACACGATACAGCTGATAAATAAATAAGTGCCGCGATAAGCCGTGCATTGAGGAAGGCATGTAATGGAGCTGACATCACTCCCTACCTGTCTGATGTCTTGCTACGGAGAGGATCTGATTCATAATGTGGTTTGTAGTGAGCAGAGGAGCACAGGTGTCCGCTAATTACTGTCAGGTGGTCACAAAATCCAATCACTTATATCATGGGCTAGTCTGTCGGTTGTGTTCAAACCTATCTGTTTTTACACACATGCATTTTCCTTAGTGAATCCTGGTTCACACCGGTGCACTGTGCGATATCGCATGTGATTCACACAGCACTGCAAATCACATGCGATGTCTGTGCGATGCGATTGCAGCCAAACGGATAGTATGGCTGAATTTGCATCGCACTCAAACTAAACTCGCACAGGACCCTTTTTTCACACCTATGTGATCCGATTCATGTCAGAACTGACAGTTCGCACTGCGATATGCAAACTGATTTGAGGCTGTCATTAACTTTGTATTGACACTCCCAGCAGTTCGCATAGTGCAGTGTGAACTGCCTTTGCGGGTCAGGTGCAATGCGCAGTGGATTTGCAGGGTTCTCGCATCGCACTAATGTGAACTAAGCCTGACCGTTCGTACCAGAACGCATTCTGGTATGAACAGTCAGAACACACTGCCATTGCAATCTGCTGCAGGTACTTTTACATTGTTAACCACTTGCCGCCACCCCACCATCAAATGATGGCAGGGCGGTGCGTCTCTCATTCTGGGTGGATGTATTAACCGGTTCCTGACCAGCGCATGCCGATGTACGTCGGCAGAATGGCACGGGCAGGCATATTGGCCTACAGGTACGTCCAATCTCTAATGCCGCCCTGCCATCGCATGCGTGCCGCCGGTGGCGTGCTCGCGTGCTGGTCGGGACCCCCATGAGACCGGTCGTGGGTCCTGCGGACTCGATCCCCGTGGGCATACCCGCGATCGTCTCACAGGGCAGCTGAACGGAGAGATGCCATTGTAAACAGCATCTCCCCGTTCTGCCTAGCAACTAGTGACGCTGATCTCTGCTCCATGTGATTGGAGCAGAGATCAGTGTTCACTAAATGAAAGCCCAACCCCCCCACAGTTAGTAACACACCCCTAGGAGCACTTAACCCCTACACTGCTACCCACTGGTTAACCCCTTAACTGCCAGTGTTATTTACACAGGAATCACTGCATTTATATAGCAGTGATTGCTGTATAAATGACAATGGTCCCAAAAATGTGTCAAAAATGTCCGATGTGTCCGCCATAATGTCGCAGTCACAATAAAAATTGCTGATTGCCTCCATTACTAGTAAAAAAATTATATTAATAAAAATGCCATAAAACTATCCCCTATTTTGTAAACGCTATAACTTTTGCGCAAACCAATCAATCGCTTATTGCAATTTTTTTTTTTTTTACCAAAAATATGTAGAAGAATACGTATTGGCCTAAACTGAGGGAAAAAAAAGTTTTTTTTTATATATTTTTGGGGGATATTTATTATAACAAAAAGTAAAAAATAATGAATTTTTTTCAAAATTGACGCTCTATTTTTGTTTATAGCGCAAAAAATAAAAACCGCAGAGGTGATAAAATACCACCAAAAGAAAGCTCTATTTGTGGGAAAAAAAGGACGTCAATTTTGTTTGGGAGCCACGTCGCATGACCGCGCAATTGTCAGTTAAAGCGTCGCAGTGCCGAATTGCAAAAAGTGGTCTGGTCTTTGACCAGCAAAATGGTGCGGGGCTGAAGTGGATATATGACGGCCCTCCAGAAGGGATGCGCATTGCAGCAATCGGTGGTGTGGCGCATCAGTCTGACACACCACTACACTGATCTCGGTAAAGAGTCTCTAATGGAGACTCTACTACGTGATGAGCCATGTCCAATCACAGCTGATCACTATGTAAACAGGAAGAGCTGTTGATCGGCTTTTCCTCACTCATATCTGTCAGACGCGAGTAGAGGAGAGCCGATCAGCTGCTCTCCTGACAGTGGCGTTTGTGCTGAATGTTTATCAGCACAGCCCAGCCTCAGATGCCTGCCCAGGACCACCAGGATGCCGCCAGGACAACCAGGGATTGCCACCACACTGGACCACTATGTATGCCACCCTAGACCACCAGAGCTGCCAATCGGTGCCCATCCCCAATGCCTGCCAGCGCCATCAGTGATGCCTATCAATGCCAGCAGTGCCACCCATAAGTACCCATAAGTGCCCACCAGTGCCACCCATGAGTGCCACCTATCAATGCCCATCAGTGCTGCATATCAGTGCCACCTACCAGTGTCCATCAGTGCCCATCGGTGTCACCTCATCAGTGCCGCCTTATCAGTGTCCATCAGTGAAGGAGAAGACTTTAGTTGCGCACAGCAGTTTTTTAAAATACATATATTTTGCTAATAAATAACATTATATGAAGATTAATAACAATAGTCTCCCTTTACATCAGAGTCCACAGAGTTCCCCTTTTACATCTGAACTCGCAGTGTTCCCTTTCACTGTCAGGGGGGACTTTGCAGACTCTCAGGGCTGGTGCAGGTATTTTTGACACCCTAGGCGAAACATAATTTCGCCCCCCATTGGCTCCACCCCTGACTCCACCCCCTTTGCCCTGCCCATGTGACAGAAGGCGCCGCTATACAAGCTCTTCTTCCTCTAGCTCTGGCTCCAGTGCTGCGCTGCGCTTCTAATTACACTACCGGTCGGACGGATCAGCTGCCTGAGACTAGAGTTAGTTACATGCTGCAGCCTGCAGAGCATGCAGACGCGGAGGGAAACCAGTGGCCGGGCGCCCCTAGGCAGCAGTGCGCCCTAGGCGGCTGCCTAGTTTGCCTAGTGGTAGCACCAGCCCTGCATACTCTGATGTAAGGGAGAACTCAGGGGTCTCTAAAAAGGGATAAGGGATGCTCTGGGAACCCTGATTTAAGGTGGAACACTGAGAACTCTGATGTACGGAAAGAACTCTGATGTACTCTGGTGTAAAGGGGTAGTCTGATGTAAGGGTTGCTCTGAGAACCCGGATATACCTTAGTGTACTCACTCAGAGGCAGGAGGAGAGGGGAGAGACTTCAGTCACAGACAGGGATGGATGGTGAGCTCACCCCTTGGCAGTCAGCACTTCTCATCCAAATGTATCTGATGTTTCTTTACTTCAAATTACCAGCCCCCACTCTCCTTTTCTGAGGCACAGCCCTGGGGATTGGAGTGTGGGCAGACACAGAGAGGTAGGGCTGGGAGGAAGAGGTGCAGATCGGAGAGGTGTTTGCGGAGTGAGGACATGTCTGCCGGTGAGGGGCCCCTGTGCAATGCACGGAACGTTTGTCTGGGGGGGATTTGTTCGCTCTGCAAACACATTATCGGTTTAGCGGATGTGTGCTCTTGTCAACCCTGTATGCCTGATCAACATATTAGGGGTGCCATGACGTACACCTGTCCCATCCACAAGGAACTCTAGTATAAGGATTCCTACCAGCGGAATTGTAGTCATCGTTCATTGGTTTTGTATGGTTCGTGTCATTGAAAGCATTTAGTCGGTTTTCACACAGTCTTGTGCAGAGCCAAATGTTCCTTTTTCTCACGGAAGGCATGGCTCTGCACCTGATCATTTGCACACGTCACTGCTAGTCTGTTTGAATGTATACATGTCTGTGATTGGTTCTTTTGAAAGAATACAAATGTCTGATTGGCTGTCTGTGAAGACACCACCTTCTTTTATTACTCATGTCGTTGTTTGTATTAATGAACCCTGTTGGAAGGCTTCCCTATATTGTCACATCCTTATATGGTCATTTCCTGTGAGGTCACAAACTTTGTAGGAGGCGTTTGGCATTTGGAGGCACACCCTCAAGTTTGGGACTTCCTGTTGATATGTAAATAAAAGCAGAGGTACGGCTCAGTGATGAGAGAGTGATGCTAAGATGAGGACATAAGAATGTGGTAATGTCTGTTTATGTCAGGGCTGGCTTAGCCCTTCCTCCTCTGGGCTGGCCGCTCAGCTGTCGGCTAATTGCCAGCTTTCTTCTCTCTCCACAGTTACCAGCTGTTCCCGGTGATGCTCGTCTGACCTGCCTATTTAAAGCCTTCCAGCTAATTTCTCCATTGCCTTCACGTTGGTCACATCCCAAGGACCCATCTCCTGCTGTTTGTTTCAAGACTGGATTGCTGACTTCCCTCCTGGCTTCCCTCCTGGATTCTTATCCTGCTTGCAGTTGCTCTCCTTGGATCCCTAAATTCTGGACTGGCTGATTACCCGATCTGGTTTATGAACTTTGGACTGGCTGACTACCCGATCAGGCTACTGGACTCTGGCTATGCTTGACTACGCTTTTTTCTATTTACCTTTTTATTTTTATTATTAATAAACAAGTGTGATTTGATTGTACTTCTGTCTCAGTCTGTTTCATGGTTCCTGACAGTTTACTGGGGAACGATGAGAGTGAGGTGAGAGTAGATAGGCCTCTGGGTGTTAAGTCTAGGTTCACATATATGCAGTTGCGGCTGATGCGTTTTTCAGGCACGTTTTGAGATGCGTTTTTACACCCGCATTTTTTATGCGTTTTGCGTGCACTTTTCATGTATTTTGAAAAACACTGTATATAGCTGATTGCTAAGGAGCGTGCTGGGAACCTGGCTGCTGCATCCTTAACAGTCAGTAACAAAAAGCTGGTTCCCCACTCACAGCTGAATGTAAAAAAAAAGAATGCGCAGCTAAAAAATAAAAAATGGCTTGGGATCACCCCAAATGCATACCAGGCCCTTACCCGAGCATGCAGCCTGGAACGTCAGGAAAGGACAGGCACTTTTTTGCCAAGGGTGGGGATCAGGGGCGGCCCGTCCTTTAAGGGCACATAGGCGCCGCCCCCCTATCCATCCACTGTCTCCCCTATCCATGCTTCCGGCCCCTTTCAGGACACCAGCTCATGGATTCCAAGGCAGAGGGGTAATTTTTTTTTAAGCACCTATTAGGCTTCAATATAGGTGGGCTCGGGTCACCAATGGTGGGGAGACCAGCAGACTTACGCCTCATTCACATGGGCGTGTATGCGGACTGCAGCGTGGTGCAATATAAAACTTATATTGAAATAAGGCAGCAACAGTCCACAGGCTCCAGTCAAACCAACAGCGTCTGTTGAGAGAGGAGAGAATACGGCCTAACCATCTCCTGCCCAATTGGGAAGGTATCCAGTGAGATGCACCCCTAAGCTTTCCCTTCTTGTCAGGAACCTTTCAATATCACTAGTACTGTCCCCGCTGACACGGCGGCCGGCTTCCCGGTCTTCTCCTTAGCAACCAGCTATATACAGGGTTTTTAAAGCGGAAATTTTAAAAAGAAATGCAAAATGCATTAAACGCATCAAAAGTAGTGTAGTATTAGTAGTAGTGTGGATGGCTTTACTTTAGTGCCCCCAGCTCCACTCTGGCCCTAGTCCTCAGGCCTTTGCACTGCCTCTTGCAGTCACATGTTCTGGCTGCCTCCTGCAGCCCCTCTGACTCCTGCAGACCTCCTGTCTCTCTGGGTGTGGAACAGTCTCCAACTGGGAGCCATGAGGTCTTCCCATACCCTCATAAGTGCTGTGCTCATCTGAGCACACGCCCTGCTGGTAATCTACAAAGTCTGGACACAGGGTTGGAGATCCTGTCCCACCCAAGACACTATGGAATCTCCAAACTACAGAGCCCCATTACCGAATACCAAAACCTGGAGAAAGCTGCAAAAGCAGTTTTCTCCAGTCCACATGTATGCTCTGTAGCCTTGCACCAAGCAAACCCTGTGTCCCCCAAACTATCAATTTTACCTTGACAGCATTGCCTACTGTCACAATGCATAGATGTGAACATGCACCATAGGAAACCATGTTAATTGGACTGTGGTGTGTGTCTGCAAATGCACTAAAAAAAAAGCCCATAGGTGTGAACGTAGGGTAAGAACACATAGTTGTGGCATGGCGGTGTGGGTTTTTATAGGTGAGGAGGGGACATAATGCCTCCTCGTTGCCCATCAAGCACCCGCAAGTGTAAAGGAGCCCTTATGGCACAAGGCAGAGCTTGATGCCTTAGCATCCCAGACTTTGTCATGTTAAAGGTGCGGTGTTCTCCTAATCTTATTCCATCACCTACTTTTAGAAGCAAGAATTTTGAAATCTGGTGTTTTTATAAAATCTTTGTATTTTCGGCTGTGTAGTCTTTCCTCCACTTTCTGTTGGTATTTTTGCAGTTCATTTTCGTGTTGAAGGAGGAATGATTCTGTTAGAAACTAATGGGCCTTGTCAGAATTATCTCAGTCAGGGAAAAACTGTCTCAGTCAGTTTCCCATTAGCAGAGCATGACGATCTTCATTTCATAGTATAACATGAGCTAAAAAATATCTGCAAAAAGAAGTGGTCGCCAGGGGCAACACAGGTACTTTCATTTTGCAAACAATTAAAAAAAAATTGCCCACAGCAATAAATCTGATTCTTCTTTTCTTTGTTTTCCTTTTTATAACCTGCTCTAAAACACTGAAGTAAAATGATTGCTATGCCCAGCACAAAACTTTTAAAACTGTAGTTTCAGTATGATTTTTCTTGCACTGGCGTAGCCAATGAATACAAGGCTTTCTCTGATTGGGTGAGGTGGAGCGGTGGGAAGGTAGCGACACAATCTCCACCTCATTCAATCACACCAGGCTGGTTTGTAGCAGTAAGTCTAATGCGTGGGCGTTATGCCGCATGGTAAGGTGTAGCCAGGTTTACTAGTGGTTTCAAAGGTTTTTCCTGGAAAAGAAACAACGAAACCGCGCTCTTACATCATAAATTACATATCACCATGGTGAATAAACAAATAAATAAATCTTCATTTAAATTATAAAAGATACATAAAAATTGTGAAGTTCATGTATAGATCCCACACGTGAACAACGTCCCCAGTGAGTATAGGAAAGGTTCCTCTCCACCAGCATGCAGACACACTACGCACTCACCAGACTTAATTCACCCCTATTACAGGAAGTCAAATTGTGCATATGAGAAAATTTAAGATGTCATACATGAGGTCACAGGAATGAATCCAAGCTGCTGCTGTTATCCATTCAATATAGATAGATAGATAGATAGATAGATAGATAGATAGATAGATAGCTTATTCAATGCTCCGGTGTTGCCATATTGATATGGGAAAGAACACTCTAATGGTGCAGTAGGTCATATTTATTTAACAAAGAAGGTTGTATTGCACTTACATCAAAGAAGACATGGACCAGCATGTATTGTATAGGAATCGCCTAATTGCCCTCCACCTGCGTTGCTGCTGACCATAAATTACGTTTCTCAAACACCACCCAAAGCCGTTTCGTCAGCCTACGTCTGACATCTTAACGGGGCCCCTGAACACCGGCGTTGGGTGGTGTTTGAGATACGTCATACAACCTTCTTTTTTAAATAAATTATTTTAAATACTGCACAATAAGAGTGCTCTTTCCTCTCCCTCTCTATATGGCAACACTGGAGCTTTGAATACAATATATATATATATATATATATATATATATATATATATTGAATGGAGGACAGCAGCGGTTTGGATTCACTTCTGTGACCTCATGTATGACATACCCTGAAAATAAGACCTAGCATGATTTTCAGGGATGGCTGCAATATAAGCCCTACCCCAAAGATAATCCCTAGCTAAAGCAGAGTTCCACCCAAAAGTGGAACTTCCGCTCACCTGTCTCCTACCCCCCGGAGGAGGGAGGGGGGAGTGGGTACCTTTTTTTGATAGGTATCATGTCCAGACTTTCGCCGGACCTCGCCGTGGTGAGGTACGTTAGAGGTCGGGCTCCCTCTTCCTCCCTCTTCCTTCCCCCGCCACTGGGCCAGTAAGAGTGCAGAGAGCGCATGCGCAGTAGCGACCCAGCCGTGAAGGCACAGTGCTTCACTGCCAAGTTCCCTTTTTGGCAATGGAGACGGCAGCACCCGACAGGTGATGGAAACATCAGCTGTGGTGCCAACATCGCTGGACTCCAGGACAGGTAAGTGTCCTAATATTAAAAGTCAGCAACTACAGTATGTGAGGCTACTGGCTTTTCATTTTTGGAGGGGAGGGTGGAACTCCGCTTTAAAGTCCCTGTAATCTGTTTTGTAAACAGATTATATAATGTGCAGTGTGATTCCTTGTGTAACTTTGTACAAAATACCTTATATACAGGTGCTTACGTGACCCACTGGAGATCTCCTCCTCTTCTCCCGGCTGATATCAGAGGCCCATCAGTCTGCAATGTTCGGAGCGGGCTGACGTCAGCGGCCCCTCAGTTTGCAGTGTTTGAAGCGGGCTGATGTCAGCGGCCCCTCAGTCTGCAGTGCTCGGAGCGGGCTGACATCAGCGGCCCCTCAGTCTGCAGTGCTCGGAGCGGGCTGACATCAGCGGCCCCTCAGTCTGCAGTGGTCGGAGCAGGCTGACATCAGCGGCCCCTCAGTCTGCAGTGCTCGGAGCGGGCTGACATCAGCGGCCCTTCAGTGTGCAGTGCTCGCAGCGGGCTGATAGCAGGGATCTCGGGCCCCTCCGTCTGCAGTATTTGGATCGGGTAGGTAGAGCTCCAGCAGATCACGTGAGCTCTCAGTGGCACTGTAAAAAAGGTATTTGCCACAATAAAGTTATACAAGGAGACACACTGCACATTATATAATATTATATTACAGAAGATTTTTCCCCTTAATGACCATGCTATTTTTTGCCATACGGCACTACATCGCTTTCAGACCCCTTTCACACTGGAGCATTTTGCAGGCGCTATAGCGTTAAAAATAGTGCCTGCAAAACACCCTAAAATAGTTGCTCCATTCACTCCAGTGTGAAAGCCCGAGGCCTTTCACACTGGAGCGGTGCATTGGCAGGGCGTCAGAAAAAGTCCTGCCAGCAGCTTCTCTGGAGCGGTGAAGGAGCAGTGAACTCACCACTACTCCACCGCTGCTCCCCATTGAAGTCAATGTGGAAGCGCTGCGATACTGCAGTGTTTTGCGGGCGGATTTAACCGGTAGCGGGGGGTTAAAACTGTCCCGTTAATGGCCGAATAGCGCCGCTTTACCGCTGACGCCAGGTGGCGGCACAGTGTGACTCTGTGCGGGGTCGTGTGACTCTGTACCCAAACAAAATTGATGCCTTTCTTTTAGTGGTATTTTATCACCTCTGCGTTTTTTATTTTTTGCGCTATAAACAAAAAAAGAGTGGCAATTTTGAAAAAAAAAATTTTTTTAACTTTTTGCTATAATAAATATCCCAAAAAAATGTAAAAAAAAATAATTTCTTCATCAGTTTCGGCCAATATATATTCTTCTACATATTTTTGGTAAAAAAAATCGCAATAAGCGTATATTGATTGGTTTGCGCAATAGTTATAGGGTCTACAAAATAGGGAATAGATGTTGTTTTTTTTAATAGTACTGGTGGAAATTTGCGATTTTTAGGGAGACTGTGACGTTACGGCGGACAGATCAGACCCTTTTGACACTTTTTTGGGACCACTGACATTTATACAGCGATCAGTGCTATAAAAATGCACAGATTACAGTATAAATGTCACTGGCAGGGAAGAGGGTTAACACTAGGGGGCGATCAAGAGGTTAGATGTGTTCCCTGGACAGTGTTTCTAACTGTGGGGGGGTGGGACTGACAGGAGGAGGAGAGCAATCGCTGTTGCTGATCACTAGGAACAGCAGATCTCTCTCTCCTCCCTTGTCAGAATGGGGATCTGTCTGTTTACATTGACAGATCCCTGTTCTGGCTCTCTTTTCCGCGATCGCGGGTGGCTGGCTGACATCATGGCCGCTGGCCACATGCATCGGGTCCCCCGCATGCCTGCTATGGCTCTTAAAGGAGCCAAAGTACAGCTACAGTGATTCACGGGAAATAGTTGACCTGCCACAGTATAATGACGATGGCTGGTTGGCAAGTGGTTAAAGCGGTAGTAACACCTGCAAAGCAAAAGGCATAATGAGCTAGTATGCACAGCATACTAGCTCATTATGAAATACTTACCTTAGAACGAGGCCCCGACATCTGGCACGATCCACGCCGAGGGAGCTGACATGTTTCTTCCGGGTATCGCGGCTCCGGCGCTGTGAGTGGCCAGAGCCGTGATATCGTCACTCCCGCGCATGCGCGCGGGAGATTTCTTTCCAGCTGCCGGCCACTGCCGGATTTTCAGGCCGAGAATCCCCTCGTGCGCATGCGCCGCTGCAGTCAGCGGCGCATACCGAGGGGAATATCTCCTAAACCGTACAGGTTTAGGAGATATTTTTTTTACCTACAGGTAAGCCTTATTATAGGCTTTCCTGTAGGTAAAAGTTACAAAAAAGGGTATACAACCACTTTAAAGGATCAGGATATTTTTTTTTCCAGAAGAGGATGACATGTATTTGAATAAATGTAGATTATTGCACATACAGTAAATAAATAAGACCTCCCCTGAAAATAAGCCCTAGGCCGCGTACACACGGGCAGACTGTTCGCCCAACTAAGTTCGTCAAACAATCCGACAAACAGTCCGCTCAAAATTTGCATGAACGGACTTGACCACACACGATGAACGAACAGTCCGCTGAAAGTGTGCGCGATGACGTCTACAGCACGTACGACGGGACTAGAAAAACGACGTCCTATACACTGCAATGTAACCTTCGGCCGTGTAAACCCTTTCTGAGCATGCGCGATACTTAGTCCGTCCAACTTGCCTACACACGAGCGGACTGTCCGCTGAAACCAAGTTTGGACGGACAAAACCAAGTTTGAACGGACTGTCTTACGGAAATTCCGTAAGACTTTGTTCGTCAGACTGTCCGCTGAAACAGTCCGCTGAAGCCCACACACGAGCGGACTGTCCGCTGAAACACTGTTCAGCAGACTAAGTTGGGCGAACAGTCTGCCCGTGTGTACGCGGCCCTAGTGTGTTTTTTGTAGCCAAAGAGAATATAAGACACGGTCTTATTTTTGGGGAAATACGGTAGGGGTCAAATAAGTCTGGTGAGTGCATAGTATGTCTGCAAGCGTGGAGAGTGGAGAGGAACCTTTCCTATACTCACTGAGGACATTGTTCACGTCTGGGATCTATACATGGACTTCACAATTTTTATATATCTTTTATAATTTAAATGAAAATGTATTTATTTATTCACCATAGTGATGTGCAATTTATGATATAAGAGCGTGGTTTCTTTGTTTCTTTTCATGTTATAGGTGTTTTTTTTACACTTTACAACACACAACTCTTTATTGTAGTTTATATGTTTTTTGGTCATTGATTTGCTCGGGTTTGTAACTTTTTGGTTCCTATATTTTGTTTTAAAGGTTTTTCCCGGTTTGGAAGCTTTGCTCCATATCTGTGACACAAGGCGCGTTAAAAGAATTGCCTGCAATTCTGAGCTGCAGTGACCATTTTGGGGAAGACCATTAATTTAATAATGCTCTGCTATAGAGTGTCTTCAACCCTGGGGGTGGCCATATTGGGTGAGCAGATATGTATGCAGGACTATATGCAGCCACCGAGAGAGCTGGAGAAGAACCCTGTCAATCACTCAGGGAAAACAGAGGAAGAGGAAACTCAGATGCTGTGGATTCTGGGATGGACAGTGCCTGCTGGGAGCAACTATGACTTGTGAGGAATGTAGTCCCCAGGTAGTCTGAGCCTGTATTACAGATTGGTACTGAAGCTACAGATCCCAGCATTACCAGGGCTCTGGAGAGAGAAAAAGAAGAAGGGTTACTAATTACAGTGAGGACGTGGTGGTTTAACAGGCTGCTGTGGGGTTGATTTGCTGTAGTATTGGTGATGAAAGGAGACTGAGTAAAGGACAACCACGGAACTGTTGGAACACCACTTTGGAGCCTGGTGTTGCCACTTGATCCTGATGAGGACATCACTGCAGCTAACATCTCTGAGCCCCAGACAGAGAACAGGATGAGCCAAGTCAACACACAAGGAGCCTGAGAGAAGCTGCTGACCATACCCTACCACACATTACTTAAAGCAGGGGTCTCAAACCTATGGCCCTCCAGTTGTTCAGAAACTACAATTCTCATCATGCCTAGTCATGTCTGTGAATGTCAGTTTTACAATGCCTCATGGGATGTGCAGTTCTGAAAAACAGCTGGAAGGCCATAGTTTAGAGATCCCTGACATAAAGGAACAGTATTGCTTACGGGGGAAATAGTGCTGACAGCTACACCCAGATTTGGAAGGACTTCATTTTCAGCACGCCAACGCCAGATTTGGGCCCCAACAACTGGCCAGTAGAAAATCAAGGTGAGTAGAAAATTCTTGACAGCCGCACTCCAAATGAAATTTCTTGTGCCTTTATTAGAACATCAGGATCACTCTCTACATGTCACAGAAAAGTAATACAGAACTAAAAACAGCTGACATGTTTCACACTAAACGTAGTGCTTACTCATAGCCCCATCTCTTACACTGGCCAGTAGACAAGGGTTTGGCAAAGACTGCTGGGCCATTGTCCTAGCATCAACTCCTAAGCCTTGTACACACGATCAGATTGTTGGCCAGCAAAACTTTTGTCCACAGGATGTTGGCCCAAACTTGTCTTGCATACACACGGCCACACAATTGTTGGGCAACCATTACGAACATAGTGACATACTACGTTGTTTTTCAGCTCTTTAGCGCCACCCTTTGGGCTCCACCTGCTAATTTCGTGTAACTAGAAGTTTGGTGAGTGTTGATTCGCGCTTTTCCTTTAGTGCTTTTCATTTTGCACTTTTTATTTCGCGCTTTTCAGTTTGTTTCTGAACGGCCGTTTGTTAATCAGCCATGTTGCGGAATCGGAGGAGATAACGTGTTATTTATTATTGGCCTTGGAGTTATTGCTTTGACATTATTTTTTTTGGTTGAATAATGATTTGATTTGGTAAATTTTCTATATTTTTGGATGCATAGAATGCACTTTTTGGTTAAGTTCTATTGGCATGTCTAATTTTATTTGTTTTCTTTTTTTAATGCACAATAAAAAAAATTGCGGAGAATAATACTTGGCTATGTGTTCTACTTCAAATGACAGTTTGGGAGAAGGCAGTTACATTTAAAAAAAAAAATACAATGTAAAATTGACAAGGGACACCAACATAGTTGTATCTTTGTTCTTAAAAACTACAGGATAATGGTGTTGTGGTAAATTGGCCAAAAAAAATAAAATAAACTATAACAATATTAATCTTGATATCATTAGAAAAAAAAGCCTTCGAAAATGAATTTACAGTAACTCTATCAGTAACTCCAAGCAGCTTCATTATTATCCCATTAAAGAAGAAGAGAATGTGAGCTGCATTTCGAGATTTCATAATTTGCCACGTCACAAATTCTCCATTATGAACGCTAGTTTACAAAACCAGACGCTTCTGGCTCGTCCTTTCTTCTGAGCATGCGTGTTTGTACTTTGGACTTTTGTCCAACAGACTTGTGTACACTTTTACACTTGTTTGTGGAAAATTTTAAAACCTGCTAGCCAACATTTGTCCACGGAAAATCTGACAACAATTGTATGATGGAGCATACAAACGGTTGGATTTTCCGCCAACAGCCTGTCATCAAACATTTCCTGACGGAAAGTCCAATCGTGTGTAAGCGGCTGTAGACAAAACCTCCAATATTATATGTATAAGGGGTCAATCACTGGTCTACTTGTGTATTACCAAGTGTATATGTTGTTTTCACTGTTTCACATACTTGTTGAAGGGTTTGTTGCCAATTTCTATTCTGTAATGGTTGAATTATTGTGTGTTTTTGCAATAAGTAATCGCCTTTCAGCCCTGGTTTGTCGGAAAATGTGGCACTGCTTGAAGAGTTGTGGGCACTGGGAACAGGGGACCCAAGAAAACAATGGCTCCTTCGGGGGTTAACGCTACACATGTGCTCTGTTCAGGGCAGCTGATAGGCCAGTACAACTGGCCCTGTTGTACTGGGCCCAGCCAGTAGGGGGGCCCGGGCAAGCTGAGCAGATAAATAATTACTATAAAAAATCCTCCAGCCATGGCCAATCAGAGTCCGTCTGATTCAACTACCAACCAAATAGCCTACACCACCCATCCACCAACCAGCCCCCCCCGGCCCCGGTTATTTTTAGTTTTTTTTTTTTGTGCAGATAGCTATCTGCAGACTAGGTGGCGGCAGGGGAGGGACTATTTCCTCTATTGCGGGTGCGGAAGAATGCCTCTTCCGCACCCACGCCTCATGCTGGCTGTGGCTCAAGTCCCAGCCAGTGTGTCCTCTATCGTGCCCCTGGCGCGGTAGAGTGATTCCTCCTCCTCCTCATGAGAGAAGTGTCAGTGAGGCGAGCGGCGGTGGCAGAACACAAAAAAGAAGTAGCTGGCATCATTGACATTGCATCTGAATGGAATCATTTGTGGGCACTCCAGTCCAGGCAGCAGCAGGATCAGGGAAGAAGTGTCTCATGGGGCCTGGCTAAAAATGAAACAGGTGTGTGCTTGCTTGGGGTGGGGATTCAAGATCTACTGATGCAGCAGCATATATACAGTGGTGTGAAAAAGTGTTTGCCCCCTTCCTCATTTCCTGTTTCTTTTGCATGTTTGTCACACTTAAGTGTTTCGGAACATCAAACCAATTTAAACAATAGTCAAGGACAACACAAGAAAACACAAAATGCAATTTGTAAATGAAGGTGTTTATTATTAAAGGTGAAAAAAAATCCAAACCATCATGGCCCTGTGTGAAAAAGTGATTGCCCCCCCCCCTTGTTAAAACATACTATAACTGTGGTTGTCCACACCTGAGTTCATTTCTCTAGCCACACCCAGGCCTGATTATTGCCACACCTGTTCACAATCAAGGCATCACTTAACCAGTTGCCGACCGCCGCACGCCGATGTACGTCGGTGCAATGGCACGGGCAGGCATAAGGACATACATGTACGTCCCTTGCCTCCCGCGGGTCGGGGGCCCGATCGGGCCCCCGCCCGGTGCCTGCGGCGGTCGGTATTCGTTCGGGAGCGATCCCGGACGAGGGGACGGCCATTCATTCATGGCCACCCCCTCGCGATCGCTCCCGACGAATAGAAATCCCCGGTGACATCACTTCCTCTCCTGTAATGTAAACACAGGAGAGGAAGTGATGTATTCTCTCCTCCGTGTCGGTATTTTTCGTTCCGACACGGAGGAGAGCGGATCAGTAAGTTGCACCAACACTCTACACACACAGTAGAACATGCCAGGCACACTCACACCCCCCCTTTACCCCCCGATCACCCCCCCAATTACCCCTGCCCCCCAGTCACAGTGACACCAATGTCATTTTTTATTTTATTTTATTTTTTTTTTGCATTGGTGTCATTTGTGACTGTAATAACTGTTAGGGCAGTTAGAGTTAGCCCCCTTTAGTTCTAATGTACCCCCCTAACCCCCCCAATAAAGATTTAACCCCGTGATCACCCCCCGTCGCCAGTGTCACTAAGGCTGGGTTCACATTGCAGCGGTTTATGAGAACGAATGTGATTCGCACCGCACTGCAGTGCAAATCACATCCGATCTCTGTGCGATTCGAGTTCAGCCATTCGCCGCACCCGCCACACCCGCCGCACCCGCCGCAAATTCGCACGGGACCCTTTTTTTGGCCCGCAGCAGAATCGGATCGCATGGGTGTTCACACCATGCGATCCGAGTTTGCAGATCGCACTGCGATATGCGAACTGATCTGTGGGTGTCAGTAACATTTCACTGACACTCCCAGCAGTTCGCATAGGGCAGTGTGAACTGCCGCCGGGAGGCATGCGATGCGGGAACCCGCCGCGGATTCGCGGCGTTTCCGCATCGCTCCAGTGTGAACCCAGCCTAATAAGCGATCATTTTTCTGATCGCCGTATTAGTGTCACAGGTGACGCTAGTTAGGCAGGTAGGTATTTAGGTTCGCCGCAGCTTTTTATAGCGCCAGGGACCCCCATATACTACCGCATAAAGCCCCCTGATTGCCCCCTAGTTAACCCTTTCACCAGTGATCACCATATAACTGTTACAGGTGACGCTGGTTGGTTAGTTATTTTTTTATAGTTTCAGGGCACCCGCCATTTATTACCTAATAAAGGTTTAACCCCCTGATCACCCGGCGGGTGTCATTTGTGACTAATAACTGTTAGGGCAGTTAGGGTTAGCCCCCTTTAGTTCTAAGGTACCCCCCTAACCCCCCCAATAAAGGTTTAACCCCGTGATCACCCCCCGTCGCCAGTGTCACTAAGGCTGGGTTCACATTGCAGCGGTTTATGAGAACGGATGTGATTCGCACCGCACTGCAGTGCAAATCACATCCGATCTCTGTGCGATTCGAGTTCAGCCATTCGCCGCACCCGCCGCACCCGCCGCAAATTTGCACGGGACCCTTTTTTTGGCCCGCAGCAGAATCGGATCGCATGGGTGTTCACACCATGCGATCCGAGTTTGCAGATCGCACTGCGATATGCGAACTGATCTGGGGGTGTCAGTAACATTTCACTGACACTCCGAGCAGTTCGCATAGGGCAGTGTGAACTGCCGCCGGGAGGCATGCGATGCGGGAACCCGCCGCGCATTCGTGGCGTTCCCGCATCGCTCCAGTGTGAACCCAGCCTAATAAGCGATCGTTTTTCTGATCGCTGTATTAGTGTCACAGGTGACGCTAGTTAGGCAGGTAGGTATTTAGGTTCGCTGCAGCTTTTTATAGCGCCAGGGACCCCCATATACTACCGCATAAAGCCCCCTAATTGCCCCCTAGTTAACCCTTTCACCAGTGATCACCATATAACTGTTACAGGTGACGCTGGTTGGTTAGTTATTTTTTTATAGTTTCAGGGAACCCGCCATTTATTACCTAGTCTCACTAGTGTACCCCTAAATTTAGGGGTGTCTACTTTCCAAAATGGGGTCATTTGGGGGGGGTTTGTGCCATCTTGGCATTTTATGGCCTTCAAACTGTAACGCCCTTAGAAAGCCTGAAGGCGGTGCTTGGTTTTCGGGGCCCCGTACGCGGCTAGGCTCCCAAAAAGTCCCACATATGTGGTATCCCCATACTCAGGAGAAGCAGCAGAATTTATTTTGGGGTGTCATTTCACATATGCCCATGGCATGCGTGAGCAATATATCATTTAGTGACAACTTTGTGAAAAAAAAAAAAAAAAAAAAAAGTTTGTAATTTTCCCGCAACTTGTGGCAAAATATAAAATATTCCATGGACTCAACATGCCTCTCAGCAAATAGCTTGGGGTGTCTACTTTCTAAAATGGGGTCATTTGTGGGGGTTTTGTGCCATCTTGGCATTTTATGGCCTTCAAAACTGTAATAGGTAGTGAGACGTGAACTCAAAAATTTACGCCCTTAGAAAGCCTGAAGGCGGTGCTTGGTTTTCGGGGCCCCGTACGCGGCTAGGCTCCCAAAAAGTCCCACATATGTGGTATCCCCATACTCAGGAGAAGCAGCAGAATTTATTTTGGGGTGTCATTTCACATACGCCCATAGCATGTGTGAGCAATATATCATTTAGTGACAACTTTGTGTAAAAAAAAAAAAAAATTTTTTTTTTTGTCATTATTCAATCGCTTGAGGCAAAAAAATAAAATATTCAATGGGCTCAACATGCCTCTTATCAATTTCCTTAGGGGGTCTACTTTCCAAAATGGGGTCATTTGGGGGGGTTTTGTACTGCCCTGCCATTTTAGCACCTCAAGAAATGAGATAGGCAGTCGTAAACTAAAAGCTGCGTAAATTCCAGAAAACGTACCTTAGTTTGTAGATGTGACAACTTTTGCGCAAACCAATAAATATACAATTATTGACTTTTTTTTTACCAAAGACATGTGGCTGAATACATTTTGGCCTAAATGTATGACTAAAATTGAGTTTATTGGATTTTTCTAATAACAAAAAGTAGAAAATATCATTTTTTTTCAAAATTTGCGGTCTTTTTACGTTTATATCGCAAAAAATAAAAATCGCAGAGGCAATCAAATACCATCAAAAGAAAGCTCTATTTGTGGGAAGAAAAGGACGCAAATTTTGTTTGGGTACAACATTGCATGACCGCGCAATTACCAGTTAAAGCAGCGCAGTGCCAAAGTGTAAAAAGACCTCTGGTCATTTACCAGCAAAATGGTCCGGTCTGAAAGTGGTTAAATAGGAGCTGCTTGACACAGTAAGGTCCACCAGAAGATCCTTAAAAGCTACACATCATGCCGAGACCCAAAGAAATTCAGGAACAATTGAGAAAGAAAGTAATTGAGATCTATCAGTCTGGAAAGGGTTATAAAGCCATTTCCAAAGCTTTGGGAATCCAGCGAACCACAGTGAGAGTCATTATCCACAAATGGCGAAGACATGGAACAGTGGTGAACCTTCCCAGGAGTGGCCGGCCGCCCAAAATTACCCCAAGAGCGCAGCGACGACTCATCCAAGAGGTCACAAAAGACCCCACAACAACGTCCAAGGAACTGCAGGCCTCACTTGCCTCAGTTAAGGTCAGCGTTCATGCCTCCACCATCAGGAAAAGACTGGGCAAAAATGGCCTGCATGGCAGAGTTCCAAGGAGAAAACCACTGCTGAGCAAAAAGAACATCAAAGCTCGTCTCAATTTCTCCACAACACATCTTGATGATCCCCAAGACTTTTGGGACAACATTCTGTGGACCGATGAGACAAAAGTGGAACTCTTTGGAAGGTGTGTGTCCAAGTATATCTGGCGTAGAAGGAACACTGCATTTCATAAAAAGAACATTATACCAACAGTAAAATATGGTGGTGGTAGTGTGATGGTCTGGGGCTGTTTTGCTGCTTCAGGACCTGGAAGACTTGCCGTGATAAAAGGAACTATGAATTCTGCTGTCTACCAAGAGATCCTGAAGGAGAATGTCCGACCATCTGTTCGTGTACTCAAGCTGAAACGAACTTGGGTTCTGCAGCAGGACAATGATCCTAAACACACCAGCAAGTCCACCACCGAATGGCTGAAGAAAAACAAAATGAAGACTTTGGAGTGGCCTAGCCAAAGTCCTGACCTGAATCCTATTGAGATGTTGTGGTATGACCTTAAAAAGGCCGTTCATGCTCGAAAACCCTCTAATGTAACTGAATTAGGACAATTCTGCAAAGATGAGTGGGCCAAAATTCCTCCAGGACGCTGTAAAAGCCTCATTGCACGTTATCGCAAACGCTTGGTTGCAGTTGTTGCTGCTAAGGGTGGCCCAACCAGTTATTAGGTTTAGGGGGCAATCACTTTTTCACACAGGGCCATGATGGTTTGGATTTTTTTTCACCTTTAACCACTTGACCACTGGGCACTTAAACACCCTTAATAACCAGACCAATTTTCAGCTTTCGGTGCTCTCACATTTTGAATGACAATTACTCAGTCATGCAACACTGGACCTATATGAAATTTTTGTCCTTTTTTCACACAAATAGAGCTTTCTTTTGGTGGTATTTAATCACTGCTGGGTTTTTTATTTTTTGTGCTATAAAAGAAAAAATACAGAAAATTCTGTAAAAAAATGAATTTTTCTTCGTTTCTGTTATAAAATTTAGCAGATTAGTAATTTTTTCTTCATAAATTTTGGCCAAAATTTATACCACTACATATCTTTGGTAAAAATAAGTACAAATTGGTGGATATTATTTGGTCTTTGTGAAAGTTATAGAGTCCACAAGCTATGGTGCCAATATCTGAAAATTGATCACACCTGAAGTACTGACGGCCTATTTCAATTCTTGAGACCCTAACATGCCAGAAAAGTACAAATACCCCCCAAATGACCCCTTTTTGGAAAGAAGACATTCCAAGGTATTTAGTAAAAGGCATGATGAGTTTTTTGAAGTTGTCATTTTTTCCCACAATTCTTTGCAAAATCAAGATTTTTTTTACTTTTTTTTTATTTTTTTCACAAAATTGTCATATTATCAGTTTATTTCTCACACAGCATATGCATACCACAAATTACACCCCAAAACACATTCTGCTATTACTCCCGAGTATGGCGATACCACATGTGTGAGACTTTTACACAGTGTGGCCACATACAGAGGCCCAACATGCAGGGAGCGCCATCAGGCGTTCTGGAGCACCCAGGACAATTCTGACATTTCTCTCCTACATGTAAAAATCATCATTTATTTGCTAGAAAATTACATCGAATCCCAAAACATTATATATGTTTTTTTAGCAAACACCCTGGAGAATACAATGATGGTCGTTGCAACTTTTTATCTCGCACGGTATTTGCGCAGCAATTTTTCGAATGCTTATTTTGGAAAAAAAAACTGTTTTGTGCTTAAAAAAAAAAAAAACACAGTAAAGTTAGCCCAATTTTTGCATAATGTGAAAGATGAAGTTACACCGAGTAAATCGATACCTAACATGTCACTCTTCAAAATTGCACAGGCTCGTGGAATGGCGCCAAACGTTGCTACTTAAAAATCCCCATAGGCGACGATTTAATTATTTTTTTTACTGGTTATATGTTTTGAGTTACAGAGGAGTTCTAGGGCTAGAATTATTGCTCTCGCTCTAACGTTCGCAGCGATACCTCACATGTGTGGTTTGAACACCGTTTTCATATGTGGGCGGGACTTACGTATGCGTTCGCTTCTGCATGCGAGCACATGGGGACAGGGGCGCTTTAAAAAAAAAAAATGTTATTGTTCATTTTACTTTATTTATTTTAGTTTGACATTTTTTTCCCCAAAAATAATTTTTTTGATCACTTTTATTCCTATTACAAGGAATGTAAACATCCCTTGTAATAGGTATATGGCATGACAGGTCCTCTTTACAGTGAGATATGGGGTCAATAAGACCCCACATCTCATCTCTAAGCTGGGAAGCCTGAAAAAAAAAAAGATTCTGGATTTGATCGTATTGGCGAGTCGGTAGAAGTACCGGAGGGCGGCGGGAGGGGGGGGGGGGGTGTCTATGGCTGGGTATTGCAGGGTATCACCGACTATGGCTGGGTATGGCTGGGTATCTCAGAGTATGGCGTTGCAGAGTATTGCGTTGCAGAGCATTGCAGGATATTGGAGGGTGTTGCAGAGTGTTGCACGGTATTGGCAGGTGTTGCAGAGCATTGCAGAGTGTTGCAGGGTATTGGTGGGTGTTGCAGAGCATTGCAGAGTGTTGCAGAGCATTGCAGAGTGTTGCACGGTATTGGCGGGTGTTGCAGAGCATTGCAGAGTGTTGCAGGGTATTGGTGGGTGTTGCAGAGCATTGCAGAGTGTTGCAGAGCATTGCAGAGTGTTGCACGGTATTGGCGGGTGTTGCAGAGCATTGCAGAGTGTTGCAGAGCATTGCAGGGTGTTGCAGAGTATTGCAGCGTAATGCAGGGTATTGCAGAGTATTGCAGGGTATTGCAGAGTATTGCAGGGTATTGCAGCGTAATGCAGAGTATTGCAGCGTAATGCAGAGTATTGCAGCGTAATGCAGAGTATTGCAGGGTATTGCAGAGTATTGCAGAGTAATGCAGAGTATTTCAGAGTAATGCAGAGTATTTCAGAGTAATGCAGAGTATTTCAGAGTAATGCAGAGTAAGGCAGGGTATTGCAGAGTAATGGCAGGGTATTGCAGAGTAATGCAGAGTAATGGCAGGGTATTGGAGAGTGTTTGCAGGGAATTGAGGGGTTAATTTTCGGTGAGCAGCGATGTGGGCACTGCAGATGCAGCCCACATCGCTGCTGACACCGATCTCTTCCCCCTCCGCTGTTCCGATCGGTACAGAGAGGGGGAGGGAGGAACCGGCGTCATAACATGACAACGGTTTGTTTACAAGTGATCACTCCGCCATTCGACGGAGCGATCACGTGGTAAACGGCCGCTATGAGCGGCCATTTACCGTGATCCGTGATGCGCCGGGTCCTGAGGACCCGGCGGTCACGGATGCTCTCGTGTGAGCGCCCCAGGGGGCGCGCGAGAGCGGAGTTCTGGGAGGACGTCATATGACGGCCTCCCACAGTTAAGAAACCGCCCTGAAGCCGTCATTCGGCTATAGGGTGGTTATTAAGTGGTTAATAATAAACACCTTCATTTACAAATTGCATTTTGTGTTTACTTGTGTTGTCCTTGACTATTGTTTAAATTGGTTTGATGTTCCGAAACACTTAAGTGTGACAAACATGCAAAGGAACAGGAAATGAGGAAGGGGGCAAACACTTTTTCACACCACTGTACATTCTGGTATTAGCGGCATGGGTGGCACTGTCTGGAGCAGAATATGGCATTGGTGGCACTGTCTGCGGGTAGCACATGCGTTATGGCCCATAAGACGTGCTGCCTGCAGACAGTGCCACCCATGCCGCCAATGCCATATTGTGCTGCAGACAGTGCCACCCATGACGCTAATGTCATAACGCATGTGATGCCTGCAGAGACAGTGCCACCCATGCTGCCAATGGCATTATGCCATTGGCGGCATGGGTGGCACTGTCTGCAGCACAATATGGCATTGGCGGCATGGGTGGTGCTGTCAGCAAATAGCACATGCGTTATGCCATTAGTGTCACGGCTGGCACTGTTTGCAGCACGTTACGGCATTAGCGGCACTGTCTGCCAGATAGCACATGCATTATGGCGCATAACGCATGTGCTGCCTGCAGAGACAGTGCCGCCAATGCCGTAATGTGCTACAGACAGTGGCACCCATGCCGCCAATGCCATAATGTGCTACAGACAGTGCCGCCAATGCCGTTATGTGCTGCAGACAGTGCCAGCCATGCCGTAATGTGCTGCAGACAGTGCCACCCATGCCTATCACTTGTAGACAAACCTGCACTTTGTTTCAAGGCGGGGTCTGGGGAGGGCCAAAGGGAGGGACCAGGGGCGGAGCTGAAGGGGCCCCATCAGGTAGGCTGTACGGGGCCCCATGATTTCTATCAGCGGCCCTGGCTCTGTTAAAGCGGTACTAAAGTCGAAAAAGAAGAAAACTGACAGCAGGTAGTTTTTTTTTTATTGCAATGAACATTTTTTTTAAACCCCACCAGTAATTAGAAAATTGAACAAACGTTCCTAAAATTAAAAATTTTACACAAAATTTTACTAGTGTATTGCCAGCTTTGGTAGAGTTCTCTTTTAAACCTTCCACAAAGTATGTTTGGTAAAGCAAATTGACTTTTGTGCTCCCTTTATAAAGTGCCTGGGGCAGGCTAAATCAACTACCTTTCAAATACTGTCTGCTGCATTTAATCACAGAGCTAACCTTCACTTGTAACACAATGAAACAAGGTGGAAAAAAGGGAAAGAATCGAAATCCCAAGACTAACTTATAAATCCGTTTATGACCTTGGTTAAACACCTGAAAGCAGAGATAGCGTCCGTCCGCGGCACGGCTTTTCCACGGGGGCCCACTGGGACGAGAAAGCAACCATACCAGATGAACATCTAAATCCATTAACAAAAAACTCAAATCCCAGAGTGGTAAAATCTACTATGCTATCCTGTCTACTGTACGGCAAAAGCATTTTACGAGCAGTCAGGTTAGCGAAAAGCACTACAATTTTCAGGTCAATTAAGCCTCTAGTGCTTCTATTAATTATCTTGCTTGAGTCACCCCGATTCAACATTCTCAGGCCTACAGAGTACACATAGGTCAGTGAGCATGTTGTGCTGCAGTTTTACACCTTAAACAGCTTCCTCTTTGCAGCTGAAGGTGGTTACAATATACGGTAGATTAAAGACAAGCGCTTACGTCAAACTTTGTTTTCTCTTCTAAAGAGAACCAGTCACGATTGGGCTGATGCAGGAGTCTAAGCATGAGGTGAAGTCTTACTTATGAATGATTTATATCTGCCCCTCCCCTCCCCCAAATCGGGCAATAACTGCTATGTCAGAGGTTCAGATGTTGTCTAAAATTCGACCTTTCGCGCTCTCTCTCTAATGCCGCGTACACACGAGCGGAATGTCCGACAGAATAAGTTTGACAGAAGCTTTTCATCGTATACCCCGATCGGGTGTATGCCCCATCAAACTTTTTTTTTTTTCTGATGGACGTAGAAACAGAACATGTTTTAAATATTTCCGACGCAACCAATTCCTATCGGGAAAACCGCTCGTCTGTATGGTGTTCCGATGGACCAAAAACGATGCATGCTCGGAAGCAAGTACACAATGGAGGCTATTTACCTTCCTTTTTCTAGTCCCGTCATACGTGTTGTACATCACCGTGTTACTAATGATTGGACTATGGTGTGATCGTGTGTATGCAAGGCAGCTTGAGCGGAATTCCATCGGAACTCCGTCGGAGAAACCTTCAGAGCTTATTCCAACGGGAAAACTGGTCATGTGTATGCGGCATTAGGCCTCTTGCACACTGCAGCTTGAAAAAGCTTAGTACTGTGCTAAAATACAACCCATTCATTGCAATGTGCCTGTACACACAGGCGCATAAAGAAGCGCTGTGTATTCTTTAGTAAAAAAAAAAATTTTTACAAAATCATAATTTTTGGTCAATTTTGGTGCACATTTGCGTGCAGCATTAACTTATTGAGAACAAGAGAATAAATTTGCGCGAATTTGCGTGAAAATGCGTAGAGTTGCGCAAAGACAAATTAAGGGTCTGCAGAGAGCCTCCTGCTTACATCAGGGTCCCCAGAGAGCCCCCCACTTAAATGATGGTCCCCAGAGAGCCTCCCCCTTAAAATCAGGGTCCTCAGAGAGCCCCCCTTAAAATCAGGGTCCCCAGAGAGCCCCCCTTAAAGTCAGGGTCCCCAGAGAGCCTCCTCCTTACATCAGGGTCCCCAGAGAGCCTCCTCCTTACATCAGGGTCCCCAGAGAGCCCCCAACTTACATCAGGGTCCCCAGAGAGTCCCCCATTACATTAGGATCCCCAGAGAGCCTCCCCCTTAAATCATGGTCTCCAGAGAGCCTCCTCCTTAAAATCAGGGTCCCCAAAGAGCCCCCCTTAAAATCAGGGTCCACAGAGAGCCTCCTCCTTACATCGGGGTCCCCAGAGAGCCCTCCACTTACATCAGGGTGCCAGGAGAGCTTCCCCTCCCCTTGGGGACCCCTGCAGAGACTCTGGGCTATTGCCCCAAAAGCCACCCCCTAGCGACGCCACTGGGCTAACCTATAGGTAAAAGTTAGTGATTCAAGTTTACTTCCTCTTCAACCACTTGTTGACCAGCCACCGTCATTATACTGTGGCAGTTAGGCTTGTTTCCCCGCAAATCGCCGTAGCTGTACGTCAGTCTGTTTCACAGCTATAGCAGGCTGTACGATGAGGGAGCTGTTGCGCATGGCCAGTGGCCACCCGCCATCGCTCCACAGAGCGCTACAATGGGGATCTGTCAATGTAAACAAACAAATCCCCGTTCTGACTGGGAAGTAGAGACTGATCGTCTGTTCCTAGTGATTAGGAACAGCGATCTCTCTGTACTCCCAGTCAGTCCCCTCCCCCCACAGTTAGAAGCACCTCCCCCTTAAAATCAGGGTCCCCAGAGAGCCCCCCTTAAAATCAGGGTCCCCAGAGAGCCTCCTCCTTACATCAGGGTCCCCAGAGAACCCCCCACTTACATCAGGGTGCCCAGAGAGCTTCCCCTCCCCTTGGGGACCCCTGCAGAGACTCTGGGCTATGGCCCCAAAAGCCACCCCCTAGCAACGCCACTGGGCTAACCTATAGGTAAAAGTTAGTGATGGAAGTTTACTTCCTCTTCAACCACTTGCCGACCAGCCACCGTCATTATACTGTGGCAGTTAGGCTTGTTCCCGCGCATCACCGTAGCTGTACATCAGTCTGTTTCACAGCTATAGCAGGCTGTATGACGAGGGAGTTGATGCGCATGGCCAGTGGCCACCCGCCATCGCTCCACAGAGCGCCACAATGGGGATCTGTCAATGTAAACAAACAGATCCCCGTTCTGACTGGGAAGTAGAGAATAATCATCTGTTCCTAGTGATTAGGAACAGCGATCTCTCTGTACTCCCAGTCAGTCCCCTCCCCCCACAGTTAGAAGCACCTCCCAAGGAACACATTTAACCCCTTGATTGCCCCCTAGTGTTAACCCTTTCCCCGCCAGTGTCATTTATACAGTAATCAGTGCAGTTTTATAGCACTGATCGCTGTATAAATATTACTGGTCCAGAAAAAGGGTCAAAAGGGTCCGATCTGTCCACCGCAATGTTGCAGTCCTGCTAAAAATCACTGCCATTACTAGTAATAAAAAAATTCATATTAAAAATGCCATAAATCTATCCCCTAGTTTGTAAACACTTTAACTTTTGTGCAAACCAATCCATATACACTTATTGCGATTTATTTTATTTTCTTTACCAAAAATATGTAGAAGAATATATATTGCCCTAAACTGATGAAGACATTTTTTTTTTTTTTTATATATATATATATATATATATATATATATATTATAGCAAAAAATTAAAAATTGTCACTCTTTTTTTTTAAATATATATTGCGTTTTACGCAAAATATAACAACCGCAGAGGTGACCGAATACCACCAAAAGAAAGCTCCTTTTGTGGGGATAAAGGACGTCAATTTTGTTTGGGTACATCGTCGCACTACTGCCCAATTGGCAGTAAAAACGACGCAGTGCTGTATCCCAAAAAATGGCCTAGTCATTAAGGGGGCAAATCTTCCAGTCCTTAAAGGGTTTGTAAACCCTCATGGTTTTTCACCTTAATGTGTTCTATGCATTAAGGTGAAAAACCTTCTGTAGTGCTGAAGCCCCCGTTTTACTTACCTGAATGCTGTCATCCTCCGGCCGGGAACGAGCACAACATCTCTAGCTGGTGTCTTGTGTCCTGACTGGATAGATTGATTGCAGCGCAGCCATTGGCTCCCGCTGCTGTCAATCAAATCCAAGGACGCGAGTCCTGCATTCTGTGTGAATAGATACAGGGAGGAGCCACCAGCACCTCTGAGGGACCCCAGAAGGAGAGGATCGGGGCCACTCTGTGCAAAACGATCTGCAAAGTGGAGGTAAGTATGACTTATTTTAATAAAAATAAAATAAAAAAACAAATAAGGGTTTATTACCCCCTTAAGTGGTTAATAACAGTATACTGTATATCGTTAGGCACCTATAACTTTCCATTTCTAGTGTGTTCTTTTGTTTAAAGTTGCAGGGATGCTGGAGCCTTTCTGTCTGGGTCTGACAGTATATATTTGTTAAATGTCAAAATGTTATGAAATTTTAGTTACTAGCTTTAACCCCCCTGGCGGTGTTCCCGAATCTGGCTCGGGATGGAAGTTTTGTACCAAAAGCGGTAACCCCGAGCCAGACTCGGGACCGCATCGCTGAATGCAGGAGGAGATTGCTTACCTTCTCCCCTGGATCCAGCGATGTCCCCCCGCTGTATGAGTGGCTCGTCCTCTGCCAGATCTATCATGGAGCCGATCTCCATTCCCTGCGAGTGTTGTGACGCACGGGGACGGAGATCGGCGCCAAATTCAAAAAGTAAAACGCACAGTATACATACAGTATAATGTAATCTTACAGATTACATTGCTGTATGTAATAATTTCACATCCCCTTTGTCCCTAGTGGTCTTCCCAGTGTCCTGCATGCAGTTTCATAATATAAAAACTGTTCTTTATGCCTGGAAACTGGAGATTGTGCATAGCAACCAAAACTGTCACTTTACATCAAAAATGGTTTTAGACCAGCTAGAAAACAGCGATAATAAATTAGAATCACTCTCAGAATTGAGGGATAGCGATTCGTGGGGAGATCCGTCATCAAATACTGAAAAGTAATGACAGTGATAATTCTGCAACTGAGCAAATTTCAGTGTTTTTGATTTGATTACATTATTGAATAATTATTATTATTATTATATTATTATTTGGTATAATTATTTATAGTTATTTATTATATTATAATTTATGATTTCATTTTTCAAACTTTATCATACCCAGGATGTCTGCTAGACTCTGGTTTGAACAGATTTAAGAGAGTTATTCCTAAGAATTACAGCACTACAATATAAAACGCCAAATTTTCATGCAAAATAATTGTACCGCTTTTAGCACAATAAAATCCGAAATAATCATACCGCCAGGGAGGTTAACCGCTTGCCGACCACTTCACGCAGATATATGTCGACAGAAGGGCTCGTACAGGCAAACTAACGTACCTGTACGTGGCCCTTTAAGAGGCGGCCAGCAGGCACGCGCCCGTGGCAACCTCCGTGAGTACGGTGGCGCCTCCCACGGACTTGATTGCTGCGGGGATACCCACAATCGCCTCATGGGGAGGAAGAACGGGGAGATGCTAATGTAAACAAGCATCTCCCTGTTCTGTCTAGTGACAGTGTCACTGATCTCTGCTCAGTGTCGTGTCACATATAGCCACACCCCCCCTACAGTTAGAAACACTCCCCAGGGCATACTTAACCCATACACTGCCCCCCAGTGGTTAACCCCTTCACTGCCAGTGTAATTTACACAGGAATCAGTGCATTTGTATAGCAGTGATTGCTGTATAAATGACAATGGTCCCAAAAATGTGTAAAAAATGTCCGATGTGTCCGTCATAATGTCGCAGTCACGATAAAAATCACTGATCGCCGCCATTACTAGTAAAAAAATAATAATTAATTAATTAAATGAATAAAAATGCCATAAAACCATCCCCTATTTTGTAAATGCTAATACTTTTGTGAAAACCAATCAAGAAACGTTATTGCGTTTTGTTTTGTTTTTTATTTATTTTTACCAAAAATATGTAGAAGAATACGTATTGGCCTAAACTGAGGGAAAATATATATATATTTTTGAGGATATTTATTATAGCAAAATGTAAAAAAAATTTGTTTTTTTCAAAATTGTTGGTCTTTTTTTGTTTATAGCACAAAAAATAAAAACCACAGAGGTGATCAAATACCACCAAAAGAAATCTCTATTTGTGGGAACAAAAGGACGTCAATTTTGTTCGGGAGCCACGTCGCACGACCGCGCAATTGTCAGTTAAAGCGGCGCTGTGCAGAATCGCAAAAAGTGCTCTGGTCAAGAAGGGGGTAAATTCTTCTGGGGCTGAATTGGTTAGATAAGAGATTTACCACCTCGTTACAACAAAATCTTCAAGCAGGGACCACAAGGATGGTATCTTTGCACCAGCTGCTTTCTTGTGTCAACAACATACCTCCTAACTGTCCCTGATTTGGAGGGACTGTCTCTGATTTGGAGGGACTGTCTCTGATTTGGAGGGACTGTCTCTGATTTGGTGGGACTGCTCCTTGATTTGGAGGGACCGTCCCTGATTTGGAGAAATGTCCCTCTGTCCCTCATTCCTCCTCATCTGTCCCTTGTTTTGGTCTGATCTATATAGTTGTATATAAAATGCACTTTTTATCTATCAAAAAGTTTTTCCCAGTGCTAAACCTTTCATCTGATTTCTAAATTGCTGCATTTGTAAATTCCAAAAGCCAATATAAAGGAATAGTAGTGGTAAAAAAAAGCCCTTGTGCGTTTAACCAATCTTGTTTTTTTGTACAATTCTCCTTTAAAGGGGCGTGGCAAGGGGTGTGTCCTATACCTGCATACTTTTGCTGATAGGTGTCCCTCATTCCTATCTCAAAAAGTTGGGAGATATGCAACAATGATAGAAGATCTGGACAGAAGAAAACTACTATAAGCAGCCCAAGCTGGTGTTTGATGTGGGAACACAGCACAATGTATCCCTATGACCAGGAAAAAGCCACCTAACAGGATATTGCCGCTTCTATAACCGATGCCTCGGCCTTGCTCTACATGAGCCATTCTATTTATCCACAGGTACAAATGTGGTTTAATGGGAGCAAATGGCCTTTTATGTGCACAAAGCCATTTTTTCCCCGTCTCTGAGCCTGCTTTGTCAACGGATTCAAAGTGCACGATTAAACCCAGAAGCAACCCCGTGCAATTATCAAATTTGCTGTTAGCTAGTTCCATCCAAACTGATCTATGCAAAACCACATCTGTATTAAAGCCACGGCTTTGAATGTACTTTCACATGTCTTTCATCTGTAATTTGAAAAGCCTCTGCATTGCCCTGCCCTGCCATTTGAAAAAAGAAAAGAAAAAAAAAACAAAAAAAAGCAGCACCGTTCTGCAATAACACATCAAATTCTGCGGCATGTAATTAATATTGCAAATAACATGGCTTTGATTTCTGTAGGGGAACAACTGTAGAATAACAAAACTTGGATCTGGAAGGAGAAGGAAAAACAGCTGATTTATCTGATAATCCCCCCCAACCAGAGTTCATGCCTTAAAGTAGTATTATACCCTCCAAGTTTTTTAGTTTGACACATTGAGCACAATAACATAAACATTCCTTCCTTAATTTACAACCTTCAATGCTGCTGGCTCCTGCTCTCTCAGTGCTGCTTCTCTGAACTTCTGGTCTGCCCAGGAAAGAGTTAACAGCAAATAGCGCCGTTTTGATCCAGTCTGTTAGCTTGGGAAGGGGGAGGAGGAAGGGAGTGCCTTGCTATCATAGGCTATGAAGCTGTGTGTTTTTATTGTTGTACACAGTGTAGGACAATAGTTGCCAACCTTTGGGATGTCTCGGACAATTAAACTCCCAATTTTAAATCCAGCGGACCACTAACATGAATTTTACAAGCCTTATACTGTGTCACACTGCTGCCTTATACACACAATGCTCTGGCTCTCTGCTCCCCTCCCCTGGATCACACTGCTGCCTTATACACACAATGCTCTGGCTCTCTGCTCCCCTCCCCTGGATCACACTGCTGCCTTATACACACAGTGCTCTGGCTCTCTGTTCCCCTCCCCCTGGATCACACTGCTGATTTATAAACACAATGCTCTGGCTCTCTGCTCCCCTCCCCCTGGATCACACTGCTGCCTTATACACACAATGCTCTGGCTATCTATTCCCCTCCCCTGGATCACACTAAGGCCTTATAAACACAATGCTCCGACTCTCTGCTCCCCTCCCCTGGATCACACTGCTGCCTTATACACACAGTGCTCTGGCTCTCTGTTCCCCTCCCCCTGGATCACACTGCTGCCTTATAAACACAATGCTCCGGCTCTCTGCTCCCCTCCCCCTGGATCACACTGCTGCCTTATACACACAATGCTCTGGTTCTCTGCTCCCCTCCCCCTGGATCACACTGCTGCCTTATAAACACAATGCTCCGGCTCTCTGCTCCCCTCCCCTGGATCACACTGCTGCCTTATACACACAGTGCTCTGGCTCTCTGTTCCCCTCCCCCTGGATCACACTGCTGCCTTATATACACAATGCTCCGGCTCTCTGCTCCCCTCCCCCTGGATCACACTGCTGCCTTATACACACAATGCTCCGGCTCTCTGCTCCCCTCCCCTGGATCACACTGCTGCCTTATAAACACAATGCTCCGGCTCTCTGATCACCTCTCCTGGATCACACTGCTGCCTTATACACACAATGCTCTAGCTCTCTGCTCCCCTCCCCCTGGATCACACTGCTGCCTTATAAACACAATGCTCCGGCTCTCTGCTCCCCTCCCCTGGATCACACTGCTGCCTTATACACACAATGCCCCGGCTCTGTGCTTTCCTCCCCCTGGATCACACTGCTGCCTTATAAACACAATGTTCCGGCTATCTGCTCCCCTCCCCTGGATCACACTGCTGCCTTATAAACACAATGCTCCGGCTCTCTGCTCCTCTCCCCCTGGATTACACTGCTGCCTTATAAACACAATGCTCCGGCTCTCTGCTCCTCTCCCCCTGGATTACACTGCTGCCTTATAAACACAATGCTCCGGCTCTCTGCTCCCCTCCTCTGGATCACACTGCTGCCTTATACACACAATGCTCTGGCTCTCTGCTCCCCTCCCCTGGATCACACTGCTGCCTTATACACACAGTGCTCTGGCTCAGAACAGCAAGCAGGATCAGGAACCAGAAGGGACGTCAGCCAAGCAACTTTTCAATAGGTACACAGGAGAGAGTCTCTGGATGTGTTAATCAAAGCAAAGGTAGAGAGAGAGACTGAACTGAAAAGTAATCAGCAGGACTAACGAACAGGATATCATCATCAGGTGAGTCGCTGTGGAAAATATTGGAGCTGCCAATTAAACGACAGCTGCTCCCTCCCACACACCTCCCACAGCTCGCTGCCTGACCTGCTGCCTGACCCACCACCACAATGGGGTAAGTGCCTGGCAGACAGCGGGCACGCGGGGGGCACAGTGGCTGCATATTATGGGCACAAAGGCTGCAATTGATGGAGCACAGTCGGCTGCTTTTGCAGGACACAGTGGCTGCATATTATGGGCACAGAGGTTGCATATGATGGGCACAGAGGCTGCATATGATGGGCACAGTTGGCTGCATTTGATGAGCAAAGAGGCTGCATATGATGAGCACAGTTGGCTGCATTTGATGGGCACAGTTGGCTGCATATGATGGACACAGTTGGCTCCATATGATGGGCACCATTGGCTGCATATTATGGGCACAGTTGGCTGCATATAATGGGCACAGTTGGTTGCATATGATGGGCAGAGTTGGCTGCACATGATGAGCACATTTGTGTGCATATGATGGGCACAGTTGGGTGCATATGATGGACACAGAGTCTGCATATGATGGGCACAGTTGGCTGCATATGATGGGCACAGAGTCTGCATATGATGGGCACGGTGGCTGCATATGATGGGCAGAGTGGCCGTAATTGATGTTTTTGTTTCAGTATTTTTCAAAAATTTTCAGTTTGTTTGCGCCCCCCAAAAATTTTGAGCACCAGCCATGCCTGGTACTGACAGCTCATCACCCATGGAGGTAAGTAAAGCGGGGCCCTGGGGGGGGGGGGGAGCTGTAGAGTGTTCACCTTTTCATTTTTTTATTTTTATTTTATTTTTATTTTTTTACATTCAAGCAGTGTAAGCTCCTGAATTTGACCCAAAATTAGCCTATTGCAGTCACTGTACAGGAGGAGTGTGAAATTCACGTAGCAGGGAACAAGGAATCTGACAATCACAGAAGGTGACAGAATGCATTATGTATAAAGCAGATTAGTCACTTCACACCTAAGGGTGTAACAAATCTAAAAACCTAAGCTCAATTTTGCAACTTTGACATGTGTGAGTAAAACTGTACATATCGACACAACTACTTAGTGTATCCATGTGGATTATACCTTGTTTTTTTCTGGACTAATTGGGCATTATTTTGATGGTAAATGGTATTGGTAAATCTCCTGATTTATGTATTTATTTATTTTTTTATTATCAAAAGAAAAATAGTAAAACAAAATCTTTTTTTTTTTTACATTTAGCTGTATATTTCTTGCTATTATCATAATTTACCACCAAAGAACAACCCAAAATTAATTCTCCTGCTCCTGACGATTGCAGTGATACCACATATGTGTATGTTATTTGTTGTTTGTACCTCTACCGACACTGACTCTAACTGACACCAATTAAAAAATTATTATTATTTTTTTTACCCAAAATATGCTGACCATGACCTTTGACCCCGACCTTGATCCTGACAATAACCCTGGCAAGCTTGATCTAGTTATTATTTATTTTTTATTCTTTTATTTTTAATTTTTATTAGATTTTTATTTTTTTTAACATACTTACAATTTCTCTCCTTCAAGTAGAGGAAGATACAATGTATTTTTCTCTTCAATCAGAAGAGGAAGTAAACCCAGGGGCGGGCTCACAGTGACTGATTGGCTATCACAGTGATCAGGTGACCCGGAACCGACAGTTCCAGGTCCTGATCGTTAGTACAAGACCCGGGGCTCTTAGTGAGACCCTGGTCTCTGTGCTGGGTGCTTGCTGTGCAGAGCGCTCGCAGCACAAAGAGAGGTACACATATATGCGGCCCCATGGAAAAAAGCCCACTTTGGTGAGGCCACATATATTTGTGTGGTCGGCGCAAAGGGGTTAAATACAGCAGATATGGGTGGCAGGGTAAGATGGAGAGGTGAGTATTACCTTTTTTTGTAGGAAGGACGTTACATAATTATTTGAGCGATAGGGCTTGTTTACACCTGCGTAAGTCTGTTAAAAAGACATCTACAGAGCAGTCCAGGCCAAGCTAACAGGCATTCAAGGAGGCCACACTCACACCAGTCCATGATTAAGCCCTGGGGGTGGAGTGAGACGCGTTGGGAGCCCGTGGCCTGGTTGGAGCCCAGGCTTAGGCTGTCCTACACCTTACAAGGTTTTGCTGTGATGTGCAACTTTTAGGACTTCCTTTCCCTACTATATAGTAGGTAAGGTTGAATAAAGACACCAGTCTATCCAGTTCAACCTGCAGGCGTGGGTGTGTGTATTTATGTCTCTACTACTTCCCACCATCCACCAGTGTCCACCAGTGCCTCCTCATCAGTGTCCACCAGTGCCTCCTCATCAGTGTCCACCAGTGCCTCCTCATCAGTGTCCACCAGTGCCTCCCCATCAGCGTCAACCAGTGCCGCCTCATCAGTGTCCACCAGTGCCGCCTCATCAGTGTCCACCAGTGCCGCCTCATCAGTGTCCACCAGTGCAGCCCCATCAGCACAAGAAGAAAAAATTACCTGTTTGCAAAATTTTATAACAAACTATAAAAAATAGTTCTTTTTTTTTTTACATTTTTTCGCTAAAAACAAAAACCCAGTGGTGATTTAATGCCACCAAAAGAAATCTCTATTTGTGTGGAACAAAGGTGATAACATTTCATATGGGTACAGTGTTGCATGACCGCACAATTGTCATTCAAAGCGTGACAGTGCCAAAAGCTGAAAATTGTCCTGGGCACGAAGGGGGTAAAAGTGCCCAGTAGTCAAGTGTTAAAGGCTTAAACTAATTCTCGTCCAACTTCTTTGAATGGTCATGTTTCTACTTGAGTGACCTGACCCTGAAAACTTTCCTTTCAATTCTGGAATCACCTCTAACTATTCTTAAAAACTTTTCCTCCCCCCTTCCTGCACACCCTGTATATAAAAAGATCTGTACACTTTACCTTTTTTTGTTTTTTTTTTGTTTGGTCCTGTCCACTCATGTGATTCAGCAAATCCCGATCCCCTGCGTTCAACAATGGCTGTGAATTTCCAAAGTCGTGATGTCATCCATAGGCTCCCATGGCTCAGCCCTTGTTGGCACTCTCTTGCAGCAGCCACTCACTGAATCACGGGACTGGACCTGATTAAAAATTGGTAAGTACACAGATCTTTTTTATACAGGATAGGAGAGAGGAGGGAGAAGGTAACAATTTAAAAAATATTTGAATTAGCTTTTTCTTCCACTAGGCTCAACCACCTATTTTTTTACTAAACCCCAACCGCAAGTGTAAACAAAGCCTTATGCCGTCTACACACGACCAGACTTTTCGACGGACTTGGTCCGGTGGACAATCCGACAGACTTTGCAGATGAGGTCCGCCAGACTTTCAAACGAACGGACTTGGCCACACACAATCGCTCCAAAAGTCCAACGGATTCGAACGTGATGACGTAGAATAAGGAAGTTCATAGCCAGTAGCCAATAGCTGCCCGTAGCGTCGGTTTTAGTCCTCCGGACTAGCACACAGACGACCAGAATTTTCAACTCAAGTCCGTCAAAAAGATTTGAAGCAAGTTTTATTTCTAAGTCCGCCGGACTTTTGGGAAGAAAAAGTCCACTTGAGCCCACACACGATCTAATTGTCTAACGTATTCCAGTCCACCGGACCAAGTCCGTCAAAGTCCGGTCGTGTGTTCGCGGCATTAGTTTTAACTCTGTAGCATCTACCATGAACTAAATATTAGTTTTTGGCGGACCGACTCTTTAATCACCACATCATATGCACATGGAATTTATGCAATTTTTCACACTGCCAGTTTTGATGGTGACAGTCTTTTAAGTAGGCACCAGGGGGTATTTGGTACCCCTTGCTTGATGTCAATCTTTGATCTGTGGCATACACAATAATCGAACTATTTTGAGCATTTTAATTGCAAAGTCCATGGTTGACGGCAAGGTTGTGTCCATTTGAACAGGCACCACAGCGATCGTTTTTCTTGTTACGCGTTGGACGCTCTTTCATGTCATATTTGATTTGGGATTTGGGTGGACATCTTCATTCGCAGGTGATGGATTTGAAGAGACTGCAAACATGACACAGAAATTTTAATAACACTTTAAAGAAATAACAAACCGTCAGCCTAGCTAGCTGGGAAATCTGAAAAGGTCAAATAAATTAATGTCTTATTGCTTTTTACATCCTGCCAATTAGAATATAAATAAGAGATTACTCTGTAATTCTGTTTGTAGAGCGGGTGAGACGCCTCAGGACAGATTCGATACAGACAGGAGGTATATGAAAATCAGCAGAAGCCGACACAGGAGATGCACACATCTGCATATTAAAACAATACGCAAATGCAAGCTTATTTCAAGAGCGGTTATAGACAACAAATGCAATCAGTGAACTGCCTAACCAGCAACCGCTGCCGCCACGTTACAGTCAACCTATGTCTGAGTTCCCTGTGACCTACTGAAGCCAAATTTTACGTTGATGTGCGCTTCACATTTCTGTTTCACACTCAAGAAAAATAGAAAATATCCAAATATCCTGGCCGCCCCTCTGGGTCTTACTGCATATAGCAGCTATGATGCCCTGCGCTGCCAGTGTAGCTGTTCATACACTGTACACTGCGATACATAATCCTAAAGTGAGTATCTATCATAATGATTGCATAGGCAAGCACTCATTGGTAAGCAAAGCCACAGGACCATGCTGCCCGGGGTCATAGATAAGGGGGGGCTAAGGTAAGGTGACCAGATTTTTAAAATGAAATCCGGGGACATACTTTTTTTTTACTAGTAATGGCAGCAATCAGCGACTCATATCGGGACTGCGATATTGCGGTGGACAAATCGGACACTAATGCCGCATACACACGACCGGTTTTCCCGTCGGAATAAACTACGAAGGTTTTTCCGACAGAGTTCTCACGGAGTCCCGACGGAGTTCCCTTGAAACTGTCTTGCCTACACATGATCACACCAAAGTCTGACCGTCTAGAACGCGGTGGCGTCTCATACTTGCTTCAGAGCATGCGTCATTTTTGGTCCGTTGGAACAACATACAGACGAGCGGTTTTCCCGATAGGAAATGGTTCAGTCGGAAATATTTAGAACATGTTAAATTTTAGGTCCGTCAGAATTAAAAAAAAAAAAAGTCAGAGGCACATACATGATCGGAATATCCGATGAAAAGATTCTGTCTGACTTTTTCTGTCTGACATTCTGCTCGTGTGCATTAGTGAAACTTTTGACACTTTGCGGGAACCAGTGACACTAATACAGTGATCAGTGCTAGAAATATGTACTGTCACTGTACTAATGACACTGGCTGGGAAGGGGATAAACATCTAGGGTAATCAATGAGTTAAATGTGTGCCTAACAAGTGTTTTCTCACTGTGGGGGGAGGTGCTTTTACTAAGGGAAGACATAGATCCCTGTACCCGCTTTGCAGGAACACAGGATCAATCTCTTCCACACTGACAGAATGGCGAACTGCCTTGTTTACATAGGCAGACCACTAGGCGAGGCCGCCGGATCCGCTGATTGGCTCTGATACTCAGAAATGCAGGATCATGTATATACGTGACCAATAAGTGCCCCCCGCTGCCTGTGAGTTCTGATACCATCCATTATGCCAGAGAGACAAACACAGTGCAATGTAGTCTATTCAGACACCCCCAAAGCACACCTGTGTTGGAGCCTTGAAGCCACTGGCAGCCCCACGATTGGATCTGCTTCCCCTCTATTCCTGCTGCTGGGCATCGTCAGCTGAGCTCAGCTGCCTCTCTCTGCCCATCGCTGCCACCGGCCTCACAGCCTCTCAGGTCTCACTCTCTGGGCCTGGCTACTACTGGGTGGGGAGCGGAGGAAAATGACTCTGCCGGGGAAGGCAAGGAGATAATCAGGCAGAAGGCTGGCCGGGATTTGAGCCAAGGCAGAAGAACATGTGAGCGGAGCTGAATGGGCATGTGCAGGAAACTGTAGAAATAGTCCACTGCTCTGACCAGCACAATATCATCAGAAAGAGACACAGAAAAAATACACTCCCCTAAGCTAGTAGGAGCAGGGGGGGGGGGGGGTGTTTTTCAGATTTTCTTTTTATTCTGCACTGACTGTCTTTGAAAATTGCCCCAGCTCCTGTTGAAGTCAAATCCGGGGACAAAACTGGGACAGACTTGGTCCGGGGACGGTGTCCTCAATCCGGAGACTGTCCCCTGAAACCAGGGACATCTGGTCACCCTAGGATAAGGGGGTCTAACCCCCCCCCCCCCAGAGCATCAGTTGCTGCTGTCAGTTCGCAGTTTCTGCACATTGTAGCCACAGCCTCTGCTACCTGTCAGGTCTGACACAGTGAGCTGCAGTTCAGAGTGAGGGAAGATTTCCTTATCTCCTACTTAGCTGGGTCAAATGATACAGATGAAGGAGGACTTTCCATCACTCTGAATTGCCTGGTTTCACTGGTGAGTGTGTTTCATGGTGGGGGGATCTGTACTAAGAGGGAAGATTTGTACTGAAGGTGCTGTACTCGGGAGAGCTGCACTGAAGGGGGGATTTGTACTGGGCAGAGTTCCACTGGAGGGGGATCTGTACTGGGAGGGAGCTGTACTGGGAGGGAGCTGTACTAGAGGGGGGATCTGTACTAAGGGGAGGGAGATCTGCACTGGTATGAACTGTACTGGAGTAGGTAATCTGTACTGGGGGGGGGGGAGATTTGTGCTGGGGGGACAAACAAAGGGGGACCTGTGCTGGAAGAACTGTACTAAGGAGGGTGGGGAGATCTGTATACTGGTGGGAATATTTGTATTGGGGGGAAGAGTGCTGGTGGGGAGATTAGCACAAAGGGAGGATCTGTACTGGGGAGAGCTGTACTGGAGGGAGATCTGTGCTGGGAGAGCTGTACTAGAGGGGGGATCTGTACTAAGGGGAGGGAGATCTGCACTGGTATGAACTATACTGGAGGGGGGGGGGGTCTGTACTAAGGGGAGGGAGATCTGCACTGGTTTGAACTGTACTGGAGGGGGGAATCTGTACTGGGAGGGTGGGGAGATCTGTATGGGGGGGATGGGTTATACTGGGAGAGGACATCTATACTGGTGGGAATATCTGTATTGGGGGGGGGCAGTGCTGGTGGGGAGATTAGCACAAAGGCAGGATCTGTACTGGGGAGAGCTGTACTATGGAGGGAGAGCTGTGCTGGGAGAGTTGTAGTAAGAGGGGGAATCTGTGCTAGGGGGGAAGATCTGTACTTGGTGGGAGCGGTGCTGGGGGGATTTGTGCTTGGTGGGAGCTGTGCTGTGGGGGGGATTTGTACTTGGTGGGAGCTGTGCTTAGGGGGATCTGTAATTGGTGGGAGCTGTGGTGGGGGGGGGGGGTCTGTACTTGGTGGGAGCTGTGCTGGGGGGGAGGGATCTGTACTTGGTAGGAGCTGTGCTTGGAGGGGTGGGGGATCTGTACTTGGTGGGAGCTGTGCTGGGGGGGAGGGATCTGTACTTGGTAGGAGCTGTGCTTGGGGGGGGGGATCTGTACTTGGTGGGAGCTGTGCTGGGGGGGGGGGGTGGGGGTCTGTACTTGGTAGGAGCTATGCTGGGAGGAAGATCTGTACTTGGTGGGAGCTGTGCTGGGGGGATCTGTACTTGGTAGGAGCTGTGCTGGGGGGGATCTGTACTTGGTAGGAGCTGTGCTTGGGGGGGGGGGATCTATACTTGGTAGGAGCTGTGCTTGGGGGGGGATCTGTACTTGGTAGGAGCTGTGCTTGGGGGGGGATCTGTACTTGGTAGGAGCTGTGCTTGGGGGGGAGGGATCTGTACTTGGTAGGAGCTGTGCGTGCAGGGGAGGATCTGTACTTGGTGGGAGCTGTGCTTAGGGGGATCTGTAATTGGTGGGAGCTGTGGTGGGGGGGGGGTCTGTACTTGGTGGGAGCTGTGCTGGGGGGGAGGGATCTGTACTTGGTAGGAGCTGTGCTTGGAGGGGTGGGGGATCTGTACTTGGTGGGAGCTGTGCTGGGGGGGAGGGATCTGTACTTGGTAGGAGCTGTGCTTGGGGGGGGGGGATCTGTACTTGGTGGGAGCTGTGCTGGGGGGGGGGGGGTGGGGGTCTGTACTTGGTAGGAGCTATGCTGGGAGGAAGATCTGTACTTGGTGGGAGCTGTGCTGGGGGGATCTGTACTTGGTAGGAGCTGTGCTGGGGGGGATCTGTACTTGGTAGGAGCTGTGCTTGGGGGGGGGGAATCTATACTTGGTAGGAGCTGTGCTTGGGGGGGGATCTGTACTTGGTAGGAGCTGTGCTTGGGGGGGGATCTGTACTTGGTAGGAGCTGTGCTTGGGGGGGAGGGATCTGTACTTGGTAGGAGCTGTGCGTGCAGGGGAGGATCTGTACTTGGTAGGAGCTGTGCTGGGGGGGGGGGGGGTATCTGTACTTGGTAGGAGCTGTGCTTGGGGGGGGGATCTGTACTTGGTAGGAGCTGTGCTTGGGGGGGATCTGTACTTGGTAGGAGCTGAGCTGGGGGGGGATCTGTACTTGGTGGGAGCTGTGCTGGGGGGATCTGTACTTGGTGGGAGCTGTGTTGGGGGGGGGGGGGATCTGTACTTGTTGGAAGCTGTGCTGGGGGGGATCTGTACTTGGTAGAAGCTGTGCTTGGGGGGGGGGATCTGTACTTGGTAGGAGCTGTGCTGGGGGGGGGGGGGGATCTGTACTTGGTAGGAGCTATGCTTGGGGGGAGGATCTGTACTTGGTAGGAGCTGTGCTTGAGGGGGGGGGGATCTGTACTTGGTGGCAGCTGTGCTGGGAGAAAGATCTGTACTTGGTGGGAGCTGTGCTTGGGGGGAGGATCTGTACTTGGTAGGAGCTGTGCTTGGGGGGGGTGGTCTGTATTTGGTAGGAGCTGTGCTTGGGGGGGGTTCTTTACTTGGTAGGAGCTGTGCTTGGGGAGGGGGGATCTGTACTTGGTAGGAGCTGTGCTTGGGGGGGGGGGGGGGTCTGTACTTGGTGGGAGCTGTGCCGGGAGGAAGATCTGTACATGTGGGAAGCTGTACTGGGGGAAAGCTCTGTACTGATTTAGCATCCCTGAGCCCCCTGGCACTCTTAACACTGCACTGTGTGCATTACGCACCCCTGTCCCCTGCACTCTGTTCACTATGCCATTCTGACCCCTGTACTCTGTATCTTCACTCTGGACCCCTGAGCTCTGTACATCATGCACTCCTGCCAGCTGTACTCAGTGCATTATTTTTCCTATGGCTGCCCAGGGCTGCACCCCCCAACAAGAAAAATATCCTCCGACCTGAATTTGCAGTGTTGTAACCAAGCTAAGCAGGTTACAGTCATCTTTCACTAAATGTGGCCATTGAAATATTACATTGGTTGCTTTGATTGCTGCACTCTTCACATTCTCATTGCATTTTGCACTGCCTTATTTATTCTAAGAAATAAGATGAATAGGTCTCCAGGAAGTTAAAGCTGACCTTGCAGTAAATAGTAAGATCTGCTTAATAAATCAAACCACATACAGTATTGCACAGCAGCATAAACGTAAAACGAAAAAAAAAATGTAGGGAAAATATTAATTAAATATACTCATCACCTTACTCCCTGGCTTCCAAACTGCAGCGTGCAATGTCATAATCCTTCCAGAGAGATGTTGGGAAATGCTGAGTATCCCAAATCTAGCAAGAAGTTTCAAATATATAGTGCAGGAATGTCTTCTCAAGAGATTTAGGATACTCAACATTGTGTAGCGCAAACAAATCCACATGATAAATGTAAAGATATGCTTGTGTAGCATAGGTAGTTCATAAAATGTTCATAAAAATCCCATAGGAACACCTGAGACAGGAACAAATCTCTGAAATTACAAAAAAGAAACACAAAGGAGCGCCAGCTAAGTGCAGCATCAATGGGTTTATTACAATTAAAAGCCAAATGCAAACTCGCAGAAATAGGAAATCAAAGAACATATCTGCAGCCATGCCACACTGGATGGAAGCTGTCCATCAGAGGAGCTGCTTGGGACAGCAAACAGCGTGTTGTTGTCTGTGAGGAAACCAAGTCCAATGTTCCAGGAGGTGAGGAGAGCCACTGTGGGACACTAGAAGTCACACCTGGGGTGGTGCACGTTGGAACATCTATGTCTGAAATGTTCCTTTGTCAAACGGTTTGTGGCAACACACAAGCGGCTCTTCTAGCTGGCGAACCCTTGTGTTCCTCTTTTTAACATTCCTTGGACCTGGCTAGACTAGAGTGATCGTGATGGCACCTTTGCCTAGGTACCATCAACAGAAGCAGGGCATGGAGTAAGCATACTGTATATAATAAAATTTTTCTCTACAGGTTTTTGTCATGCTGCTATTTTTTATGGGTAGGTGGTCCTTACATATTAAGCCACAATGGCCCACTATAATGTGTATAAGATATCTTTAATTCTGGCTTGGAATTGGCGTTCCTCCAACAATGGCACCTTCACAGATGGCTCTACCATGCCTATTGGTAAATCTGCCTCGGGAGGGACACATAAGCTATACAAGGTATTGAGAATTTTACAAGTGTCATTCAAAAATCTAAAGATTAGGAGGGTTTCAAGTGGCATGTTGAGGAGCATGGGCATCCGCAGAACTTTTTTCAGGGAGGGGCATCCTTTTAAGGTCACCCATGCTCTGACCCTTTTCAACAATGTCATTATCACATTATCATGGTCATAGACTGCAGACGTAGTACAGGTAATAGTCAGAGACTACAGACATGGCCCAAGAGACTGTCAGAGACTGCGGACATGGCCCAAGAGACTGTCAGAGACTGCGGACATGGCCCAAGAAACTGTCAGAGACTGCAGACATGGCCCAAGAGACTGTCAGAGACTGCAGACATGGCCCAAGAGACTGTCAGACTGCGAACATGGCCTAAGAGACTGTCAGAGATGGCATCCATGGCCCAAGAGACTGTCAGTGACTGCATACATGGCTCAAGAGACTAGGAGGCTGCGGACATGGCACAAGAGATGACCAGAGACTGCATACATAGCCTTAGAGACTGTCAGAAACTGCATACATGGCTCAAGAGACTGCGGACATGGCACAAGAGACTGTCAGAAACTGCATACATGGCTCAAGAGACTGCGGACATGGCACAAGAGACTGTCAGTAACTGCATACATGTGGGGGGTGACAGAGAGAGAGAGGGGGGGGGGGTGACAGAAAGAGACAGAGGGGGTGACAGAAAGAGACGGGGTGACAGAGAGAAAGGGGGGTGAAAAAGACAGAGGGGTGAGAGAGAGATAGAGGGGGTGACAGAGAGGGCGACGGGGGGTCATCACTCCTGATCCGATCCCTGATTCCAGGGGGGGCCCTTGCCCCCCCCTTGCCCCTACCTGCGGACACCCATGTTGAGGAGTGTTGTAGAGAAGACCGCAGGGAAAAGGAAGTCTTAAACTTGAGAGCATGACGAGTTGATTGGAATAAAGGACAAGAGTGAGTTTTGTGTGGAGCAGGGTTGACACATTGCCATGGGCTTTGTAGAGTTTCAAAATCTTAGAGATGAAACATACATTATTAGTTAAAAGCTCTAAGAAATGAGAATGAACTATCAACCCAAAGGAGCAGAGACTGATCAGATAAAGTAAGAAGGAACATAAAAGAGAATTTATCTTTTGATCTTATTTGTGGGATCAATATAGTTTATCCTTCATTTCTGTTTAGAGAACAGATAAGTGTATGATGTGCCCCCAGAGAAGGTACTTACTGTAAAAAAAAAAAGCTCTCTGCAAATACCTTTAATGAAACAGACATTGTGCATATGTAGGTGAAAAGAATGCAAAAGGAAAATATTATTGATCTCTTCCACTATAAAGCAATATGGCACATCCGTCCCTAAAGAATATGGATCTGTTATTCTACACAAATGTACAGCATGTTGGTTATCATAATGGAGAGCTGTAAGGATATGACTTTAAATAGATGCAGGAAAAGGCTCAGGAAATAGAATTGTGGTCCCTATTATTTCATAGAATATTTTATAAATGTCAGCTATACATTTCTTTTAAAGCAATACCTGAAAAAAGCAGGTGGAAGGCAAAGGACTAGAAACTGCCATTATCCCTGGTTTGCCCCCAGTAGACCTTTTCCCACTACTAACAAGAGGCCCCTTTGGTAGAAGCAGGGCTATTGTCTTGATTAAGGATGAGCCGAACACCCCCCGGTTTGGTTCACACCAGAACCTGGGAACAGACCTAAACTTTGTGTGAACTTTAGAACCCTATTAAAGTTTATGGGACTCGAACGTTCAAAATCAAAAGTGCTAATTTTAAAGGCTAATATGCAAGTTATTGTCCTAAAAAGTGTTTGGGGGCATGGGTCCGGCCCCAGGGGACATTTATCAATGCAAAAAAAAGTTTTAAAAACTGACGTTTTTTCTGGAGCAGTGATTTTAATAATGCTTACATGCACACTATAGTCACTCCCCAGGTACGAAATTTAAAGGAATATTACACTTTTATTGTTTCACTTTAAGCATTATTAAAGTCACTGCTCCTGAAAAAACTTCCGTTTTTAAAACTTTTTTTGCATTGATACATGTCCCCTGGGGCAGGGCCCGGGTCCCCAAACACTTTTTATGACAATAACTTGCATTTAAGCCTTTAAATAGAGCACTTTAGGTTTCTCCCATAGACTTTTACAGGGTGTTCCGTGGCTTTTTCGAATTTGCCACGAACACACCAAATTGCTCGCTGTTTGGCGAACAGGCGAACAGGCAATGTTCAATTCGAACATGAGTTTGACTCGAACTCAAAGCTCATCCCTATTCTTGATGTCAATTAATCAGAAAAAAAGTAAAACATTGTTACATTACACCCAGGTCTTCTGGCCACTTCATGTAGACATCTGTGATGTCACTGGGACTATCTACCAGGGTTTCCGGGAAAGGTGAGAAGCCCAGGAAGGTTCTCTAGTACTGTGCATGAGTACATTACTATAAGATTTTGGGATCCTCAGCTTTGCCAGGATCCTGGGAGAAGTTCCAGTGTCATCACTCTGATCCTAGGACAATGGCATCTTCTATTATACCGTAGCTTAGAGACGATTGGCACCCACTAATGATGGCACCAAAAAAGATTCTTGGTACTCTGATATATGTTAGTATGAGCAAGAAAACCCAGTTAATTTTTACAATGAGCAGTGTTAGTCATGCAATTCACTTTACTAGATACAAGAAAGTGTGACCCAGAGAAGAGAAAATAGACAGAGGTTCATCATGAATAAGGGATAAAGAATTGGGGGCCCATCTAGGGTACGGCACTTCCACCTGGTTGGTTGCTGGTGGTTCTCGCAAGAGCTAGGTTCCCTGGGGGAAAGTCTAAAATGTGTGAGTAGCAACATCTGTGTGCCGGATGGTGCGCAGCTGAGGACATGGTCGTTTATAGTTATAAAGTATGCCTTAAGGACAGATAATGACCTGTAGGTCGAAACGCGTCGGGTAGACTCCGCCACAGCCTATTTCCTCTGATATGTTCATTAATAACTATGGAAATTTGAGTTTGATACATTATTTTTATTAAAGCGTTTTTTTTAAACGTTATTACACCATCTTGGCTCTATCCTTCCACTTTTATGTCTGAATTGATGCCGTCTCTCTAAAAACGGTGATTATATGCAGTCCGCCATATTCAATGAATTACTTGCCTTGGGACCCATTTAATGATGGAATGCTGAATCCAGTGCTGCAGTAGTTGGAATCATAAGCCATTGTTGACCCCTTAGATATAAGTCTACTGGGGTCATTTCCATCTGGTAAGCCTGCGCTTCTTAAGGTGGTGGGAGCTACACTGCGGTGGAATAGTTTATGGTCACAGTAAAGTGGGACTCTTGTTGTCAACGAAGTTCGCTGGGATTCACATCTGCACGTTTATCTTTATCAATATATGGACTTTATTGCCTATATATTCATTATTTTATTCTTTGTTTTTTTTGGAGTTGTTATCCTCAGATTTGGGGTCATGTTTCACTAATAGATTATAGTTATATGTACACATCATATTAGGTTTTTTAAAGTTTCACTATTTTGAGTTATCTTTATTGACTTTTGCAGTCACATATGCTTAGCGCTTACACTTTACACTTTGACGTTTATAGTTATAAAGTATGCCTTATGCCGCGTACACACGGGCGGACTGTATGGCGTACTTAGTCCGTCATACAATCCGACGGACAGTCCGTCATACTTTCGACTGAACGGACTTGACCACACACGGATGCACAAACAGTCCGTCGAAAGCTTGCGCGATGACGTGTACAGCACGTACGACGGAACTAGAAATAGGAAGTCGAATACACAGCAAAGCACCCTTCCGCCGTGTAAATCCTTTCTGGGCATGCGCCATTCTTAGTCCGTCGAAGTAGCCTACTGACGAGCGGATTGTCCGCTGAAACCAAAGTACGACGGACAGAATTTCGAAAAATCCGAAATACTTAGTACGCCAGACTGCACGCTGAAAAAGTCAGCTGAAGCCCACACACGAGCGGACTGTCCGCTGAAATGTGTTTCGACGGACTAAGTACGCCATACAGTCCGCCCGTGTGTACGCGGCATTAAGGACACCCAAAGACTCTCTCCTGGTTACATTGCTAAATTTGCATTGGTGAAATTATTATATTTATGTTATGTATTCATTTGTTAATAAAATGGCTGCTGGTAGCCATTTAAACCCACACCATGCAGTTTTGTGTCTTTATTATAAGTTTGAGGACTGAAGGTTGACAAATTCTCTAGTCGTGGATTCCTATGCAGCTTTGGGGGGAAGAAATGGGTTGCAAATTTGTACTGCACTGTGTGTACCTGGGTGGAGGGTTCAGTTCCACTGTCTACCAGTGGGTGCATTCCAACAGCCAGCAGTTTCCTGTAATCAGTCTCCATATGATGCTGGTTGCTGGGAGGATATTTAGGTCCTCCCCTTTTGGTGCCTCTTGCTTCAAGTGATTGTAAAAAAAATTAGATTTTTTTTAAAATATCAAACCTGTTATACTTACCTGCTCTGTGCAAGGGTTCTGCTGCTGCATTCATTGACAGAGACAGCAGGACTCAGTCCCGCCCCCTGGCTCCCATGTCACTGGATTTGATTAACAGCAGTGGGAGCCAATGGCAACCAGTGGCCAGAGCCTCAGGTGGAACTGGAGCCCATCAGTGGGCTTTAAAAGTGGCGTGAGGTCCCCCCCCCAAGATCATACCAAAATGGTAAAAAAAATAAATGACGTGGGATCTCCCCCAAAATCCATACCAGATCCTTATCTGAGCATGCAGCCCGGCAGGTCAGGAAAGAAAGGGGACGAGCAAGCGTTCTTCCCCTCCTGAACCATACCAGGCCACATGGCCTCAACGTGGGGGGTGCTTTGGCACCTTGTCCCCATGTTGATGAAGACAAAGGCCTCTTCCCCACAACCCTGGCCAGTGGTTGTGGGGGTCTGTGGGTGGGTGCTTATCAGAATCTGGAAGCTCCCTTTAACAAGGTGGCCCCAGATCCCACTCCCCCTATGTGAAGGAGTATTGTACCCCTACCCATTTACCAAAAAAAGTAGTGTAATGTGACAAAAGACAATAGACAGTTTTGACAAGTCCTTGAAAAATGGTTTGAACCGCCTCTATGCCTGCTAATGGGGTTCAGTCTGCCTCCTCCATGCCTGTCGAGGGGGTACAGTCTGTCTCCATGCCTGCCAATGGGGTTAAGTCTGCCTCCATGCATGCCAATGGGGTTCAGTCTGCCTGCATGCATGCCAGTGGGGTTCAGTCTGCCTGCATGCATGCCAGTGGGGTTCAGTCTGCCTCCATGCCTGCCAATGGGGTTCAGTCTGCCTCCATGCCTGCCAATGGGGTTCAGTCTGCCTCCATGCCTGCCAATGGGGTTCAGTCTGCCTCCATGCCTGCCGATGGTGTTCAGTCTGTCTGCCAATTGGGGTTCAGTCTGCCTCCAAGTCTGCTGATGGGGTTCAGTCTGCCTCCATGCCTGCCAATGGGGTTCAGTCTGCCTCCATGCCTGCCGATGGTGTTCAGTCTGTCTGCCAATTGGGGTTCAGTCTGCCTCCAAGTCTGCTGATGGGATTCAGTCTGCCTCCATGCCTGCCAATGGGGTTCAGTCTGCCTGCCAATTGGGGTTCAGTCTGCCTCTATGCCTGCCAATGGGGTTCGGTCTGCCTCAATGTCTGCCAATGCTGTTCAGTCTGCCTCCATGCCTGCTGATGGGTTTCAGTCTGCTGTTGTTTGTTATTTTGTTCATTGTATCATTTAAAGAACACTGCACTTTACTTTTACAGAAGAGGTATAGATATACTCAAAGTGCTGTATTTGTATTAAATCATTAGTGGGTCATTTATTGACTAGGGACAGTTGTTTGATAGTTAGTCTAGTTAGTAATCAAATGGTAAATGATTAGGCACTTTTATGAAGGGGTCCTATTACTGTTTATGTAATAAGGCCATACAAGTAGCACAACATTCCTTTTAGATATGATAATTCCATGTAGCTGCAAACAACCAGAATGCTCATTCCATCAAGTATAAAGGTTACTTTGTCACACATACCAGCAGCTGTTGTGTTTTGAATGTTCCCCCTAACAAACGTCCCCCTAACCCCCTAACAAACGTCCCCATCAAAATTGTGTGAAAAAATGAAAGTCACTGTAAAGCTTTACATTTTTTTTAAATTAAAATAACAAACATGTCATACTTCCCCGCTCTGTGTAATGATTGTTGCACAGAGCAGCCCAGGTCCTCCTCTTCTAGGGTCCCCCGTCGGTGCTCCTGACCTCTTCTCCCCACTGAGTGCCCCCATAGGAAGCCTCTTCCTATCAGAGATCTCTTGCTTGCTCGATCCTGAACCGGGCTATTTGCATCTAGTCAGATACACAGACTGGCTTGGCCTCACCCCTCATTCTCTGGTCAATGGTTTTTACTGACAGCAACAGTAGCAAATGAGAGGGGGGAGGGGGAGAAGAGCCGCTGAAAATGTGCACAGTAATGGATCGAGATGGGGCTAAGGTGAGTATATGTAGAGGGGGGCAGGGTAGAGTCTTTAATAAAAGGTTTTGTACCTTTAAAGTGTTACTAAATCCAGGGCCCAGCATTCACTATATCTGGTCTCCCAAAGTCCACAGATCATGGAAATTATATTATTTTAGTAAATATAAAATGCTAAATACCTTTTCTCATCAGCAGTATAGAACAGTCTTGTGACTTATATCAGTGCCTGATTAAAGCTTGTAGGAGGAGTTTTCATACTGCACTGGCTGCCCTATCAGGATGCAGGATCCCTGTCCCTCTGTCAGTACTGATTGGCCTTATGCTGATCAAATGCACTCTCCCAAGAAAAAAAACTCTCTAGCAATACACACCAAACTGAGCATGTGCAGCCTGACTTCACTAACTCTGTCTTATCAGGACATGGATTGGAGTCAGTGGAAGAAGAGGAGGATCTGTGCAAATAGTAAAAAAACAGCCTTTTTTACACAATGTTGAGGGTTAGCCCCTTAGGTACCACAGTGAGTATAACAAGCATGCGTTATTTCATATATACACTGATTTTACTGTTGTGGGTTTCGTTACACTTTAATACAAAGAATGTACAAAGGGAAAACAAACTTTTACCTTTACTACCACTTTAAAAAATAATTTTTATCATAAATGACATGACACAACAACATGACATTTACGAGATGAAATTACACAAAGGTGGGCTCTATTTACTAATTAGGTGACTTCTGAAGGTGGTTGGTTCCATTCGATTTTAGTTTGGGGTATCAGAGTAAAGGGGGCTGAATACAAATGCAGGCCACACTTTTCACATATATATATTTGTAAAAGCAAGAAGGTGCTCAGGTCAGATGAGAACAAAATGTAACTTTTTGGCCTAAAAGTAAAACGTTATGTGTGGTGGAAAACTAACACTGTCCATCATCCTGAACGCATCATCCCCACTGCGAAACATGGTGGTGGCAGCATCATGTTGTGGGGATGCTTTTCAGCAGGGAAATGGAATCTGGTCAGAGTTGATGGGAAGATGGATGGAGCCAAACACAGGGTAATCTTAGAAGAAAAACTGTTAGTGTGCAAAAGTCTTGAGACTGGGGTGGAGGTTCACCTTCCAGCAGGATAACGACCCTAAATATACAGCCAGAGCTACAATGGAATGGTTTAGATCAATTCATGTGTTGGAATGGCCCAGTCACAGTCCAGACCTAAATCCAGATGATGATTGAGGAAAGAGGGACAGAGGGATTCAGGCCGGTCACACGTGGTTTGAATCTCGGCCGGTTGCTGCTGATTCAAACCATTAATGGTTCAGGCTGAATGTACCAAGTTATCGATTGATCAACTTGGGTACAAACAGTCTTCTGGATTCGTTTACCATTATCAAAATCGGCTGCTATAGCCGCTAGCGATAATCACTGTCTTCTTCCAGCCGGGACTCCTGTCCCAGCTGAGAGAAGACAATTGTTCGACGGGAGGGATTCCTCTGTCAGCACTGTCTGTGTTAACGGGGGAATCGTACAAATTCTTTTCCTGCAACCCATGGTTGCAGGAAATTAAATTTGCACCATCTATGGTCTACCTTCTTTTAAAGATGGAAAGCCCCTGAAAAATGAGGGACACTTGGGGGCGCAAATAAGAAGGGGATAGTTGGAGGAGTAGAACTGTACTGTTGGGGGGGAGGTAAGAGCTGTTACTTGGAGGGATCTGTATTAGAGGGGGGAGAGTTGTACTTGTGAAGAGAGCTGTACTGGGGGGACTGTACTGAAGGGTGGAAATCCAAACTGGGAGGAGAGGGATGTACTGGGAGGAGGGGGGCAGGAAGCTGTGCTGTGGTAAGAAAACTGTACTAGGGCATTTTCGCTTGGGGAGGGAGGTATTTTTTTTGTTTTACTCTGTCCTGTCTCTGACTGACCTGTGCATTACTCTGTCCTGACCCCTGTGCTCTGTGTTTCACACTCCTAACCCCTACACTCTGGGGTTGATTTACTAAAGGAAAATAAACTGCAAGTGCAGTTGCTCCAGAGGTTAGTAAATAAGGTAAAGTTTCACTTTGCAAAGAATACCCAATCACATGCAAGGAACATTAAAAAAAGCAGCATTTTTGCTTGCACATACTTTATACCTCCCAATAGGGATGAGCTTCGAGTTCGAGTCGAACTCATGTTCTACTCGAACATTGCCTGTTCGCCTGTTCAGCGAACAGTGAACAATTTGGGCTGTTCGCAGCAAATTCGAAAAGCCGGAACACCCTATACAAGTCTATGGGAGAAATCTAAAGTGCTAATTTTAAAGGGTAATATGCAGGTTACTGTCCTAAAAAGTGTTTGGGGACCCGGGTCCTGCCCCAGGGGACATGGATCAATGCAAAAAAAAGTTTTAAAAACTGAAGTTTTTTCAGTAGCAGTGATTTTAATAATGATTAAAGTGAAACAATAAAAGTGTAAAATTCCTTTAAATTTCGTAGCTGGGGGGTATCTATAGTATGCCTGTGAAGGGGCGCATGTTTCTGCTGCTTAGAACTGTCCCTGCACAAAGTGTCATTTGTGCAGGAAAAAAAGTCTTTTAAAATCACTTGCGGCTATTGTCGGGTCCCGTAATACAGAGAACACTCAATGAGTGTTCTCTGCATTAGCCGACAATTCATTCATTCATTGATAAAAAAAAAAAAAAAAAAAAAAGCGTGGGGGTTCCCCTAAATTCAATTACCAGGCCCTTCAGGTCTGACGTGGATATTAAGGGGAACCCCGTGTCAAAATTCCTTTATTAAAAATAAAAAAAATAAAAAAAAGATTCCAGCGGTGCTAATCCACTCTTGCTATCCAGCGACGGGTCTCCGGGGTCCAGCGATGGATGATCATATCCAGCGACGGGGGATCTCTCAGTCCAGCGCTGTCCATACATCCTTCTTCTGTCTCCACTCCGGAGACACTGCAGAGATCCCAGCGCTGACGTTTCTTATATTAGGAGGGCGGGGCGCAGGTTTCCGTTACATCAGAGGGGGCGGGGTCACCCACACGTCACTGGGGAACCCCTGGCTTCCCTCTCCAGCGTCAGAGGGGCGGGGTCAGGTGACGGGTGGCCCCGCCCTCCTAATATAAGAAACGTCAGCGCTGGGATCTCTGCAGTGTCTCCGGAGTGGAGACAGAAGAAGGATGTATGGACAGCGCTGGACTGAGAGATCCCCGTCGCTGGATATGATCATCCATCGCTGGACCCCGGAGACCCGTCGCTGGATAGCAAGAGTGGATTAGCACCGCTGGAATCTTTTTTGAATTTTTTTTATTTTTAATAAAGGAATTTTTCAAAAGTGTGTTTGTCTTATTTAACCATTTTGACACTTTCTTTGTGAAATGGTAGGGGTACTTTTGTACCCCCTTACCATTTCAAACAGGGGAGGGGCCGGGATCTGGGGGTCCCCTTGTTAAAGGGGGCTTCCAGATTCTGATAAGCCCCCCGCCCGCAGACCCTCACAACCAACGGCCAGGGTTGTGAGGATGAGGCCCTTGTCCTCATCAACATGGGGACAAGGTGCTTTGAGGGGTCACAGACCCCCAAAGCATCCTCCCAATGTTGAGGGTATGTGGCCTGGTACGGTTCAGGAGGGAGGGGGGGCCTCTCTCTCGTCCCCCCCTCTTTTCCTGCGGCCTGCCAGGTTGCGTGCTCGGATAAAGGGTCTGATATGGATTTTTAGGGGGACCCCCACGTCAATTTTTTTTTAAATTTGATGCGGGGTTCCCCTTAATATCCATATCAGACCTGAAGGGTCTGGTTATGGATATTTAGGGGGACCCCCACGTCAATTTTTTTTTAAATTTGACACGGGGTTCCCCTTAATATCCACGTCAGACCTGAAGGGCCTGGTAATTGAATTTAGGGGAACCCCCACACTTTTTTTTTTTTTATCAATGAATGAATGAATTGTCGGCTAATGCAGAGAACACTCATTGAGTGTTCTCTGTATTACGGGACCCGACAATAGCCGCAAGTGATTTTAAAAGACTTTTTTTCCTGCACAAATGACACTTTGTGCAGGGACAGTTCTAAGCAGCAGAAACATGCGCCCCTTCACAGGCATACTATAGATACCCCCCAGCTACGAAATTTAAAGGAATATTACACTTTTATTGTTTCACATTAATCATTATTAAAATCACTGCTCCTGAAAAAACTGCAGTTTTTAAAACTTTTTTTTGCATTGATCCATGTCCCCTGGGGCAGGACCTGGGTCCCCAAAGACTTTTTAGGACAGTAACCTGCATATTACCCTTTAAAATGAGCACTTTAGATTGTGAACGTTCGAGTCCCATAGACTTTAATAGGGTTCTAAAGTTCACACGAAGTTTAGGTCTGTTCGCAGGTTCTGGTGCGAACCGAACAGGGGGGTGTTCGGCTCATCCCTACCTCCCAACTTTCTGACATGGGAATGAGGGATACCTATTAGCAAAAGTATGTAGGCACACCCCCTGTCATGCCCCCTTAAAAGAGAATTAAATAAAAAAAAAAAAATTATTAGTTAAATCCACAAGTGCTTTTTTTACCATTACTATTCCTTTATATTGGCTTTTGGAATTTACAAATGCAGCAATTTAGAAATCGGATGAAAGGTTTAACACTGGTGGGGCTAACACTGGGAAACATGTTTTTGAAAGATAAAAAATGCATTTTATATACAACGATATAGATGAGACCAAAATTAGGGACAGATTAGCAGGAAAGAGGGACAGAGGGACATTGTCCTAAATCAGGGACAGTCCCTCGAAATTAGGGACAGTTGGGAGTTATGCATGATTGGACAATGGAAGTCAGCAGAGCTTCACCTATTTACTAAGCCCTAGAGCAACTGAACTAGCAGAGTGCAACTGCACTTTGCAAACTGCACAGTCAATTTGCCGTTAGTAAATCAATCCCTCTGTGTCTCATGCCCCGTACACACGAGCGGACTTTTCGACATCCAAACTCCGACGGACTGAGTCCGGCGGACTATCCGCTCGTGTGTGGGCTGCAACGGACTTTAGCTTCGCAAAAGTCTGACGGACTTTAGAAATGAAGCATGCTTCAAATTTTCCCGACGGAACTCCGCCGGACCCAGGTCCGATGTAGAAGTCCGCTCGTCTGTATGCTGTTCCGACAGTCCTAAAACGACGCATGCTCTGAAGCAAGTACGAGACGGAAGTGCTCGGTCTTGTAAAACTCCAGTTCGTATTGGAAGTAGCACATTCGTCATGCTGCAAATTCTGTGCTCGTTTAAATGTATAGCGCATCTTCTTTATAATGCTAGAAGAACGAAGCCTTTTTATTTATAATGCTAGAAGAACGAAGTTGCTTTGCTGCTCATATTCACTCACAGAGTTCTCACCAAACACATTTCTGTTTTATTTCTCCTCATCTCATGAATGATCTTGCTTTTATTTTAAAGCCCCATCTCAATATTTTTTTTTTTTATGTTTTTTTTAATAATTTTTTTTACTCCATATTTTTGGTACAATTCTTTACCATGTTTTTCTTGTGATCTCTATATTAAATTATTCTGTCAATTAAAACCAAAAAAAAAAAAAAAAGTTGTTAACTTGACCGAATAATTAAATATGGAGATCACAAGAATAAAAATGTTCATGATTTCACCCAAAAATATTGATGAAAAAATTACTCCAAAAAAATAAAAAAAAACAAGAAAAAATGTTGGTGACTAATTTTTGGCCTACATATTTTTGGTACAATTCTTTACCATTTATTTTTTATTGTGATCTCCATATTTAATTGTTCCGTCAAGTTAAAACCAAAAACTTTATTTTATTTTTTTTTTTTTTCATTACCACAATAACCTTTTTATTTTTATTCTGGTGACAAGTTACCACAATAACATTTTTATTTTGTTTATAACCTCAAGGAGGTTAGTGTCCCTTGTTAATTTCACATTGTCTTTTATAGAAAG